>NC_090933.1:239898916-240523916 GCF_040938575.1 Ambystoma mexicanum
TAAGTTTCGAGTAATTCTAATGTCTTTAAAAGTCTTTAGTAATGATGTCTCTTGTTTTGCAGGGTTCCGGCGATGGCGGATGACGGGCTGAAGTGAGTTGAAGATGGAGCCCGTGTGATGAATAGAAGCGCCTGGAAGCACGTAAGTAAGCGCTTGTTGCCTGCTTCACGATGCGCTTTTTATTTTGCAGGTACAAGTTCGGAGCGGCTGCAGGGTGCCGGAATACCCACTGGGTTAGATGTGAAAAGGAGTAATGGCACGTGAGTATTAAAGTTCCCCAATGTCTTTAAACGCACCTTGTTTTGTCTTTCAGATGCGGGATGCAGCGCCGAAGGCCTCCGGAGCGTGCGAAGAGTTGGTAAGCTTTTGTCTTTCAGATGCCGGAATGCAGTGCGAAGACCTCCGGAGCGCACGAAGAGTAGGTAAGCCTTTGTCTTTCAGATGCCGGAATGCAGCGCGAGGCGTTGGTGACAGCCGATGGACCAGGTAAGTGAAGCGCTGTCACTGAAGACCGTAATGCTAACCTGTTCTTTCTTGTCTTTATAGGTGTTGCTGAAGACTGGATTCAGGATGGTAAGCCTGTTTCCTTAGGCCCAGGATCAGATGCAGAAGACCCGATGAGCGTTCTGCTGCAGAGGATGCAGAATAACGCAAAGCAAGATTCATCCATCGGGTGTGGTTTAAATAGCCTCCTGTAGTGCTTAGGTGTCTCCTTCCACAGCCACGCCTAGGTAAGAAAAGAGTTCCTGCTTTCCAGAAGAGTTCCAGTGTTCTGAACCTAGGGAGTTGCTCCTGCCCCACCCAACAGGAAAAGTAGTTCCAAACAGAAGAGGATCAGAGGCTCAACTGGCAGGCAAGTAAGCAGCATGGTCTGCTGCAGGTAAGTCCACCCAAGCATTATGAGCCCGGCGCTTCCAGCGCTGGGACTGGGCATATTTATGAGCCTGGTGCCACTGGCGCCAGGACTGGGTCCAAAAGGTCCCAATTGGGACTGGTTGGCACTCGGAACCTGGGTTATGGATCTGCTTCCAAGGGAGTTGGGAAAACCCTGACCTTTTGGAAGCAGAGATCATGACAGTACCCCCCCTCAAGGCCCCTCCCAAACCGGGCTTCTCCGGGGGTTTTGGCTTGTCAGGAAATGTTCGGTGAAATCTTTTGATTAGGCGAGGAGCGTGAACATATTCAGCAGGTTCCCAGGATCTCTCTTGGGGGCCGTAGCCTTTCCAGTCAATTAGGTAAAATAGTTTAGATTTGGAGATCTTGGAGTCCAGAATGCTTTTGACTTCAAACTCGAGTTCTCCATCAACTAGGATGGGTTTTGGAGATTTAGTTAGTCGGGTTTGAGGTTGCACAGGTTTTAATAGAGAGACGTGGAAGACCGGATGTATCTTCATGTGCGGGGGCAAGTCCAACTTGACCGCTACTGGGTTTACTATGGTAGTGATGGAATAGGGACCAAGGTATCTTGGGTTGAATGTGCGTGGGCTTTTTAGAGGTAGATATTTGGTGGATAACCAGACTTGATCCCCTACTTGATATTGAGGGGCTTCCTTCCGATGTTGATCTGCTCCTTTCTTGTATTGTTCTTTAGCCCTTTGAAGGTGAGAAACAGCTTCCTTAAAGGCTTGGGTGATTGTAGAATGCAGGTAGTCTACTGCTGGTGTTTCAAGATCTTGGAGGGGATCCAACTCCGAGGTTCGAGGGTGACTGCCGTATAGAAGAAAAAACAGGGTTTTCCCAGTTCCCGAATGGACAGAGTTATTGTAGGCATATTCGGCTATCCAAAGGATGTCTTTCCAAGTTTTTTCAGTTTGTTGCAGCATGCAGCGTAAATACTGTTCCAGAGTTTGATTGGTCCTCTCGGTTTGTCCGTCGGTCTGAGGGTGGTGACTGGTCGATAGTCTCACATCAATTTGAGCCGACCGACAGCAACTTCGCCAAAAATGAGAAATAAATTGACTACCTCGATCCGAAATTAGAACCGAAGGAAAACCGTGCAGTCGGACCAATGGAATATGGGCCCCCCTGATCAAAACCCAGGCCCACCCAGATCAAATTTCCTGGAGCCGGGCCTGAGCAGAGATACCAGTAAACACTGTTGCAGCGGTTTTCTGTAATACTTGGAGGAGGGGAAGAATATAAACTGGCTGAGACAAGAAAGGAACATTACAGTAATCTAAGGTTCTGAAAATAGAAGCATCAACCACAGGGGTATGCAGGTGGAGAGGCAGGAATGGCAAAATCTTCTGCTGGATCTTATGACTGAAATGACCTCCTTGAGCACCAAACTCACTTGCATGTAAATAGATAAGGTGGCAGAGATCTTTCCTCCCAGGTCCATGAACACAGTAACAGGAATAGGGGGAGGGCCTAGAGAGGTAGGCCAACACTCACATGTCCAGACAGAGGCTGCCGAGGGGGTACCAACTACCAGGACCTCCGTCTTATCGCCATTCAATTTTAAGCCATTTCTAACTCACCCAGTCACCAACAGCCGTCAAACAATTTCTAAGATTGACAGGGTCTTCAGAAATGGCATGATTAGGAGGAACCTTAATCTGGGTATCATACGCATAGATGTAACAGCGAGGCCCAAATGACTGGAGGAGTTTCGCCAACGTCTGCATATAGACATTAAAAGAATAGGCAGCAGTTCTCCAAGGGAAAGTAAAACAAGTCTCCGGAAAGGTTGCAGGTGTAGGTCAGCCATGGGGTATTGTTGGTGGTACTGTGGCCGGACCTTGCAGTGCATCAGGGGTTCGAGAGGATGGCAGATCTGTACTGACCCCGGCCATCTTACAAAACAGAGGTTTAGGCCCTAATATTCCTGCTCCATCTATGCCTGAAAAATATGGTGGTGATCCTAGTGAGTTTATGGCCTTTTGTACTGATGCCAAATTCATTACCTAAAAAGACCATCCTTGTACGAATCAGACCAAGTGTAAATCGCCTTTATGTTGCTAAATCTCAAAAGAACAGCCTTAGCATGGGATACAGTTGTGGATAACAACAACCCTATTTTGTCCAATTTTTCTGAGTTTTCCAAAGCCTTCCAGGTAGTACACCTCCTAAACAATCTGTAAAGAGTTTATTGATATCCAGCAAGGGAATCGAGACCTCCTGTCTTACATAGCATGCTTTATGAATATGGCTGCACAGACATTGTGGGCTAAAGATGTGCAACAAACCCTCTTTTTCAAAGAGTTGAAAGATGACCTAAATGACGCAGTGAGGCACAGAGAAAAAAAAGGAAAGATGCAGCAAGGTGAACCTGTGTTTCTGTTGTAGAGAATCAGGACATTTGTTGAGGTTCTGTGCTAAATGGTGTCATTGTGAAGGGGGAAAGAGACCTGCTCCTTAAGTAGGGGAAGTTCTTAACAAGCCCACCAAAACAGATATATTTGTACCCAAAATCTGTTGTAGAACCAGTGCTATCAGTTGATGGTTCTCTTCTGACTTCTGGGCCCATTTCTCAAGAGACAATACTTCTTACCATGTCGTGTGAGTCCGAAGATCATTAAACCCTTTATTTTGATGCTATCTCCTCTACCCATTTCCAGCTAGTCATCCCCCGGAGTCAACATACCAATCCCCAAATTGACTGGAATGAATGTACCCTACAATTTCAATCTTCCACCTCCCCATTGGAGTTGTCTAAACCCTTAGGGTTGGTACAAGCTTCAGGTCAAACATACAGTCCAACATCACTGAAACTTCCTGTTTTAAATAATCTGAATCCATGTATTCGTATAGAATATAGTTCTTATACAGCCGTATTTGATGCAGTTGAAGCAGACATGTTACCACTCTATAGAGCCTACGACCGCAGGATTTAACTGTTTCCAGGAGCTCGGTATGTATGCACTTATGCCCTATCGGAGAAAGAAAATCAGGTTCTGAATGAATACAGCAAGGAACATCTCAAGAAGGGTTTAATTAGACATTCTACCACCCCGAGAGGAGCACCAATATTTTGAATTCCTAAGAAGGATGAAGCCGAATTAAGACCATGTGTGGACTATCGCCAGTTGAACTCAATTGCGGTCAAGAACCGTTATGCTCTGTCTTTGATTCAGGTTCTTCTAGAACAGGCGGGAAATAGCAATATATGCACCAACTTGGAACTAAAAGGAGAATACAATTTAGTGAGAGTCTTCCCTGGTGAGGAATGGAAAACAGCTTTCCATAACCGTTTTTGCCATTATGAGTATTAAATAATGCCATTTGGGCTTTGTAATGCTCCTGCAGCATTCCAGCACTTCATGAATATATATTCAAAGACATCTTGAATGTATACGTAGTAATGCATTTGGATGACATTCTGGTGTATTCAGCGTCATATTCCGAACATGAAGGTCATGTCCAAAAAGTATTGAGACAACTTCTTAAACATGGATTATATGCCAAGTTATCAAAATGTAGCTTCCATCAGGACCGGATTGCATATTTGGGCTACTTCTCCCCCCCTTCCCCAAGGGGTTGAAATGGATCCACAAAAGATCCAGGCAATCCTGGAATGTCA
This sequence comes from Ambystoma mexicanum, assembly GCF_040938575.1. Classification (NCBI taxonomy): domain Eukaryota; kingdom Metazoa; phylum Chordata; class Amphibia; order Caudata; family Ambystomatidae; genus Ambystoma; species Ambystoma mexicanum. The sequence continues at coordinate 239,903,439 of NC_090933.1, forward strand.
AAATCCCAGTACGGTCAAGTAACTTCAGCGGTTCTTGGGTTTTGCCAACTTTTACAGACAATTTATATGCAAGTACTCCCTGCTGTTGCTCCCATTGACCAAACTATTGAAGAAATGAAGGTCTTTTCAATGGACTCCGAACACCCAATTGGCATTCCAACATCTCAAAGGATTATTCATGTGAGCCCCTATTTTACATCTACCTGAACCTAACCAGCCTTACGTCATGGAAGCCGATGTGTGGGTTCCATCTTTGGGGTCTCTTCTCCTACAGAAAGATCCGGGGACCCTCACCTTTGAACCCTATTACTTACCATTCACACACATTAACCTCTGCAGAATGCAACTGAAGCATTTAAAAAAAATAACTTTTGACTATCAAAGATACATCCCCTACTTGTTGTCATTTGTTGGAAGGGGCTTAACATTCCATCACTGTCTTCACAGATCACTGTAACTTTGAATTTCTGCAAACGGCCAAGGCCATGAATCAGCTGCAAAATCGTTGGATCAATGTTTTGCTCATTTTGATTTCACCAAAACCTACAAGTTAGGGGATTTGAACACCAAGGCTGCTGCTTTATCACAAATGTTCAATGAATCAGCAGATGAGAAGGAGGGAGTTACTTTTATCTCACTCCACAAGATCATCATGGCAATACAGTTGTGTGTTTCTTCATGGGAAAAACGCTCCAAAATCTGCATACCACTGATAACAGAAAAACGTTTTTGGAACACGTACCTCACACCAGGAAAATAATGGGTTGTTATATAAGACCCATCAACTCTGGCTGCCCACAAGAGAGAGACAGTTATTGCCTCTTAGATGGTGTCATGATGCATCAGGAGCCAGACATTTCGGAGTTCATAAGACCCAATTGAAACTAGAAAGACACTCAGGTGTAGTATCTTGAGAAAGGATGTCAAGGATTATATTCACGGTTGCCCTATAGGTGCCACAGCAAAAACACCACAAGGAAAACCCCAGGGCCTTCTACATCTATTGCCAATACCGGAAGGATTGTGGCAAATCTATGCCACGCTGCCTCAATATTCTGTCGCTCTGACCCTAGCTACCCAGATTCACAAGGACAAGAACTGGAGGAGCTAGCTTTCCTGTCATTTCACCCACCTTGTGGAACACCCTACCGCCCTGCATCCAAGACTAACCCTCATACCTAACCTTCTGAAAAAAATCTAAAAACTCTGCTGTTCAACACGTATGGCTAAGGCTCCTTCTTACCTACCCCCACTGTCCATGAGATATACCTGTTTACCGTTTGTTCCTGCATGTTATAATTATGTACCAGTGCCGTGATACCTCCTGGTCTGGGCACTGTTAACAAAATAAATAAATAAATACATGTTCCATGGATTTTATCATGGATCTTCCCTTAATCAATTAAAAATACAGTGATTCTAATGGTTATCAATTCATTCACCAGGATGGGGCACTCCCTAAAATCCCTACTGCTCCATTTCTGGTTGAAGCCTTTGTTCAGCAAGTGTTTCAGCTTCATGGTATACCCAAGGTCGTTGTATCTGACAGGGGTTCACAATTTATTTCTATCTTCTGCAGGACTTTGAGTACTCTCTTGGGCAAGGATCTGCATTTCACATCTGCTTACCAGCCTCATAGTGATGGGCAGACAGAGAGGGCCAAACCGGACTTCAGGACAATATCGTCATTGTTACATCTCAGAATATTCAGGAGATTGGGTCTCTTTACTACCATTAGCCTAATTTAGGTAAAATGATTCAGTCCACTCCTTGTTACAGGATACTCCATTCCATATCATCTATGGTTTCCATCTGAATTCCCTTCCCATACAGATGCGTCCCAGTAGCCTGGTACCCACAGCCATGGTCCTGGCCCTCATGAGGAATATACAGGAGGGAATGAGGAATGCTAGCAGACATTTGACATAAGTACAGCAGGCATGCAAGAACGTTTCAGACAGAATATCGGACATTCATGTATGATAGATTTAATTCTGCTTCTATTCCATCTGGTTCTTTTTCTCTCTTTATCTCTTTAGCTGTACTTGCAAAGTCGCCTCCAGCTCCAAACGGTGTTCTCCTTGTCAGAACTTGAATTTTCCTATGCACCTCGGATTATCATCAAATGCCATCCAGGTGAATGATAACTTTATATGAATTTTTTAATTTTGAAACATTTATAAACGTGCACACAGCAAACTAAATTGTATCCTGGTGCAGATGGAAAGAATTCGGTGAAAGGGAGCGGGCAAGCCCATCTGGGTCGTATTAGAACAAACATAAACTGAGCAGTGATCCAAAATCTTGGATTTATTTTAAAAGATAAGGTTTTAGACCTGCTTTAAAACTAATCAGCTTGTCTCAGATTTAGTGGGAGAGTATTCCACAATCTGGGTCCAGTCACTGAAAAGCACCGGTCTCCTCTTGATCTACACTCCATCCTAGGAATTACAAGGAGGAGTTGATCCTCTGACCTAAGGGTGCGGGTGGGTTGGTATTGTTTCAATTTGTTTATCAGATATACTGGTGCCATCCCATGCAAACATCGATAGACCAGGCAGCCAGTCTTAAATTTGATCCGATCTTCCACTGTCAGCCAGTGTAATGATCCACAGAGACCAGATGTGTGAGTCTTTTTGGCTACATCAAAAATCAATCTCACTCCAGCATTTTGTGCTTTTTGAAGGCGATGGATTTGACTACTCGGTGCTCCTGCCAGAAGTCCATTGCAGTAGTCAAGGTTTGAAGTGACCAACGCCCCCACCACCGCCGCCCGATCTGCTTGGGGCACACAGGGTAAAGCTTGGCGAAAAAGGCGAATTTTATAGAATACAGACTGAACTTTGGCTGAGACCTGGGCATTGCATCCCAGATCACTCTGCCAAATGCAGCCCAGATTCTTTACCTTGGTGGAATATTTGAGGCTGGCTCCCAAAAACTGGAGTGTAAGGGGCATTTTTCTCCATCAAGGAGATATTTAGGGCCAAACAAAATCACCTCCGTTTTCTTTGGGTTCAATGGCAGCCAGTTTTCTTCCATCCATGTACCTATTTCCTCTAAACATCTAGTAACCAGGGCAAGAGATTCCTCCACATCGTCGAGCCTGATGTATAGCTGAGTATCATCAGCATGATTGGAACCTGAGATGGTATTTTTCCAGGATATTCATCAGGGCACGAAAACAAATATTAAACAGAAGTGGGGAAAGAGCCGATCACTGTGGCACACCACAGCACTGGAGGAGGATTTCTGAGAGAAATCCTCCAACCTGGACACTTTGTTGACGATCAGTGAAAAAAGATGTAAACCACTGAAGGCGTAACTGCACTACTCGAGAAGATTTCGATAGAACTAGCTGTGACCTCTCAACAAGACTTCAAGAAAGAGGCTATCCCAGCCACATCATTCGCCGATCTAGAAAACGAGCCAAAAACAGAAGCAGAGAGTCATGCCTCTCGCCCATGCCGCGAGAACTCTGCAAAGATAAAATCACCTCCGTGACAACCTTTTCTCCACTAAGCAATCAAATAAAGAAGACCATTCTAAAACATTGGGACATTCTTCACACAGAATCTTTCGAACCAACCAAACCTTGCTTTGCTTTCAGAAGAAGCAGGAATCTTAAAGACCGGCAGGTCAACACTTATACAGAACCCACCAGGCCACTTGAACAACAAAACACCCTGTGGAATCTACCCCCTGTAAAAGGTCACTACAAATGCGGATCATGCTCAGTGTGTTGTCTAACGAAGAACATGAAATCTATTGATCTCAACAGAAAGAATTGGAATTTCGAATCCTTTACCAACTGCAAAAGCAAATGGACAGTCTACGGAATCCAATGCCCTTGCAAACTACTATACATCGGCAAATGCAAGAGAGAAGTAAGACAGCGCATATGCAAACATTGCTCGTGCATTAAAATTGCCGTCCCTGACAAACCAATGGTGTCCCACATTCAAGAGAAACACCACACTCACAACAACATCTTCTGATTTGTACTGCAAACAGCCAGAAACCCTTTCAGGGGTGGCAACAGAGATCTCACACTCCGTTAACTAGAGCAACAATGGATTTTTCGACTCAATTCAGTTAAACAAGGCCTTAATCTGTCAATCGAATGGAATCTATTTTTCAGGTAACTTTATCTACTGACATCATTTTTTAGAGCTACGGCCCTCCTTTATGATTCCTTCCCCATGGTTCCTATAAGAGCTAGGCCTGCTCTAGACCTACTAACATTGTACCTTTAAAGTGTCAAACAAAATATATGCACTTGCTACTTACATCAAGTCACCTATTGTTAACAAGTGTCAATACACCTTTGCTTTGTAAAAACATGTTAAAACAACATGTAACCATATGCTGCCTGTATGAACATTTTCAAACATAAGCAAAAGCTTATCCGAATGAAATACGACAGGCATAGTGTGCAGTTTGGTAGTACTGTTTCATGCCTAAACGACATCGCCAATGTTTTTCCAAAACATGCCTCTTTCTTCCTTGTTAGTCACACATGTTAAGTCATGAATTTATTTTCCAAGCGACCTGTGTTGTGTTTTTCGAACCCCAAAGCACCCATTAAGAGGCCACAAACGTATGCCTTCCCATACTGAATGCGCTCAGAACTATGTCTCACTTTAACATACAACTGCGCATGCGCCAGCCAGACTCAGCTAGTGTCCCGAGTACAGCCGCACCGCGCATGCGCTAGCCATATCCTCCTGCCAATCGTACTTCAGGTAAGCAAGATAGCAAGGCCAGACATCAATCACCTCGGTAGCTCGCTGCATGTTTCCTCAAAGCATATGCGCTTTTTTAACACGTTATCTCAGACATCTTAAAAACGCGTAAATCACAATTTTAAATATATTGTGCACATCGTAACCACTTCTGAGCCAAGATTGTCACATCACCCTGCCATTGCCCAACCTAGGCACCTTAACTCCAACAATTAGACATCCATTAGCGATTTACCAGTATTTTTAGCATGCATGTAATAAGCTGTGCTGACCTTAAGTTCATCTTAATACCAAGTCATCCACGTGCTAGGCACTTAGTGGGCTACTACTCCAGCCCAACACCACACGTGTGTTTTGGCATCAACTAAATATAACAATATCCTCTTTTTTCACGCAATAGTTTTGCAGGCACTTCCACGATAGAATTCACAATTCTGCCACCTTTTAGAAGTTGATTTTCTCCACTTCTTCCCCACACAGCGACCATGGCTATTTGTCTACCCTGAACAAGCCTCAAACATCACGGAAACTTTTCTCCAGTGAAAGAGTTCCAGCACCATCGCTGGACCACATACCTACTATTAAGGTATGCTCCACAAAAACTACCAATTAGTTATGAATGATACTCCAACATATTCAGGTAACTCACTGTTACCTCTTTCCCTGTAGATTCTTCACTACAGACGCCCACGCCAATTTGGGTGCTTTCCTGACACCAATTCATGTTCAACCGTTGATAGAACACAGGTAGACTTTCCGAGCTCAGTTCATTTATACACTGAACACCCTCTGTGTGGTCACCTTAATTCTGACACCCCCCCATTTTATGTTACCTGTCTCCTTAGGCGTCCACCAGCCCTAATCACGTCCTGATGACAGTTCGGACCCTTCATCTGTGAACATCTCATACCCAGTGAAGGCTGACTAGATCCCGAACCAGAAACACCTGCATAAATATGTGTCGACTGCAATGACATACTACTAGTTCAACAGTAGTATTTGAAATCCACACTAGAGATATATGCTACTAATACTCACTTAACCAATTGTGATGCAATAACAGTCTGTCACCCTTTTTACTTTCCATTGTAAGCCAAATGAGGCCTATATGTGATTTTTTCAAGTCTGTTCTTTGTTGTTTTTTCTGTTGTGAACCTACTATTTTTAAGATATGTGTCCAAATCTATGAATACATTTAATTATTTTTCCAATCTATCTGTGACCCTAAATGGTTAGTAATTGCATACTAGCTCCCTGCCTCTTCTAAGCCTATTCTCTCTACACAATTGACCTGGGGTAGCAGTTGACTCTCCATCCCTTTTCTTGTCTAAACCACTGAAGTGCACCAGGGTCTACATTAACCAGATCCTTTAAACGATCCAGCAAAATGCTGTGGTCCACCATATCAAATGCGGCAGAGGATACTATGGAAGATATTGAACTTAGACATAATGTAATTCTTGAATGGGTGGATACCATTTCTTAATTGTTTTTTACATGACCACATTAAGAATCTGAATTTCTGCTTCCTGATATTTGGTCATGACGAAGGGTGAAACCCAAAACACATTGAGCTTAAACTCTGCTTGCTCTAATTACGTTTTTCTGCATTAAACACATTCCGTTTTCTAAACATGTTGTGTTTGTTAATAATTATCTTCAATTACATACATTGATTGACTTATTGATTGTTATTCAGTACAGTGATGTGCATGGGACGTGAGGGTCTTTAACTTTAGGACTCTTATTTTTCCAATCAGAGAACAGCTCAGTCGACATAGCAGAGGTGCAACTAATGTTCTGAAGCAGTAACCAGTAGAGGAGGAGAGTTTGATTTAAAAGACAGCTAATCCAGTGTCATGGATGGCCTCACAAACTCCCAGACTCCAATATGTAGTTTAAGGGTTTTTATTGAGAACTCGATAAGGCATTCAGACTTGTCATAGATTGAGCTGGGTTGGGAAACACTAGTGGGAGTCCCTGTCCCATCCTCCCTAGCTCAGGCATCTAAACCACGGAGTGGCAACTAGTGATGGGTAGTAGGGGTTACCAATCTAGCAAATGTGAGGGCTGTAGCTTTCTCAATGTGGCTCCCTCAGAAGCTCTTCTAGGGGGTTTCCTATCCTAACACTCCCCTGGTCAAACTATAGAACGTTCTTTTGTCAGTATTGTGCCTTCGCAGGCACTATGGCTCCTTTATCTCTCACCACTAAACTCTCTCCCACTCCTTTACTTGATATTCCTTCTCTCCACCCTGATCTACTCTTATCCTTCTCCCTCTTTTGACTCCTCCTTTTATGATCTGAACATGATCCCTTTCTCTGTCCCTCCGATATTCAAGAACTCTTCTCTCCTTTCTTCTCACCCCCATTCTCCCTTTTCCTCTCTCCTTTTCTCCTGCCCCTATTTCCTCTCTCCTATCCCCTCTGTCTTCTCCCCTCTCTCATCTCTCCTCTCTCCTCTCTCTTATCTGCTCTTTTCTCTTCCTTCTCCCCTGTCTCCTCTCTTCTTTTTCACTCACCCCTTCACTCTACACCTAGTACCTCTCACTCCATCCTCCACACACTCACTTACTCAATCATAGCTTCACTCTCACTATCTAATACCAAAATCTCCCACTAAAACCACCTCACCTTTAACAATCTCTGCCACAATCTCTTCAAAGGCCTGCTCCACTGTCCATCCATCCATACACCACCTGGTCTCTCTCTCCACCTCCTCTCATCCAGACCGTACCTGAACAATGCTTAGTATGTCTTTCCTTGGTCTGTCTTTTATACTGCTTCCTTCCTGTCTCCATACTTCCTCCTCACCTCCATTGGTCCGGTGCCTCACTTGATCCTGGGGGCCAATTTTCATCTGTTATTTTCTCCAGGGCTGGGGTTTCCCACTGCAAGTCTGTATAAGCCTCTTTTGGCCCCAACCTGCTTCTCGTGCGACATTAGAAGCTGTTTCAGGTCTCTGCCCTCTTACAACACTGCAGTGAGTATGGTTGGTTCTGAGCAGTGTACGGATCCTTCAAGGCGGGTGCTTTGGAGATGTTGGAACTGCCGGATTCTCTTTCCAGCTCACTGCGGTTTCGGGTGGCTGCTGGGCATACTGGAATTGGTTGTTCTGAAATGAGACAAGAACAACTTGGGGAAGCATCAAATCCGCAATCTATGGAGTGAATGAGAGTGGCAATATATTCATTCAACACATCACATGCCCTCCCAACTCCCTCATTGCACCTTTGAGGCAGGACAGGCTCTGGAGAAATCGTGGTAGGTCTCTCGCCTCAGACTCGGAGTGGTCCCTATTCCCCATTCAGGGTTCAGTCTTGGACCTTGTTCCTACTGTGAGTTGGTGTTACGTCTTGTGGGTGCTGGCACGAGGCAAGCAGCAGATGCTGTAACACCCTTGTCCAGGAGACCGTCTGCACGGAGGGTGCAATGGTGAAGACTATAGAGGAGGAGAGAGAGTGGGCATAATAAGGAGGTTGACATATGGACAACAGAGGAAGGAGAGACAAGCTTAGAAAAGCAGCTTGTGGTGTTAGATAAGGAGAGTGTGAGTTGTTTTGAGCAGAAGGGAGGTCCTATATTGTTAGAGATTGAGAGATCAATTGTTTGGGAGCAGAGAAAGAGGTGTACTACCTTGGAGAATAGTGTGAGGGGTACCACCTGGAGGGTAGAGGAGAGGAATATTGTGCAGAAGAGAACACTTATCTGGGAGACAACAGGGTTCAAGAGTGTTAGGTTGGACGAAGAAAGGAAGGACAGAGATACCATCTGGGGAAATAAAGTGAGAGAGACTCAACTCATATTTGGTCGGGGTGAGGAGAAGGAGAACAAATTGTAGATGTATCTCGGGAAGCAGGAGGAGAGCCAATCTGTGAGAGGAGTTGTTTGGTGTGGAAAGGAAAGATAAATACTTGGAGGATTAGGGGGTTGTATACTGAAAAGGAGAGTTACCCTCGGAGCATGGAGAGTTGACAAAAGGGGGAAGGAAATGGATTCTATGAGGAGAAAGAAGGGACTGAACAGCTAGAGAAAGTCATAGAGGCAGATCATCCTGGAAAGGGGGAAGAGGGACAGACACCCACTTAGGTTACCAGCATATATAAATTCCAGAGGGCCATGTTGATACAAGGAAGAGTATACAAGGAGTGGAAGAAAGAGATGGCACAAATATACCAGGATACAGGAAGGACAGCTCAGGGTGGAAGAGTAGCCCAGAAAGAACCCGGTTAGGAGCAGCGGTGGGAATTAAGAGTGGAGCCATGATTTTCAAACACGCCTCACCAGGGTGTACCCAGTCCACTAGGAAGCTCCAAGCTGGGGTCCAGCTTGGCAAGTAGTCATTGCCAGCCTGAAAGGAGAGTGCCCAAAAGAAATCCAGTAGGAAGCACTGAGCAGGACGATCCCGAAAGGACTGGTTGCCAGAGAGCCGTCGGTCCACGGTTGAAGAAAGGGGTGGAATACCAGACAACCCTGCAGGCCTGAAACTGGAAGGATTGGCGACACCCTCCTTGAGGAGAGAACCATTTTATTTTCCCCTTTCTTTTATTGGTACTTGGGGTAACATTTTTTAAACATTTAGCTTTGCACTCATCACCTGACTTGGATCAGTTGGTTTGTTTTCTAGAACTTGGTGAAAATGAACATTTCGTTCACGGAGCCCCTTTGGAACAAGAGGGAAGCAACCCTATTCTGATGACCCATTAAAGGGAGATGCTGGTCCGTCCCTCACTTTGCACCATAACACTTGAAGACACTATCAACCTGACAGTTGGACACACTATCATCCTTACACAATGGGCCTCATTACACGGAAGGCGGTAATGGTTAACGGCCACCGTTAATGGTAACGGTGACCGTTAACCATTACCGCCTTACTACGAGGTCCCTTAGCGGGTTGGTGCTTTAACGCCTGCTTTTTGCAGGCGTTAAAAACCAACCCGCTAAGGGACCTTGGTGCTAATTACGGCACCGCAAAATTGCGGTGCCGTAATTAGCTCCTTCCCCATTCCCATTATGCCCTATGGGGCAAAAATGGGAATGGGGAAGGGCAATGGTGGAAGGGGGAATTACCGCCCCGCCAACCTTGGAATAGGGCGGTAATTCCCCTTTCCACCAAGGCGGTGCCGGTAATTTACCGGCATGGTCCAGGGTGCTAACAGCACCCTGGATTACCGCCTTCCGTGTAATGAGGCCCATTGTTTGGTGCATATGTCATAGTAATCGTGAAGGACTCCCGGTTGCACTAATCAAAAAAATAACCTAGTGCAGTCTCTTATCTTTTTCCGGGGTAGGATAAGTAATGTCTTACTAGTTGTGATAGAGACTATTGTTTGACAGAGCAGAGCATTCAAAAGTACTCCGGTGACCTGAACACTTTATTTCTTAAAAAACATTTTAATCTTTAAATCAAAATAAATTAAAATCAACACATAAATTACACAGTTACAAAAACATTTAGTATCATGTAATACATTAATCAATGGTGGTGACAGAGGTAAATGTATTCACACTCAAGGTGGTCTGTTTGGAACATCTACTGTTAGTCGGTTCTAATCAAAGAAAAGTTCAACTTTTGCTTGGTTTCTTTTCAACCTCTAGTTTTTCATTAGTCTTCTTGTATTTATACTGAAGATTATTGTCTTGACATGTTTCTGTTCTTTTATCTCATAAGTAGTGTACATTCATCAGGCGGATTCGCCAATCGAGTGGTTAGTGTAGTAATGCTTAAAATATCACCAAGCTTGGGTATATAAATCGTAAGCTCTTTGTCAGAGTAAAAACAAACAAACATAGTATCAGCTTATTTTGTTGTTCATCTATTTCGGTTCTATATTTGAACCTCGAACCAACACTGCAGGTTAATTACCTGGATCGGTTACGTTGGGGCGAGCGATATTTGTAGTTATCGTTGGGAAGACTTAACAGACGTCTTCTTTCTTGCGATCTGTAAAAGAAGCATTTAATTGCTTTTTCATCGCCACTTCCAATACTGTGCTATTGTCTCTCTCTGTCTCTATTCTTTAGTAGACTAATTAGTGTGCAGGGTGGTGTGGTTGGCATAACCCACCTGGTAGTTCTGTCTTTTTGGGTTCCACTTGTCCGGTATGCCGCTATTTCAGTATCTTGTTTTTTTACTCTCGTTTGTTCTGTAAGATAGTAAATGTAACGCTCACCTGATTCCCGTAGAGGCGCCGGTCTTGACTGGGCGTATACCGTATCTTCAAAGGTGATGTGTAACACACGGCTGGCTCTTTGGGCTGGACCTCTGTGCACTGTATGTCTGACTCGAAGGGTAAGATGTCTGCAGATAGAAAATATGGGATTAATGAACTGGGTTATTGAATGTCTCTCTCTTCTTCCCTTTCTCTTCTCCTGTAGAACCCCAAAGGTTAACGCTCTCACCTTAGGTAAGTGAACTCCGTGCTCTCCATCTGCCTCGGGGCAGGGTGCTGTAACCAGTTTCTTCACTGGATAAGGGGAGCAGGCCTCTTGACTTCAGAGGACTGCTGTCCGTCGTTTACTGCACGAACGGTAAGTTTCGAGTCATTCTAATGTCTTTAAAGTCTTTAGTAATGATGTCTCTTGTTTTGCAGGGTTCCGGCGATGGCGGATGACGGGCTGAAGTGAGTTGAAGATGGAGCCCGTGTGATGAATAGAAGCGCCTGGAAGCACGTAAGTAAGCGCTTGTTGCCTGCTTCACGATGCGCTCTAACTGTCTTTTTATTTTGCAGGTACAAGTTCGGAGCGGCTGCAGGGTGCCGGAATACCCACTGGGTTAGATGTGAAAAGGAGTAATGGCACGTGAGTATTAAAGTTCCCCAATGTCTTTAAACGCACCTTGTTTTGTCTTTCAGATGCGGGATGCAGCGCCGAAGGCCTCCGGAGCGTGCGAAGAGTTGGTAAGCTTTTGTCTTTCAGATGCCGGAATGCAGTGCGAAGACCTCCGGAGCGCACGAAGAGTAGGTAAGCCTTTGTCTTTCAGATGCCGGAATGCAGCGCGAGGCGTTGGTGACAGCCGATGGACCAGGTAAGTGAAGCGCTGTCACTGAAGACCGTAATGCTAACCTGTTCTTTCTTGTCTTTATAGGTGTTGCTGAAGACTGGATTCAGGATGGTAAGCCTTTTTCCTTAGGCCCAGGATCAGATGCAGAAGACCCGATGAGCGTTCTGCTGCAGAGGATGCAGAATAACGCAAAGCAAGATTCATCCATCGGGTGTGGTTTAAATAGCCTCCTGTAGTGCTTAGGTGTCTCCTTCCACAGCCACGCCTAGGTAAGAAAAGAGTTCCTGCTTTCCAGAAGAGTTCCAGTGTTCTGAACCTAGGGAGTGGCTCCTGCCCCACCCAACAGGAAAAGTAGTTCCAAACAGAAGAGGATCAGAGGCTCAACTGGCAGGCAAGTAAGCAGCATGGTCTGCTGCAGGTAAGTCCACCCAAGCATTATGAGCCCGGCGCTTCCAGCGCTGGGACTGGGCATATTTATGAGCCTGGTGCCACTGGCGCCAGGACTGGGTCCAAAAGGTCCCAATTGGGACTGGTTGGCACTCGGAACCTGGGTTATGGATCTGCTTCCAAGGGAGTTGGGAAAACCCTGACCTTTTGGAAGCAGAGATCATGACAGTAAAAACTAGTTGCAGTTTATCTGTATTGTTTGGTTCTTAACAGTATTTTATGGCAAGCGGGGTTCGTAATATGTTAAAAACACTCGCACTGACCTTTGATTCTTCCCTGTTTGACTTGGGGTTCCCTTTCATTTCTTATTTTCTTGTTTTCTTGCGACTATCCGTTGGGTTTTGGATTTCTCTGGGCTCTCTGTCTCTACAGGATCCCTGTTGGGTTACAGGTAGTATACAATGTTTTTTCGGATTTGCATAGTGCGCTAGGACGATGTGCGCAAATCAATTTCTTAGTTTTGTTATTTTTATCACTGTACCTTAGTCTGGCGATCAGTTGCCACAGATTATAATCTCTTTGAAATATCCTGCGGTAGTTTTCCGTCTTCTTTACTTCTTATTTAGTCCCGTTATGCCACCTGGAACCGCGCAGTGCTCTGGTTCGCCTTGTCCTGGTGTGTAGCTGTGCAGTAGCGTCCTGTTGCTATAGGTATACAGCTTTTTGATCTTGTTTGGAATAGAGTGACAAGCATAACTACAAATATCGCTCACTCCCACATAACCGATCCAGGTAATTAACCTGCAGTGTTGGTTCAAGGTTCAAATATAGAACCGAAATAGATGAACAGCAAAATAAGCTGATACTATTTTTGTTAGTTTTTACCCTGACAGACCAAGAGCTAACGATTTATATACCCAAGCCTGGTGATATTTTTAGCATTACTACACTAACCACTCGATGGTGAATACTCCTGATGAATGTTCACTACTTATGAGATAAAAGAACAGAAACATGTTGAGACAATAATCTTCAGTATAAATACAAGAAGACTAATGAAAAACTAGAGGTTGAAAAGAAACCAAGCAAAGGCTGAACTTTACTAATGGTGGGCACTGTTGCCTTCTTCCCTGGAGGAGGACCCCCAAAGGTGATAAGCAAACTGGGGGCGGAATAGAAAATCTTGCTCCTTTCCAAATAAGCAAGTAAAGCCCATTTGACATCCAGATTCGGCCTCTGAGAATTGTGGGACGGGAAGAAAGATGGGAGAACAATTTCCTGGGTGATGTTGCATTTGGAAATCCTCGAAATCAGGGAATCTCATGTAGTGGGCCACCTGGATCAGGACATTTGCTGCAGATTCCTTGTCCAGGTACCTGCCCTTGAATTCCTTGCTGCGCGAGGAAGGTGAGCCCTCTGAGCTAGAGCTGGAGGAGTCAAAAGATGTAGAGGAGGAGGCGAAACACGCATACACTTGTGACCTTAATGCCTTCCTCTTTTAAGTCTTTTAACACAAATTACAACACCCTTTCCTCAGGGTCCTTATCCTGTCTCCTCCTCTAGTGACATCTAGAAGAAGATGCGTAGGCGGAGGAAGGGAGACCTGGCCACCACATGATGTTTTTTCTCTGTGTGTTTCCCTATTTCACGCTACGCACTGCACAGGAAGAGCTGATCACACACGTTTGACCAAAATACTACAGAGAACCAGCACCATTGCTGGCCTCTATACCGTTTAAATAGTCATCCCCCTTTGGGCGTTCTCCTGCAGTGTGCCAGTTGCCTAGCAACCCTATTTGTGCAATCTGGACACCGCCCCTGGTTGCCCAGCAACCCAAGAACTCGCCTGTTCCCTTGGTGGGATTGCCCCGGGCTTCTGACGCAACCAAAATGCAGTTTGGGGATGTGCCTTAGAGAAGGAAAAAATATTACACCTATGTTAATAGGCCTTAATGTTAGATAAAGCAAATCCTCTGGGGGTGACAGGCCTTTTGGAGGCGTATCATTGTAAACGTTACTTTCATGGACCCTTATGAAAAGCGTGTTATTCCAATTTTTCCATGTTAATGTAGTTCTTTGCAATGATGCTGGGCGCTTTAAAACCCACTTTATTGGATGTAGAAGCGCCTTACAAATTCACAATAAATAAATAAATGTGCATACTATGTGTATGTCACTGTCGACCTGGAATTGAGGCCCAAACACAGAATATAATTTCAGCTTTCATTAACCTTTGTATAGAAACTAAATTAGAATGTGTCAGGATGGTGACATATGCACCAATCTGTTACTAGTTGTGATAGACACTATTGTTTGACAGAGCAGAGCATTCAAAGCTACTCCGGTGATCTGAACACTTTCTGTCTTAAAAAACCTTTTAATCTTTAAATCAAAATGAATTAAAATCAACACATAAATTGTACAGTTACAAAAACAGTTAGTATCATGTAATACAACAATCAATGGTGGTGACAGAAGTAAACGTATTCACACTCAAGGTGGTCTGTTTGGAACATCTACTGTTAGTCGGTTCTTATCAAATAAAAGTTCAGCCTTTGCTTGGTTTCTTTTCAACCTCTAGTTTTTCATTAGTCTTCTTGTATGTATACTGAAGATTATTGTCTCGACATGTTTCTGTTGTTTTATCTCATAAGTAGTGAACATTCATCAGGAGTATTCACCATCGAGTGGTTAGTGTAGTAATGCTTAAAATATCACCAGGCTTGGGTATATAAATCGTTAGCTCTTGGTCTGTCAGGGTAAAAACAAATAAAAATAGTATCAGCTTATTTTGCTGTTCATCTATTTCGGTTCTATATTTGAACTTTGAACCAACACTGCAGGTTAATTACCTGGATCGGTTATGTGGGAGCGAGCGATATTTGTAGTTATGCTTGTCACTCTATTCCAAACAAGATCGAGAAGCCATATACCTTTAGCAACAGGACGCTACTGCACAGCCACACACCAGGACAAGGCGAACCAGAGCACTGCGCGGTTCCAGGTGGCATAACGGGACTAAATAAGAAGTAAAGAAGACGGAAAACTACCGCAGGATATTTAAAAGAGATTATAATCTGTGGCAATTGATCGCCAGACTAAGGTACAGTGATAAAAATAACAAAACTAAGAAATTGATTTGCGCACATCGTCCTAGCCGCTATGCAAATCCGAAAAAACATCGTATACTACCTGTAACCCAACAGGGATCCTGTAGAGACAGAGAGCCCAGATAAATCCAAAACCCAACGGATAGTCACAAGAAAACAAGAAAATAAGAAATGAAAGGGAACCCCAAGTCAAACAGGGAAGAATCAAAGGTCAGTGCGAGTGTTTTTAACATATTACGAACCCCGCTCACCATAAACGACTGTTAAGAACTAAACAATACAGATAAACTGCAACCAGTTTTTACTATCTTACAGAACAAACGAGAGTAAGAAAAACAAGATACTGAAATAGCGGCATACCGGACAAGTGGAACCCAAAAAAACAGAACTACGAGGTGGGTTATGCCAACCACACCACCCTACACACTAATTAGTCTACTAAAGAATAGAGACAGAGAGAGACAATAGCACAGTATTGGAAATGGCGATGAAAAAGCAATTAAATGCTTCTTTTACAGATCACAAGAAAGAAGACGAACAGAAACATGTCAAGACAATAATCTTCAGTATAAATACAAGAAGACTAATGAAAAACTAGAGGTTGAAATGAAACCTAGCAAAAGTTGAAATTTTATTTGATAAGAACCGACTAACAGTTTAGTTTCTATACAAAGGTTAATGAAAGCTGAAATTATATTCTGTGTTTGGGCCTCAATTCCAGGTCGACAGTGACATACACATAGTATGCACATTTATTTATTTATTTATTGTGAATTTGTAAGGCGCTTCTACATCCAGTAAAGTGGGTTTTAAAGCGCCCAGCATCATTGCAAAGAACTACATTAACATGGAAAAACTGGAATAACACGCTTTTCATAAGGGTCCATGAAACTAACGTTTACAATGATACGCCTCCAAAAGGCCTGTCACCCCCAGAGGATTTGCTTTATCTAACATTAAGGCCTATTAACATAGGAGTAATATTTCTTCCTAGTCTAAGGCACATCCCCAAACTGCATTTTGGTTGCGTCAGAAGCCCGGGGCAATCCCACCAAGGGAACAGGCGAGTTCTTGGGTTGCTGGGCAACCAGGGGCGGTGTCCAGATAGCACGGATAGAGTTGCTAGGCAACTGGCACACTGCAGGAGAACGCCCAAAGGGGGATGACTATTTTAACGGTATAGAGGCCAGCAATGGTGCTGGTTCTCTGTAGTATTTTGGTCAAACGTGTGTGATCAGCTCTTCCTGTGCAGTGCGTAGCGTGAAATAGGGAAACACACAGAGAAAAAACATCATGTGGTGCCCAGGTCTCCCTTCCTCCCCCTACGCATCTTCTTCTAGATGTTACTAGAGGAGGAGACAGGATAAGGACCCTGAGGAAAGGGTGTTAAAAGCCTTAAAAGAGGAAGGCATTAAGGTCACAAGTGTATGTGTGTTTTGCCTCCTCCTCTACATCTTTTGACTCCTCCAACTCTAGCTCAGAGGGCTCCCCTTCCTCGCCCAGCAAGGAATTCAAGGGCAGGTACCTGGACAAGGAATCTGCAGCAAATGTCCTGATCCAGGTGGCCCACTACATGAGATTCCCTGATTTCGAGGATTTCCAAATGCAACATCACCCAGGAAATTGTTCTCCCATCTTTCTTCCCGTCCCACAATTCTCAGAGGCCGAATCTGGATGTCAAATGGGCTGTACTCGCTTATTTGGAAAGGAGCAAGATTTTCTATTCCGCCCCCAGTTTGGTTATCACCTTTGGGGGTCCTCCTCCAGGGAAGAAGGCAACAGTTCCCACTGTTAGTCATTGGCTAAGAGAAACAATCTCCCTGGCCTACATATAAGCAGGTTCTCCCCCCGTCCCGGCATACAGGGAAGATCCACCAGGGGCATGTCGGCATCCTGGGTAGAAGCCCAAAGTGTTTCTATTGAGTGCATTTTCAGGGAAGCTACCTGGGTTGGCATCAACACATTCAATAGAAACCACTGTCTTAATCTGCACCGTCAGGAGACTGGAGCCTTTGGTACTGGGGTATTGAGGCCTGCACTGCTGTAACGTACAGGACATTGACAAAGGGCTGAGGGCTGTTGTACTTGAAGACATCTGGTGATGGCTGGTGTGCAAACCACTGCCTAGTCTTTGTTCCTGTTCTGGGCCTATTTGTTATCTAAAGTTCATTTCCCTCACCTGTACGTATTTGGACAAGGAAGAGGGACGTGGAGGTAATGTTCTTATTGCTAACCAGCATACTTAATTACTCCTAGTCCTACTCTTCCCCAACCCAGGACCACCATCCCACATCTCCCTCTCCCTATGACGAATGGGACACCTAGGGCAGTTGGTGCTGACTGTTGGTGGTGGCTGGAGGGGGCTATTATGCCTGGGAGTAGAGTTGCCACCCATCCGGATATAGACAGACTGACCGTGTTTTTAGATCTGTGTCTTATTGTCCATTCTACAGACAATACATCTGGATTATCACTCTCCCGCGGGTCATTTTGAGTTAAAAGAAAGACTCAGAAGCAAGGGGCAGAGCAGCAGAAGCGGCCTCTGGGGTTTTAAGGCGTGTGTCAACCTGCCAGGCTGTCAGGTGCATTTGAATTGTGTGGGGTTCTCCTTGGACCTGTGATTTACAACTCCTTTGCCAGATAAGAGTTGAAAAATTCCAACTCGTCATTCAAAGTGCTAATGTAAGGGCTGTTAATTTTGATGGTCCATATGCATTTTAAAGGACAACAGGCCTTAAAAGTCACACTTTTCATTTATGGACATTTAGAAAGTTGTCTACTTATTTGGAAGCAAAGAAAAGTCCTTTTTTTTTTTTTTACAAAACCTCTCATTTAATTTACTCCTATGATAGGTCATTTATAGCGCACTTAATACCCAGAGGTTTCTAAGCCCGGACTGGGGATCGAACCTGTGTTGCTCTGTGTCATCTTGCTTCCAAGGCGAGCACGTTGCCACTGAGCTATTCTGCCTATGCATCACAAACTGCTGGATGCCGGTTTTGAACAATGAAAAAAGCAAGCAATGTTGATCAATAATGCAACCAACCCACAGCAGACTTCAAACACATGGCGTTGTTGCAGTTTCACGGTGGCCGGCCTCCTTCATTGCATTCTGTCACGCACAGCTCTGCAATGATGAATGGAAAGCAATACTATGAATGCCAGAATGCAGAGAATGAACCACTCACACCTGACCAACATGGAGACAGGCAATATGCATGCATCTCTGCTTCACAACCACCATCTGGAGGCAGCAGCAAGTGGTGGGAAAGAACCTTTTTTAGCCAATGCCATTTTGTTTTTGATTTGCGGTAAACACTTTTGGGAAAAGCTGAACTACAAATCCCAGAATGAAACCACATTTGGATGAACAGCCACGGCTGCATGGGTGGTGCAGGGTCATTGCATCTAATGCCATTCCATCGAATTTTTTCCATCTAAAAAATGTCCATCAAATTAATGTTTTTGGGGGGTAATGGGTTAATTTTTGTGCAGGGGGATTTTTTTAAAGGGTAAAAAAAACAGGGGTTTCGAGGGGAGGGGAGTGGACCAACAAAAAAAAAAAAGAAAGAAATGCATTCTATGCACATTTTTCAGATGGAAAAAATTTGATGCAAATGCATTTAGATGCAAGGAATTCGATGCAATGACCATAAACCGTGGTGCAGATATCTTAAGGGAGCACTTCTCTTTAGGTAAAGCTTTTTTGGAATGTGCCCCCTCTTTTAGCTCTATCTAGCTCGCCAATTTCAAGTGAGAGTTACTCCATTCAAGGCCTCCAGGTCCATATTAACCTTCAAGCCTGATATTTGTGGATCTGTATTTGCATCCGGAAAAATGAAGCTTCATTATTCAGACCCTCCTAACGAGCCATATTGGAATTATCTGCATCTTTTGATATGTCGTTTCTGCTATCAAGTTAAGAGTCCCAGGTGACCCGAATGGACTGAACAGTGTTTATTTTGCTCCACTTTCATGGTTTATTGTATTGATTGTTATCATTTGTAGTGGTGCAAATATTTCTCTTCCATGTTCTCCAGACCCCCAAGCACCAACACCCCTGACACTCACCAATTCTCCACCATAACTTACACTTCCAAACCACTCTTATACATACTTACTTGCTCTGTCATACTGTGAAGCCATAACTCACACTCCTTAGTGCCTGCTACGCTCCCAATCCCACTCTCGACTCACACTCTCCGGTTCCTCCGGCAGTCTACAGTCCTTCATTTTTCGCACTCCTCCATCTAGCAATGTTTCTCCCAGTCAACCATGCTCTTCCCCATTTTCTCTCTGAATTTGCAGCTTGTTCCGCCTTTCTGGCCCACTGCTCCCTCTCTTTCTGACTCACCACTCCCCCTCTAAGTCTGGCACACTGCTCCCCCTCTGGCTCACTGCTCCCCCTCTGAGTCATCGCTCCCCGTTTGGCCCACTGCTCCCCTGATATGGTGACCAGCTTTTATTTGTTTTAAAATGCATATTTGATGTTAAAAATGAAACATTTTGCAATGACTACTGTTTTTGTGTGTGTGTTTTACAAAGAACTGAAGATTATGTGGGTGTTTTTGCAAAACGGCTGATTTCACAGTTTTTCCTAAAACGGCTGATTTCACAGTTTTTCCTAAAAAGTCTGATTTTGCAGTATTTGAAATGATTGCGAAATCGTTATTAGTTGTGGGGTCTGACTATGGTTTAAGGGAGCGGGGTATCGATAACATTGCTCTATGGCAGGCTTAACAAGTGCAACAACAAAGATAAAATAGTGAGATTTATTACCAAGCCAGTATCTGTGAAAGTGACTGGGAGAAGTCAGTTGCATTAAAAAAGCGAACTTGGCTCAGCCGCTAATCTCATCTGACAAAACGAGTACGATTCTGGCGGAAAATGTTTTCTGTCTTGGATTTTTTGAATTGCCTCGCTCTGCCTCTAAAAGGTTGGTATGGATTGGGAATAGCCACCTTAATGCTGGATGTGCCTAAATCAGGCTTTAAACTGTTGTGCTTGTATACAATTAATTTGGTTGGGCAAAAGTAGCAAGGTTTCTAAAAATGTGCATTAGACCATTCTGTCATTGGTGTGCGCTTTATAAAATGGTTAAAGGAGCACTGTCACCTTTTCTCTGTGTGTGTTTATTTTAAATAAAATGTTGGCTTGGTGGGTTAATGTGCCTGCTGCAGAGATTTATGTGAAACCTGCAGAGCTCTGCTGCAGATTCTTCACCCACTGAGCAATTCCAAGGATTCACTGGCTTTCAAAGATTAAAACAGTTCGTAAAGGAATGTTTGACAGCTGTTTTTAAAATTAATAACATTTTCAGAAATTAAATGATCAGTGTTATCTATTGATCTGACAAAGTGGTCAAGTGGATTAATGCACACCTTGTTAAAATCTGAAGAGCTTGGCACTCACTGGATCTAATTTTGTCAGTACCAGCTCAGCATTTCATCTTTTCTAGATAAAAAAATCTGTTATATAATTTAGTGAAATGTCATTTTTTCCATACATAATTATTTATTTTTATAATGCAGATTTCTATTAAAAAAAACTAAAATTGATAATTCAATTAATTTGTGTTGTCTTGCTTCCTAGAAGAACGCATTGCCTCTGAGCTATCCTGCCCTAGGTACCCTAAAAAATAGCGGCATGATTTTTCTCTTGCTATTGTGCTACGTTTTTTAAATCTATAAAAGGGGCATGTCAAAGGGGTGGGGCTTACACAGTGTGGGCGGAGCGCCAAGTGCGGTTTTTGCTTCAAACAAAGGTGGCAACCCTACCCAGGAGGGAAGAGGTGGGGCCAAGCAGGAAGAATAATGAACATAGTAAAGGGGTCCCTGAAGAGAGGTAAGGCAATTAATGGCTAAGTACAGGGACGAGGAAGAGTAGGACTAGGAGTAATGCAGGTTACTGGTAAGTAATCAGAGAATTTCTGCTCATCCCTTTCTGTGATGGCACATACTTTTGTTTCACATTTCCCTGTCTCTTTCAGCACCCACGAGTGGTGCTAAGGCTGAGATAGGTTGATGGTAACAGCTCACCTTGGACGCCATTATCGCCATGCAGCAGTTATCTATCAGAGGTTCTAAAATGATCTCCAACTGCAGAAATAAGCCAAACATTCACACCTGACTTCAATGGTGGCCTGTACCGCTGTCGATAACAGTTGTAAAATTCACACCGAGAATATAAACCCACTGATGCATACACTTGATTAGGAAGCACTTGAACAATGCAGAGACGGTGGAATGGCCTTGCTTATCTTCGATAACCCATGATCCACTCTTGGATGAGACGCCGCATGGCTGACAGGAGGCATTATTGGGGATGTGTACAATGCAGAACACACTATGAAGCGATTGTGTTTGCTGTTGGTGGCTATAGAAAACCAATACATAAATAAGTCAGCATAGCTAGACATAAGAAAATGTATTGTCATAACAATAAAATGGTGGACATTAATTATGCACTCGCTCACAGGTCCAAAGCTGCCACACACGCATTTTCTATGCAGTTTAATTATTCCAACAAGCTCGAGATCAAACCTTTCACACAGTAAGAGCAGAACACAGATAAGGCCTTTCACCCCTGTTTAATGTGTACCTGCGTCCATTGGCGGACCTTATTGCTGACCATGGGGTAGGCTTTTATACCCACACAGACGACACACAGGATCTGTTTTTGTTTAAATGCCCCTGCAACGGATCCTCCTACTAAGCTGAGGAACTGCCTATCTTCCATCGGAGAATGGATGGCCTCGAAGTTAAATGGTGACAAAACTGAGGTTCTAGTGAGTGTCTCCCCTACCACTCGAGCTTTATGGAGTGTCGACTACTGGCCTGCCCCCAGGGACGTCATTTCACCAACACGCAGTGACATCACATGACCTTTGACGACATCACAGGAAATGATGTCTTTTGACCACCCACCTCGAAGTGACATCACGGAAAGTGATGGAACACAGCCTTTCACCCCTTGACAAAACAGGAATGGACATCACCATTGTTCCTAAGTAAACTACGAAAAATATGGTTGCAATATCACAATAATGTTATATACATTTCATACAAGAATGGATCACCATATGCATCGTTAATATCAGTGTGTATAGGCCCATATTACCAAATTACTGTGAATGTAAGCAGACGTCTAAGGCCGAAAGATAATGATATGTTATTATATAGCATATGTAAGCGCTTTATATAGATCAAATATACATACAATATCACCCAACATGTGTTGGTACTCATTTAATACCTCAGAAGGGTGAAAGGCTGACTTGAGGTGTTTAAGAACAGGCTAAATCAGTGACTCACCACCTAAAGTGTGCCTGGAAAAAAACCTTTGAGTCTAGCAATTATTGGATAGAATTCCAGAAAGACAAATCATGTGTTATTCCTATTCTTTCTTATTTAGCGTCACTGCTCAAAGTGATACACTTGAGGAACCCCGTTTTTTTTAAGAGGCCTGAAAAAGAAAGTTAGCCACTCCAAAAATAAAGAGCCACATGACACTGGCCACAAGTAAAAAACAAAAAAAAAAAAAGTTTAAACAAATCTTTTTTTCTAGGGGTAGCAAGGGAGACCACAGGGGTAGCCAGGGAGACCTCAGGGGTCACAACTGAGACCCCTGGTGACCCCCAAATGATGTCCTTGCCTGCCTCTTTGGGGCCTTGTCCTGAGCCTGTGCAAGCAGTTAAACGCCTAGGGATGAAACTTTTTCCTTCTGAATCCAGAGAGGCCCACATTTTCTCTGTGTGCCAGATGGGTTTTGACAAGCTGAAAGTGCAGGGGAAAAATTCTGTCTTTTCTTTTGCCCAGTCTGGGACCAAGGTGGTTACCTCTTCGATCATGGGCTGCGTTGATTATTGCAATGGCAGCTCGACTGGCTCTGAAAGCCCTGAGGTTCTCTCACTGTTGGTTATGCTTCGCCAGCTCCATTGTCTTCCCACTTGTAGCCGCATTAAGTTAAAAATAGTATGGCGGGTGCATCGTGCAATTCATGGTACTTGCGTGGAATGTCTCTGCTCTAAACCTACTCTATATAAGCCGGCTAGATTTCTTTGTTTCTCCTCACAACTCTTGATTAAAATTCGGAGTTAGCGCAGGGCACGAGCTAGAGGGCAATCTTTTTCTGTTCTGGCCTCCACTATGTTCAGGTCCCTTCCGACGTCTCTGAGAGACATTGTTGACCATCTGCAGTTTCGAAAGAATTTGAAAAAACATCTCTTTTGAGTTTTGACTTTGGGTAGCTCTTCCTTCCCTATCAGTGGTTGTTAGCGCCTTGATGCCTTCAGGCCTTAGTTTGCGCTCTACAAGTCCACATACAATACAATACAATAACACGTACTATAATCCCTACACTCATTATATATGGGATAAAGTACCTCCATCCGTACGTTATAAGCATATTGCAAATCACAGAGGATTTCCCTGACCAAATGAGGCCTAAGGCCGAGTTCCTTTATAAGGTCACAGACTTATAATACATGGCCACACACTGTCTTCCCCTTTTATACCTGGCCTCTTGCTTGATCCAATTGTAACAGATCTTCCATTTACTGATCCATGTAATCAATATAGAATATGTTTGAATTATAAAAAAGCCAATATGCAGCTTTAAATGTGTTGCACAAAAATAGTTTAAACATTTGAATAAAAATGCATTGGAAAACGTTTCCACTTTGTACTTTAATATAAGTAATAAAATGCAGCTTCTTGCTCACATTTGTTGATCTTCAGCAGTGCGCAAATTAAACATTGTACCATAAACAGTTCCTTGGCAATGAAATCTTTAAAGTGTCACAGAAAACTATTCACAAGCAAGGAATTTGAAACGCTTGTAACAGCTTTAATTATCTGCTGCAGTGTCAGCTGGAGTTCTGCTCTGTGCTGGCTCAGGACGCAGGCATAGTGACATCACAACCGAAGCGTAATAACTGATTACAGAGCGTTTGTGATTTCATTTTCTTATTCAGGTCAGTTGTGATGCCACAACTAGCATGTAATTAGGCAATATGACCACCTGAGGAGGGGGCCATTACCGGTTGGGTAATGTCCCCGGGCTCTGTTAAAGCCCTCTCTTTGCTCGGGCTTCTAACTATGGCCATGGGGGCATTACCCGACCGGTTATGGCCCCCTCTGAGGGTCTTATTGCCATTAGTACCCCGGAACATCATACCAGGGTACTAATTGCAATCTTTCTTGTGTCAAGAAATGGAAAAGAAGCAAAATAAATGGCCGGCCCCAGTTTGAGCTAATGGGCATAGAGTTGTAGGAGTTTGATAGCAGAGGGCTGAGTGTCTGCTGAAACCTGATACCTGATGAATGGGTTGATTTAAGAACTGCTGAGATAGGAAGTGGAAGTCAGCTAGCCAGTGTTACTTCTGTGAGCGGAGCAGAAGGCTACAGCAGAAGAGCAACCATTGCCAGGCCAATGGCAGGATGTAGCCTGTCATCTAGCCCTTCATCACCTGCTAGAGCAAATTCTCCCCCTGTGAGGAGGGGGTGGCCAGTTTGACTAGAGGTTGAGGAGGAGGTGGGTGTACTGGTCTGTCTTGTGTGGGCCCTTTAATGGAGATGACATGCCAGTTATCCATGAAGGGAAACTGTAAACATTGCAGGCTGGAAGGACCACAGGATAAGTCTCCATAGAGAGGGGAAGCCTGACAGCCGTTCACAGGAGGATGAGGATCAGACAAACATGGAGTTTCAGACACTGTGGATCATGCTAGGACTTGGATGGGAGACAACCTTTTCAACAGCCTGGAGCATGGCCCATGCCACAAGTAATGCACCTGGGGAAAGTGAAGTTCTCTGTGGTCTCTGCCAATCAAAAGGCCTGCTTTTAGGTAGGGCAGAACTGCAACTTGTCTCTCTATAACAAGCCTAATTTTTACCCTGACAGGCATATAAAAAGATGTCCATAAGAGTCATGTGGAGTTTATGAGATGTTTGGAGAGTGTGGATCATGGAGGATAAAGGAGGGAGAGATCAGAGCAGAGTGAGAGTAGAGGTGCAGGGAGAAGAAGAGGAGATAGGAAGGAGAGGAGGTGGAAGTGGAAAATGCAGCAAGATAGGAGAATGTGAAGCATCAAAGGGGAAATGCAGCTCAAGAGGATACTGTTAGGAGGGTTAAAGGACAAAAGGTAGAGAAACATCACAGAAGAGAGAGTAAAAGGAATGAAATGAGTAAGGCAAGGGAGTTCCAGAAAGGAGAAGGCAAGCAGAAAACAGGTGGGGTGGGGGACAAGGCAGGGAAGGAAGTATTGGGAGCAAGATAGAGAATAGAACACTTTAAGCCCTGGACCAGAGAAGTGCAACTAAACTGGTGTACAGGGGTCAGGATAGGGACTCCTGGTAAGCAGTCGATTCAACACTCAGGCAAGTGATCTCTAACAACGCCTATAGGGTGTGATTTCAAAACTACAAAGTGGGCTTTAAGTACCTTACGGTCTAACTATTCATCTTGTGCCTGTCATAAATTTCACTCCTTGGTCGCAATGGTCCTCTTGGAAACTTTCACCTCGAGTAACGGGTGCCATTTTTTCTTCCAACATGGCGCGCTGAAACTCCATTCAAAAGCTGAATGATCACTCTAGTGTTCCGGTGAAAGACACGCCGGGTACAGTCTGCCGTCAGCGTTTACAAATATGGAACGCAGACATGAAGAACTCACCCATCAATGCTCGGTAATTATACTTACCGAGCTCAGCGCTTACTTGTTCAATATTCTTCCTCCTTCTTGGCTTCGTTCTGTTGTTCTTTCTTGCCCATCCTTTTCCTTGCTTCAGCTACCTCTATCCTTGCTTTACCTTGCCCTGATTTGCTCGGGAAATTCTCTCTCCTGTAGCACCTTCAGAAGGTGGTTGGAGTCGAGTACCTGTTGTCTATCTGCTTGGTGAAACAGGTGTTCTGTGGCACACATCTTCCATCCAGCACTCATGTTTTTACTTCCTTCTGGAAGGTTGTTTTCCTGTGTAATCGGCAGTCTCTCCAGAGGTCACCTGGCCTGAGTAACGTCTAACAGTCAGGGTGGTGTCCGGGGAGGCTCAACCTTATCTTCATTACATCCGGTCCAAATAAAAGACACTTCAAGGAAAGTGTCAGGGATGGCACTCTATTAAGAGTGGCACAGGACACCCAGGAAGGATTTGGGTGGTTGTGCCAAAGTAAAGTGGACAGAATAGTTCACACACAGCTGAAAGAAAGGAGAGCGAAGAGTAGGCAAGTGTAGTAAGGGAAAAGGTACAGAATAGATTCCCTCTTGGGGTGTATGCAGATATAGGAAAAGAGTATTCCACGAACCTTAGGAAAACTCTAACCTTCTGCACAGTTTGCTATAACAGAGGCCCACACTGTTTGCTCATGGCTTGGAACAACAGCTATGGGTTTCTGTAAGGTAGAAACTAGACAAGGGAAAGGGCAGAGGTTGCCTGACGGAAACCAACAGACAAGCTCTGTACAAGGGGTTTACAAACAGTACAAGAGAAGACACTAACAGATAAATCCGGGGAAAAGGAAGTCGAATAGCAAAGTAGCAGAAGGAAATGAAGGGAAAGCCGTATAACAGGATTGGATAGAGAGAAAGAACTGAGGGTTGAAAACATGGAAGAAAGCAAGGGAGTAGCAGTCAGGAAACGGGAACTGTAATAACTGAAAGTAAATAATGAAGGTAAACTGATGTGGATAGCAGAGGACGGTAGGGTACAAGGTAGAAAGCTCAGAAAAGCAGGGAAGCAATGGGCAAGCCCAAAAGGAGCAGGGCTGTAAGGAAGGAAGCCCTGAGGGATAGGGCTTAGGGCAGCGAAGTGAAGCAGGCTGCACGGCAAAGAGCCCAGAAGGGCCGGGCAGCAAGGAGTGAGCCCAGAGGAGTAGGGCCGCTGACTGTAGAAGGGTGCAGGAGGACTGTAGAAGGCTGCTAGACTGGAAGCCCAGCAGACGAAGACTGTAGGTTGAAGGCAGTGGAGCGTGATCTGCTGTAAGGCAGGAGCCTGGGAGGCAATGGCGGAAGGTAGCAGCGGAGCGTGATCAGCTGCAAGGCAGGAGCCTGGAAGGCAAGGGCGGAAGGTAGCAGCGGAGCGTGATCGGCTGCAAGGCAGGAGCCTGGAAGGCAATGGCGGAAGGTAGCAGCGGAGCGTGATCGGCTGCTTGGCTGGAGCCTGGAAGGCAATGGCGGAAGGTAGCAGCAGAGCGTGATCGGCTGCAAGGCTGGATCCTGGAAGGCAAGGACGGAAGGTAGCAGCGGAGCGTGGTCGGCTGCAAGGCTGGATCCTGGAAGGCAAGGACGGATGGTAGCAGCGGAGCGTGATCGGCTGCTATGCAGAGGAACCACATACAAAGATACGTAGCTCGAAGCAAAAAGGTGCTGGAAAGACTCTTGAAGTGGGAGAATGGAAGACCAGGCTCCCGTCCTTCGCCTCTCGCGCTTGGCCTAGAGGGTCACGACCCAAACACCCGCCACGAGAAGAGTTTGTCCATTTACCAGACGACCAGATACCCTGGTACAGGAACATACGGATGTGTCCATCTGCTTGCCCAGCAGCCCGCACTGGCCATGCCGACACCTGCGGCACGGATCAACTAGACTAAACTCTACACGTCGTTAGAGATGCCATGACGACCTAGACAACGGGAAGCACATCTGTACAAATGTACACACTGGACATTCCCACACCAACCTACACGAAGAATATACTCAGTGCTATGACGTAGGCGACAGGCATATTCACGGACGTGCATCTTTATTATTTTTACATAGGCTTTCAGAACGCAGAAACGCAAGACGCGTCATGAACTCTTTTACTAGCTTGCTCACGCTTCTCTTGAAACCAGTTACCGCCATGAGAAGTATAATGAAGACAATACTGGTCATGAAATTATATGCTCCTATAACCTAAAGCACCTGTGCACCAAACGGACAACTTATGCACCAGGCCCAAGTAGGCCTCAAACAAGAGCTCCCGTGGACATCAACAAGGCAAGAGTCAGTTGCTGATCCTGCAGAATGAGCTCTGCGAAGCAACCAGCCAAGGTCGCAATGTTGCAAACCCACGTTCCAAGAGCAAATCATCAAAGGCACGATGTTGCAAACTCGTACTCTGCGCACCAAAGTTAAAGTCACACCGACAAATTAAACCAGACGCAGTAGAAAAACAATATTAATTGTGCAGAATTCTGCCTCTTTCACGGTCCCTCCCCACGTGACCAAGCCGAACCTGACGAGATGCCAAACCCAGGAGAACAGAGGCGTCTGGATCCCTCGCTACGAGACACTGGCAGATACACTTGAAAGGCTCAATGGACATCTGCAACAGTGGGAGCGGTCCCCCGTCCAGCTATGAATAAGTCCTCACATTGTCTGCATGTACCCATAGTGAAACATTGTTGCAACTTACAGGTACACCGAGAGCTGGGAACGATGGTGGTCCCAGGCTGGGAAGCTCACGGGCGCACCAATCAGAACATGGGGCTCTTATCACTGACGCCAGCAAATTTAGCCAATCCTCAGGAGTCTTCATGTAACAATTCTCATGTATCTAATTGTAGGGACAACCCAGATATACCACCTGACTACACCTTGTCCACTAATATCTTTCTCTATATGTGTGCTATACTAACCCTACCACTCGAACACCCAATTAAGAGTGGTGATAGGTTTTTTGTTAACTTTCTGAAGTGACGCAAGTAGCGCGTCATAATACAGTAAAAAGGGCCTGCGAGCCCCACGATTGTGTGTGTGTCAGGACGAACGCGTACGCTCCTTGACCCATCCCTGCCGTTTGTCTAATAAACAGCAGAGTCACCTTGCTCCTTGTGTGCGTCTCATACTCTATCTCATCTCATCTGGGATATACACGGGAGGAGTTGGGGCCTCCCTGCCTGGAGGTCCGCGGACGGCCCGGCCGACCCCGGCAGAATTTCCCCCCCGACAAGTTGGAGGCACTGCTGAGATCTGTTTAAGATCGACTTTTTATTTTTACTTTTTCCAGGCACTCCTGTTGCGAGGAGGCCCGGCGGCGCGGCCCCCTCTGCCGTTGCCCCCTTCTGAGGACTACAGGACCATCGCGGAGCTGCGAGAAGACCGGACAGCGCAATCCGGATATTGGCCCTCGGGAGCCGGTTGAGAAGTATCCCGCCCGCGGTTGGCGAGTGTCCAGACGTGGTCCAGACGAGGGGAGGTGGCGAGCCGCTTGGAGGGGTGCACGCAGTCGAGCGGCCCTGCATCGAGAGAACTTGGTGAGCATGACACACACAACGAGCAATGAGAAATTGTGAGGGAGGGGGAGGAAGTAAATAAGGGAGGAGGGAGGTATTGTACAGATGCGCGGCGAAGGTTTAACAACTGAGTGTTGCTAATGGAATGAATGGTGGCGAGACGGTTGCGAGAGCAGTCGGCTACGTCACGCGAAAGAGGGGGGCGGAGCACGAAACATCACGTGTGGCCGCTCGTAGACACTGATTGGCCTAAGTCGCGACTAACGTGTAGGGGTGGGTGTGTGTGGTTTCCTACGATTTGGCATTTATTGATCAATGAGTAGATGAGGTTCCCTATTGTTCGAGCAAGAAACTCGATAGGTAGATGACGAGATTCCCTATTGTTCGAGCAAGAAACTCGAAAGGTAGATGACGTTTCCCTGTAGGCGGTGGCTAGTTGCATAGTTGCCCAACACGGAAGATAATTGGCTGGTTAAGCCCTCCTGTTGAGGGGCGTATCACACGCGAGGCGACGCAGCGTGCGCAGTCCGATTATATTATTGATGAGATTACCTTGTTCCAGGAGAGACAGGAAGACAGCTGTAGGGTTAGCGGGGGTAGATTGCAAGTGTATTTTGAAATTAATAATGAGAATGTACCAGTAGCGTAAAGACATCGGTGACGTCACCAGTAGGGATTTAATAGGATATCGCGAGCACAAGGAACATTGGGTTTTGAAAGTGGTGGGGAAGAGAAAAATGATAAGGGAGCGGATACGAAGATAAACGATAACGAGTGGATCGGAAGAGGAGAAGGGGAGAGGGGCGTGGCTGCGCACGGAGAACGCCGGCCACGGCAAGTGTAAAAAGGGGAGGAGAACGAGGAATAAGGACGACTGTATAAGATCGTTGTAAGGGGTACGCAGCCACAGGGGGCTGCGTGGGCCTCGGCCGCAGGGGGCCGTAGGGGAAGGAATATACAATACAAAATTATACATATATATATTTGTGTTTTATTATTTTTTGTTTTTTATTAATTATTATTATTGCATAATTTGTTAAGGATTGTCGTAAGTCCCCACATTTACGGGGCCAGGTAAACAATATAAGGTTGTAAATTGCAAACTGATAGTGAAGGGAGGAGTAACAAGTGGGGCACCACTATGTCATATGGGACAGGGTTGGGAGGGTGGGGGAACACCCTCACTACCCCACTACAACACATATGCACCACACTGCCACCCCATAGGGAGAAATTAATTAAGTACAGCATAGAGTGGACCCAGGGGACGGATAACAAAATGTTAACACCATGGCCGCCTAATGGTAGTTTCGATCCATATGCCCAACATTCATTGCTAAACCATCTGCACAATACATACAAGGGGAAGAAGTTGGCGAGCCATGTGGAGGTGTTTAACTTATGGAGGATGTTCCAGGGGTCCCGACCAGGACCAAATGGAATGTTCTCTATGGGAGAAACACCGGAAGTAAAGGAGATTAAGAAAGAGGGAACGGATGGGGAAAAGGGGTGTGAAAGGAGAAAGAATACGGGGAATGAAGGAGAGGGAGGAGAAAAGATTGATAAATTAGAAAACATAAAAAAGGAACCGAGCAACGAGATACCCATAACACCGGGAGTGAAAACAGAGGGAGAAGGGTTGTACCCTTTAAGAGAATTAGGAGAAATAGAAGGACAGTTAAGGGCGGCTGAAGGATACTCGAACCCGGCATACAGCCCTCCACCATATGTGGCTCATAGGAAGATGATAGTGGGGGAGGGGAGGATTGGAGAAGAGCAG
This sequence comes from Ambystoma mexicanum, assembly GCF_040938575.1. Lineage (NCBI taxonomy): Eukaryota > Metazoa > Chordata > Amphibia > Caudata > Ambystomatidae > Ambystoma > Ambystoma mexicanum. The sequence continues at coordinate 239,934,676 of NC_090933.1, forward strand.
ATTGTAGAGATAGGACATGATGAGTGGGTAGCTGCACAGATATTATTAAAATTACGGGGTTCACTAACGGGAGAAGAGAGGGAGGCAGTAAAGAGAACAGACGAGGATAGTACAAGGGAGAGTGAGATGAAGGGGGAGGAGCTATTACGACAAAGAGAAGAGATTTTGGAGGAAAAATTGGCAAAGCTAAGGGATGAGCAGAATGAATTAATAAAACAGCTTGAGAAGGGGGAAAAAGAGAGAGTGAGGAAAAGGAAAGAGGGTAAAGACGAATTGGACAAATTAAGGGAACGAAATGAGGAGCAAAGGATAGAAGCTGAAAGGGTAAAAGCAGCAGCAGAAAGGGTGTCAAGAGTAGTGTTGAGAGAAAAAAAGAAGGAAGAAGAAGATAAAGAAAGGGAATTGGAAATATGGAGGAGGAGGGTAGTATCAGAGGCAGCTAAGAAATATGAAGAAGGGAAAGCAATAGAAAGAGAAAGGGTGAAATGGGAAAGAAAGAAAGAAGATGAAAGAATATTGGAACAGATGAGCAACGAAGTGATGGAGGAATTAAAAAGGAAAAGGGAGGAAAATAGTAGGGAGATGGAGGAGAGGAGTGAAGGGGAAAGAGGAGGGAGTAATAAGGAGAGTGAAAAATGGGGGGATGTATATAGAAGTAGAGAAGTAGCAACAACATCAACACCAGGGGGAACAGTTGGTAACAAAGGAAGAGGAGAAATGGAGCTAATAGACTTAGAAACAGTAACAGTAAAAGGGAAAAAGGCAGAGTGGGGGATACCATTTATGACTGATTTTTGCAGTGAGGAGGAAGAAGGAGTAGAGAGGGTAGGAAGAAAGAGTGAAAGGGAAAGCTTAGATAAGCTGTACCTCACTAGAACAAACATAGACTCGCCATGGATCAGTAAGAGAAGGGAGGAGCTGGAACAAAGTGAGGAGAGGGTGCAACAACTAGTGGAGAAACAAACCCATGAAGCCACATCATCGCCATCTCCATCACGCCCTCCCCCATCGCACCCTACATGCTCAACCGCCACACGCTCGCTGCGCACAATAAAGCTTGCGCCCTTCATGGACGAATTGACTCCCTATGCATGTCGGCTTAGAGACCTCCCTAGCCGCAGGCAAGACAGACAAATAAACATACCCATATTAAACACAGGAAATGACGAAAAAAGGGGAAAGGAGGGAGAGGTAGGTAGGAGCAGGGGTAGTAAGGAAGAATTTGAAGTGGTAAAGGAAACGGGGGAAGAGGAGGGGTGTGAGGACTCAACATTATGGAGCATAAAGGGTGACACAGGACACAACTTAATGCCACTGTTGGAGAGAGGAGGGGTTAGACCGCAGTATGTACCTTGGAAGCATACGGATAAAGAAAATATAAAATGTAGGCTCCCATCACTAAGTGGAGGTGCGGGTAAGTGGATATATGAAATGGAAAAACACACCGCAGGACAGAAACTAGCAGTGGGAGATGTGAAGGGCCTGTTAATATCAATATTAGGGGATAGAGCGGACGACATCTGGAAGAGAGCGGGATTCCATGGGGTAACAATAACGAACACATCGCATGATGGGGCGCCATTTGCAAACTGCAGACATGCGCTATGGCAGGCACTGAGAGTACAGTACCCAGACACATCAGACATAGGAGCAATTACTTCCCGTAAGATGGGTGAGAATGAGGATCCTGTCGATTATATCCAGGATATTCAAGAGAAGTGGCGCATGGAAACTAGAGAACAATGGGATAAAACACCAGCCATATTTTATCATATACTAGTACAAGGGCTCCCAGAAGGAGTTCAGAAACAACTAAAGAAAGTAGTGGGAATGGAAGCAAAACCATGGCCAGAAATACAGTTGACTATAGTACATCATTGCAGGATATGGCAAGGAAAAATGAAACAAAAGGAAGAGGACAGGAAAACAGAAGAGGCCAAACTAGTACAGAAAAAACTCACTAAATACACAATGGAAGGGGCACTAATAACTGCGCCCACACCAATGGCCCAAAGCCCCACACAAGTAGTGGCTGCACAAGATCCAGCTCCAATAGCACCTCCACAAAGTATAATACAGCAAGTGCCGCCACTGCAATTACACGCACCAAACGTGGGAGGAGGATACCCAATGCAAGGAGCTGGGTATTATAGTTATAACAGGGGGAGAGGAGGATTTATGAGAGGGAGAGGATACGGATATAATACCCAACAGCAGGTGGGGGGACTTGGAAATTCCTACCCCACAGGGCAACCGGTATACCAGGACAACACAGGGAGCTTCCCATGGCAGAGCAGAGAACCACCCGTGTGTTGGAGTTGTGGACTACTAGGACACATGTCACGTACGTGTAGGGTCAGGCCAGGAACACCAGCATGGAATGAGCAGGCACAACCTAGGCCACCACAAGAACAGCAGGGCATACAACAACAACAAATAACGCAACAACAGCCACAAACATATTCACTGCCACAACAGCAATTAACACAACAACAGCCACTGCCACAACAACAAGTAGCGCTAACACAACAACCCCAAACTGAACAAACGCAATTGGGTAGGGTGACGGTCTTGGGACACAACCCTTACACAGGGAATGGCCAATCATTGTACCCCCAATAGGACAGCCCACAGACGGCCTTGGTGTGTCCCATCCTGTCAGTAACACCTAATAGTGCGGAGGAGCCACGCATAGAGGGAACGATAGGTGACAAAAAGTTATCATTCCTTGTTGACACCGGGGCAACCCGGTCTTGCATAAGGGAAGGTAAATTTAAGATGTCAGGCGAAGCCATGAACACCCAAGGATTTTCTGGGGCTAAAGGATTGGTTCCTTTTACTGATAACGTTCCCTTATCTATCGGAGATTATGATCTGTCAGTTCCACTTTTGTATTATAGTGCCTCACCAGTAAATATACTGGGGAGGGACATAATGAATAGGTTAAATATGACAATATCCTTTACAGAGGATGGTATAATTTGCTCTACTCCAGGGATTAACATGCTAGCAGCACGACAGATTATGCAAGCATACTGCGGGCAGACAGCAATTAGGACGGAACCAGTAGATGGCGAGCTATTCCAGTATGGAACAGACATGGCATTTGCATGGATGCCAGGGATAGAAGGGAAAATATGGAGGAGGCCAGCAGCTTATCTGTTCCGACCAGAAACACCTGTTAATGAACAAGAAGGAAAGGTGTTTGTAATAGACATTGAGAGCATTATTGCAACAGCTGAGTATATTGCTGTGCACGCCCAAGACAAAGAAGGAAGAGCATGGAGGGCAGTGATAGCACTAGCAGAAGGATGTAGGTTGACCCAGGTGTCAGATGAGGAGCTGTTTTGTGAAGAAAAGGAGGAGGGGGAAATGGTGTTCATGATGAGTGTAGAAATATGGTTAAGAGTGGCTCACAAACAAATAGCGCAGAAAATTGCGATGGCACTTGAGGCACCTGCATGCACCCCAGTCCCTTTCTTTAAGGAGGATATGTCAAAGGTGCCCAAATCATTATGGACCATTAGCCCTTATGACGTAGGATGCATAAAAAGCATAGGGGGTGTACGGATAAAATTGAAAAAAGGTGCCATACTACCAAGAGTAAAGCAGTACCCATTGTCAAAAGAGGCAGATGAGGGCATATATGAAACTATAACGGCCCTTATAAACAATGGCATATTGGTCCCCTCAGAATCACCATGTAACACGGCTGTGTACCCAGTGCGCAAGGCTAAAGGGGGGTCTTGGCGCTTCATACAGGACCTCAGGCCCTTGAACAACATAGTGGAAGCAGAATATCCAGTAACAGCAAACCCGGCCACAATATTGTGTGGCATTCCAGCAGAAGCATCACGATTTACAGTAATAGACCTTAAAAATGCATTTTTCTCAATACCATTACACCCCGACTCACAAGATTTGACAAGTTTCACTTACCGAAATACAAAATGGAAACATACCAGGTTACCACAGGGGTACTGTGAATCACCCTCAATTTTCAATAGAGTAATACAGATGGATTTGGGTAACGTTGAGGTGGAAAGCACAGTGTTACAGTATGTGGATGACATAATAATTTGCAGTATAAACGAAAGTAAATGCAGAGAGGACTCTTTAAAAATGTTGACTATATTGGCTGAAAAGGGGTATAAGGTAGACATGGAAAAAATACAATACTGTCAGGAACAGGTACTTTACATTGGCCAACTGATATCCCAACATGGAAGAAAGATTGCACCACAAAGAGCACAGGCCATCTCAAGCACTCCCATGCCACAGACTGTGAGAGAACTGCAGCAATTTCTGGGGTTATGCAACTACTGTAGGGCATGGGTATTTGATTACAGCTCATACATAGGACCCCTGCTTGAGGGTTTGAAGGAAGCAAATAAAGGGGAGAAAAAGTTGGGGTGGACTATGGAAATGAGGGAGGCATTTGACGAATTGAAGGACGCGATATCAACAGCTCCAGTACTGGCATCCCCAGACTATGAGCGACGCTTTTTTATATTTTCACATTGCGACTCAGCAGCAATGAAAGCAGTATTGGCCCAAAAAACAAGCATGGGCTATAAACCAGTAGCATTTTATAGCGGTCACTTAGACCCCGTGATGTTAGGCCACTTCCCTTGCGAACAAGGTCTCGCTGCAGCTGCTTTTGCAGTAGAAAAGGCATCAGCAATAACCATGGGGTGTCCAACTACACTGTTTGTGGAACATGCACTATTTGCAATATTGAATAAACCCAAGTCAACACTAACGACACAAAGGGCATCAGGTTATGAGATCATTTTGTCTAGGGCTGAACTAGCGATTGTTAGATGTAGCTCTGTTAACCCTGCAAGATTTCTAGCAGAAATAATTGAGGAGGGAGATTACGCCCACGACTGCACCCAACTAAATGAAATATATTCAGGTACTAGAAAAGTTGAAGAAAATGCACTAGAGGGAGGTGAGCTTTTGTTTATCGATGGGTCATCAACTATTGATCAAGGAGATGGGATACGGAGAACTGGGGCAGCAGTGGTAAAAATGATGGAGGCTCCGGTGTGTGTGGCTATGAAGTGTGTACAGTTACCACAGCATTACTCTGCTCAAGCCGCTGAACTAGTTGCACTAATATTGGCATTAAAGGAAAGTTTTAACAAACGTGTAACAATATATTCCGACAGTGCATATGTTACATCCACTGTCCATTCAGGGCTATCAAAATGGAGGAGAAGAGGGTTTAGGAGAGCTGATGGCACTCCAGTGCAACATGCCCTCTTGTTGGCCGAATTAATTGAAGTAATAAACGTAATAGGTACATGATTGTAGTAGTATGCCCATTTTCTAGGTGGATTGAAGCAGGGCCCTGTTCACACCCAGATGCATTTAGAGCAGCCAAATTCATAGTAAGGGAGGTCTTCCCCAGGTGGGGAGTGTGCGAGGTGTTAAGATCAGACAACGGCCCACATTTCGCAAACGAAATGTTCCAACATATCACAGCCCTGCTGAGCATAAAGCACAAATTTGCATGTGCATATCACCCACAGGCTAACGGTGTATGTGAACGCCTAAATGGCTTATTGAAGGAGGCAATTGCAAAGATACAACAAACAACAAAGAAAAGTTGGTTGTATTGCCTTCCGTTAGCCTTATTCGAACTAAGGAACAGGCCAGGGTCCGACCACCACCTCACCCCACACGAGGTGGTTACTGGACGTCAAATGCGCCTTCCCCTAACGCCAACATCAAGGGCATTCACTGACCACGAAAGTTCAGCGAGTGTACTAGGTGATGAAATGTATCAATATGTGTCGTCTTTGATTACTAGTGTTGTGTTTGTGTCTCAACAGCTCGAGCGCACGCGGGGCGGGTCCACCAGAAATAAAGAAGAAGGCGCCAGTACAGAATTAGAAAAAGAGAACTTGTGCAAACTTGCCAAAGGTGACCACGTGCTACTTCGCAATTTCAATAGAAGGTGGAACGACAAAAGGTTCACCGGCCCACATCTGGTAGAAGATGTATCAACAAGAGCAGTAAAACTAAAGGACAAGTGTGCCTGGAACCACCTACATGATGTAAAGATATACAAACTGCAGACCCGCCCCAGCGCCAACGACAGGTCCATTGGAAAAACAGCAACAACATCCCCGACAGCGGAAGGAAGTTCTACCACAGACGACGACCCAATTGTTCCCTTACCGTGTCACTACCCAGCTACCCCAGAGACAACAACTGACGAAGAAAGGGGTGATCACTACACTGCCCACCCCATGGTCACACGTTCAAAGAGTAAAAATACTTCCGCCATCTGAGCGCAAAAAAAAAAAAAAAAAACCCCCGCCCATTGACTGCCAAGGACAGTTGTAACTTAAACTGAAAGCCACTGGCCGCACAAATACACATGTAAACACGTGAATGTTCTCTTTTTCTCTCGCACATACAGGAACTGCGTATTATTATATAAATGCAACTTAAACTGAATGTTCTCTCGCACAAATACACATGTAAACACGTGAATGTTCTCTTTTTTCTCTCGCACATACAGGAACTGCGTATTATTGTATTGTTAAGTAGAAAGCTAACTAACAAGTCCACTGTCCAGGCGTAGATGGTACTCCCAGACGATAACTACCCAGAAGAATTGTCACACCAATTTGTATACGAAATAAAAAGGCCAACATACCTAAAAAGAAGAAGGGTACGTGTCTACTACACAGCCTTCCTCCTGGCCATAGAATATTACATGCCCCACCTCCGCCCATACTTGCCGGTCCTAAGAGACCAATCACTTAGAGTAGCGTGGGAGCAGCTCTTCGCCTGGGCACTGAATGACTATTTGATAGGGAGAGCTTAAATAAAACAAAACTAACATCTAAAAACGAGCATTTCTGAGAATTTTTAGGCGGGCAACTTTAACGTCGCAAGAATACGCTGCCAGGACTGCAGCAAGGTAAGAGCAAAATGCCGGTGAGATTAGCAATTGTAATAAAAATAATAGGGATTTTGATGATCACCGGATTTTTGGCTGCCTCTGTCTGGCAGTACAGCTGTGCTATCAATTTTGTTGCTGCACCCAAACCTAATATACCCCCGTTCCTTGCTGCAACAGGTGTTACGTCAGGTGGTAGTAGTAACATTGCACCCAAGCAAAATAGAGTTAAACGCAGCACATACTCAGACAATAAAGGTATTGATAATTATGTACAAGATTCAGCACATGTCACAAACAACATATGGTACCAACACATGACCCGCATTGGTAAGCAGACAACTGAGGATAGCTGCTACGTCTGCTCATTAATACCATACGCCATGAGTGCTTCACGAACATTTGTTGCTACAGAAATAAATGAGAAGACAGCGCAGTGCATAATATACTTGGCACTGTTCCAGACGAAAGGAAGATTCCAAGGAACTGTAGTGCACATGACATGGAAAACACAAGACTCATACCCATATGAAAACAACTTCCTCAAAACCTACTTGAGTTATCACAAGACCAGTTTACATGCTGAAGCATTCAAATATATAACAAGTGGCCCTGCAAAAGGAGAAACACAGAAAGTAACACTGCAGTATCTACCATGTGATTGGTACGCCACTGAAGTTCCGGGTAAACAAGGATGCTGGGAGAGGCCGCTACTGACGATAACAGGAAAGGTGTATCTGGACAACAGCTGGGAGATAGGAGTGATTGGCAGCAACATGGTAACAAAAGAAACTATCTCAACCATCGAGACACACAATCACCGATGTTGGACGACGTGGATCAAGTATGTACCAATGCTCACGTGGGTAGAAGAAGATGAAGACCCAATAACGATACTACCGTTGACTGCGCCCAAGGTATGCTACCAGCATAAAGGAGAGGTGGACGTAGGATATAACACCAATTGCGCAAGTGTGACGGAGTTACCTGAGGGGGGAGCGGGAACAGCAGTAATAATGGACCATTATTGGGCCTGTGGAGAAAAGGCATACCATACACTGCCTCCCCTGTGGAATGGTGTGTGCACAATGGTACACGTCAATGTACCATCACTAGTGGTACCTAAGAAGCACGTCAATGTGGCGAAATTTCCTAGAATGAATGAAGGGGATAAGAGAAGAAAGAGATCTGCACCACTTCAGGAGGAGCAAGGGAACAGGACCAACAGCAATGACACTGTCCTAAATAGAAGAAAAAGACAAGGAGAGCCGCTGACAGGAAATTACCTGTGGGGAAGGTCGGAAACGGCACTAACATCAATACCGCCAGAACACAGGCTATTTAGCAGAGCAGCAATGTTCTTCTCCTCAATAATACACCCGGGACTACAGGCTTACGCAAACGCAAAATGGCTCCAAATAACTAGATGGGAACTAATGATGACCATCAATTCTACAGTAAATGGGTTCAACGCAATAAAAGAGGAGCTGCGAGCTGTAAGGATGGTAGCACTCCAGAACAGATATGTATTGGACCTTCTCACAGCAATGGAAGGAGGAGTTTGTGCAAAGATAGGACAATCATGCTGCACGTTCATACCTGCCAATGATGCTGACAATGGTACACTGACAGAAGCAGTTTCGCAATTGGCCCAGATGCACTCCAAAATGATGGATGAAAGCAACGGTGTGAACAAGGATAAGAGCTGGTTTTCACTATTATGGTCATGGATGCCATCCTGGCTGTCAGATGGACTGAAAATAATAGTGGGCTGTACTATATTGGCTGGAGCTACCCTGATCATAATTAGATTTTGGAAGGCACAAAAGGCACGCACTACTGAGGAGTTGCTGGAAATGGTGGGAATGCACCCCTTGATGCCAGCAGATGACGGCCAGCATACAGGTGTAATAATACAGGAGAGGGAGAAGCTGCGCACCCAAATAATTACCAACCATCTAGATCCACCATCAGTGAAGATCGAGAACCCAAGAAACCCCAGGAGCTACATAGGAAGATGGGTATACTGTATTCCTGGAGGTACCTGTGAATATATGTATTGGTCGTTTGAAGATCATGTAAACCACTATGGACATCTCGGAGGAATAACTAAGATATGGCGAGTAAGAGGAGATAACGAGAAGGATATGTTTGTGGTCGACAAGTCGACCAGAGGGGGGACTGAAGTGGGAGAATGGAAGACCAGGCTCCCGTCCTTCGCCTCTCGCGCTTGGCCTAGAGGGTCACGACCCAAACACCCGCCACGAGAAGAGTTTGTCCATTTACCAGACGACCAGATACCCTGGTACAGGAACATACGGATGTGTCCATCTGCTTGCCCAGCAGCCCGCACTGGCCATGCCGACACCTGCGGCACGGATCAACTAGACTAAACTCTACACGTCGTTAGAGATGCCATGACGACCTAGACAACGGGAAGCACATCTGTACAAATGTACACACTGGACATTCCCACACCAACCTACACGAAGAATATACTCAGTGCTATGACGTAGGCGACAGGCATATTCACGGACGTGCATCTTTATTATTTTTACATAGGCTTTCAGAACGCAGAAACGCAAGACGCGTCATGAACTCTTTTACTAGCTTGCTCACGCTTCTCTTGAAACCAGTTACCGCCATGAGAAGTATAATGAAGACAATACTGGTCATGAAATTATATGCTCCTATAACCTAAAGCACCTGTGCACCAAACGGACAACTTATGCACCAGGCCCAAGTAGGCCTCAAACAAGAGCTCCCGTGGACATCAACAAGGCAAGAGTCAGTTGCTGATCCTGCAGAATGAGCTCGGCGAAGCAACCAGCCAAGGTCGCAATGTTGCAAACCCACGTTCCAAGAGCAAATCATCAAAGGCACGATGTTGCAAACTCGTACTCTGCGCACCAAAGTTAAAGTCACACCGACAAATTAAACCAGACGCAGTAGAAAAACAATATTAATTGTGCAGAATTCTGCCTCTTTCACGGTCCCTCCCCACGTGACCAAGCCGAACCTGACGAGATGCCAAACCCAGGAGAACAGAGGCGTCTGGATCCCTCGCTACGAGACACTGGCAGATACACTTGAAAGGCTCAATGGACATCTGCAACAGTGGGAGCGGTCCCCCGTCCAGCTATGAATAAGTCCTCACATTGTCTGCATGTACCCATAGTGAAACATTGTTGCAACTTACAGGTACACCGAGAGCTGGGAACGACGGTGGTCCCAGGCTGGGAAGCTCACGGGCGCACCAATCAGAACATGGGGCTCTTATCACTGACGCCAGCAAATTTAGCCAATCCTCAGGAGTCTTCATGTAACAATTCTCATGTATCTAATTGTAGGGACAACCCAGATATACCACCTGACTACACCTTGTCCACTAATATCTTTCTCTATATGTGTGCTATACTAACCCTACCACTCGAACACCCAATTAAGAGTGGCGATAGGTTTTTTGTTAACTTTCTGAAGTGACGCAAGTAGCGCGTCATAATACAGTAAAAAGGGCCTGCGAGCCCCACGATTGTGTGTGTGTCAGGACGAACGCGTACGCTCCTTGACCCATCCCTGCCGTTTGTCTAATAAACAGCAGAGTCACCTTGCTCCTTGTGTGCGTCTCATACTCTATCTCATCTCATCTGGGATATACACGGGAGGAGTTGGGGCCTCCCTGCCTGGAGGTCCGCGGACGGCCCGGCCGACCCCGGCAGAATTTCCCCCCCGACACTCTTAATGCAAGAGACTGAGCCCCTGCAGGCAGCAGCTTTTATACTGCCCAGCCCAGCACAGAGGCAGGCTAATTGGTCGCACCTGGCTAAGCACACCTGCAGACAATCGGCCACCTCCCTCTCTGTTCCTGAGCTGGTGGAAGCAGAGCAAATCCCTAGGGCCTCTGGGGATTGTAGTTCCGATGATGACCAATAGGAATAGCCAGGAATAGATGGTTATAGCCAAGTGCATTGTGGTTATTGAAGTTTGTTGGAAGAAATAGAAAAGTACCAAAGTCTCGAAAATGGGAACTAAGGTCCATAATGATCGCCAATGTATGCGCCCATGGTGCAGGCATGACAGTATGCCCCTCTCCAGGCCCCTCTCCAGGCTCCTTGAAGGTTGACCAACAAGAAGAATGTCTGTCACACCGTGAAAGAGTCTTATTCCAAAAAGGCACATCATGAGGCACCAAAAACTGATTAAGGTTGTTAGGTGGGAGTCTTGAAGGACAGAGACAGTATCAATGTTCTGAACTGTTGAGGTAGAATTCAGAAAAGACAAGGTCTTAGAAGTACAAAACCCAACAGTGTTTTCAGAGGAAGTGTGAAAGACGGTTGCAGGCTCCATGGCAAATCTTGCTTTGAAAGGCAACAGTAAGGTGTTGGGAGGTGGAGTCAGAGGAACAGCAGAGTTGGTTGCTTTAGGAGGGTTTTCCAAAACATCAGACGAGGCAATGGCAAAGTCAAGATTAGCCGCAAAAATTTTAGGAGTCACAGTGGCGGGTTCTCCATGATTAGTAGGAAGTTCAGAAACCACCGCAGCAGGGAGATCATGAATGACTGTAGATATGTCCGATGCTGTAGTAACTGAGAGTGTGGGTGCCGTAGAAGAACCAGCGGGCAGTGACGAACCTGAGACTGACAGCGTAGAGTCTGGTAGTTCTAGTCCTTCAGAGGCACCAGCAGGAACAAACGGAGCTGTAGTCCTAAAAGAAAAATTGTTATCTGACTTACTAACCGGTTCTGTCCGTGCAAGCCGAAAGGAAGGGGGTGCTTCTATTGCAGAAAGAGTGATGTGAGATGCTGCAACAGTAGCAGGTTTAGAAGGAGGAGCATCAGGGATTGGGTTAGCAGATACAGTAACAGGCAGTATGATAGATGTGGGGTCAGGATAGAATAGGTGTTCTGAAGGCGGATTTTCAAAGTCTGGTGTGCTCAGATTTCTAAGTGGCTCTGGGGTATTGACTGATGGAAAGGCTGTATTCCGGACAGGTTCTGGGTATTGTTCAGAATTAGAATCGTGGTCTGTGGTACAACAACCTGAGTTTCTGTGGCTGGAAGGTGAAAGAGCTGTGTCAGACTTTAGAAGGGATCTATATGCTAAATTTAGGTCTTCCATCTGCTTGGTATAAGTCTGTATCCTTTTCTGCGTGGCAATTTCAGGCCTTATCATATCGATCTTTAAAGACAGAATATCGGGTGTAGGACATAGTGTCAGAAGGTCTGGAATATTGTGTCCCTTCATTAAATTTTTACTATGTAAATAACAAAATTCATCATAGAGATCTTCGGTCTGTCTTCTAAGGCATAGGAGTTGTTCTTGAAGCAGATATGGACCATTAGCCTGATCTAAAGCTTCAGAATCTGATGTAGCAGAAAATTCGGTTGTAGCAATAGGAAGACTGACCTTAAGGTTATTGTGGTTGATAGATACTGGGGAAGTATTAAGACAACCGATGGTCAGTATTGGTCTTTTGTACCCAGGGCTAGGTGGACTAACCTCAGGATATCTAATGCCGTGACCTGTCAAATGAGGGTTTCCAGTAGACTAGGGAGCTTGCCAAGCAGATCTTGAACATACCACTCTAGCAACAGCGTACTCTGGTTTAGAGACTCCCACAATGAGTGCTATATCCTTGGCTGTAGCTGTGTTATAATAAATGTCAGAAGACGCAGGAGTGTCTGTCACTGTTTGGCCTAACAAGATCTGTAAGAATTCCCTATCTTGCTGTAGCTCTTCAACAGATAAGGACTGCGGATCATAGTTGCAAATGTCATAATAATTATACATGGAAGAAGGGTCAGCAAGCCAGTGTGTGTAGTACCGTGCTTGTAAATCTTTGTTAATTAATACGAGACTGTCTTTAAGACTAATGTTCTTGTTTGCTGACTTTAGGGAACCTATGAATTTTTGCAAAGGTTTCTTAACCCGAAAGGAAAGCATCTTTGGTCTGTGTGCGCCTGTCCTGCCTATAGAACAAGAGATCTTTTGCTCTTGCATTCTGTCAAGGATGGCACTCTATTAAGAGTGGCACAGGACACCCAGAAAGGATTTGGGTGGTTGTGCCAAAGTAAAGTGGACAGAATAGTTCACACACAGCTGAAAGAAAGGAGAGCGAAGAGTAGGCAAGTGTAGTAAGGGAAAAGGTACAGAATAGATTCCCTCTCGGAGTGTATGCAGATATAGGAAAAGAGTATTCCACGAACCTTAGGAAAACTCTAACCTTCTGCACAGTTTGCTATAACAGAGGCCCACACTGTTTGCTTATGGCTTGGAACAACAGCTATGGGTGTCTGTAACATAGAAACTAGACAAGGGAAAGGGCACAGGTTGCCTGACGGAAACCAACAGACATGCTCTGCACAAGGGGTTTACAAACAGTACAAGAGAAGACACTAACAGATAAATCCAGGGAAAAGGAAGTCCAATAGCAAACTAGCAGAAGGAAATGAAGGGAAAGCCGTATAACAGGATTGGATAGAGAGAAAGAACTGAGGGTTGAAAACAAGGAAGAAAGCAAGGGAGCAGCAGTCAGGAAACGGGAACTGTAATAACTGAAAGTAAATAATGAAGGTAAACTGATGTGGATAGCAGAGGATGGTAGGGTACAAGGTAGAAAGCTCAGAAAAGCAGGGAAGCAATGGGCAAGCCCAAAAGGAGCAGGGCTGTAAGGAAGGAAGCCCCGAGGGATAGGGCTTAGGGCAGCGGAGTGAAGCAGGCTGCACGGCAAAGAGCCCAGAAGGGCCGGGCAGCAAGGAGTGAGCCCAGAGGAGTAGGGCCACTGACTGTAGAAGGGTGCAGGAGGACTGTAGAAGGCTGCTAGACTGGAAGCCCAGCAGACGAAGACTGTAGGTTGAAGGCAGTGGAGCGTGATCTGCTGTAAGGCAGGAGCCTGGGAGGCAATGGCGGAAGGTAGCAGCGGAGTGTGATCAGCTGCAAGGCAGGAGCCTGGAAGGCAAGGGCGGAAGGTAGCAGCGGAGCGTGATTGGCTGCAAGGCAGGAGCTTGGAAGGCAATGGCGGAAGGTAGCAGCAGAGCGTGATCGGCTGCTTGGCTGGAGCCTGGGAGGCAATGGCGGAAGGTAGCAGCGGAGCGTGATCGGCTGCAAGGCTGGATCCTGGAAGGCAAGGACGGAAGGTAGCAGCGGAGCGTGGTCGGCTGCAAGGCTGGATCCTGGAAGGCAAGGACGGAAGGTAGCAGCGGAGCGTAATCGGCTGCTATGCAGAGGAACCGCATACAAAGATACGTAGCTCGAAGCAAAAAGGTGCTGGAAAGACTCTTAATGCAAGAGACTGAGCCCCTGCAGGCAGCAGCTTTTGTACTGCCCAGCCCAGCACAGAGGCAGGCTAATTGGTCGAACCTGGCTGAGCACACCTGCAGACAATCGGCCACCTCCCTCTCTGTTCCTGAGCTGGTGGAAGCAGAGCAAATCCCTAGGGCTTCTGGGGATTGTAGTTCTGATGATGACCAATAGGAATAGCCAGGAATAGATGGTTATAGCCATGTGCATTGTGGTTATTGAAGTTTGTTGGAAGAAATCGAAAAGTACTAAAGTCTCGAAAATGGCAAATGAGGTCCATATTGATCGCCAATGTATGCGCCCATGGCGCAGGCATGACAGAAAGACCCACTGCAAGTCATCCTGGAAGAAAGCACAGGTGAGCCCTACCAGTGATTGTAAGAATGCTGACAGTGCCTGACATTTGACAACCTACAGACGACTGAGGGTATCAGGTGGTGGTGCTTGGAAGCTGGGTCCAGGACGACCAATGTGATACACTGACAACCCTTAACCAGCCAAGAAAGATGCACAGCCAAGAAACAAGTTCTCTGGTGCTATAAAAACCCATAGAGTGCAGAAGACCTTGGGACTCACTGAGAAGACGAACTTGAAATGAGAAAGAAAAGGAGGGCTGAGAACCCTGGTTCTAACAGTATAGAATTAGCCAGCATATCCATCTGATTGAGATATCATTCTAACCCAAATACTGTTGGTCCATTCGACCGCAGTCCCTTGCACTGTTGATCCCCTACAAGGGTGAAACCAGATATGTAGTCGTCTTAGCCTTGCAAAATGTCTGCCTTTGGTTGATCAACCTATGTATAAAGTAGCACTGCCCTCTAAGACAAAGACAATTATCTGGAGAAAAAGGATTGCAGTAGGGCCAATTTGTATACCCACAATGCATGGTGATTTGGCTCAAAGTGGGGATGAACTTCCAGCGATGGCTACTAGGTGGTGTTGTTGAATGTGTGACTTGCTTATGTGGAATTGTAAAGACTGGCGGGGGTTAATCTATACTCCTGCTCTCTATATGGCAGAGGAGAGGCACAGAGCATGCCAGCCAAGATTCTCTATTATTGGTAACGTAGTCGAGCAATCAAGGCTTAGCTCTCAGGCAGTGATGCGGGCTGGTCCGCAAGC
Organism: Ambystoma mexicanum; assembly: GCF_040938575.1. Lineage (NCBI taxonomy): Eukaryota > Metazoa > Chordata > Amphibia > Caudata > Ambystomatidae > Ambystoma > Ambystoma mexicanum. The sequence goes on from NC_090933.1 coordinate 239,950,019, forward strand.
ACCCACAAAGGAATGTCCATACACTATTAAGTGAAAACACAGTCTTTATATAAAGTTCAAGGTTATACATATAATCACAATAGCACACTTTGTACTGTGGCAATACTTTAATGACAAATATATACTGGTCTACGTGGTACCATTCTTAACTATCGATTCGTTAGAAATGCATCAACTGCTAACACTGCAAATGGCATATGAATCAGATTATAAAATGAGTCAACGATAGACACCGAAAGAAAGCAAGTTAAATCAAGCAATGGCAGAATCGTCTATCCCACTACCATGAGACGTTCTGTGCGAGTGATCCCCCCACCTGGGCAACTTCTAAATAAAGGGTATTTAACAAGCCCAGTCCAATCATGCTTAATATACTCTTGATTCCTTCTAAAGTTTCTACGACCCCAAAGTACCTGGTTTCATAGAGTTCTTCGGTGAGTCAACAGACCCTTCTTGAGTGCACTCCCTTTAAGGCAGGAGCCAAGGGTCATCGAGAGTCAGTGAAGAAAAGGGTGAACACTGTCGTTGCTGCAGCAGTGTTGTTTCTTGCAGTGCTCGTTGACAATCGGTGGAAAACGTCCTGCAAGCCGAGGCGTGCAGTGAACCTCGACGACAAGCGTTTTTTGCCGCAGAGAGGTAATGAAGAACTTTGGCCCAGCAATGGTGTTGGGTCGTTGGCGTCTCTGTGGTCTTTGGGTGGTGGGAAACCGACCGGCGGATTCTCCTCAGTCGTCGGCGGCCTTGACTTTCTCCGGTAGGATGAAAACGGTCGACGAGAATGAGCAAGGGAGTCCTTGTTTCAATGTTCTTAGGCAAGGGAGCATTGCGGCTCTGGTCGGTGACGGCGGTCAGCGGCGGTGATGGACTTTAATGCCCGGGCTCTTTGCTTTGTGATTCCACGGCGGTCCTCGTCTCTGGTCGGCTGCGTTTTGAGGGTCTGACGTCCAGAGAGCCTTGGCAAAGGTCAGCTGGTGCACGATGGTCCCTCGTAGCTCGGGAAGAGGTCTCCTAGCTAGGATCCTGACTCTAGGATCAGTTCCTAGAAGGCGCAGCACCGTTTCTTCTTCCAGTGAACTTTAAGGTTAAGCATCAAGTATCAACTTCAGCTTCTGAACAATTTCCATCAGTGAGAGGCCCCCAGATATACTGTTGATCTCCCATTCACTCTGCTGGGTCACACTCAGGCAACCAATCATTCAGGAGGGCATTCAGGCAGTCAGGCAGCCAATCAGGCTCACAGTGCATTCAGGCTATTCTTCTCCATCCAGACACTCGCAACACGGAATGTGGATTCGGACAAGCACCCGCCATTAAGCACTCCACACTGTATTCATACTAGTTTGGGGCAGGGCTGTCCCAGTCATTGTGTCAGACACTAGATAATAGGCACCCATAACATGAAATGCGTATTCGTCACACACTCCATTCACCCAGGTCCCACCCCATGGGTGTATCCACAACATACAGTCATTGGAAAGGCTACAGCCAGTCTGGCTTGGACTTCACCACACTACCATATATGGAACGTCCACCCAACAGCCAGTCAGGGGGAAGGGACAGAGTCAGGGCTTCCCGGCACTTCGGGAAAATAAGATAACAGGCGATAGAAAGCGAGAGGCCACAGGGGCCATCTTGTCTCCTATCAGGAATCAACTGTTTCCAATGGCAGGGCCTGGGTATCCCAAAATGAAGGATACTCAGAGCGCCTGTCAAATTCAGCATGGAGCTGCGACCAGCCCATATCTTGCTCTGTGGCCCACACACTAGTGCCCAAAAACATACACTAGGAGTACAGGGTCGTACACCCACCCATGGGTGCCATAAGGGTATCCAAGGGTCTGTTCACCAAACCAAAAAGAGGAAGAGCCGCAACGCCAGGAGTCCCACATGAACTCCTGCGCGTAAAAACAAGACAGAACATACATGATAAGGCAATAAAGGACAAGGATATGGAGGCCCTGTCCCTCCAATGCATTTCCAGCAGCACAGGACTATCCTATAAAAACCAACCAAACTGAAACTTGAGTCATGGTATTCATATTGGTCTAAGTTTACTGTTAATCTCTTGGCTGTGATGCCTCTCGAGATCTGATAATTCCTTCTTTTAAACACTGTGAGACACGTGCAGACTTTGTCCAGTCCAAGGTAGCTCTTATTAATTTACACTTAGTTATGTTAGCCAATTCACCGGACCCTGATGCTTCAGTTGATACCATGGCTCTGGAAAAAAGAGTCAACATATTTCATCTTTTTGACCCCAATCCCCTGTAGCTTTGGATTTATTAACAAAGAGCTCTAAACCTACTCGCGGCCCGAGACACCCCTGACAATTGTTAAGAAGCCTGCGGGTGCGGAATAGGGTTCTCACAGGGGCCAGAAGCCAGCACCGCGCGAATGATACTGGGCCTGGGGCAATACCCTTTTCCAGCGCAGCAGGCCCCAACTCTGCAGCAGAGGACTGTCACAAAGCAAATGCCTATGGAGTGCCAGTCTCTCTAAGGGATGCCTCCGAAAAGTATCTGCTCTGCTGTTCTGAGGTTTCTAATAGTACCGCGATACCCCCAGTGCAGCCCATGGAACAGGCCAGGAGGGCAAGACTTTCTTTGATGAAGACATTTCTGGTGCCGATTGATAGAAAAAATGTCACACTTGGTTTCTTGTTCCCGTCAGAGGCCGGCCTTACCTGAGGAAGTTTATGGGGGTGGGAATCGCAGAGGAATGGTCCAGCTGTGGGATGGCCTGTTCCATGGGCAACACTGTGGAGGTACCACATAACTATTGGAAGTGCTGCACTACGCTGGCGTGTGCGAAGGTACCAATGCACGTATTGGGAGACCGGTGTAAGAGGGCACAGAAATATACTTTTTAATCACACTTTATTTCACTTTGAAATACTTGACCCACCTCTTATCTGTCTCCAACACCTCCTTACCGGAGTTCCGGATCGCCTTGGTGCACGTCTGTAGGAAATGGGGATGGCATGAAAAAATAAAGGTTAAGATTCCCCACTCCCCTGGGGGAGAAACCCTGGGCTATAATGACCTTTAACACACAACAGGAAAGGCAGACCGCGAAATGCTGGTGTACAGTTCGTTTAGATGGTAGATTCGTTATTTCATTTGTCCAAGTAAACTATCAGTTTTTTGAAGTTGTGTTACACAAGAAAGAATCACCAGACACTATTTATGGAACTCATTTGCATTGCTAAACGCATAAGAGTGGACAAATAACAAAGAGCCCTTTTAAAAATGATTTAATCATATAAAATATAGTCCTGAAATATATATACAATAGAGTCTTTATACAGTGCACTTTAAACTATATGTGAAAAAACCTTACTTGGGAGACAGCCTGGCCAAGACTGTGTAAAGGTCCTTTCTTGGCTGCAAGTGTTTCTTCCCTTAAAGCTGTTTCTCTACCAGGCAGGGCAGCACCTGGGCGGCCCCACAGTTATACCTCTCTTTAAAAGCATGACATTCTGAGCATTTTTATTTCACTTTCAAAAGAAGAGTAACATTATCAGAACATCGAAGAGCCGTTTTGAACTTCACTAGAAGGCTTCTGTTCGTGATATATGTTTATTGTTGATTCCTATTCAAAAATATCCCGACGGAGCTTTCTTGTGTCTTTTTTAAATGAACACATTAGTCCATGAAGGGGTTAATAGGGACAGCCCAAGTTTTGTGAGGTAATTGTGGCACAACTCGGAATGAGCCATGAGAATTTTTGGCATCTACAGAGGGTGACCTTTTCTGGCAATCCTGACAAAATCAGGTTTTTCCCCCCTCTCTTGTGGGGATAAATATATGTTTAAGCATCATGCCTTCTTCACAGTTTGAATGAAGGTGGAATTCCTGATAGTTAATCTGACAAACTCCATTCTTGCTTCACCTAAGTCTTTGGTGACATGAGTGGATCCGGTATTTATTTTGAACCTATCGTTCCTCAGATGTTTTATCGGCCAGAAAGATGTACTTTGCGGTTCCCTTTAGGCTAGACGGGTGCCTTCTCCTATATCCCAAGGGTTAAAGAGTTAGCTGCTAGGTTGAGTAGTTGCAAAGGGCAGAATAAGTGTTGTTACATCTTTGGACATTTTTTTCATTCTTTATTTGTACAGCGTTGCATGTAAAAATGTCTTACTTCAGTGCACCTTCGACCAGTGCATGGAGGGGGGGATACAAAAAAGAGAGGAAAGAAAAGAGGAAGATTCTTTTGGGAGTAGGGTAGAGAAATTAACAAGGGACAGGGAAAGAGAAAGGGCTGAGTGATTGAGTATAATGACTGTTACGGGCTAGGAGAAGGATGAAAGGGGTAGCACGTTAAATAAACATTCATGGTGGCCTTAATGCTTAATAGTACCTGTTATTGCACTAGCTGGTGTCCTAACAAATCAGGGAGCTCTCAGATGAGTTTGACACACTGACACAACCTGTTCTGTCCCCCACACTTTCCGTTGACAACACTCTGGGCCTCATTAGGACCCTGGCGGTAATGGGTTAACGGGGCCGGTAGAGCTGCCGGCCCCGTTAACCCCCTACCGCCTCATTACGAGGTCTGCTCGCGGGACCCGCTAAGGATGCCTGGTTTTACCAGGCGTCCTTATCGGGTCCCGCGAGCAGACCAGTATGCAAACAACTGGCTCGTCATTAACAGGCCCGTTGTTAGCATCATTCCCATTCCATTGAGCCCTGTGGGGACTGAAATGGGAATGGGGATGTACCGGGGCCGGGTTCCCTGAATGGGGAAATACCGGGCCCTCCAAGGTCGGAATGGCCCGGTATTTCCCCATTCAGGGAACCCGGACCCGGTACCCGGAATGAGGTAGCCATGCTGCAAAAAGCGGCATGGTTGCCTCCAGGGTCATAATGAGGCCCTCCGTCTTGTACCCAGCGTTTTTCCACTTAGCCCCTTGCTTTATACCAACCTTCCATGTCTGCCACATTTCCCACTATATGTACTTGCCTCACGCAGACTGCCGGTCTTGCAGGACACTTTCAAAGGACACCCATGGAAATAGAGAAGGGACAAAGAGTGGCTCCTGCTTCAATTTCCTATACAGTCATAGTTTTCTGTAATTTAAAAAAAAATCAGCCACCATTTAATTTCTCAACTCAGAAATAACAAGGCTTTCCCATCCCTTAAACCATGCTGGTCATAATAGCTATTACCATCTGGGGGAAAGGTAAAAGCCAACCAGGGGCCAGATTACAGAAGCTTTGCACCGGTGCAAGTGCAAAGTTGCACGTATTAGCACTAGGGCAAAGTTTGTCCTATTTTTAAAAACACTAGGCCATATTAAAAAACTGTTGCACCATGACAACTGCACCTTGGCATTGTATAAGCACCTGGGCAAAAATTGCCCCAGTGCAAGAAAGATACATTTTGGATGTGTTTGTTCACCAGGGCAAATTTTGCCCTAGTGTTAATACCATTCCGTATTAGCACTAGGGCAAACTTTGCCCTGTTGCAATAATGCAGTGAAAATGTATCTTTCTTGCACTGGGGCAATTTTTGCCCTGGTGCCTCTACCATGCCAAATTGTACTTTCGTGGTGCAATAGTTTTCTAATATGTCCCAGTGTTTTAAAAAATAGGGAAAACTTTGCCCTAGTACTAATACCGTGCAATTTTGCACTTGCACCGGTGCAAAGTTTCTGTAATCTGGCCCCAGGTGGCCAGGAACACTGACTTTACTACATGCTAAAGCCTATGTTTCTTTCAGGCCACAAAGGCCTCTCCCCCAAGCATCCATTTTCTCCAACACGCACCTTCCTCGGCTCTGGCCCTCCCCACTCCTGCTGTCACTGCCCTCAACAGCCCCCATCCACATGGCTTCCCCCACCCACTGCATCCCCCAATTAGATTCTCCTTGCGGTGGTATGGAGGAACAGTCAAGTCAACCCCTTTGGAAGGACAATGATAGTCATGAGATATGGTGAACTCTTTGAATAGGCTCACAGTCCACATAACATAGCTGGGGAAATATATATTTGTAAATGAAATGGTATAAATGAATATCTTCAATACATTATAGGTAAGTCATTAGAACGTTTCAGGAAAATAAACATGAGCTTCACGAGTTCATGAATTTTGTTCAAAGTCCCACAACGTTCTACAGAGCCTTCGCTGAGGCTCACAGGCGCCATTAGGCGATTACAAAACCCAACCGCAACCCAAAGGTATTCCCATTAGAATACAACTTTATTAGGATTATTAGGATTGCCAGAGCAATTTCCAATACATGTCAAGTGCCCAATAATGTCAATGGACCGATTACCACACTCAGAAGGAACTCAGAAGGAAGACTCAACACAATGCTGACTTGTAGTTTTCGGAGAGGAGCTCTGATGCCAGCAGCACTATGGATCATCGGAAGCATAACATTCTACAGCTACTCCCAACATTCCTCACCCCCCCAGAAAGATGCATTGCAACACATCTCCCTCCTTTACCCATCATAACAACCCAGTGAATTAAACAAATGATAACTATATGTCCCATCCTCGTCGCCAATGTAAGGATGGCAACCACACAATTTCAAGTAAACGGTTAAGTGTTTATTTAGTAAGATACACGGAAGATAAGACCCCCAACACATCCACTGGAGGACAGATGACCGACCGCTATCATCTGAAGCATAGCATTCTACAGACACATAGGAAATAATCTACATTCTATTCCAACCTTCCACAACCCCCATAAAGATGCATTGCAACACATACATTTAATTAACTCTAAATCTTGTGCATGTGCTTTCTATTGAGTGTCGAATACCATATTCATTGTGTCAAACAATACATCGAAATTGTAAAGCACTTGACCATTTGCCTTCCAGTAAAGGGTTAGCCCATGTTGCTGCCAGGCTACCCAGATTGGGCAGTAACAATGATACCTTTTTGGTAGAATCAGGAAAGGCAGGGGGTCTACAGATAAAGTGCATTTTACACTGGTTCACAAATGTCCAGTCCTTTCTGGGGTCTCCATTAAATTGCTCTGGAAATGGTGAAGGGGATGGCTGAGGTAATACAATGGGTAGGGGAGCTGTAGGTGCTGCTGAGGTGACTGGTGGCAAATGCAGATGGCATTGACGCTGCGCCAACTTCTTGTCTGGGAAATCAGGGTCAGGTGGTGCTTTGAATTGCATCTACCCTTTGGCTGATGGTAGTGTGAGATGCAGTCATGTCTGCTTGAAAGGAAGGCTCCTGCCTACATTGATGAACTTACTGGTGCAGAAGCCCGCGCCACCCTGTTACCCCAGTTGGAAAATAAAGGCTTCACGAAGATATGAGGTGTTACCAAAATGTGAGCCCTGGAGGGTAACAGGCTTTCCCCTGACCAGACCCCACAAGCTAAATGAAAACCTGAGGAAGAGTTGGGTGGAAAGGCGAAGGAATGCCTCACAGCTTTCTCTCAGGCTGCAAAAGAAATGACACCAAACATGAATAACACCAACCAGTAGTTTTACCACCCATGCCCCTTCCAAGACCCACCCACCAGACCTTACATAGAGAGGACAAAGAAAAGCTAGAAAGTCTATATGAGAGGAAACCTGCCCAGTGATGGTTCAGAAGAACAAATACAAAGCAAAAAAGAATAGTCTGCAGGGATCCGACCCATGCCGCACAATGACGGAGACTGAGGGAAATACAGGAGCTAACCCATTTCAGGGCAGAGAAAACCAACAATCCTTGGAGTATCACAACCAGATGCACAGTTCCCGGATGCTCCAGAAAGGGAGCACTTCCAGGATGCCAGTCCAAAGATGGAATGGGCAGACACTCCCAATGCAGTAGATTCCTTATCCCAGGAGAGACTGGCGGGCACTAGAAAAGAAATTAGGACAATACAGGAGATCCTTCAGATGAGGCAACACAGGGTTGACCCTACGATAGCGCTATCAAGCTGCCCACCGCACAGAAATATGGAAATCTTGAAGATAAGACACAGTCACCCACTTCTGACCTTTGGAAATGTGGCTGTAACACAGCGGCCTTTGGTGAGCATGCATCTCTCTTCCCATAGCAGACTTGCCTCAGGCTGAAGTGGCGTGACTCTTACCTCACTTGTGTAAGAAGTTACACATTTTCACTCAGTGTCCAGCTGCACTGCTTGGTTCATCACTCTATGGTGGTTTATAGTCATTCCATCGACAGCCAAAGCATCTAATGCCATACCATCTATAAAAAAGCATCTAAAAAAAATGTAATGCCTTTTTTTCCATTTTTTTTTAATGGGGGGTCCTCTCCCAAACCCCCTTTTTTAACCTTTAAAACACATTTTTATTAAACTAAACCCTTTACCATCTAAAAAAATGCATTAGATGCCTTTTATTAGATGCTTTTTTTAGATGGTTAGGTTGTCGATGCTTTGGCTGTCAATGCAATGACCGGATACCCTCTAATGGCATTTCTTTGTTCTTTTCTCTTAAGGGCTTAAAAAATTAACAAATATTTAATTTCCCCATCTCTAGCACATCAATGATTTCCAGCGATGTTTAATATTTAAGCACTCTTTCTTTTTTCAATGTCATTTCTCCAAAACAATGTTTTAAAAACAATATCAAATACAACCCTTCCATTCTAGTCAAGTGATGTAATGGGAGCCCACTGCTGAGACGATACTGTCAAATTCAAGCTTTTCCAAAAGCAGTCCAGGAATCATATTTAAGGGAGAGATCAGAATAGGGGTATCAGATAACAGGTAATATTCAACATGAGCAACACCTCAGTGCCAATAAAACAGAAAAATAAGTGGGATTGCAAGAAACAGTGTTACTAATGAAAAGCTGCAGTTGAGAATGAAACTGGAGCAGGGAAGTTGCATCTTTGACTTAAGCGATGTTGGAGGGGGGCGAGCCAGTTAGCATCACGTGGTTGGAGAAACATCCACACCCCAATCTGAGACCACTGTCACCTAGATAGCCAGCATATGTAATTTGGTCCTACAACACATTTAGCACTCATTGCCTTTGTTTGATGCCTGGATTGCCAAGCAGAACCCTGGTACAGTTTCTTTTCCTGAGGAGCTCTAGTGGATTGTCCTGCTGTACCTTTTCCAGACTGCGTCTGTGGCCCTAGCTAGGATCACAATTGCCTGTTCTTCACCCCGAAGCTGCTGAAATTGCTCAGATGCAGTTTATTTGCCCTGACATCAAAAGTGGGTCCCTTTAACTTCTTGCTGAGCCAGGGGCCGGTTTCTTCAAAATTAGCGTCTTCAGTTGCTGCACTTACCCCTCAGGTAGACACCTGCAACTTCTTCTGCTGCTGTTCAATGGGCTGCCCTTTACAGGTTCTTCAGCAGCAAGGCTGTGACTTTGTTTCTTCAGTTGATCTTCTTCTAGGTCCCTGGGATTGTTCTGAGGTCCAGGTTTTGCCCCATTGGCTGTGGGATCATAATAACAGACTCATTCATTGGGCAACCACAACTTCTGGCTGTTCTGCTGAGGGGTCACTTATTCAAGCTTGAGATCTGTGATACTCCGAGCCGTTTTCTTCAATGAGACCTCTTCCATGGGTGCTAGACCCACTACTGAATCATCTGTTCCTCCCACTCTGTGGTGACCCCAGTCCATCTTGCGGACATCCACAGTACTGCTGGCATCAGATGGGATATATAGTTGACGTTTATTTAATTCACTGGGTTGTTATGATGGGTAAAGGAGGGAGTTGCAATGCATCTTTCTGGGGGGTGTGGAACGTTAGGATGGAAAGTAGATTGTTTCCTATGTAGCTGTAGAATGTTATGCTTCAGATGATAGCGGTTGGTCGTCTGGTGGATGCGTTGGGGGTCTTATCTTCTGTCTATCTTACTAAATAAACACTTAACCGTTTATTTGAAAGTGTGTGGCTGCCATCCTTACAGTATCCATGGAAAACATGAAGTTTTTCAATGCATGGCCCACTTTAATCAGTAAGTGGCCAAAACATCATGTCCAGAGTTGAAAAAGGCTGCCTTATTTTATAAGAGATTGTTCGACTAATTAAAAGTTGCTCTATCCGTAGTACCCTCTATTCCTAATGAGTACCTTTTAATTACTGAATCTGGTGCTCTAATTAGATGCCTGAATGCCAAATGGAAGTGTGAGCGATGACACCCTTGGCTCTGTTCCACTTCTAAAACCCAAACAACTACCCCAGCTGGTGCTGATAACATCCACAAGTCAATGCAAACTGGATCTGTTTGTGTTCCATTATCTCAAGACGAAAGAGAACAGAGGCAAAATTCTGACAGCTGCCTATACTGCTGGCAAGTGGGACATTATTTCTGCTCCTGTCCTGAAAGGTCTAAAAAGAGGGTGGAAAAGGCCAAGACTTGTCCCTAGAGGGGGGCACATGGATGGGACTAGTGGATGTAGGGGATGATTAGCCATCTATTCTGCCAGCATGTCCAAGCCTTCATGTTTATCTCATAGTAGAATTAGTACGTCTAGAAATCGTTGGGCGGCTCAGATTTGGTTTCTGCCCCAGTTACTACATTATCATGTGAATTAGTTATGACAATAACACAAGGGTATCAGGAACACATTTGTTTTTCATAGAACTTTTTATTAGCATTTTCAGTACTTTTCAACAATGTTAGAAACCCATCCCCTTTGGTCCAATCTTGATCCTTCCTTGGCCCCTTTCCTCCTTCCCTCCATGCCATCTTACTCCTTGGTATCTCGAGCCCCTTTTGACCAATATGGTCCCTTCCTCTTTGCGGGTTTCAACGTACTTGTGTCCTTTAGGGCAATTGGCCTGGATTTATTACACTAAACCCAAGAGTCTCATTCTCCTCGGGCACCAGTTCCCCATGGCTCTTTTCTGAAGGAATCTCAACGCCAGAGCCCAACTGGCCAACAATTCTTGGTTGTCTCCTTATAGGGAGTAAGATACCAATTCCAGAGCTGCAAAGTTCCACATTTTTCCCACCCATTTGTGTTCCATTGGAGGATCTTTTGATTTTCACTTTTGTGCAATTACCAGTGCCCCTGTCATCATTAAGATCACATATACCTTGTGTTCCGCTTTCAAGGGCAATTCGTCCAATGTTCCTCCCAGACCCAGCAATGCCTTACCTCTGTTGCCCCCTCCCTTCACTCCCTTCACTCCCAGAGCATCCTCTACAGCCTTTTGAATTACCCCCAATATTCTTGGATGCAAGTGCATTCCCACCAGATATGTTCCCAGGTTCCTTCCATTCCGCATTCCCTCCAACAAAATGTTGACACTGTGGGGTTGATTTTATGGATTTGTACCAGGGTTAGGGGTAACATTGTAACATACGTTTTACCCACATTTCTTGAATTTGAAGGGACCTCGTTAGTTTGGGGATAGTGGCCCACAGTTGCTTGCAGTCTGTTTCTTCTATTGGTTGGCCTGTTGCCCCTTCACAACTTGTCATATACCTCAGTTCCCCTGGTTCCTCCCGATGTTTGCTGTATGAATATATTTCCCCCACTATATGTTTGTCCCCTGATTTTGATGAGAGATATTTTTCGAAGGGCGTTAGGGTTTGTGTCGTGGCTTCCTTCATTGGCGGTTGTAGTGCCAATGTCTTATTTAGGTGTATCTAAACCTCTCGCCTTATCCCACCCTAAAGTCCATTTTGCACAGGCTGAAGGTTTTAATTTCAGTCCCCTCAAACATGTCCCGGATCTTGTGGCACCCTCCCATTTGCTGAATCCCTTTCCTCCCGCCCCCGGGGAAAACTTTGGGTTGCCAAAAATTGGCATACATGGGGATGGGAATGAGATCATTTGAGCCTACTTAATTCGTTTGTCAACAGACTCTCCCACCACTGATAGTATCTTACTGCAGTACACATTTATTTGTCTGTCCTCCTTTGGTTTCCATAGTACCGCCTCTAAGTTCTCCCTTACTACCGCTTCATCCATTGCCTATCCAAGACATCCCTAAACCAGTCTCTAATCACTCTCGTTTGAGCTGCAAGGAAGTATGATATGATATGATATATGATATGATATGGCATTTATAACACGCCTATACACAAGTGTTCCAAGGCGCGACGCGGCTAGGGAGGGGGAACAGAGGGAAAACAGAGACAACGATCTTACTAGGCCACGCGACATTGAGATTGCGCAAGTGCAGGGGAGGGGGAAGAGGGAAAGTGCAGGGGGAAGGGAGAGGGGGCCGTGCAGTACACAGGATCAACAGTAATACATAAATAGAATAAATAAAAACAATAGGTAAAAAGTTCAGCAGGGGAGAGGAGGAGAGAAAGCAGAAGCAAAGAGGAAGGTCTTGCGGTGCTTCCGGAACCGGAAATGGTTCTCCTCAAGTTTCAGGGAGGCAGGGAGGCTGTTGCTGGGAGGCCCAGGCCAAAGAAAGAGATCTACCTCTAACTCGTTGCTTGGAAAAGCGACAGACCCCAAGGGAGTTGGAGGCGGATGAGCGAAGAGCTTGAGAAGGAAGGTATTGATGACCCAGGCCCCAGAAGGCCTTGTGGACAAGACAGAGGGTTTTGAACGTAATCCTCGCAGCCACTGGGAGCCAGTGCAGAGATATGAGTCCTGGAGAGATACGATCCCTGGATTTGAGGCCATGGACAAGTCTTGCAGTCCTGTTCTGGATGAGTTGCAGAGGGCGGAGAATAGAAGCAGGCAGATTTAGAAAGAGGCTGTTGCAGTAGTCCAGCCTAGATCCTATGGGTTCTCTGGTTAACGGAGCACATTCCCATGATTGATTGTGTTACTAGGATTGTGTATTGTGTGCCATCTACTATAGCAATGATAGTTCCTTGTCAAGCCTTACTTTCAGGTACCACGAGATCTGAGCCATAGTAACTGAACTACCTGAGGCATATCAGGAGTTGTCCGGTGTGTTTAGTAAAACATGATCAGAATAATGTTACCCTCCAGAAGTTACCACTGACCCATCGATTTGGTGAAGGGGACAAATGCACCTCATGGAAGGATGTATTTACTAACCCTTAAAGAGGATGAGGTACTAAAAAGTATTTATCCAATACATAGAGAAAGGGCTTTACTTAACCTTTGCAGTTTCCTGCTGCATCTTCCCCCTTTAAAAAAGAAAAAGAAAAAAAGAGGGCGACCCTCAATTATGTATCAATTACAGGGCTCTTAATGAGATCAAAATAAAGAACCATTAAACTCTCCCCCTTACCTATATCCTACCGGTCCAACTTCATTCAGCAATAGTATTTATCAAGTTGGACTTAAGGAGAGCCAACAATTTGGCTCTAATCTGTTTTGGGGAAAAATGGAAGATAGCATTCTGTACTAAGTAGGGACTGTACAATTACTTATTAATGCACTTTGGACTTTGAATGCTCCAACAACAATGCAAGAGTTTATCAATTACATCTTCCATGATCTTCTAGACTCATTTTCCATTATTTATCTCGATGACATGCTTATATATTCTGATTCTTACCTGATACATATCGTAAATGTTTGCAAAGTGATACAGAGGTTCATCACAAGTTGGGCGGTAGCCCTTAAATGCGGTGGTAACAGGGTTACCGCCACATTTAAGGGTCCGGCCAATCATGAGTGTGGCGTGTTTACCCACAGCTCAGAACTGGGGGTAAACATGCTGGAAAAATGCTGATTTTTGGCACAATTACTGTGCAGTAATAAATCTGGCGGTAATTGCACTGAACATTAATACCACTGGATGGGTGGGCGGTAACGCAAATAAAGTTGGGCGGTATCCCAGTCAGGATACTGCCCAACTCATGATGAGGCCGACAGGCTTTACAAGAACACACATTGCATGTCAAGTACGAAAAGTGTTTGTTTCATGTTACTGAAGTGTCGTTTTTGGGATTTATATTGACCCCCCCTCCGAACCCCATGAGAAATCCAAATGAGTACTGAAAGGAGAAGGCAGTTTTACAGTAGCTAGACTCTTAGAGATGTGCAGTCCTTTCATGGAATTGTCAGCTTGTACAGATGGTTTATTCATTGTCTTAGATCACTACTCCTCTTACCATCTCACTACTCCTCTTACCATCTCACTACTCCTCTTACCTTCTCACTACTCCTCTTACCTTCTAACTACTCCTCTTACCTTCTTAACCAGATTCTCAGTCCCCTCTCATTGCACTGAGGCACAAAATGCCTATGGCAACATAAATGTAGCTTACACCACTACTCCTGTGCTCCAACGTCCCAACCTGGAGAAGCAATTTCCTCTGGAAGCAGATACTCCAGCCACAGCTATAGCGGGCCATTCTGTCTCAAACATGTCCCCAAACTCATCCCCTCCATCCAGTGGCACATAATGCACGCAAACTCAATGCAACAGAACAAAGATATACTATTGTTGGTGGCACATGGAAATTGGGTACAGCAGTGGCTGAAGGTGAGATCTGCATCTGTTCATAGAAGGATACTGTTTCTGGTTTCCAACATGTCGGCTCCACTGCCTTGGATGCACTCATCCTGCATGTGTGCAATCCAGTGCTGCAATGACATTGGGGAACTGGGTGATGGCGTAGAAATCTGCCTTTGCAGTGGGCACCTGAGCCTGGATGGTGGGCAGGGAGATGTGCTGATGGGCATGCCTTATGAGCATATCCAACACTTTCTCCACCACTTTGGAGAATGTTTGCTGGGACATGTCAGGCAGCATCTCAACAGTGTGCTGAAAAGCACCTGTGGCACAGAAGTGGAGGGTGCACACCACCTTCAGCAGGGGTGGGATGGCTGCCCTGATGGTGATGTCACTCTGAAGATCAGCCATAATCAGGGTCAGCAGGTATGCAATGGTGTGCTAGTTCAAGTGACACAGTGTGACTAACTGTTCATCAGTCAGTTTTGCAGGGGATGGACGGACACGTGATATGGGCAGCCTCTGCAACACACCTCTCCTCCACCTTTGTGGTGCCTGTACCCTTCCCTTCTGTGGCCTTGCATGCCGCTGGAGCTCACTGAACAGTAGCAGGCTGTGGAAGACACAAATCATGTCTTCCTGTGGCTATATGGTGCTTGGATGCTTGGAAGTGTGTTTGGGGAAGGTAGGGGCCTCATATACCCTTTTGGAGGTACCCTGAAGGATATGAGGTGGTGCATGGTAAATTGGAGAGCAAGGATGTGTGTCTTGTGAATACGTATTTGTACCTAATTTAGACACAGCCGATTATTTCCCTAAGGTACTGAGCAGATGCAGCAAATTTAGACAGCCTACATGGATATTCAGCAGTGACTACAACTTCACAGTAGGCCCGGGACTGGACCAATTGGTACCCACAGGGGTTTGCCGAAAATCCTTCTTGGCATTGAGGGATGGTCTGGGTGAATTTGTCTTGGTAGATGCATGGAGAACAAGGAATCCGAATAGCCGCGTCTTTTCATACTTTTCACATCCCTATGACATATACACCGGAATAGATCATTTTTTTGTAAGCAGGGAAGACCTACTGTGATGAACAACTGGATGTCGTCCCTTCTGCCATGGGGTAGAACCCTTCTCCTGTGGACAGGGTGGTGCAGCCACCCTGCGGAACCAATGTGATTAGAGCAGACTATTCAATCTAGCCGAACCTGGCTATGCAATACAAAGGAAAGAAGGACTTCTTATAGAGAACAGTCTGCCCTGGAGGAGCCGTGAGGGCAAGCACTGTGTCTTCCGGAGAAGAGGAGAAAATCAGCATGCCCCGGAAGAAGTCGAGAGCTCCAGAGCTGGTCCTGATGTGAAGGAAGGGACCGCAGGCTGGCAGACACAAGCAACAGGGGATGCTGAAACTTGGGAAGAGCGCCAGCTTCCCGACGGATGGTTGGTGCTGCAGAGTCGCTGCAGACCAAACAAAGCCTCTCCAGACACCATGAGTCCCTCGGCTGACAGAGGAAACTGGAAGAAGGCAAACGCCCCCGTGAAACAGAAAACAAGTACGCAGAGGGGCAGAAAGTCACTGGGAAGCAGAGAAGGTTGTGATATGCAGAGAAGGGGGAGAAATACCCCAAACTTTGGGTCCGGGACCGTGAAAAGCAGAGAAAGGGGTGGCAAACAGAAAAGGGAATAACTACCCGGAATGGAGGGTCTGGGACCATGAAAAAAATATTGAAGAAACTTTTACACATATGATAATATATGGTAGTGCATGGCAGGAGAATGAACCGGGCCTAACTCGAAGGAGAACTACCGAAGACAAGCGAGTCTGGCACTCACAACCATAACATAAATACATCAGTTGTTCATCTTCATAGTCACAGTACCAGGGAGAAGAGTGAACCCGATTGGCTGTGCAAAGGAAGAGAAACCTATGGAAGGGAGACAGCCCCTGGGATTTGTGAACATTGTGGCAAAGCTAAGGAGAGGGAGAAATCCTCTTAGCTCTTCAAGAAAGTGGAGAAGAAATCAGGGAAAGGGGACCCACTCCCCTGGGACTTTTGGACATTATGAGAAGCCAAGAGAAGGGAAGCATTCTCTTGACCTCTGTGCAACTTCGTTTGTTTCAGCACCATTTGGAACTTTGTGTTATGAACATGGAAAAGAACTAAGAAGGACCGGCTGAGAATTCAACCCATTGGCACTTTATATTGAGTTGTTAGTGTGAGGGCTAGAGTTAGGGTTTTGACACAACAGTGAAGTTATCTTTATTTTCACATCCTGATGGACCCATTTGAAATTTGTGTTGAGGTAGCGACACCCCTCTTAGCGTTAGGGCTAGTGAGGTCTTTCCCCAACCCTATTTTCATTTAATAAAAGTCTGTAGCAGCAACAATGCCACCTGTGGATCGATCTCTCACTACTGCGCCCTCACACCACACATGCAGTGAGATTGCTTACATTATCGGCCATTATCAGATCACTCCCCGGTATTTTATGGGTGGTGCAATTGTACTCAGGTAGGACTCACAGCCTATTGTGGAGATTTTGTACCGAGAGCTTAAGCGATGGGGCATACAGTGACATGGTGGAATCAGAAATAGAAAGCTATATTGAGACTGACCAGGGAATGGCAAGAGATGTGGGAATGGAACGGGACACATTCAAGCTATTACTGAGCTACATGTACTACATGTCCCACACGTTATGTTCCTATCTATAACCTGTGGGACATGAACGTCTTTGAAGAGGCTGCTCAAAAAACCTGAAAAGGAGATAAGGCTGACTGAAAATGGAGAGGGTGTCGGGACGGGAGGCGGGACTGAAAACCCTGCAGGTGAAATGTATGGAGGAGTGGTAAAACTTGGGGAAACTTGGCCACAGGGTTTACACTAGCAACCTACACCGAGGCAAGGACAAATCAAGCATGCTTTTGGCATGGCACATTAGGAGAGAACACCCTCACAATACAATTATGGCATAAGCAATCAGTTTGGGGTTGAGGTACACACCCAAATGGAAATAAACAAAGGGCCTCGTTACACGGAAGGCGGTGAGCCATGGCGCTATTAGCAGTAAAATACCGGCACCGCCTTGGCGGAAAGGGGATTTACCGCCCCATTCCAAGGGTGGTGGGGCGGTAAATCCCCCTTCCGCCATTGCCCTTCCCCATTCCCATTTCTGCCCCATAGGGCTCTATGGGAATGGGGAAGGCGCTAATTACGGCACCGCAATTTTGCGGTGCCTTAATTAGCTCCGAAGTCTCTTAGCGGGTTGGTTTTTAACGCCTGCAAAAAGCAGGCGTTAAAGCACCAACCCGCTAAGGGACCTCGTAGTAAGGCGGTAATGGTTAACGGTCACCGTTACCATTAACGGTGGCCGTTAACCATTACCGCCTTCCGTGTAATGAGGCCCAAAGTCTTTGCTGACTATTATGGTTCCTTATATGCATTGGGTTAGAGACCGGAGATTGAGTACACAATGGCATTGATTGATTTTCCCACGCTTACTGGGGAACAAGCATTGGAGCTAGAGGAACCCCTCATTCTGCTTGAAATTGAGGATGCTATTAAGTGCCTCACACCAGGCTTGAATGGGCTTCCATTGGATCTTTTGAAAACGTATGGGGAATGCTTGGGAGCAGATTGTTGTCTGGGTTAAAACATGCTTATGACACCAGGCTCGTACCTGGATCGATGTGAGAGGCAAAGATTGTGAACAGTCAGAAAAAGGACAAGGACCTATGTGACATGGGCTCATATGCCCTCTGTCCATGCTGAAGACAGATGTTAAGATCCTCTGCGTGGTAATACCAAAGAACTTGCAAAAGGTTGTTATGCATTTGGTGCATCCAAACCAGGTTGGATTTATACCAGGTAGAAACATGGGCACACAACATGCGCGTCTGCATTACATTATTGCTGGTAGACGCACTCTGCCTCTCCAATGCGCAGTAATGTTGTTAGTCCCTGAGAAAGCTTTTGAGTCAGTGAATGGGAATGGATGTGGGAGGTATTGAGATTCAATCTAGGTACGGAGATCATTCACTGGATTAAACTGATGTACACAGCTTTTACCGCCAGGATTAAAACGGGGAGAATTGTGTTGGACTGTTGGAAAGTGAGTAGGGGTACAAGACAGGCTTGCCCATTGTCACCAATCCTATTCGCACTGGTTCTAGAACCCTTGGCATACGTGCTGCGAAGAGAAATTAGGGAAACGGGGATACTAGTGGATGGAATAACTCACGTAATCTCTTTGTACATGGACGACATGCTGCTGTATGTTTGAGACCCGGCACAGAACATACCTATGCTAATGGAAGTTTTGGAAATCTTTGGACACTTGTGACGGCTAAAGATGAATGCACAGAAATCCTAGATATTCCCTTTGGCAGGCATGGCGCAAGTACCTGATGTGGAACTACCGGCGATTCCGATCAGGTGGGCATGAGACATATTTACCTAAATAAAAATAAGGAGGAACTTCTACGATGCACATTGTGATAATACTCTGGCTGCTATCTCGGGGATCGAAAAATCAGCAGGATTTTGTAAGAAGCTCCCCCTGTCTTTGTTGAGAAGGATAGCACTGACTAAAATGGTGGGTCTCCCCAGATTGTTCTTCTATTTCGCAAACGTCCCATATGAGATTCCGAAAAGCGTCTTCGGTAAGCTGGACAGTTTGATTAGGGACATACTCTGGGTGAGAGGTAGGGGGAGGGTGGCTTTGGCTACTCTACATGGCACATACGGATTGGAAGGCCTGCAGACTTATTTACTTGGCTGCCCAATTACAATTTATTGTACAATGGCTGTCCGATGACAAAACACCCGAGTGGAGATTGTTGGCGAGAGCAACGACACCTTACAAAATGAAGGAGATGTTATGGCGACATGAGACTGGTACGCAGGAATCATATCTGATTACTCTGGGAGGCAATTTGAAAACGAGCTAACAGATGGAGGACTGCCTGAACCCGTACTCTTCGAACATACCGGTGGGCATGAACATCGAACACTAGGGCACAGTAGGCAAGAGTCATCTAGCTGAGTGGGAGACAAAGGGAGCTGTGACATGCGTAGACCTCTTTAACAAGGGCTGGCTTTGCCCGTTCACCGATCTTTGTGATCATTTTGAGATTAGTAGGTGACAGTTCCTGACGTACGCAGGACTCACAAACAGAGCATGTACAATATGACCCATGCTGCCAGAGGCATCTTCCTGTGACCCTCTACTGGAGGGCCTTTACACGCTTGGAGATGATCGTTCGATCTCCACGATATATAGCACCCTCCTTGAACATAGGTCCCAGAGTGGCGAAGGGTCAAAGACACGGGAGGCCTGGGAATGGGATTTAGAGATGACATTTGAGGATGCGGAATTAGAAAGGATATGTGCACGCACAAACTCTGTGTCCCAGAACGCCCGCTTTCAGCTCATTCAGAACAACGCGCTACACAGAACGTATTTAACACCAAACAGAATAAGCAGAATGAACCCAGAGAGGTTGGGATACTGTCCAATGTGCGGTGGGCAAGCGGTGGATTTTTTCCGCACGATGTGGCTCTTTCCTGCACTAAGAGCTTTCTGGGGGAGTGGTGGTGACTAGAGTGAAAGATATGGGAGCCGGGGGGATCACTGAGATGCCTTTGATTTGATTTCTGGGACAATTTCCAAGATGAAAACCTGAAACACAGCAGAATAAAATGGTAGATCTGGCCATGCTACTGGCAAAAAGGCGTATAACCATGTCCTGGCTAGACGCAAGAGGCCCGAGAATTGCAGGCTGGTCTAGGGACATCGTCAGGTGGGTACCGCTGAACTGGCGGCCCTGGTTAGGATCGATCCCTTATATGTAAATGTAACGATATCCCACAGAGTGGAGTGGGCATCACTGCTGAATGGCCTACTCTACCCATCTGATGATAGACCACCTTGAAGGGCCAACAGGGAATAAGGACTGGGATAGGGTTGGAATACATATGGTGGGATACTTTGGAACATAGAAGTGGAAACCTCAGTTTGACTAAAGCGCATGACCGGTAGGGTGGGGGGTGAATCGGAGATGGGATTGAGGTAGCGGAGAGTCGAGGAGATAGAATTGGGTTTGGGGCAGTCTTGATTTAAGACTGCTGTTTACTTTGTATGATGTTAATGGTATGGAAAATGATTGCCCTAGTGGCAGGTGTGTAATTCTGCCTCGGTGCACAAACCAATGAAGACATTTAAAAAAACCAATACCCGTTTGATGGTAATTATTGTCACCCGTGGAGTCATTTTCATCACCTGGATGCTTTTGCCTCCACTTTTTGGTGGAGTTAACTGCACTGTGTTTTTGGCAGAATTACCGGCCATCTTTGGCTGTATTTCCACTCAGAATGTGGTGGAATAACTTCTGCCGCGGAAATAGAGCTGGGGAGATTTCTCTCTGAATTAGCACCCATTTTCTGGCACCTTTAATTCGGTGGAGAGTTAAAATGTGCCGTAATTACATTACCGCCACTTTTTCCACGTACGTAATTACATTGCCGCCACTTTTTCCACATACTGCCAAACTTGTAATGAGGCCCTAGTCTCTGCTTCTATCTGGAGTTGGAAATAGCCTTCTCCTGAGTTCAGATGCCACCTTCCCGCCAAACCCGGTTTTTCATCTCCCTCGCTCTCTTTCCCTCTCACGATTACTTCAGAATGTACCCGTGGCGCAGCCCCAACGGACATCATTTTACTGTGCAAGCGATTGAATTACTGTGCGATAAATGGAAAAGAACTCTTTCGGATTAAAAAAAAAAAACACGTACATGAATACATCTCTCCCTGCGCCTGGGGTGCATCCCTCGGCAGACTCTAATGTATGCAATCACCTGTTATATATGTGTCTCATCTTGCAAAAGCACCTCAGGGCTGAGTCTACCTGGCTGTTGTGTTCACCTGATCCCGGCTCGGCTCGTTATGGCGCTGATGTGTCACTTCGTTTTCTGAGATCCGCCTTTAAAAGCTTTCCAAGAGTATCTTTCATACACAGTGGGATTAGTACGGTACTCGCCTGAGCCATGGCGGCTAATGCCATTTTGAAAGGCGATGCCTCCTGTAACGAGTTCAAATAGGTAGCCCTGGCTTTTGTTTACCTTTGGAAGAGTGCATGGATTGTGGCCTGCATTACAGTAAGCCTGCAAAGCTCGGAGCACGGCCGCCAGATGTCTCGTGGCATGTTTCCCATGCACGCTTCGCCCACCTTGGAGGCTCTTTTTCCTTTGCGCGCTTCTTTTCAAGGTGGACTTCCTTATATGGGATGGGAAACCTCGTCCCGCCGAAGGGAAATTACGAGTTATTCACCATTTGATATCTACGGCCCGGGCATACATCAGGGGACCAACTAGACCGAGACTTGGAGGGGGTATCGGGCGGGCCAGGGGGAGGGAGAAGAGTGGGGGGGGCGGTTACGTATCAAATGGTAGGGGAGGGCACAACTTCAGAGACTTTAGGGCCTCATTACGAGTATGGAGGTAGCCATGCTGCTTTTAGTGGCATGGTTACCCCCATACCGGGTACCGGGTCCGGGTTCCCTGAATGGGGAAATACCGGGCCATTCCGACCTTGGAGGGCCCGGTATTTCCCCATTCAAGGAACCTGGGCCCGGTACATCCCCATTCCCATTTGAGCCCCCATAGGGCTCAATGGGAATGGGGAGGATGCTAACAACATGACGGCCCATCATTAGCATCCTGCTCTGCTCGCGGGACCTGCTAAGGACGACTCGTTTTACCAGGCGTCCTTAGCGGGACCCGCAAGCAGACCTCATAATGAGGCGGTAGGGGGTTAACGGTGCCGGCAGCTCTATCGGTGCCGTTAACCCCCTACCGCCTGGGTCGTAATAAGGTCCTTTGTGCGGATGAGGCAGATTTACTTTCAAGGTGCCCCATTCCTGTTTTCCCATAGGAATGTTTTTGGAAAGTAGTGTCAAATTAGCAACCATTGGTGAAACGTAATATTTCTTGGGCCAGTGATATTTCCCAAAACATTATAGGTTTTGAAAATAAGGCATATTTTGATGGTTCCTGCCTGCATGGTAGAGTTGTGCTTGTGATGTGGTGCATGGTTGGATTTATCAGTAATTCATATCCAGCTGCATTACACCAGAATTCCATGCAAGACTGAGTTACAGGTGCAGTGTTCTTATTTATTTCTTTATTTTACAAAACAGCAAAAACGGTTATATTGGCCTTGTGGCAATCCTGCCATGCAAGTAAAAGACAAGGTGATAAGTGCAGGGGGGAGTGGGAGAAGTGCAGGTGTGGGTACCCAAAGGGAGGGGGCTGGGAAAGTGCTGGGGAGGCCAAAACGGAAAGGGCCAGGGGAAAGACAGGGGGGAAGGGAGGGTGAGTGCGGTGGACAGGGTGAACCAGGATAGGGCTAGCCTGGGAAAGGGAGCCCGAGGGCAGGTTCTGGAAGGGGATGCTGGGAGGATTCGTAGGGGGGTGGTCTGGCCCCTGTATGACTCTGAAAGGACAAGGCACGAGTTGCACCAGCAGAGGGAACTTTTAGCACAGGAGGGGTAGGGGGAAGGAACAGGGGAAAAGGAAAGTCTTGAGAAGTTTCCGGAACTTAAGAAGATCCGACTCAAGTCTGAGGGGTGTAGAAAGGCCATTCCAGAGGGAGGAACCAGCCGAGGAGAGGGATCTACCACCCACTTTCTGCTTGGAGAAACGTTTGACTTGCAGAGTGTTGGAGGCAGTGGACCGAAGGACTCTGGCAAGGAGGTATGTAGGGGGGCTAAACTGGATGTGGAGAGGTCGCAGGCCACAGGCAGCCTTGTGGATGATGCATAGGGTCTTGAATTTGTTCGTTGCAGTCACCGGACGACAGTGACGAGATTTTAGGGCTGGAGAGATGCAGTACCTGGGCTTGAGGCCAAGGCTAAGTCTTGCAGTCCTATTATGAATTAGTTGAAGGGGCAAAGGGAGTGTTAGTGGGCAGTCAGAAGGGAGGCCCTCGGAAACTGAGTAAACACTATGGTCCCTGAATTTGAGCCATTGCATAGTATCACTTGGCATAGCATGCCTTAGCCTAACAACACATCTCGACACACAACTCTAGCAGCAAAACAGTATAGGTTACACAATGGAAGCTACACCAACCGAAGAGAAATGTCTGCACTAAATTTCCCTGAACAGCAATCCGCTTGCTTTCAGCAGGTGTAAAAAGCATGCACATTCCAAAAGAATCCGAAAGCATTTGTGCTTCCATGAAAAAGTCTTACTGGGGTAAATGCTTGTGCATTTGTATGCTGGAGAGGTTGGGGCTGGCCGAAAAGGCAATTCTGTTCCGTACCCCACCTCTGGCACTATTTATTTATTGGGTTTTTATAATGCGCCTGTATAGAATGTGTTTCAATGCGCAATAAGACTGGGAGGCGGGGGGCGGGAGGGCAGGGTTGACAAACCAAAAAGGGTCATACTAGGCCTTGTGACAGTCAGATAGTGTAAGTGCAATAAGCAGAAGTGCTGGGGAGAGGGAGGGAGAGGGGTGCCAGAGGGTAGGATTGGCGAGTTCCTGGCAGATTCTGAAAAGTTTAGCCGCATTGTTAGCGGCCCCAGAGATGCGGGCTTGGATATAGGCCCTCTTCTGTATGTAAAAAGGATGCGTGAAATTTGTACCTATACATATTATTTATTTTATTCATTTATATACAGGGAGGAATATTTGCTCTTTTGATCACAAAAGAATGCACATTAGATAAGAAATCTGATTTCACAGGAAGCAGTGAGCTTCCTACAATGGGGTGAGTTTGAGGGTCATTCTGATGAGGTTGTGGAGGGGAGTAAATGGAACAGTTACTGGCTACAATACATAAGTGGACATGCACAGATTAAGGACAACCAACATTGGACAGTTTTAAGTGGAGGTAGGGGGTGCAGCCAGCTGTGCTCAGGATGTGACCCTGATGGATGAAGTGCTAGAGTGGAGGAAGTGATGGCCAGTGACAGGTTAGAAGCAAGGGAAAATGTTAGCTATAAGGCAGATGAGAGGTAGGTTAAGAGGGTAACTCAGCAGCGAGGAGGTACACATTTACTTTGGTTTTGAAGAAATCTGAGTGGACTGTTTCTCAGATTACCAGTGAAAGAGAATTCCATGCAAGTGGAGGAAGAAGAGAAACAGAGCGTAAGAAAGAGGAAGGGCAAGGGCAAGGAGCCACAAGGGTTCTCGAGGAGGCAGAACTGAGATTACAAAAAGGCATGTAGAGTTGGATAGAGGAGGACTTTACACATGTTCTTATGCTACTTCATAGTAAACATTATCCTCACTCTAAAATAAATTGTGCAAAAAGGTCACCTGGTATATAGATTGCTTGTCACATACTTTCAGCTTGCTGCAATGCATGATGTTAAGAACATTTGATATCCACGTAAAGGCAAAGCCTTTTGTGTAAAAGTCAAGGTTATGGACGTCATGGGTATAAAACAAGGGTCTGCAACTGTGACTCGACAGATATTTCGGACTACGACTCGCATGAACATTCATTATTGACTATGCTGATAACTGGTGATGGGAGTTGTAGTTCAGTACATCTGACGAGCCAAAGATTGCAGATCTATGAGATATTTGTTGTTTTACACACTTTAATTGCCTTGGAAGCAGGCACGGATTACTCACGGTCAAAATAAGAAGTGCCTGGACTATCATATCCAGTTCCTATAAAAATACAGGATTTTGAACAAATTACATTAAGCTCCCCAGTGAGGTATTTAGGGAGAGAGAGTTGGATGTAGCGGGGTTGATTATCAAACTTAACGTAACAATTTAAGATAAATACCTCCTTAAGATCTGCCGTAAGGGGCGGTGTAACACGTGTAGAGGTGTTCTCACATATTGAATCTATGTATGGAACATAAGAATCATTTATTTACACATCTTTTTTTGGATACACGAAAATTATGAAACTGAGATAATAACAGTGGGAAAAAGCAATTTATTCTTTTGAGAATGTTTCCATCAATAGCATAAAAGCTTCAATAAAACATCAAGTTTTGCAACTTGAACAATTGTCATTATCATATTCCAAAATGTCTTGTTGTTTGTGTCCAATTGGCGCTTTTGCACTTATTAACTACAAATTTCTTTTTACAATTTTTAGAAACCTTTCGGCAGACACAAAAGTAGTAGTTATCCAAAAGCAACTTGCAATCCAAATATTTAGAGAATATCGCCCTGAGAAAGAGTATATGTCTGCACATAATTGATGTGAATCCCACCTCAAAGGTCAGGTCCTGCAGCATGTTTAAGAAACATTACCTTTCTTCTACCCACCATTAAACCGAGAGGCCAGCTCCTCCCATTAATCTGTTCCTCCCAATCATCTTTGCACTTAATAAAGGTAGTAATTTTACCACGAAACCACTCTGTTGATCGAGTCGCAGACTTCAAATGGGATGTCAGCAATCACGGTCTCCAACAAACTATTGCTGCCAATTATTGATAGAGTGATATCAGAACAGGCACATGGTGGCTCGTCCACTGTGCCCCCCCTAGTGCCTTGACAGGCTCGACCCTAGGGTTGACCTTAGGAGGAAGGATGAGACACATCATGAGGAGGCTCCCTGTGAGGACTGGGGTGGGCTTCTAGTTTGAGCAATGGACAGCATGAAGACTTTCAGTTTAGAGTCCATGCACATTAATCCCCAGACACACGCATGCACTTTGGTGTCCTGGAATCAAACCAAGAACCCAAAGTGAGCATTTGAGAGACCATAGCTTTCTGGCAGGAGGTGTGTTGGAGAAAGCTTGGTCACAGGAGAAGGGGCGGTTCCTCTTACAGATCTGCATCCCACTGTTTCCTCCTACGGGTCGAACATGTGCTGCCCTTGTAGGCAATCCTGGGCTACAGAGAAGCCAGAGGAGCAAAGTAGGGGCATTATGATGGAGAGACAGTGAGTGATCAGGCTGCCCACATCATGGAGAGTTTTATCCTCTCAGAATGAGCATGCAGCAAAGTATCCGGCGGGGAAATGTTACCTGAACAGTTTGTGTGCATTACATTGGTACTACTTCTATGTGGCCTTGTGTGTTCAGAGAACATGTGGTTTCTGGTTGGGTTCTGCTGGAGCCTGTACTTTGCAAACGTACTGGCTGCCCTTCTGTGTCTGCGGAAGATCATCTGGCAAGGGTTCAGGTGGAAAAGAGTGTGGATGCAGAATTCAAGAAGGCATTTGAAGGCATATGTGTTTGTCTAAGGGTTAATGCACGTGCATTATGTGCTATAGATTTGCAACTGGGTGTTTGCAGTTCCTGTACCAGGCAATTGAAGTAGCCAGACAGACGTCATTCTTATTGGAAGCCATGGAATAAACAGACTGAGTTGCTTCCTGACTTTGCTTTTGACAGCTTCCGGACCTCTGCCTCATCAGCAGCATTATTGATTATGGCTAGACAACATACTTAAGAGATTGGTACACTGATTGCCTTTTGGTGGTTTCTTTCCCACCATTGTTTTTGCTCACATTAAGGTGAGTTTGTCCCAACATAATGGATTTGCGATTAACTGGGAGAAGTGTCTTCAGCTTCCTTCCCAGTATCTCATATTTATTGGAACTCATCTTCAGACAGACTTGGGAGAAGTATTCCTACCAGAGGACATGGTCTGCATGTTAATTGTGGCTGTGCAGACACTGCTGAGTCCTCCAAATGCTACAGAAAGGTATGGCTTCAGGTGTGTATGGTTTCCAATGTGTTTATGATCCCTTGACCCAGATGTCATGTTCTCCTTATCAGGAAGCATATCTATAATTTACGTGATTCTCTGAGTCTGGATATCGACTACCTTAATTCGCTCTCAGAGCATGTAACAGGGACTTAGACTGCTGGACACATCCTCTCTGAGTCTGGACATCGACTCCCTTATTTCACTCTCAGAGCATGTAGCAGGGACTTAGACTGGCGGACACATCCTCTGTTCCTAAGCAAGGGAATCCAATTTGCCAACCATCTTCAGAAGGTGGTTGTAATAGAAGCCAGCACTTGGGGAAGGTGTGGGGGTGAATTTGGAATTCAGAGAGGTTTAGGGTTTGTGGTCCCAGAAGAAGACGTCTCACTCCCCAAATTGGCAAGAGCTTATGGCAATATTGAAGGCACTCAAACACAAGCGGTCCTGATGAAAGCAGACAACTTGGGTGCCTTGTCTTATGTCAACAAGAAAGGGGACACAAAATACTCCTGATTAGAAAGTGGTTTGTCTCCTGAGAGAACGTACAGAAAAAGCAGTGCTTTTCCACATGAGGTCCTCTAGGAGATCTGTCGGAGGCTTCAGATAGCCTTTTCTGGATCGTTTTACTTAAAGGAGCAATGCGCTACTCCAAAATTATTGTTCTCTATTTCA
This sequence comes from Ambystoma mexicanum, assembly GCF_040938575.1. Taxonomy (NCBI): domain Eukaryota; kingdom Metazoa; phylum Chordata; class Amphibia; order Caudata; family Ambystomatidae; genus Ambystoma; species Ambystoma mexicanum. Next base: position 239,977,684 of record NC_090933.1, read on the forward strand.
GACCACCAGGTCTATTTCATTGCCACATCTGCTCTCCTATGCCTTATTTTCCTTTCTTTTGCTGCCGCGGGTGACAAGGGTCGAAAGGAAGGTCATCTGCTTGTTTTGATAGCTTTTTTGGCGGGGGATCACTGTGGTAGTCTCGTTATCGATTGCCGCCCCCGCTTGGAAAATGCACCAGCTGTTCTGTGTCCACTCTGGCCCATGAATGGGGAGATGTTGAGATGAACCTTTCTTCCACTATCTGCCTGGAAGTTGAACAGAGGAATGCCAGTGCCTGGTTCCCTCGTTGGAGGTAGCTGCTTTAATCCAATAGTTGTTTAGGCCTTCCACCCTGGCTTCCGACTCAAAGCATTGGTTATCTAGAAGTGGTGCAGCCTTAAAATGTGACTATTCAAGTCCAGTCATTCAGTTCCTCCAAGCCGGGGTTTCCGTGGGCTTGAGAAAGATTCCTGGCAAAGTCATTGGACTCCCTTTAGGTATTTTAGGGACTCTTGTGGTGGTCTAACAGAAGCAGCAGTTCTGGTATCCAGACTCTCTACGAGCTTCTCTCTGGCAAGACATCCTACAAGGGAGATTTTTCCTCCATGGTATCTTCCTTTTATCATATTCTCCATGAGGCTTCCTTTGAAAGCCTGAGTGCAGCAGATATTAAGTGTGTGTCTCTAGATAGCTTTACTTGTGGCGGTAACCTTGTCCAGGAAAATAGGGTCACCAGGGCCCATGTCTGATAGCAATGCTTTCTAATTATAAACATTATGTCCTCCTTCCTAGCCCTACATTTAAGTCTATGGTGTTTTAATACTTCCACACATTTGAGGAGATCATTTTATAAGACTTTTCCCCAACACCTCCTTCTCGTGGCAACGAGTTTATGCATTATCTGGATGTACTCAGAGCAATTATAACATAACTGGAGACTTCAACATGAAAACAGTTATGATCTCAGCATTATGATTTAAGAGTAGCGCTGGACAGCCAACTGGAGAAAGAGGTAAAAGAATGCATCAAACCAGCGGTCAATCTGTCACCCTTTGTCTATACACGTTCAAAGAGAAAATATAATTGTTCTACATTTATATACAAGTTTAAGCAATTCATTATTTTATCATCATTAAAATCTTTACCAAAATTTCAATTATTACCTCAACGTGTTTCGGAACCGTCACATGAATCTTTAGCGTGAAAAAACAGGCTGATTAAAGCGCTTTTGAAGAGGAAGTAATGTATCAAGGCCCTATTTCACATATTACACTTCATAAAGGGATGAAATGGTTCCTACATAAGTTGTGAAAATATGTGAATATTTGTGAAAGGATTTAATGATGCCGAAATATGTTTTTATTAAACTTATCCATAAGTGTGGATTGGTGATGTTTCCTACATGAAAGTGTGCAGACAAAGAGGCATGGTTGGACACGTTTCCCACTGCTTGATAAATCTGCAGAATTCCTCAGCCCTTCCAAAGTCAGGACATCTTCTGACACTAGGGTACTTTGGCCAAGGTAGAAGGGCATCTACAGGCCTTTGGGCTGCTGGATTAGAGCCTTCAAACCTTGGCTTACTCACTAGCTCAGCCTATGACCCCCATGGGTTTCAAAACAAGGTTGGCCAGGGGAATGTCTCATTCATGGATGACGCTACACGTGGTTGCCCTGGTACATATTTGTCGGGCCACACCTTGGGTTATGTTACATGCCTGGCTCATTGCCAGGTGCGGCTCTTAGACACCATGGAGAACACCTTTGGGGTAGGGCTGCTTCAGTCTGTGAACATGCATGGGTGCTGCATTTATCTGATGCCTGGGATGATTTTCTTACTCTGTTTCCAAGGCCACTCATTTCAGGAGTTCCTCAATTAAGAAAGGGAAAGACCCAGTAGGAGGTATGTGGGTTAATGCCTAGATTACTTACCGGTAATACCAATACTAATAATCCTACTACACACAATCACAGTCCTTGTATAGCTTTGTGTGAAGAGATGGATTTAGTAGCACACAGGAGGATTGCCGGGACTCTATTGCTTTTTTTTTTTTACAAACTTTATTTTTGGGATCCGCAACAAATACATCAAGTACATGTATCGCGAGCAACATCCAGTTGCAATTTACCAACGAAGATCCATTCCCCCCTAAAGTAAGTCCCACTCCCTCCCCCCCAATAACAATTTCCACCATAATCCCAAGGACCTTAGTATGTTCTCATGTTTCATAAGCCCCATAGGGCTACGGGGAAATAGCCCAAATGTTCTCAAGATGAGAGTGGAGGGTGAATCCCTCCCCCCAAAAAGTGGTTACCCTTTTGCCGTCGTCTGTGGTAACCAGCACCTGCACTTGGAGTGTGAATTTCAAAAGTCGTCGTGCTAACTGCTAAGGTGTCCCAATTCTATTATTCCCACTCCTTCAGCAAGGCCGTCTTTAATCTAAGGTCAAGCTTTCAGTAATAGTGGCCTTTGTAAGGTGTGTTCTTTTTCTTTCACATATTCCAGAAAGGGTGTCAATGTGTGGATGTATGTGGGAATGGTGGAGGATACAAGAGCATTCTTTCCATAGCTATAATCTCCCACACTTTTATCCACCATTAAGACATTATGGGTCCCTCTTGGGTTTTCCAGAATCGAGCCCGGGTTATTCTTGCTGCTATAAGCAAGACAGTAATCAAGTCAGCTCTGGAGCGTGACGTGTGATGTGTGTCTTCCTCAGGTACATCCCCAGTACAAGGATCAGTGAGTTCAAGGGGAGAGTATGATCTGTGGTATCTCTAATTATTGCCAACATTTATTTCCAGTTGATCTGTATTGTCAGTCAATTCCACCACATATGAGCCATGTCCCCCTTTTGGCTGCCGTTATGCCAGCAGTGGTCTGAACCTTCGGGGTAAATATTATGCAATCTCTGTGGAGACATATACCAGTGGTAGCACAGTTTAGGGGTTCTTATTTTATTAGTGTGCATTTAGAACTTTTGTGTGTGCTTGTCCAAATATGCTGCCACGAGTCCCATGATATGCCAAACCCTATTTCCTGTTCACATTTGAGCATATACCTAGGTTTCTCCCCCTCAATCTGGTTTTCCAAGAGTCTATAACAGCTGAAAACCTTTTTAACCCCCAACACCATTGTGCGTCATGAGTTGCAAGCTAGTCGGGGTCCAGGCTCCTGCCCGCTTCACCTCACTGTTGGTGAGCCAGTGCCTGATTAGTGTAAGTGATTGGCCATCCCTATAAAGCTCCCCAAGTATCAAGAGACCCTGCCTCTCCCAATTTATAAAAGCCCCTTTATTCAATCCTGAGGATAAATCTGGGATCTTGGTAATCGGTGAAAGAGGGCCGAGCCCTGTCTTGAATCCCATTAGGCATCCCGCCCCATCCTAATGTTTTAGAGCACAGTTAGTTGTTGTCAGGAACCCTTCCCCAGTTCGCCTGGCTTCTTTCGTCAGGAAAGGGAGAAGGTAGAGTGGAGAGCATGGGTCAGCCGATTCAATCCCTTTCCATCTAGAGTTCCTCATCGTCCCAGGCTAGTCTTGCATTGGGGAAATTTAAGCCACCAATAAGTATCTATGGATAGAGGGGACACTCAATCCCCCAACACCTTTAGACCTGGTGAGAACCCTCCATGGAACTCTTGGGGGTTTATGGGCCCATATACGTTTCCATGTTGCCCATTGAGTTCTCCTAACTCCTTATTCATAATCTGAATTGGAAGGGCTCCGAAGACATACAATGACTGCAACAGCAGGGTTATTTTATTTTTTCAACTTGATTTTTATTAATTTTGACATTGGAAGTGAACATATAGGTGGATACATATTATGCATTAAGGGCTATTTCACAAAGTTGTTCCAGACCACCCTAACAATATTTAACAACATTAACTTTCATTGTTCCAATAAAACAAAAATAAAGGCCCCGCCTCCTACCCCCGCCCTCCCTCCCAGTTCTCGAGTCTCCTTCTTTCGAGGCATTGCTACTCGAGGGCTGCTTTCGCCGCGAGTAACAGGGGGGATATTAGACCTTTTACCCTGATCAGTTCGTCATCTTCTTCCTCGAGGCCAAAAAGAATCAGGAGGGGTGACAGTTCCCTCTCTATGCCGTCCAGCTGTTTGATCCATCCCAGGACTTCTTGCCAGTAGATGCGGACCTTGGGGCAGGTCCACCACATGTGCCAGTAGTCTGCGTTCATACCATATTGTCGTCAGCATCCTGGGCTGGAGGTCTGGAACATTTTAGACAGCCTGTATGGATTATACTGCCATCTGTGGAGCAATTTTATAGCATGTAATTTATACTGGGCTACGATTGATATCTTGGATGGTGTTTCACAGATTTTGTCCCAGGCCTGTTGATTGAACTCTCTGCCGAAGTCTCTCTCCCATCTTGCCTTGAGACGGCTGTTTGGTGCGTCGTCTTTAGTAATTAGAGCCTTGTACATTCAAGCTATGAGGCCTTGGAGGAGGTAGTCGTGTCTAGGATCGTCTCAAAGGGTGTTAGTTCTCTCTGTGTGGTGGCCTTCCATTCCCTTCTATATAAAACGCCTTTCAATCGCAGGTACAGGAAGACTGGTATTGGGTGAATTTGGAGTGCTTCCTCTAGTTCCGTTATTGAGATGAATTTCCCTTTTCTCCAAAGCTGACCGACTCTCTCAAGGCCGGCATCGAACCACGATTGGTATCTAGCATGTTCCGGGATTTCTTCTCTGATCCCGGGGGACCAGAGATGGCTTAGGGGCGAAGGCCACTTGGTGACTCCCAACATCGCTTTCCCCTTCTTCCATATGTTTCACATTGTGCCCAGTATCGGGTGGTTGCGCAGTCTTCTCGTAAGCTTCGGCCTGCGGACCCATAGCCATTCTGCCAGAGTTACGGTGGCCAGAATGCTGTTGTCCAGTTGGACCCATTGGAGGTCCCTCCTATCTTGCAGGTGTGGGATTAAAATTCTGAGCTGTGTGGCTTAATACTAGCGTTCTATGTCTGGGAAGCCCACTCCTCATAGGTCCTTTGGTAATATTAAAACATCGTAGGGGATTCTTGGTTTCTTCCCATTCCACAGAAATTCTAGTATGGACTTTCTGACTTGTCTGAAGAAATGCTCTGGGATTGTGATGGGCAAGACCTGAAAGGTATGAAGGAACCGTGGGAGTGTCACCATTTTGATTGCGTTTAGGCGTCCCATCCAAGAGATTGTCAGCGGTTTCCATTTCTTGAGATCAGCCTTGACGGCTTCGAGAAGTGGAGGGAAATTGGCTTTGTAAAGGTTGTCGAGGTGTTGCGTTAAGTTAATTCCCAAGTATCTCATTGTTGGGCCTCCGATGAACAGCCTGAGTTGCTCGAGAGCGATTTGGTGTTCTGGGGATGGATCATGGAGTGGAAAAAGAGTGGATTTGGATTTGTTGATCTTGAATCCCGAGAGTGTGCCGTATTCCTCTATCAGATGGATCGCTCGTGGAATGGAAGACGTTGGGTTTGACACATGGAGCAGAATGTCGTCCGCATACAAGGCTAGCTTATATTCTTTGCCATTCACCTGAATCCCTTCCACGGCAGGATCTGCTCGCAGTATGACGGCGAGGGGCTCCAGGGACAGCGCGAAAAGTATTGCCGAGAGGGGGCAACCCTGTCTCATACCCCTACTGAGGGGGAACCAATGGGAGAATTGGGCGTTCACCGCGACCGATGCTCTCGGGGATGTATAGATGACTTTGATCCCTCGACAGAGCATGGGGCCTAGGCCTATCTTATTAAGCGTGGCCTCCAGGAAGTTCCATTCGACTCTGTCGAACGCCTTCTCAGCATCAATTGAGAGTAACGCTGGTTTGCTCAATGATGTTTGGCCTCGTGCAGGGTTTTCTGGGTGGAGTCAGCGCCTTGTCTGCCCAGGATGAAACCCACCTGGTCATTGTGGATTATTGATGGCATGTGTGACTCCAGCCTTGCAGTAAGGATTCTCGTATACATTTTGGCATCAATATTTAGAATGGATATCGGACGGTAGGAGGCACACAGCTTTGGGTCCTTACCCTCCTTGGGGATGACGGTTATCAGTGCTTCAGAGAAGGATTCGGGTGCCACACCGGTTTGAAGGATGTTGTTAAATAGGTCAACCATGAATGGGAGAAGAGCGTCTTTGAAAGTCTTATAGAACCGCGCTGTGTACCCGTCGTTCCCGGGGGCTTTCCCTGTTGGAAGTCTTTTGATTGCTTCTTCAATTTCTTCTCCTGTGATGGGTGCTTCCAAGGTATGTGTTGTCTCGGACGGGAGGGTAGGCAAGGGTATTTTGTCCATATACTCAATCATCGCTTCTGGGTGCGAGGCAGCGCATGATGTGTATAACTCCTCATAGAAGTCGGCAAAGGCTTCCGGGACACTGGGGGGAAATGGTTTGCAGGAGTTGCCTTCTGTTTGGATCGTGGGCACCCACCTCTCTTGGCGCTGACCTCGAAGTCTTGCGGCTAGTAAGGCGCCTGCTTTGTCCCCATGTTCATAGTGTTTCTGCTTCAGGCATTGAAGCTTGTGCGCAATGCTGCCCTCCTCCAGTTGTCATAGTTCCTCCCTCTTGTCGTTGGCCTCCTTAATCTTTTGTAGTCTATCTTGATCAGCTGACTGTTCCATCAGATCAAGCTGAGTAATTTCGTTTCGGAGCCTATTTTCTATCAGTTGTCTTTCTCTTTTTTTCACTGCTCCCTCTTTAATAAGCAGCCCTCTCCAGGTCGCCTTGCCAGCTTCCCAGATTGTGTTCATGGAAGTTTCGCCCGTGTTGTTAATCTCAAAGTATTGGGTGATATCCTGCTCTAGTTGATCCCGCAAAATTGGGTCCTTAAAGAGAGTCTCGTTGCACCTCCATTTGGAGCATCTTCGAGGAAGGGCCATTTGATCAAGGGTGACCATGACCATATCATGGTCTGACCATGAGACAGGGATTATAATGGCATCAGTCATTGCCGTGATGAGGTCTGCAGTTAGGTATATATAGTCTATTCTGGAATAGGTTGTATGCAGTGCTGAGAAGAAGAAAAAGCCAGTACGGTTGGGGTTGGTATGTCTCCACGCATCAGTGAGACTGTAGGCATCCATCATATCTGCGGCTGGTGGGCGTCCAACGCCCGCTTGAGGGGGCATAGAGGTGCGACCTGATTGTCTATCCTGTTCCGGATCCATCCACTTGTTCAGATCACCCCAGAGTATTTCCTCGCCTTCTGCTTCGCTCATGACTTTCGGGATTATCCTCTGCAAGAATCTGGCTTGTCCTGTATTGGGGGCGTATGTTGATGCCAGGGTGATGACGGTGCCTTGTATCCTGCCCACTAGGACTAGTGCTCTGCCACTGACATCCATCCATGACTTCAAGAGTTCAAATTGGATCGTTTTATTGACTAATATGCCGACTCCCGCTTTCTTTAGCGGGCCAGAGCCCCAATATTCAGAGCCTAACCTAGCATATAAGACCTTCCTCTCTTCTCCCTTGCTGTATCGGGTTTCTTGTAAAAAGAGTATATCTAGTTTGGCCCTCTTGAACTCTCTTGTTACCAGCGATCTCTTGGTGGGGGAGTTAAGTCCCTTAACATTCAGCGTGCCAATTTTAAGCATGCCCTGCCTGTCACTTGATTTGTTATGTCTGTGGGACATTAATAAGTTTGTGGAGATCGGTCGCAGTGTCACGCTGCCCATTGCAGGAAATTGCCATGCTGGAAGTAATGTAGTAGCTGCCTCTACTTAGCAGAGGCTTTACCTGAGGATATGCCTTCCCCTGTCTCCCTCCCCCCTCCCGCCTCTGTAGGGTATTGAACATCATACCCCTTGCCCTCTGTTCTGTCGCGTTGCTCTTTGGTTCTTCGGTGAGGGTCTGTGTCTGTTTGTGATGGCGTCCGAGTTGGACTGGATGTGAACAACCGGTCTACTGTCGGACCACCAGTAAGGGTCATAACCACACGGCCCTGTCATCTAATAACATCAACTTATCATTTTTGAGGCCCCGCCCCCCCTTTTATAAAATTAGGTAACAAACGAGAGTATTACAAACAACAGCAACTTTAACTGTGTACTAGTATATATTATGATACATGCGGTTTCCTGAGTCTTCATTCCTCGGCAGTTCACGTTTGCGGTTCAAGCAGTTCACGTGGCATATGATGGAATCAGCGATACAGGAGTGCTAAGATCCGGGATGTAGTTAGGTCCACTGCAGGGACCTTGGAAGCAAAGATTGCCGGGCTATAGAGCTTGGGCGCACGTTGTCATTTGTTATTGTCTGGTGTGTTGTTGGGTCGCCTGTACTTTCTGGATCCCTTCACTCGTTTCCTTCTCGGGCCCTGAAGTTCCCATCCTGGTCTGTCCTGTGCAGGGGTATCCCGAGTTCCCTCCCCCGAGGTCGATCCGAGGAGGTCGGCGATGCATTCTCGGATTTCTTCTTCAGAGCGGAGTAAAAACTTCCTGCTCCCAGGTTCAAACGCGAGGGAGAAGGGTTATCCCCATCTGTATCTCGTGCCTTGTTCTTTTAGCCATCTCGTGAGAGGACCACAGAGGCGGCGTAGGGCCAGTGTCAGCGATGAAAGATCCTGGAAAATGGTAATCTGGGCCCCTCCAAGAGTAAGGGTGCCTCCGGACCAGGCTTTAGCAAGTATCCTTGTTCTGTCCTGATATCTGTGGAATCTGGCAAGGACCTATCTCTGGCCACCTGGGGGGCCGCCAGCTCTATGAATTCTCTCGGTCTTGAGTTCATCAATGTCCTCGTCCGCTGTCAGGATTTTGACAATATCGTGTATCGTTTGTTTGAGGTCTTCCTCTGTCTCCCCTTCTCTCTCTGGAATTCCAAAAAAACTCAGATTATTCCTTCTCTCTCTGTTTTCTAAATCGTCTATCTTAAGGCGAATCTCGTCTTCCTTCTTCTCTATACTTCGTATTCTAAGCTCCATTTGGGCTTCTAGGGTATCAATTGAGGCCTGGTTGTTCTCGACTCCCTCTAATCTCTCCTCGATGTTGTCTACTCTCTGGGTCATCTTATCCATTTTACCGCCGAGGTTAGCACCCATGTTCCGAATTTCACTTAGGAGGGCGGCGATGTCTCCCTTGGTAGCGGCAGCACCCGTTTCGGAGGCTTCTTGTGACATTATTGGCCTTGGGTCGGGAGCCTGCTGCAGCGGGGTGTAGGCGTATTTGGCAAGCTTACTTGGAATGTTCATGGGGCACTTGCATGCGAGGAGACACACGCCCCGGGATCGGGGGCCCTACCCTCAGTCCTGGTGTGTTGAGGGGCACGTAGGCCCGTAGGCAGTGTTGGGGGGCACCAAGGCGATGGCCCTCTGGGCGAGGGTTCTTCGGTGGGAGGAGGCACACGCTCTATCTCCAGGGGCTCTACCCTCCGTTCCGGTCAATTTCCTTTGGTGGGTCCAATGTCGTGTGAGGGGGGCCTGAGTATCGAAGCCGGCCCGTGATGGGGCTACGGGCAGAGTCTATGTGGCGACGCCTCAGGGGGGTCAGGCGCATGGGTGGCACATCTGTGATTCCTCGCGGGGCCAGGTCCTGAGTGAGAGCGGGGGGCGGGGGTCACTGTGGCACCCCCTGCTCGGCTGTTCAAGTCCGGGCCCAGGGCAGGGCACGTTCCGGGGAGGAGAAATGGGCCCCAGTCGAGGCGAGGTGCCTCGGAGTACTCCAGGGGGGATGGGCACTCACCTACGCAGATTGGTTCTGCCCGTCGCAGTGCTGGTGTCCGGGGATGCGGAGGCCACTGCAGTCGTTCGGCCCCTGATGTACGTCGGGTTGTTGGGTGTCCGCGGCTTTCCTGGGAGTTACAGCGTGGCGCGGATCCTCTGCCGGGAGAGCAAAGGGAGGAGTTGGGTGCCGCGGGCCACGTATGAGTGCGGCCTCCTTTCCAGATGGTTTCCTCGTGGGTGAGGGGGAGGCAGGTTCCGACGAACTTTTCTCCTAGACTAGAGGTCCGATTTTTGTCGGGTTTTCGCTCGGGAGGTGGGGGGGCGCTTCCGATGGCTCAAACTGCTGTAGTTGGGCTCGGGGGGGGCAAAAGTGGGGGCTCAGGACACTTTTGGGGCCTGTGGGTCGAGAGCTCATACGAAGGCGATCATCGTCCGTGCGCCCCCTGGTGGCCAGTAGCAGGGTTATTTTAACCGCTTGAATCGCTCGGGAGGTAGGGGGGCGCTTCCGATGGCTCAAACTGCTGTAGTTGGGCTCGGGGGGGGACAAAAGTGGGGGCTCAGGACACTTTTGGGGCCTGTGGGTCAAGAGCTCACACAAAGGCGATCATCGTCCGTGCGCCCCCTGGTGGCCAGTAGCAGGGTTATTTTAACCGCTTGAATCCGGCCTAACCTGGAGATCTCTTGAAGGTCCCATCATGCCAGCTGCTCCTTGGCTTCCTTCCATAGCATGGGAATGTTAGCTTTCTGTGAGAAGTCACATGTTGAGGTTATCTGTAACCCCCAGGTTTTTTACCTCTTTCTCTGCCCACTTAAACGAGAATCTCTGTTTCAGTGCCTTAAGAGTTTCACGGGACTCTGTGACATTGATGCCAACAGATATGTAATTGTTTATGCAAAAGTCAGAGACATCTCTGAAATCATCCAATGAGATAGTAGCTCCGGCAGGGACGAGAGCTTGTCACTGAAAAAACTAAGAATGTTATCAGCGTATATCATACCTTTGTGGCAGGAGTTATCATGTATATTCCCCTGGATTCTGATCCAGTGTGCCTTTTGCCAGTCGTTTGGTTCATTTATGAAGAACCATCAATAAAGACAACTTCTCCCCTCCCAATAGCATTTTGTCTAACTTGGGGGAATTCATTATCATTTTCAATGTACATTGTGAAGTCATGTACATAATCATCCTCCCCTACTAGCTCAGCTCTGAACATTGCTAGGTTCACTGTCTTACATCTAACAATTTTAATCGCAGGATTCAATATAATTACCTCGTATCCTGGTGCTCTTTGTGTGGGCAATATACTTCCACTAAAATTGAAAATAATGCATGCTCTAAAAATAGTGTTACTGAACACCCCATTTTTATACTTGAAGCTTTTTCAATCGCAAAGACAGCAGCAGCTAAAGATTGCTCACAGGGATAATTCCCTTTCATAACTGGATTTACAATTGCACTATAATAGGCCAATGGTTTGTGTCCATGTCCTAATGTTGTTTTTTGTGTAAGGACTACTGTCATGACTTCTACATTTGAATGGAAAAAGAAATAAAATTCTTCATGATAATCTGGAATTCCCAACACGGGGGCTGTACTTATCGCCTTTTTAATTCTTTAAATCATGCAGTCATCTTATCTGTCCACATTATTTTGCTCTTGCCCACATGTGCTTCTTTAAGTCCTATTAAAATTGGTTGAATATACGTACTGTAATCGAAAACCCAGGCCCTACAATAATTACACAGGCCTAGAAACTGTTTCATTTTCCTCACTGTTTTGGGTTCTGAAGTCTTCATAATTGTCTCTGCACCCGCAGGTGTCACTTTCTTCCCTCCATGATGAATCAACTTTCGATATACTACACATATTCCTGACAGTATTGTAACTTTTCTTTATCCACCTTATACCCCTTCTCTGAGAGTACAGTTGTGAGCTTAACTGAATAATCTCTGCATCTTTCTTCTGTCTCACTCCACACCAAAATGTCATCCACATATTAAACTATTGCACTTTCATGTTGGATATTTCCCAGGTCCATCTGAAGGACCCTGTTAAAGATTGAAGGGGACTCAGAGTACCCTGGAGTAATCAAGTATGTTTCAGGAGGATCGTTCTATACAAAAATGAAGTCAAATCCTATGAGTCTTTGTGAAAGAGAATTGAAAAGAACACATTTTTTAAGTCTATAACTGTGAAATACTTTGCCTTAGATGGGATGTTGCACAATATTGTTGCAGGACTTGGAACTAAAGGAAACTCGGCTTCAACTATATTGTTTAGAGGGTGATGGTCCTGTATAAATCTCCACAACCCCCCGTTGATTTTCTCACTGGGTACGCATCAGCGTTACATGGAGAATCGGATGGTACTAATATTCCTTGCTTCATTAAAGCGGAAATTGTCTAAAATATACCTTCATCTGCCACTATGGACATGGGGTATTGCTTTGCACGTGGCAAACGTGCTCCTGGTTTAAGCTTGCTTTTAACTGCTCCTACTCCTGTTAATAGACCTACATCATATGGACTTGTGGTCCATAAAATCATTGCCACTTTTCCTAAATCTTCCTTCAAAAAAGATAGTGTCTTTTTCACCAATGCCATTCTCTGCTGTATTTCTCAATTCTCTACTTCAATCCAATAAGTGAGACTTATGAAAAATAAAAATTCATTGTCTGAGTAGTCATCTTTTTACAACTCTGTGTCTGCCAAATCTGTCAAGCTATCACTGTTCCCCATCCTCTTCCCTTATCACCTGTCAAATGAAGAACCACTCTTTCCTCTCTGACCACTGCTGCTTCTAGCTCTAAGGGGATCAACTGCCCTTCTTCATCATCCATGGGGATTTCTGGTCTGAACAAAAACTCATCAGGTATTCTTAATAGTTTGCCTAGCAATCTGGGCAACCATGATAATACAAGTTACTTCATACAAAAAACATCTGGATCTAAGGGAACTCCTTGGAATGCCTTCTGGCCTTTAAAGGCTAGTATATGTTTTCTCACGGTCAGATAGTATATCCGTGGGGTGGAACACACTGTTCCTTCATCAGTAAAAGATATCATCATATAAAGTTTCATCATCAAGTCAAGCCCTAATATGTTAACTGGTGTCTGCCTAGAATACAAAAATGGCATTGATACGTTGTGTTCTCCTATAGAGATTGGTAATTCATCTGTAAAAGTAACTAAAATTGTCACCCCAGAGAATCCCTGTGCATTCATGGGAAAACCTGACAGTGGATATTTTACTGCACGGACACAGGAACAAATCGCTCCAGTGTCTACAAGAAATAAAAATGACTTGCATCCTATTGTCACCTTGACCCTTGGTTCCTCTTGGGGGTCCAGTGTCACAGATAGTACTGAACACATCAGTTCATTCTGTGGACTGTCCTATTGTGGATATAAATTAAATTCTGTACCTGTGAAAGGATTTCCTCCTACCACAGCCACACTCCCTAATTTGGATGCAGGTGCTTGCTGGGCTCCTGTAGTCATATTCCATTGTGGCACCATGGCCTGTTGTGTCTGTGCTTGCTGAGGTTGATTCCGTTGTACTTGCATGGCACTTGCTGTAACTGCCCTTGTGGCGATTGCATTTGTAATGGCGCTTGCTGCATTTGCTGTGGTTGCGGTGCATATGTCTGAGTTTGTGTATAATCTTGGACATAATACTCCTGCGATTCTGTATCATATTGTGGAATGTAGCCCATCCCCCTCTTGGAGCTTCTGCTGCATGCCTCCTGTGCTTCTACATGTTCTGGCTGTGTGTCCTATTCTCCAACAATTCAAACATTGTTGCGGTTGTCCACCATTAAATCTTCCCCTTCCCTGAGGGTTTTGAAATCCACCTCTTCCTCCTCCTCTAGGCACATTCCCCCTTCTTCTTGGCAAATAAATATACCTACACTGATCTGGGGATACATTACATTACCTTGCTGTACTGGTTGTATCTCCTGTGTCACCCCACCTTCATTACTCATCAATAACGCTCCCACTATGGCTATTTTTGACAACTTCTTCTGGACTAACTTTCCTTCCTCCTGCTTTCTATTCTTGGCTTTCTTCTTATTCTTCTCTTGCATTAATCAGCAATGATGCACAGTCGTCAATTGTATTCCTGGCCATAGCTTCACTTCCATTCCCACCTGTTTGTTCAATTGCTGGTGCACTGGCTCGGGTAGTCCTTGACACAAAATGTGGATGAATAACACCACTGTTTTATCCACGGTTCACGTATCTCAAACCTTCATCTGTCTTGAATATCTTGAATATAAGCAACAGGGATTTTGTCCACCCCCATTTTCCTAGTCATAATCGCACCCATATCTGAATTATCAGGATATTGCTCTGTGAGCGCCCACCATACATATGTTCGGCAATTATTAAATGGCGCTCCATTGTGTGTCGTGTTTTGTGCAGTCACATCTGTGTATCCTGCTTGCTTCCAAATGTCATCAGGTCTCTCTCCTCTGATGGCTGCCAGCATGCCTTTTATTTCCCCTATGGCTTATGCAATTTCTGATGTCATTCTCTTTAACTCATAGATCCATTTTCCAGCACTAGATGTTAAACTCAGTCATTTGAATCTTAAATTATCTTTATCCTTTTGTGGCCACCGTATGTATTGTGGTCGTCCTCCCCTTTACTCTAATAATGGGAATTGGGAGAATCCCAGTCCATATTCATATCTGCCTACACTCCTTGTTTTCCATGTATGGCTAGTCTCACCCATTTGTCTCCATCCTGGCAGTGCCCTTAACCACGTATCGTGGGGACACATCCCCTGCACTGCGCAATCGCACTTGCAGTCGCTCAGTATATGGTGTCAATGCTGCTCTTTTCTCTTTGAGGTCCTCCAAATCTGACCATTTTACCCCTTTTTCTATATTTAATTCTTTTGAAAATCTGCATGCACTCTCCCTTTGCGCTCCCTGGTTTTGTTACCTTTCTTCGTCTGATAGTATTATGCCCCAACTTTTATGACTATTAGCCTTCTCTGCATCATCAAGTCGGAGTCTACTTAAAGACAACGTGCTATGCTTGTCTGTTATGACATCATCTGACCTTCCTCCCGTTTCCCTTGAAAGAAACCCTTTTACGTTCTCTTGGGTTTTACACCCTTGTATTTCCCTCATTTGCCTATATAAATCCCCAAGCCTTTTCTCTACGCCTTCTTTATCTTGCACATCAGCACATGTTGGTATTCTTGGTACATCTTGCAGTTCCCTGCAAGGCTGTTGTAACCCTCTCTCTTCCTCAAGTCGCTCTTGTTCTTTGATCAGCACTATGCTTTTATGACATAGGTATTCTATCTCGTCATCTTTTAGTTCCCTACTTCTATTAATTACTTCTTCCCTTTTCCTCATCTCCCTGAATTCATCTTCCTCTCGCCTTTTTTTACAACTTACTTTCTTTCATTCTTTGTACTTCTATCTCCTCACGTCTCTTCCCTTCTAGACTTTCTTTTTCCTTACTTGCCTCGAATCTTCTTCGTTCTCCCCTTTGCTTGTATTCTTTTTTTTTCTTTCAAAGGGGCGTTAAACAGGGTTGTCCTCTGGCCCCGGCTTTGTTCCTAGCATTCCTTGGTGACATTAAAAACTCTGAAGCGACCGTTCGAAGCTTCCCGCCTAAAATAAGAAAATACCAAGTAGGAAGACTTTTGTGCGCAGACGACATGATACTCCTCGATAACATGCCAATAGGGTTGCAACGTCAACTCAGCAACCTCAAGGCATACATGGAAAGAAACAACTTGGAGATCAGCGAAAACAAAACTAAAACTAAAAAACTAAACTCATGTCTGTGTCCAAAAACACAAGAAACAACGCAAAAACGAAATTAGTTCTGAACGAAGGCCGGATTGACAACGTGGGGGAGTTCATATACCTAGGAGTCATCCTTGACAACTCTAAAAATGAGACAGGTATGCAAAACCTTCTGAAAGAAAAAATCAGAAAACTTACGGCACAAGGCAGAGCTATTGACAGGAAATTGGTAGATTTTCGTTGATCCCTGTGATCAACTTTTATAAAATGAAGGTGGTGCCAACATTAGTCTACGGCGCAGATGCAATGCCTAACATTCCAACATCTTTATGGCCAACTTTGGAGGCAACATTTTGGCGGGAAATCTTGGGACTTCCAAAGTGCATCCCAATAGCCTGCATCAGGAAAGAACTTAGTCTACTTTCCCTTGAGGGCTCAGTCAGATGCAACTCCTTGATGCTTTACCGCATATGCCAGCTTGTGGACAAACCTTCAGTCTACAACCTCATACTACAAGAAATGAACGATTCAAGATGCAAGATGCTAAACAGATGGTCAAAATGGAATCAGGAAATCTTACAAGAATGACATAGAGACCCTTAATACCAACCCAGTGAAAGTTTTGAACAAAGTGAAAGAGCTCAAATGGATTAAGACTGGAGAGAAAGCGGCTTCTAACAAATTGACGAGAAACTTGCCTTTGAATCCCCAAAAACTGCATGAGTTACAGCCATTCATAAAGCAGTTTCCTTCTAAGCAAACGAGGACCCTGTTATTGAGAGGAAGACTGAATTTGTTACACACCAACAAAATCCTCTCTATACGGGGGCTTGCTATAACTAATGGCTGCAGATTCTGTGGCCTATCCGAAGTAGTGGAGTCCATTCGCCACCTGCTGCTTTCTTGTCCAGGGACCTCGAGGACAAGATCATTCTACTTGAGGCATAGCTTTTCGGACTTTGTGCTACAGGACGAAGACCTTTTCTGGGCAAGGTTGATGGCGGGTGAAAAGACTTCGTGGTTGTTGGCAACATACAACATCTTACATCACATACAAAAAGCCTTTCCGGCTCCAACAGACCTGACGGAGAACTACGCTTTACCAACGGCTGCCATACAATAGATCGACTGGGGTTGCTTGTACCTCGGCTAGTTGGTACCATCTTTACCTTCCTTTTAAAGACTTGGTAAAGTTGAACATATTTCTTCAACTGTCTTTTCGCCATCACATACACTGTGATCTTCTTTTTGTAAAAATCTTAAGGATTAAAATACAAATAATTAAAAAAAAGACAGGCACAAGTGATCACAGTTCAAGGGTGTTTATTAAACTGAAGAGGTAGTTTGGAAAAACGCCTAAACTAAACCTAAATCTGAGATGAGAGCAAGCTTCGACCATCAAACAATAACAAGGCAGTCCTAGTGGCGTATTGTCAAATAAAAAGTGCCTATACTAAGAAAAACCTATTGCCAATCCTTACACTAAATACAAAAGAAGTGTGGGATAATGTTCATAAGAAAGAAGGAAGTGTTCACAAATAATAGGTCAGGATGCAATGGTATGGGTCTCCCTTCCCCACATTTTAAGCACGGGATAAGGTAAGATTCTGGAGCACAGCACACGCTGGAGCTTTCCCAGCACGAGCCAACAGTTCAGCTCTCAGCAATCAGGGTCTTCAGTGGTTAAATCTCTTTTGTACAAAAAGTCTCTTGCCTTCTAGGATCTGATGGGTTTCAAAATAATAAACAAAGGTTCCATTCGGTACATATGTTGGATGATGCCTTTTTGTATGCACATGGACTTTTCACCCCTGGATGCCCTCTTCCGGACGCAAATCCATAAAAGTTCTTAATGGTATCAGGACCTTCAGTAGTCAAGTTTTCCTGCTTCCGAGGGCCTGACAGGTTCAGAGTACAAACCAAAAGTTATTTTCTGGTTGCACTTTGGGTGATGGTTCCTCACCCTTGGGTCCCCCTCTTCCGGGTTCAGACCCCTCTTGAATATCAGCCTCCTTCTGTTGGGTTCACTCTGGCATTTATTCAAAGACTTTCTCTGTTGCACTGTTTTTTGTTGGTTGGTGGGTGTTGGCTTCTCACCTTTGGATCCCCCTCTTCTAGGATCAGATCCTTGCATTCACGGGTTGGTAGGTGTTGGCTTCTCACCCTTGGATTCCCCTCTTCCGGGGCTCAGTTCCTACTTGACTGTTCGCCTCCCTCTTTCGGGTTCACTATGGCTTTTAATGCAATTTTATCTGTGACATTCATGAATCTTAATCTCTTTTTAAACAGTTCACTGTGGACATCCCTTAGCCGGGTTCCCTCTTGTCAACACACTGTATATTGGGACCTTAGACTTCGCCCCTTGTTTATCGGCATCCCTCCTTCGGATTCACTCTTGCCAACTTTGCCATCAGTTTTACGAGGCAGGATTCACTTCCCTTAGCTTCACAATCATCTGTCGGTCAAAGACTTTCAACTGTACAGAGCATTTTACTGGACCCCTGTAGGGCCACTTTGACCATCTTTTCACCTTTCCCAAGGCCTTCTGTTAATGGTAGTTTCCACAATCGGGTAATTGCCCAGAGTTTCCTGAGTGAGCACCCACATGCTGCCAGACTCCTCTGTTGCTGGTTTCCCCCCTTTTTAGTATCAACAGTTCTTTATGATTTTACAGTTCAATTAGCTGTTTGCTACTTTTCATTCAACACAGTTCGGTTTCTTGTCGGCTCTCCCCTCGACTCACCGGCTGTGATGAACTGCTCGGCTTTTCTTCTCCTTGGAGTCAAGGTTGGTACCAACGAGATAAGCATCTTTCCCCGGCTTGGTTGTCGGCAGAGGAGTGTCCCGTGTACCGTTGATATCTGCTGCAACACACGCTGGCTATTGTTTGCGGTCTTACGATTGCTCAAAGCACCCTTGCCTTTTCACTTCACACACAGGTCTACCTATGTATTTCAGCATAAAGGGTTGTATAAGTTTTGCCTTTGAACAATTTTCAGTGAGTAGAAATATGTCCTCTAAAACATCTCTAACTTTTTATAACTTTTTATGACTAAGTTTCCCACCAGCAAAAGCAAAAATATTATGAATTAATCTTTGTCAGGCAAAAAGGTTTCATGACGACTTTATGGGCCAAATTTCTCAATATGCCGACTGAACACAAATGTGCTTACTTCTGCAGAACAAATCTCCATTTAGATTTCACAAAATGTTATCGGTTTTGCACCGACACACACATTGCAAAATGAAATTGGTTTTGTGAAACATGAAGTCTCATTTGTACTTTCAAATATAGAACACAATGCCATTTATCTTACACTACCCCAGCATCCCCGTTTGCCCCCAGACTATCCTTGCTCCCAGGGAGTAACTGCAGACCATTCAATAGGGCAATCTGCAGTTATATATCAGGGTTGAATACTGACAATTTAGATGGGGTGTCTTATTTTTGGAATTCAGCCTGAACTGTGACGGGTCAGTAATGCAAGGCAGACAACTGCTTGTAGATTTCTCAAAATATGCCATTTTATTAAAGAAAATATAAGAAAATACCTTGCTTCTCCTACACTACAGAGGAATTCACTACCTAGTATGAAGGTTAAGGAAACATTCTCTAGCATGGATAACCTGGCCCTCACACTAAACAACAAACATACAAAGGAAATTATATAGCAGCACAATATAATAAACAATATTAACAAAATCTCTGAATGACCTTCTCCTGCCGTGGGTAAGGTCCCTTCTCAGGCTCCAAAGTTAACTCCAAAATGTTAAGCAAAAGAAAAGAAAGGTTTTTAACTCGTTCTTGAAAGTTCAAATTCAACATCAGAGTATTCTTCACAAGCAATTAGCTCTCCATCCCCAGCTTTAATGACACCTTTCTGCGAGTTCAGCCCAGTAATTACCCAGAAGTCTTGGTGCCACTCTCTCAGCTTCAGGTAACAATGGTACACTTGTAACTTGGGCCACTTGAATGTTAACAAGTTCACAAGGTTGTTGGATGCAGTGGTCGAAGTGGGCGGGAGTGGTTGGGAACTGTGCTTCTCTAATTTTATTAAGTTTGACTGTTCATATACTTTTATTTTAAAAACAAACCTTTCATAATGGTTTCATTCTAAAATAAAAGTATAGGAAGCAGTTGAAACTTGCACTTCACTGCACTGCACTGCACTGAACGTTCCCTTAAAAAGCAACCGCATGTGTTTGGGGGTTTGTATTGTGCGTGGCAATCGGGTTTGTGGGTAACTGAATTAGGCATCAGGGAACACAATTCCACTACTTCTTTTTGTACACTTGAACCACTGGTTGGTTGGATGGCTCTTTAACTTTTGGTAAGACTGGTTTAACTATAAGAAGGGGCTGTGTCATGGCTTGGGTATTGCTTGTTTTTCTCTTTAATACTTTTGACTCTTTAACTTGGGTATTCCTTATCCTTCTAAGAGCCTTGGCTTGCCTTCTGCTTCTGGCCTTGTTCTCCTGCACGATCACAGCTTTGCACTCACGGTAGTCAGGCTCACAGACTTAGGGCCTCATTACACGGATGGCGGTGGACCAAGGTGCTATTAGCACCTTGGTCCATGCCGGTAAACTACCGGCACCGCCTTGGTGGAAAGGGGAATTACCGCCCTATTCCAAGGTTGGTGGGGCGGTAATTCCCCCTTCCCCCATTGCCCTTCCCCATTCCCATTTTTGCCCCATAGGGCATTCAAATTGCGGTACCGTAATTAGCTCCCTGGTCCCTTTGCGGGTTGGTTTTTAACACCTGCAAAAAGCAGGCGTTAAATTCCCCAACCCGCAAAGGGACCTCGTAGTAAGGCGGAAAGGGTTTACCGGTACCGGTAAAATACCGGTACCGGTAAATCCTTACCGCCTACCATGTAATGAGGCCCTTAATCTCCTCCACAGCTTCCATTGCGCAGCCTCTGCATTTAAGATTTTGGGAGCGCCATACTCTCTCAGAACTTACAAGTAAAATCTGCTGTCTCCACATCTGGCGTCCCTTCTGTTCTTCCACTTTCTTGTGATTTTCCAGCCTTGTGCTTCTCCTCTGCTACTACTGCTACAGCCAACCCTTCAGCTCTCATTCCAGCTCATTCTACTCCTCCTCTCCTGCTGGGGCCATTTATGCCTCACAGCCTCATTAAAATCTTCAGTTGTGGGCCATTAAGCCCAATTGCCGGACTACTTCAATGGCTACTAGGCTTAATTGCTGGACTACTACATCTGCATGCTTCTTCAGCCCGCTTCTTCGTCTCAGTACCTCTAGGATTCTGGAACTTGTAGTTTCATCCACTAAAGTAAGTTTTTTAAACTTCTACATTATTTATAAGAGTAGATTTAGTTCCCTTAAGGCTTTTTACAGAGGGGCTATAAGAATGAGTTCTCACAGAGGAAGATGGATTAGTGAAGACAACATTTCCATAATCCTTTGCACCGCTGGGATTGAGGAAGGTATTTAGTTTGGGATAGCGAAAATGATCTTTTTTTTGGTATGGTTTGTTCTGATTTTATAACCTTGGGGTTTACAAGCTTTGGTCTGATATGAGGTTGAGAGACATTAAAATGGCAATAAGCCATAACCTGTTTAGGAACAGTAGTAAGAAACTTCTTATTGGAGGAAAAACACTATGGGCCTCATTACGAGGTTGGAGGCAGCCATGGCACTATTAGCTATTAGCGCCATGGCTGCCTCCAAAACCCTTCTGACTCCGGCCTGGTGAATGGAGCAATTACCGATCCATTCCAAGGTCGGCGGGACTGGTAATTACCCATTCACCAGAGCCATTCCCCATTCCCATTTGAGCCCCCATAGGGCTCAATGGGAATGGGGAAGGCGCTAATAACGGTACCGCAAATTGCAGTACCGTTATTAGCTCTGGAGTCCCTTTGAGGGTCCCGTCCTCAACATCTGGTAAAACCAGGCATTAAGGGAGGACCCGCAAAGGGAACTCGTAGTAGGGCGGTAAGGGATTACCGGCACCAGTGCCCTTACCAGTGCCGTTAATCCCTTACCGCCCACCTCGTAATGAGGCCCTATGTCTCATCCCACAGAAGTCCCTCACCACCCTGCCAGGGTTTGGATCAGGAAGCATCTGCCTTCCCCTGGCCACTTGGGAGGAGACTTTAGGCTGGGTTCCATTGAGGGATCCACTGGATTCTTCAGAGAACCCTCTCAGTTTGGATTTCTTTAGCCAAATTTCATGGTGACTGCTTCTCTCCTCCAAAATGGGGATCATTTTTCTGCAGCCCCTGTGGAATTCTCAGCTCCCCCAGAAGTTGTCTGCCATCACTCCATATTGCTCTCCAGCAATAGCCAGAA
This sequence comes from Ambystoma mexicanum, assembly GCF_040938575.1. Taxonomy (NCBI): domain Eukaryota; kingdom Metazoa; phylum Chordata; class Amphibia; order Caudata; family Ambystomatidae; genus Ambystoma; species Ambystoma mexicanum. The sequence goes on from NC_090933.1 coordinate 239,999,415, forward strand.
TAATTATGATCATTTCCTGTTTATCGATGTGCAAGATATTTTATAATCAAAACCCCTTCAACTAAGTGGTGGGGGCCATTGACTCACAGTCCTGTGACTGGCAAGGTCCACCCCCAGTCTTATGACTGGAAAGGTGGGAGGGAGGGAAAACTCACACCTCGTGTTATGGAGAGGCATTTTCATTTTTGTAATATATTTCCTTATCTGAATGTCATAATTTAATAAAACAAAGACAATTAGATTATTTGTGTTGCATTGCACATGGGGACTCAATGCTTAAGTATGTAGCATATTTACTTAGGGAGATTTTAATTTCTCTGCATCTTTAATACTTTCTATAATTGTTAATCAGGCACATTTTATATGTTAGGAGGTCATCTACACAGGCCAAAATGCCCCTTTCTACAAGTCTGTCATGGCTTTATGTAGGAATATGTTGAACTAGTTTCTGCTGTTAGTATATCCAAACAAAGTTCTGTTCCATGCATACTGCTGCCCAACAAACATAAAGGCAAGTTTATATTGGTGTTCATGGAGTACTGAGACAGTCCAATATCCATTAGGTAAATTGAGGACAGTATAGACTTTAGAACCCTGTATGTGTGCAAAGCCCTGAGCAATATAAGGAAGAGGCCACCCTTACATGTATAACTTCTTATTCAATTACCTTAGGTCAGTACATAGTCTCCATTTTCAGTTGGGTTTCACTATTCCTAGTGCTGGATTATTTAAAGTACTGTGGATTGGTTGAAAAATTCCACGGAATTCCAAGTTCTTGATAATCTACATGAGTGAATCCATGTACACTAGTGGTAACCAGTGGGTATGGTTGTATGGCAAAGAGACAAATGTGCACAATCATATGAATGGACAGAGAAAACTTTCTGGAAATCCCAAAATATCTGTCTTCATTTTATTTTTTTTACTCTTCGGTCTTACAGCCATCAGACATATTGATCTTTTCTTCAACCATCTGATGGAAGCCTACAAATATTTCTGGAATGGCTATTTCTGAGGTATCACCTAATTGGGTAGACAGGTCTTTTGCTCTTGGAGTCTACCCAGGTAATTGATTCACTAGTGTCGAGGTAGTTACTTGTGACCTTGAATACTATTTCATCTTCCAGTATCTCACAGATAACTGCCTCGGCTCCATAAAGGTAAAGGGAGAAAGCCATAAAATTACCCTCTTCTTGAGTATGAACAGTTTCTGGTCTGCTACCATCATTATTGACATAACAATCTTCTGTGATGGGACCAATGATATGATTGGCTAGATCCATAGAAATGTATCTGGAATAAACAACCATCCAAATAGATAGATCTTGGGCTAAATGATACTTTGGGGATCCTTGTTATCAACTAAAATTCAAATGGTGTCATCTTTCAGATGTACTAATGAGGGTGAATGTAGAGACAGGCCCTGTTGCTGAACAATATTATTACATTAATGAAAGCTTCTTCATTAAACAAGGTCTGCACTTTTCAGATATTTCCTGGCAATGTGTATTGTTGCATGTTTCCTGGAATAGTGACTTCTCCTTTAATTTGAAAGTTGTGCAACTCTCTAAGGAGAGGTTTGACGGTGATACAGTCACTTTTCTCTCTTGCTTGCGTGAAATGTTCAAGAACTTTTCTAGATATCAAGGGCACCTGACTGTGTATCTATGAGGGCCGATAAGTTACACTCCCTTTGAAATGGATAAGCACAAAAAACCTTTACTCTTCAATTTACAGAGAAATTGTGAGTTAGTGGGTAATTTGGATTTATTTTATTGCTATTTGAGATTTCATAAGCTTGACCTGGGGCATTCTCCTCAGGGTCAGGTTCCTGTAGGTTGGTCAAGGACTCTATAGGAATGAAAATACACTTTGAAATTACAAATGAGAAGGGGTTTTCCCACTTTCCGCAGGTTCCAGGTCCCTCTACCCCTTGGACTGCAAGGGCGAGAAAAACCTGAAGAGGAAGGAAATTCCTTTTGTTTTAGGGTTTCGTTTGGAATTGTTGCATTTTTTTCATCTTGGGTTTCACGTTAAGGGGTTTCTTTGTTACTCTTTTTTTTTTCATTTAAGTTCTCTATCGAATTTCTTGTAACTTCTCTGTTCTTTTGGAGGAGGCATTATATCAGCGAAAAAAGCAACGCTGGGTTTCATCTCCACATAGTTCTCTTCTTTTTCAAATTTAATTGTCGCATTTTTCTCCTCACTAAACTTCACTTTTTATTTTTCCCAGGATTTATTTCAAGGAATAAAAAGGGAGCACTTTGCCAAATTGTTTAGCAACTCAAGGGTATTCTCATGTGAGGTAAAAGAGGCTTCCTTTAAGGCGTGGCATATTTTTTCTGTCACCTCCTGCCTTTGATCTTCCCCTAGTGTATTTTTAACTGGAACTATTTTCTCTTCTCAATGTCGACCCTGACCTTTTGATCTTCCAGCCCAGCAAAGAAACTAGAAAAAGTCAGTCCATTTTACAAAATATATGATATTTTGATCATTATTCAATCCAAATGATGCCATCATATGTTTGCACAATTCTAGATGTTCCCAAAAATATTATTTTTCATTTTTATGGGAAGGATCATACAGCTTTTTATAGCCTTAATTTGTGTGACTGGGTCTTTCACAAACTGTGATTGTGGTTTTCCTTTTCCATGTCTCCTTACATGGGTCCAACTTGCCTCATCAGAGTCAGAGGAACTACTCAAATCCCCCTCCCTGCTTGCATATTTTCCCCCTGTCACTACGACAATAAGGAGGTTATCCTGTGTGCATGGAACTGGGGACCTCCCTCTTTTCTCTTTCCCATTGGTCTTCTGTTTTATGGGCCTCAGACCTTTTCTGAGGGGCTGGTTAGTGTGCTGTGTCATCATATTGTCGCTCTAACAGTGTTTTTCCATCTAGTCAGGGGCTCTGGGACATCACCATAATCCTTGGCACAGATAGGGGCTTTTAGAATGAACTTTATAGGGTGCATTTTCTGTCCTTCAATATTAGCCAAACAAGCTTATTGGTCTTTCTGTTGATTCAAACCCTGTAATTCTTGTTCTCTTAACTCATTTTCATATCTTGACTCACTAATTCTCTGTTTGGGTGTGCTCTCACTCCCTCTCCTATCCACTCCTGTCATGCTAGGTGTGCCACTCCCCTCTTCTTTCACTTGAATTTCTTCAAATTCCTCTGTATCTGACAGGGAAATCAGGTCTGCCTGTGTATGTATGGGATTTATGGAAGAGGGGATTGTGTGTTGGGCATGCCCTATATCCTAACTATGGCTAGGGGCACCAAAGCTACCAACATGACACTGGGAGGTTTAGTTTTGGGGAATGGAGAGTTAGTTTCAGGAATTGTGGATTTCCCTTCTTCCATGAAACGTGTGTGTCTGTGAGTTTTAGACTGGAGTCTGAACTTGCTTGAACATCTTTAATTTCTTGTCTTGACCTATCATTATGATCCTTGTGAAAGGGCTGCATGTCTGGCCCTGGTAATAGAGGGAAGGAAGCCGACCCCAATACCCATTTGGGTGCCAGAGAGTGCAGGACACCCTTCCAGCTCCTGCTTACCTGGAAGACTGGTGTTGAGGAATGCTGCTGCACTGGAGGAGGCCGTCGCTATTGCCGCCAGTGCCAGGACCGAGGTGACAGGCCACTGGGAAAGGCAGAGCACCAGCAGGACATTGCAGGATTGGACCACTATCGCAACACCGGGCGTGGTAGTAAGGGGATGCCTGGGGCAGAGCACGGCTCCAGCAGACACTGTCTGCTGGAGCCTGCACAGAGAAGAATAGGCCACTTAACCAATAGGGATTCATTTGAATAATTAAAGGCCTCCAGAAAGGCCATAATGATAAAGTGCCTATTAAACCCCCGGGGATGCCCTTAACAAAGCAAGGTCTCAACAAAGGCTAAAGATATAGGGAACACAGTTTCCTATGGACCCTCTGCTGCCCCTATTAGAAACGCAGTTAGACTGCATCGAGAAGGAGGTGGGGCATATAAGCCTTTTAGAAGCCCCCCCAAGCCCTTCCCCTGTCACACCGCATGAAGCAAGTTGGCAGGCAGAGCTGGCCAATCATGGGAGGTGCTAGGCTATTTAAGCGGTAAGTGGGGAATAGTTTAATGTGGGTTGCAGTTGAGTGAGGGCAAGAGGTGGAAACGGACATCTGAGAGACCAGACGAGGAGAGTGTGGAAGGAGTTTGCAGGGTATTGGAGAGAAGAGTATGTGGAGTGGTTGTGCATGGGTGTGAGGAGTGACTATAGTAGTGGTAGAGTAGAAGTAGAAAGAAGGTGGTAGTTGTAAGTGGAGGTATTGGAAGTAGTGGAGTGGTAGTGGGAGGGAGGTAGTCATAGTAGTCAGAGGTAGTGGTAGTAGTGTGTAGTAGAGAGCGGGGAAGGAAGGAGAGAAGTAGTAGTGGTTGACGAAAGGAGGAAGAAGAAGTGGCAGTTATAGAGTGTTGTCACGAGACCGGTAGTAGAGGAGAGGTGAAGCTAGTAGCAGCGTAGAGGTAGTTGAAGTAGAAGTAGTACAGAAAAAGAGGAGTAATGGTAGTAGTGGGAGGCAGCAGTGGAGTAGGTGTCGTGATAAGAAAAGAGAGGTCATAGTAGAAGCAGCCAGGTAGTAGTGATGAGGAGGTGGAGTAGTAGGAAGGTGGGAGGAGCTGTAACATTGAAAAGAATAGTAAGGTTTGTGAGAAACCAGAAGGTGTCTCACCCACTAGTCCCCGGGAATCTGTCATCCAGGTGGCCAGGACACAGCATTCGCTTTTGCATCTAGTTCCTGGTGTGGACCAGTGTGGGAGGATCACCTGGGTGAGGGGTATTCGGGGAGTGGGAGTGGAACGCCGGGTGGTGAAACGCAGTATCCCCTTCCCTGTAATACCTTTACCCCATCCTACCTGGTAGGATATTTGGGAACTCTACCCCCCCCCTTTTACAACATGAACATTTTCTCACTGACAGCCTGCTCTAAGAGAAAATGGACTAACACTCGAGCCTGGTACCTGACCAATACTATGGTCAGGCAATTATCGACAATCGCTCACAAGTGACTTCCATTACACTTACCCACATGGATAAAAGCTGGAGCATGAAAGCACACTCTGAGCGAGGCAAAGCACATGAGGAAACAGCAATTTTGAGATGGCAGCTGAGCAAGTGGGGAACAACAACAAAACTGAAGGGGATTTCAAGTAGGGAAATTCCCTTGATCTTTTCGACACAGAACCGTTACTTTCCAGAGAACTCGAGAATAGAAAGCATAAGAACAGGAAACCAGGCTGAAGAATCCTTCATTGTGTGTTGGAGATACCCGGGGGCAGTAATCAAGGCGGGGAGAATCACCAGCCACCGTTGTACCATCCTTGGCTCCAAGAACAAAGCAGCATCAGTGAAGTCAAGACAGCTGGTGAGTTGGGGAGACCGATACAAGACTAGTCTGTGTTGAAGCCAAGGTTGCAAGCAGCAACATTGTATGGCGAGCTGTCCTGATGTTGAAGTCTTGAACTGCATCCTCGTGCTAGAGAAGTTTGTGTGTGCCGCCTTGTCCTGAGCTGATAACGTGGGGAAGGGAAGCCAACTGCTTGAATATCCTGACACATCATTTCTTGAACACTTTTCTTTTGCATAACATTGTTTCCCACACTATTTGTATTTAGAAGTAAGGATTGGCATTAGGTTTATTAGTATAAGCCCTTTTATTCTGACAAGACACCACTAGGATTGCATTATTATTATTTGGTGATCATAGCTTGCTCCCATCTTCAGATTTAGGATTAGATAGGCATTTTTCAAACCCAGTTGAAGTTCAATAAACACCCTTGAACTGTGATCACTTGTGTCTGTTTTACTGTTTTATGCCATACCTTCCTTTCAGGTGGTAGTGTGAGGTGGTAACAGTAGCGAGTAGAGGAGTAGTAAGAGGAGGAAAGGTGAAGTGGAAAGAAGGTTAACATCAAAGATTGAAGGTAGCAAGGTGGAGTGTTAAGATCAGAGGGATAGTAGCTTTAGAACACTAAGCAGGCCTATTTGAGCGAGAGTTAGAAGGCCCATAGGGAGTCAAATAGCCATCATTAGTCCTGGCCAGAAGCATACAGATATGTGGCATCATTCAGTAACACTAAGCCCTGTTAAGCACACCTGGTTCAGCAGAGTGGCGGTAACCCATTGGGGGGTGGGAGGGAGAGAGAGAGAGAGAGAGAGAGAGAGAGAGAGAGAGAGAGAGAGTGAAGAGAAGAGCTGACCCTACCGCCAAGAGCAGCAGACAGCACCAGAGTGGTTATTTGTGGTAGACCCCCATCATATCCATTTCAATTATTATCGGCTATTTACTTCACACTAGCAGTTCTCTAAACTCATTCAGATAACCCTGGCTAGTGTCTAATGCTCTAGCTTTGGAAGCCACTGTTTATTTCATGTAATTTAGTTCCCTTTGTAAGAAGTCTTTTTCCTTTTGATACATGCATATTTCTTCTGTTGATTTCTGAATGATGGTCTGACAGCTAACCACTTCTTTCTTTAGTTTTTTAATTTCTGACGTCGCATCATCAAGATATTTGCCTAACATAACGAGTTCCTCCCAGAATGGGACATTTTCTTCTATTCTCTGCATGAACTCTTGTGCAGCCACCTTATTTTGATCACCGTTTGGCAGTTGTGAATTAATGTGATGTATTTCCTGAATTGCAGCTTCTTTCTCTTGGGCTAACTGACTCATTTGTTTCTTTAAAACATTTGTATCATTATATAGCTGATCAAATTCTGTCTGTGAGTCAATGTCTATCATTACAAGTTTTGTATTTTCATCTTTACTGTCTCTCAATTGCACTTGAATATTCATCTTGTCATCTAATAAGCCTTTAATAGAAGTCGGTTGATAGATATGTTGACCTTTAATTTATCATGGGTCTGTGGACACTGACTATAAAAGTCATTCTATTTGATAGTTTGGCATGTATGCACTGTTTAGTTTCTTGACACACTATCAGTTCATTTTACATTGCCTCTATTAGACTGTGTTGTTTCTGTAGGGATAATTGCTTGTCACTTAGAGACATTTTCAAATGTTTGAGATTGTGTTTACTCTGATCATTAACTTGCTGCATGAGCATCATTTCTGCTTTTTGGTCATTTTCTCTAAAACAGTACAACTCGTGTACGTTTTACACCATTGTATTCTCTGTCATCTGAAATTAGAAGAATAGATGAGCCAAAATGTTCACAAGGGTTTGTTTATCCTCTCTAATTGCATATTGTATGTATACTTTCTGTAGTGATTAATCTAGCGGGCCTCATGGAGACCAAATCTCTCCATCCATATTTTGGACCATGGGCCTCATTACGAGTCCGGCAGTAAACTGCCGGTTTTTCCGGCTCGGTTACCGACAGACTCGTCTTACCATTCCGCCTCTGTGATTCCCGGAATTACCGGGGCATTACAACCCCAGTGACACGGGCATTCCGGAGGTGGAATTCGGTAAATTCCCATTCCCATTGACTCCCATAGGACTCAATGGGAATGGGGACCATGGAAACACCGGCACCATCTCGTGATGGTGCTGGTGTTTCCACGTCCGCCTGCAGGTGGGCAGTGTTAAACCCGCCAGGTGAGACCTGGCGGGAATGACACCTCCGCCTGCAGGATTAGTGATCACCCGGTATGGAAACAACGGTGGCGGCGGGTTTACCGCCATCGTTATTTCCATACCGGGTGACATGTAATGAGGCCCCCTTTCTTTCATTTCAAACTTCCATCTCTCAAGGTCTTGTGTCAGCCATTAGCCATGCAGACAATATCTGATTGATACATGTTCAAGAGCCACATCCAAATATGCCCTGATGTCCTGTGATGCCATGGCTAAATATTATGTCTGACTACAAATCTGGTCAATCAATATATTAAATTAACAGCCTCCAATCATTTTAAAAATCCACTTGAATTTTCTTTCTATTTCAAATTTTGCTATTTGCCCTTCCAGTTTCAAAATTCTATTCGCAAACACTGCCTACATACCCTATGATACTACACAACAGGGACCATCTAATTCCATGTACTGTGCAATTCTACAAACATGTGTAATCTTGTGCACATTTTGTGTTTCTAAATGCATGAGTGCATGGACACCAGTGATGTCGGTAACCTAACGTCCCAGCTATAAACCCCTAATCTGTGAAGATATATATGTTTTACATTGAAATTATAAGCTCTTATTAGTGTGACATGGCTGGTCTCATGCTTCCTGTTCATGCTGTCCCACCCCACAATATATTTTAAATAATTAAAGTCAAATCTAAACAAAGGAGATCACTAACTTAATGCCAGGATAGTCACCACATTGTTATATACTCATAAACAAATTGGTCAATAAAGCAAAAATTTTACCTTCCTGCATGAATCTCACTAATTCACACACAAGCACTCATTAGCATAATACATTCCGGGAGGATAGCACAGCGGCAACATGCATGCCTTAGAAACAAGACAAGACGAAGCAACACAGGTTCGATCCCCGGGTCCACGCTTAGAAACCTCAGGGTATTAAGTGCGTTATAAATACACAACTAAGAGACATATTCCTGAAACTGCACCTCAATGCCCTCGGGATGTGTGAGCGCTTTAAAAATGCAAATAAATAAATATGTAAATAAATATATTAAACTCAAACTAATACTGGAGATTCTAATTACAATTCTATCGCTTGTCGATATATGTATCTCGCACAGTGCTTAACTTCACAAAGGCATTTCAACAGGAGTAAAATCACATTTTAAAATACATCAAATTTCAGTCTTCATTTTCCCCAATAACCCCCATCATTTACAGAAGCAGAAGACTGTTATATGATTCACTGCATCTCAACTAAATGTGGTGCATATGCTTCCTAACATGCATGTGCAGCTTTGAATCTACTTCTAAACATTTGCCTTCATAGCTACAGGTTTTTGGCTGGTGATGTAATATTCTCCATTAAACAGTAAAATCACCCTAGCCCTTTCACATCACACATAGGTCTGTCTGTGCATTTCAGCATAAGACATAAGAGTTCCATGTGATTTGCCTTTGCATGATTTTCTGTAAATAGAAATAAGTTTTCTAATGTACCTCTCAGACACAACACTTTTTATGATTGTTTCCCACCGGTGAAAAATTATAAATTAATCTTTGTTAGACGATAAGGGTTAATTTTATTTTATGGCACACATTACTGACTATGGCAGTGGAATACAGGAATTCTATTTTAAATTGTGCTTAATTCTGCAGAACAAACTGCATTTAAATTTCACAAAATAATGTCTTTTTTTCTCCGACAAACATTACAAATTGCCCGCAGTTTTGTTGAACATGAAATCTCAGGTGTACTTTCAAATACAGAACACAGGGCCCTTTTATCTTACACTGCCACTGTGTCCTTGTTAAAATGTGCATTATATTTTGTTCCCAAACCACCCTTATTATGGGGGAGTAATCACAGACAATTCTGTCCAGCAGCAATCTGGAGTTATATTGGGGATAAATACTTACAATTTGAATGGGGCATCTTGTTTTTGGAAATCAGCTTGGACCCTCTCAGTTTGGATTCCCCCAATCTGTAAGGTCCGTACGTGCTTTAGCCAGGTTGCAAGGTGAACTGCTTAGCCCCTCCAAATAGGGGATCATCTTTCTGCTGCCCCTGTGGAAATTCCAGTTCTCTTAAATGGTGTCTCTTGTCCCGACATATTTCTCTCCAGTAGTATCCAGAACAATCATGATCATGTTCTTTCTATCTGTGTGCAAGATATTGTATAATCAAACACTCTAGCCCTAATCTTGTGACTAAGTGGTGGGGGCCATTCACTACTGCTCTTATGACTTGAAAAGGTCCATCCTCTAGGCTTATGACCAGATAGGTGGGAGGGAAAACTCACTCATCATGTTATGGAGAGGCATTCTCATTTTTGTAATACAACTCTTTATGTAAATGTAAACATTTTGTAAAACAAAAACCATTAGACTCATTGTGTTGCCCTGCACACAAGGACCGAATACTCAAGTATGTGGCATATTTACTTTGGGGAATATTAATTTCTAAAAATGTTCCATACTTTCTATAAAATATAATCGGGCACATTTTATATATTCGCAGGTGATCTACATAGGGCAACTTCCCTCTTTCTACAAGGTCATGCATGGCTTTATCTAGGAATATGTTGAACTCTTGTCTGCTATTAATGTACCTAGAGGAAGTTCTAGACCATGGACCCAATAATCAAGTCTGTGGCATATTTTCTTTGGGAGATATTTTTTTATCTTAATTTTTCATACTTTCTATAACTGCAAATCAGGCAAATATTAAATTGACTGAAGGATTTAGTGTTGGTCTATAAAATGAAATTAGTTTAGGATCCCTAACTTTGTCCATCATAAAGTTATAGATTTTTAAATAACTAAATACTTTGGTCACTTGACAAAATATGAAATTTTTGCTCATCTGTTGCTTAAATACATCTGAAGAAAATACAGTTTTTGGACAATAGAGGTCCTCTATGTTAAATTGCAAACAAGTTGTTTTCCATACTACTGCTATAGGAAAGCTCAAGTATGTAATTTCTGTTGGGGTAAAGATTGTCTTGTCATCAGAGCCTGGCCATAAAACTGGTTTGAACAAGAAGAGGCAGGTGACTCTTACTGTGCCCAACACAACGGCCCATGATCAGATCAGTCTTATGACACAAATACCCATGGTTGGGGTTACACTAAGGTGAATCCTAGCTCAATTCAAATCAGCACCATAGAGAAGAGAAATGAATACAGCTTATCAACTTATACAACATGTGGCATTTCAATTTACTGCCATATGTAATACATAAATGTTAACCAATCCAATGTACCATCATGACTTTATATACTGATCAGACAGTAGTTAATTATATGTATGATGTACATTTTTGTCTTTAAAGTGCAAAATCAGGCCTTTTGCACTATTGATGCAAGGGGCATCCTAAATCTTTCGTTGCTACAGTAAAAGTTTATGACCAATCGTGAGATTCATTATTTAGGCTTCATAGCTGCACAAAAAGTGTTCTAGGGTCTGAGCTGAGTGTTTCTGTTCATAATAATACCCCAATTGCTTGATTTGATATGATAGGTCATTTATAAGGTACCAGTACACGTGTTTCCGTTATCAAATAGGGCTCCTGGATGCAACCCTATTCTACCCAGGAGGGCTAACAATTAATCAAACACAAATGAACAGGGTCAATGGAACCAACCACCCACTCCTTAAAGTGAATCAACAAATATGGACAAAAAATCTCAATTAATTCAAAGATATTTATATGGGTCACAGAGTGATATGTGTCTATAGTAGACAACACACAGAACACTCAATAAATACAAACATAGAAAAATAAATGATGCAAATAGTGTTACCCCTAATACAAATCCTACTGTCAAGAAATGAGAATGACAGGGGTCACAGTGATATCTAAATAAAACAATACATAGTGCTTTGCTGCACAATAACAAAACAGTGTGCGTTTCCAAACACTTCAGTGTTTCGGCCCTTGAGGGCTGTGTTATGAGCCATTCTTGTGTGGCCCTTCATCAGGACGGGAGGTTTGAGGGGTCGGGGTATTCTGTGTGTTCTGTCAAAAGATGAGACAGTAAAAAGGTTCAGGGGGGGTGGATATGGTTCCATAGTGTATCAGTTACTTATAAATCAACTACAATGAATGTGTGAATTAATAGAGCCTGTTTCATCATAGAGACAGGTCTTATCATGTCACAAATGCTTGAGGCCACAGAGAGGATTCACAGGACGTCCAGAATCGATCAGGGGTCCGGGCGTGGACATCAAAAGTCCTAAAATGTGGGTCCAATCTAAGACAGAGGACTGTGCCAAATTAATTATTGAATTCTCAGTGGTGCACCTAAATGCTTAGTATCTCAGAGAAACTACCACGTCCAAAGATGGTCAGAACATCTTACCTTCTGTCTAATTTGAAAGGCAGACAAATGCAAAGGATTTCGTATGTGTGGCCGGTGCGTCCAAGAGATAGCACCTGTATAAACGGAGACAGAAAACGAGTGGAGAGAACTACGTTATCCATGGGCAACTCCGCTTGTGTAAGTGATCACAGTCAGAAAACTGTCCTGCGAAACCAAGGGTCATCCCACAACATGTGTGGTCTTAAAATGATCTCTCACTAAGACAGAGTGGAGGATTTCCTGCGCACTGCAGAAAGAATTCAATTCAGGGTGTCAGCACCTCCGGCAGCATGATGCCGTAATCATGGCCACCTCCCTATATGTAGCAGTGGCCATTTTGGAACTGCCAACGTGGCAAGCTCCCGAACTAGACCTAACAGGAGGCCTAATCGTGGTGTGTGGTGGTCCTAGGGCCGAATGAAAGAATTTACGGACACGGCCATTGTGTGTCATGAATTGTGGTAAAATTATAAGAAATGTTGACATGGGTTGTCATGGTAACGTGCCGCATCCGCGCATAAAACAAACGCAAAGCTTGACTATCACATGTGATACATGGGTGATAAGCAAGGAAAAAAGGGCTGTGTCATGTGTCACAAAGGGCATAAGAAAGTTTACAAGATGTGATACAACCGGAGTCTGTGGACTCCCGAAAAAATGGAGAAAACAAAAGATCCATGGGTCCACACAATGCTCTTCATGAAATGTGATGCAGACAGGTGGCAGCTGTATTAATTGCATCACAGGGAGTGTCGGGCTCAAAGTAAGCACAGCGTGGTGCCAGCCTGTCGGGGTTCTGCGGGCAGTGTATTTCAAAATCAACAAAACGGCATGTGGCATCATTGTGGTTCATTCGACATATACAGTCTATCACAGTCGCACATTTCTTGAGACAATCTCGGAGTGACATTGTATTTCAAAATCGACAAAACGACATGTGGCATCATTGTGATTCATTTGACATATACAGTCCATAATGGCCGGGCATGTCTTGAGATAATCTCTGTGTGACATTGTATCTCAAAAAGAAACCACACATAAAAGCACAGCTTAACAAATCATCAGTCGTGTGGTTTGAGTGAAGCCAATAGAACATGCACGTGAGACATCTGTACAAACATTTAGTTAATACATTGTAGAAATCAAAACCAACCAGGGGCAATTCATGTCAGAAGAACTAAATCCCTATAGTGAAAGATGCCCGTTTACAAGTGGATGGATTACCATTCATAACCTCGACACTCACTTGACTCACATAAAAGTTTTCCATTCAACTAATACGTTGAGTTCCTCTTTAACAGTGTTGCGCTTATGCACCCATTTTTGTTCAAGTTGAGTAAGTATCTTGTCAACATCGCCACCTCTTATGGTGGTATTGAGTTTCTTAAGTACGAACCACTTCAGGTCCGTATTGGTGTGCTGTTTCTGGATGTGATGGTCCACTAAGGGTTTGTCGGTTGTTCTGTTGGTTGACCTCTGTACTTCTCAAAAGGACTGTAACATGTAACCACTTTATTATCTACTAGCGCCCAGATACCCACCGGTCAGGCGCGCTATATAAATAAAATAACAAAATAACCAAACAAACAAACAAATACATGACAGATGCTCGGATATCCTCATTTTGACGGCCCTAACGGTTTAGCCTAAACATAAAAACCCACAGGGGCATTCAATAATGTAAATCACCAATTTGCTGTTACAGTAGGTATGATGGAAGAAAGTCTTTCAACACAAGAACATCAAATGGGACTCAAAGGATCACAAGAATGGCTCATAACACAGCCCTCAAGGGCCGAAACACCTACATGTAGACTTTCAGTCTCAGTGTTTGGAAACGCACACTGTTTTATTATTGTGCAGTGAAGCACTATGTATTGTTTTGTTTAGATATCACTGTGATATAAATACTTGGTTGAGACTCTCCCAGGGGCCATCCCCCAAGAACAGGTCAATGGGCCTTGTTTGTGCTGGTAGAGAGACTCCCAGACCCCTCTTTGTTTTGCATATTAAGTAACTTTGGGTCTCACCCTAAGTTACCAGGGGAATCTATACTTGGGCCCCTTGCTCTCTGTTCTCAGAGAGGCACAGCTCCACCTCACTGATGATGCCCAACAAGGCTGAAACACGTGTATGGGGTTGCTGATGATACTCTTGTTCAGAGAAGAATTTCCTAGCATTTCGGTGCTGGACTGCCCTTGGGCAGGACAAAGACTGATGTGCAGGGATATTTCTCCTCTGTGAAAGGGACAGTGAGCTAAAGACTTGGTTGAGACACTCCCAGGGGCCATCCACCCAAGTACAGGTCAATGGGCTTTGTTTGTGCTGGTAGAGAGACTCCCAGACCCCTCTTTGTTTTACTATAGACACATGTCACTTTGTGACCCATATAAATATCTTTGAATGAATTGAGATTGTTTGTCCAGATTTGTTGATCCACTTTAAGGAGTGGGTGGTTGGTTCCATTGACCCTTTTCATTTGTGTTTGATCACATGTGTTTCTAGACAAGTGAGGGTTTGTAGGGAGAACAAGACAAACAAACGTACTAGGCCTTGTGTCATTCAGATCGTGCAAGTGCAGTAACACAAAGTGCAGGGTGTTAAGATGCATTTCTAAACTCTGACCTGGTGGGCAGAAGTTGAGGAGGCCACCCTCGGTTTAGTGAAACAGAGGAACCTTCTGGCCAAGCCTGCCAAGGTAGCTTGGCAGGCGGTCAAGACTGAGGGCCTCATTACATGGATGGCGGTAAGGGTTTACCGGTACCGGTATTTTACCAGTACCGGTAAATCCTAACCGCCTTACTATGAGGTCCCTTTGCGGGTTGGGGAATTTAACGCCTGCTTCCTGCAGGCGGTAAAAGCCAAACGCGAAGGGACCATGGTGCTAATTACGGTACCGCAATTTGCGGTACCGTAATTAGCGCCTTCCCCATTCCCATAGAGCCCTATGGGGCAAAAATGGGAATGGGGAAGGGCAATGGTGGAAGGGGGAATTACCGCCCTGCCAACCTTGGAATAGGGCGGTAATTCCCCTTTCCACCAAGGCGGTGCCGGTATTTTACCGGCATGAACCATGGCGCTATCCGTGTAATGAGGCCCTAAGTCTCAGGAGGGGTGACCCTGATCGGAAGCCCACAATGAGCACACACAATAACAAAACACAAATTACTCTTAGACAAGTGTATACAGAAATATCTATACATTTTTTGTCGGCCAGACCAATAGACACAAGTAATCTTTAGTTATATGAAAACATTTACCACACAATATACTCTACTATATAACATATATACAATATGTTTCCTAATGTGACACAGGGGTAAAACACAACCACGACCTGTAAAAAGAAGGGTGAGTTAATACACTATGAGCATTAAACAATTTTTCGGAGCCATTCCCTAACAGTCGAGTCCAGCCCTAAGAAGTGGGGAGCCTTGTGCTCAACAGTACAGTTGTGTGTAAAAAAGCACGATCGCGCCAGTCGTACAAAAAGTGGGTCTTCTTGGGAGAGCTGTAGCAAGTCAGGAAGGGGCTTGAGACAATGAAGAATTGGTTCCCACTATTCGAGTAGGATCTGTTTCCAAAAGGTGAGAATATCTAGGGAGCACAGGCTAACCCAGCCAAGATCAAAGAATACCTTTTAAGGGCTATTCGTGCATAAAAGGGAGCGGTTGTGCCAGGGGCCCACTGGTAAGTGATGCAAGTACTCACAGGCCCTCAGTACAGTCCGGACCAAACTTTGACAGTTTAGTTGAGGTTGCTAGTAGGTTTGAGTCCTGCAGTTTTGCGGTGCTCCGGCTCTCAGCAGCTGCGGGATAGAATGATCATCCTTGACGGGACAGTTGCGTTTTCTCAGCTTCCAAAGGAGGTATGAAGAAAATTCTGGTGCCGTAAACTTCAGGGCAAAGGAGAGCAGAAGAGCAAGGCACATATAGCAACCGTCACCAACACGCAGTGATGCAGGATTCACAGACGCAGGCTCCGTTACGCACTCTCCAAGTTCGGGACCTAGAGGAGATAGGCCTGTGAAATTTGGCAGGAGAGAGCACAGGACCACATGCAAGCAATGTCCCAAGTCTCAGGTTTCAAAACAAGAGGTTGGTGGTTCTGCAGGATACCCTGAGGTAGAGCTGGACAGTTCACTGGATGGCCCAGGAACACTTCTGAAGGGGCATGCTAGGTGGGTAAGCAGGGGGCACCAGGAGTAGTTGTTCCCACTACTCCAAAGAGGCGAAGCACCCTAGCAGGCCTTCTCAATTCTTGAAGAAAACAAGCATCCGACGGGAACAGCAGAGGGCGAAGGGTGTCAAAACCTTCCAAAGCATCTCTGGCGGTATCACAAGTCTGTTTCTTCGTGCAGGAGACTTAGCTCCTTCTGTAGTTCAGGGAGAATCAGGTGATCGACCTGGAATGGATGCAGAGCCCCTTCTCTTATCCAAGATTAGTTTTGCACCAAAATCGAGGACTTCCAATTGAAGATCTGCTCTCTGCAGGCATCCCAGTCGTGAACCAATCATGGTTCATGGTGGTCTCAGTCATTCAGGCACTCCAGACATCCTGGGACCAGTAGTGTGGATTGGGACCAGGCAGTCCCAACCCGCTTCCTAGGCACACATACGTGACATGCAGAATCCTGCGAAAGAGTTTGTTTTTATTTTGCGGGAGGCTGCATGCCCAAATAAGGAAAACCCGAGTTACTCGACCTGGGTAAAGGCTAGGGACAAAAATGGCCATGGGACAAAACAAAAGACTTTGTGGCTCGGCCATTTTCAGACCTGGCCAAAGTCTTGAAACAAACGCGGTAAACGTGATGTGATTCGTTAAAAGAAGTAAAACACTTATAAAAAGTAACTGCTGCCACCAGTTCGTCCCAGGCACACTATTACAATCACCAAAAAATCCTTCAAGTGTGTCTAGGGCCATAAAACAAAAAGGGCCCAAGTGCACGGTACTGGAAGGTACACTGTGTACTGTTAAAAAGTTACCAAGAAATGGTAACATAGCCAAAGACTAAGGGAAACCTAGTTTCCCAGTACCAACACTCTGAAGGGCATGTCATTTTCCCCATAACAAGTGAGCAAAAGCCAAGGGGAGCGCAGCTGAAGGTGGGGCTCCACTGGCAAAAATCAGGATAGGAAAGCCAAAAAAAAGCAAAAGGTTTGTGGGGTCTACAATTGAAGGAAAAACTACACCTAAATGAAATTTTTCCTAACACAGGGGAAGGGCAATGGGGGAAGTGCATGGGGGGTGGAGAAAATGCAATGAGGGCAGCATTGCTGTATGTAGGTGCAGCCTGGACAGTGCAGCTCTGGGTATGTGCAAGGAGGCAGGGGACTGTAGAGCTTACATTTACAACCCCTAGTCCATGCCAGGCCCAGAGGCAGTAGGCGGGAGACCTGTCAAGAAGAGCCAGGTACCCAGTGAGTCTCTGAGGGTAACCAAGCGACCAGTCGGCGCAGCAGACAGGTAGGTCAGCAGGGGAGGAAGGGAGAGAAAGGTTTTGAGTTGCTTCTGGAACTTCAAGTGGTCCGGCTCAAGTTTGAGAGGGGCAGGAAGGGCGTTGCAGAGGGAGGCAACTGTAGAGGAATGTGATCTGCCCCCCACTCTCTGCATGGCGTAGCGTCTGCCCTCAAAGAGTTGGAGGAAGCAGAGCTAAGGGCACGTGAAGAAAGGTATTTAGGAAGAGATTTTTTAATGTAGTGCGGGCCCCAGCCCCAGAAAGCCTTGTGGGTGATGCAGAGGGTCTTCAACTTCATCCTTGCAGCCACTGGGATCCATTAGAGAGATTTCAGGGCTGGAGAGATACTGTCCCTGGGCTTGAGCCAAGGATAAATCTTGCAGTCCTGTTCTGGATTAGTTGAAGAGGGCAGAGGTAGCAGAAGGCATTTTGAGAAAGAGACTGTTACAGTAGTCCATCCTAGAGAGAACCAGGGCTCTGGAGACAATGAGCTTCTAGGGGAAAGTGAAAAAAGGAAGAGTACCTCTGAGGAGGTGCAGCTGGTAGTGGGACTTCTTGGAACGGTCCGTGATGTGAGGTGAGAAGAAGAGAGTGGAGTCAATGATGACACCAAGGTTTTTTGCCTCACAGGAAGGCGAAGGAGGAGGGCCCAGGGAGGACGGCCAGAGTGAGAGAGGGAAAGCAGGGGTACCGATGAGAAGGATTTCTGTCTTCCTGGCATTAAGGCAGAGATCGTTGGAGGTGCACCAGCCCTGAATCACAGATAGACAGTCTGGAATGTGCGAGAGAGGAGAGGTGGCTATAGGGAGCCGGAAAGAGAGCTCTGTGTCATCTGCATAAAACTGAAAGTTAGAACAGAAGGTGGAGAGTAGCTGGGCCAGAGGGGCCACATAGAGATTGAAGAGCCAGGGTGAGAGCTTAGAGACCTGGGGAACACTATATGTGGGGAGCGAGGTGGTGGAGAGAAAGGAACCAAGTTGGACCTGGGAGGGTCATCTAGGAGGAAAGAGGTCAGCCAATCTAGGGCCTGATCTGTGATGCCCAGGTTCTCACATAGTTAGTTGATCAGGATGGTGTGATTGACTGTGTCGAAAGCAGATGAAAAGTCAAGGAGCAAGAGGCCAGAAGGGGTGCTGGTGTCGAGATTGGAGAGCAGATCTTCACAGGTATTCAGGAGAGCAGTTTCCGTGCTCTGATGCTCTGAAGCCAGGCTTGGATACAGCAAATAGTTTCAGTGTGGAGAGTAAGCTGGGAGAGGGCCGGCTTTTCCAGACGTTTCCCCAGGAAAGGAGTGATAGAGATCGGGTGATAGTTAGCGGGACAGGTAGGATTGGCAGAAGGCTTTTTAAGGAGGGGGTGCACAAGGGAGTGCTTGTAAAGAGAGGTGAAAGCACCAGTGGCAAAAGAGTGATTGCAGAGATTAGCCAAGGCAGGAGTTAGGATGTCAATGTGTTCCTTGATGGTTCTGGAGGAGCAAGGGAGTACCTGTGTGGACGACACTTTCATAGATCAGACTTGTCTAGAAACATTGTCAGGTGTTATCAGAGAGAAAAAGAGGAGAAAGGAGGAGAGGGAGAACCGGCCAGGGGTGGGGGTGGCCGAGTGTGGTCGAGGGAGAGGAAGAGGAGAGCGAGAACAGGATGTCCTGAGTTTTAGTAGTGAAGTGAGACACCAGGGCTGTACAGAAGGCCTGGGAGAGAAAAGGAGAGGTCGAGACTACAGAAGGATTAGCTATCTTCTTGCAGATTGCAAAGAGTTTGGCCATGTTGTTAGAGGCAGCAGAGATGTGGGATTGGATGTGGAATCTCTTCAGAGAGTCTGTATTGCCTTTAGAGCAGGCGGCAGGCCAGTTTGTCAGACGATGCACCCGAAGCCCTCCACTTCCTCTCAGCCACCCTGCACTTGCGTTTCAGGGCAGTGAGGTCAGAGTCATACCAAGAGTTGCACATGGAGGTAGGCTTCAGATGGATTCTCATGGCAAGGGCAAGGATGTCCGGAGTGTTGGAAATGGCAAGATGCAGATTAGAGAGGGCTGTGACAGAGTGTGTGTCTGCCCCAGGAGTAGGAGGAGCAGAGAAGGTAGAGGCAAAAGCATCAACTGACACACGCTTCCGGGGCCAAATGACCGAGAAGGTAGGTGTCAGTGCTGGGGTGTGCTTAGCCCGGGGGACAGAGAGTGTCAGGTGAGAGGAAAGAAGCAAGTTGTCAGTTTAAGAGAGAGGAGTAGTGATAGGGTTAGAGAGAGGGATGTCTGAGGAGATGAGAACATCCTAGGTGTGTCCGGCAGTGTGTGTCGGACCAGAGGGTAGAATGCAGAGAGAAAGAGAGAGAGAGAGTCGCATAGGTTGCAGAAGAGCATGATGGAGGGCTCAGAAGCATCCAGGTGCGAGGTAGAGGCAAGGAGAGATGTGGAGAGGTCAGCCCACTCTGAGAGGAAGAGGGCAGCCTGGCCAGAGTCAGAGAGAGGCCAGGAGAGACAAGGAGCCTGTAGACCAGGCATTCAAAAGAGGAGTAGGCCTGCATAGGAATGACAGAGGCAGGGACCCACTCTGGAATATGAGAGCTACTCCCCCATCGGGTCGGTTGGTTTTGGGCATGGAGAGGATCTTGTAGCCATCAGGGAGGAGAGTGTAAAAACCTGTGACAGAGGTGGCTGTGAACCATGTTTCAGTAAGAGCGAGGATATCCAGATCAAGTTCTTCGAGGAGGTGGCAGATGTCAGAGAAGTGTTTGACAGCGGAGCGAGAGTTGAGAATGGCAATGTGGAGCAGTTTGCCACATTTGAAAAGGGGAGTGTTACAGGCTTGAGGTACACCCGGCGGAGGTGGTAGGGGTGCGCGAGAGTGGGCAGAGGTGATAGCAGGTGGTGGCAAGGTAGCCAGAGAGGAAGTAGTGGGAGAAGGAAGGAAGGAAGTTGATAAGACGCTGGAGAAACCTATCATACGGGAGGAGATTGGACTGAGGGACCTGTGTCAAGATGATGCCATTCAAGTAGACATTAATGATTGCCTTGGAGGAATGGAAGAAGGCCAAGAGGATCTCCCACCGAGTGCTACCATTAATTGGAGAGAGAGCTGAGACCATATGAGGTATCCATAGGTCTGGTGAGGGAACGGCAAAGAGGATGTCGGTGAGAGTCTGAAGCACAGATCTAAATATCAGCGAGAGGGAGGCTAGGGTTGGCAACCAGGATGTCCGTCTTGAACTTCTTCCTTCCTTCCAGACTTAGAGAGAGGGATAGGATAGGCGATAGAGTAGCAGGTAGAGAAGATGGGGGAAAAAGAGAGCACCAGAGAGGGTGCAAAGGAGGAAGGTGGGAGAAGAAGGGTGCGAGAGAAGAGAGAGAGACGCACAGCCCAGCGTCACACAATGCAGGGTGCGCAGAGGGTGGTGCGGGTGCAGGAATCACAACCAAACGGGGAAGACATTATATGTAAAACACAGGAGGAGAAAACAAGTGACTCACAACAGTTCAACGGTACCCCTTGCGGGTGAGGGTCCTAGAGAGTGGAAGAGCTCCGAATGGGAAATAGTTAACAGTAACACAGTTACCACAGTGTAAAACACCTAGATTTTAACTTCCCTAAAAAGGGGGAAAAGGCCTAGTTTTTAAATACAGCAGCAATGTAAAACACCCAGTTCAACTTTCCTGATTTGTCGCAGCAGGTTGATGGCTGCAGGCTTCTTACTTCCCCGGCAAACACTGGCTGACACCACAGGAGCTCTCCTTTGCCACTGGATCCTTGGTTGAGGGGCTGCCACGGCAAGGGCTGCCTGGGGTGGCATAAAGTAAGGGCTGTGTGCCCAATGGGAGGGCGGTGGGCAGGAGGGAGGCAGGCAGAAGAACCAGGAAGCAGCAAACTGGGGATGGGGGGAGAGGGGAAACAAGCGCTGAGGCGCAACGGAGAATTCAATATAAATGTAGTAATGGAGTGCCTAGAAGGCACATACTCACCCCAGCACCAACAACAGCAAAAAGTGTTAATGCCCAAAGTGCTTGGGCATTAATACTTTTGGATGTAACCATGTCCCTATTTCAACCGACAGCTCTCGTGCTTCTTATTTTCCTTGGCATCGACCCCCTTTCTCTGGACATAATGTGCTTAACAAAAAAAGGCCTAGAAATGGTAGCAAATAAGGGGCATTCATCTTGGATAAACATAATTTGTTGGGCAACAACTCTCACGCTTTATAGTGAAGTCCTCTCCATGTTTTCAGTTTTCTTTAGGCAAATGTCTTTTTCACCCATTCGGGCCTTGATTCATTTGAATGCAAAATGTAATTCCGGCAGTAGTTAATTTACCAACCTCAGAATGGTGAAGGGCTGATTCAGCCCTTCTGAAATATGAACTTGGAAAGGGCTTGCTGGCGCATGTCGTAGTTGAGCTTTTAACTTTCTGAGCCAACCAGTGGCACACAGTATGCTCTTTAAATTTGGTAGCAGGGTAATCATTTTAAATGAGTGTTTTATATAAAGTGCTTTGGTGAAAATGCTATGTAAGTATTGGGTAATTGGTAATGGGTTATTATAAATGGGAAAATGCTAGAATCATTAAATGCAAGCATGGGCTCAGAATGATGTCATAGGGCCTCATTACGACCTTGACGGTCCGGAAACAAGGGTGCCGGTAAGCTTACTGGCACCCTTGTTTCCGGGGCGGCAAATTACAAGTTTGCCTGTCGGGGCCCCTGTGCCCGTCAGGTCTGGCCCTGCTGGCCGCAGCGGTCCCAGTAGGCAAATTGATCACGGAGGCACTGTTAGCAACGGTGCCGCTGCTTCCGTGAACCCATCCACGGGGATGGGGAACAATATTTACCGGCACCTAGCTTGTCGGTCCGATGGTGCTTGTAATGTCCCAGTGGTACCGGCAAGCCAGGTGCCGGTAAAATGTCATGAGTCTGGGGGCAATCCGCCGGTAGCACCGGCAAGGCTACCGCCGGACTCGTAATGAGGCCCATAGTCTTAAATTAGTGTTTCTTTAAGTGTGACTTCTGTGACTCTTATTCAAATTCACACATGCCTGAACAAAATTCCTATTGAAGTGTTTCTGTGTTGTCTTGGTTCCTTGAAATATGTGTGCGCGTGATGCTTATTTTATACTGGCATGTCTGAAGGTGAATGAGACAGGGTAATTCCTGCTTTTGCAGTGAGATGATGGAGCCTTCACAAAAAATCAGCATGATACCAATGTATCCATTTTGTATAAATATATAGAGAAGACTTGGTTAAGGTTATCAGCAACTGTTGCAAGTGTCTCCACAACAATATAACTCCTTGAAACAGCACTGTTTTGCCCCAGGACCCACCCATTTGATGGCCATGAACCACATGAGAAATAGCTACAAAATAACTCGTCTGGGCACACTTCCTGCTGAAAACTCAGTAAGGCAATTGAGGCAGGTGGTATGGGAGGATCACAGATGGGAATAAGGCCAGGGATCTGCAGGAAGCATGCCCTTCAGGTCTTTTAAGCAAGCTGCAGAGAGTACAGGTGGCAGAGAGGTTATCTATGTGTGCATAACACTGACAAGACAAGGGTTCGTGTGAACCGCAGCCACGCCCCTTATGTCCCCACCCTGCTCCCTGCCATGTCACTGCTGGAGAGTGATGGGAGGTATAAATGGCCGATGGAGTGTACAGTAGCCTGTTGACACTGGCAAGATAACAGCTACATTTGACCGTATCAGAGCTAAATGTGGATACATACAGAGGTAAGTGTGAAGGAATGCACTCTTTCAGTAAAAGCCTGACAGGGCCCCCTGCAAGGCTCCTGTGAGCGTGAGGCCAAGCCTCCTCATGACAGCCTTGAGAGGGACACAGAAAGGGACTGTGTGGCAGGGCAATTTTTTGCAGGTGGGCCAGAACCATAAAGGGAAGTAAGTTGGGGAATATAGAGGTGTGGTGGGGGGAACAGTTCTCCAAAAGAGGTTCACAGGGTTCTTAGTCACTACCTTGGCTCCCGCGCCGGAACCTCAAAGTGACCTTGAGGATTGCTTTTGTACTGTGAAGTCCACAACTAAATGTTGCAGGCTCCTTTAAATACTATTGCTATGTGTGAAGGCAACCACTATATGGAGACCCGGATTGGCTCTTGGCGTGTGCCTGGTCATGCCTTGCCAAAAGACATTCCACAGAGTTCTGCGAAATGTGCAACTAGGGCACATGATTCTTGCTGTGAACACATCTGTAAATACAGAGGGATTCAAGTCTTTTGTTGAAACTAAAGAAATGAGCAATACTGGTTTTGCGTATCTTGATGTTGTTTCCAACTGATCAATGGTTACAAACGGCTCTATGATATTCAAGAAAATGAAATCGGGTAGCGAGTATAAGTTATAAATATCTATCTATAAGTTTGTTAAACTGTCAATTCATCCTGGGCTCAAGGAGATGGAACACGAGGCGGAAGGCGTTACTTATCACATTCCGCCGTAAGGAAACGCAACTTTAATTAATTAACACAGTGACCTGTTGGGCAAGAATGTTCTTTCGGTGCTAATTATTTGATCTCCATTCTCCTCCTTATTCCAGCCAGCACGGTGGGAGGGATGTCGGACAGGGTGCGGTGGATGGAGTCAAGTCTTTGAGGACAAGTTTGTTTTCCATGACTGCAGATACTTGTACATTCGTTTTGTTTAAGCGCATAGTGCCAACTTATCCCAGACCTGTGACTGGAATGATCTTCCCTAATCTTCCATGACCCTCCCTAACACCTCCATTCCGCCGTAGGAGAGGAGGGGTGAAGCTGCAGCTTTGCCAAGTACCGTGCGGCCGATTCACAATTTCCTAAAACTTGATCACGCAGATTCTGGGAATGGCATGTTGCACCTCTATGTCCTTTAAAGAATCCGCAGCATTTTATTCATGCGTAAATTACTCCTCTAAAGTGAGCACAAGGGCTGCTTTCCTTCTGTGAATCCACCCAAAGAAATTGTGGATCTCATGCACATTTTGCTAAATTGAGATGCCACAGGGTTGCAGTTCCGGACTTCTTTTCCACAAAACCTCAAGGTTAGCAGGACACACTCGTGACCTTGGGGTGGAACAGGATGCAGGGCCACATACTCTAGGTTTGCTAGAGGGGTGGTCACATGGATTGATGGGTCATTACCATTCCAGTCACTGGAAGTGGAAAGGGACACTGACGGGAGATACACAATTGTCAAAGGTTACCTAGCCCACAGGGAAATCAGTATAGTTAATTTGTAATTCCCAAATCATAAAATTCCAGAACATATACACACACTTTGTAATCTGGTTGTCACCAGGTGTGAAAGCCTTATGTTATGGGGCGGTAACTTTAATTGTGTTAGAGACGCTGTGCTTGATAGATCCCCCGCCCCGAAAAATGGCCCGTGCCCAGCCACGTTCGCTTTAAATGGGTCACTAGCTGACCAGGACCTAGTGGATGTCTGGAGGGAATTTCACCTGACCACGAGAGGCTACTCCTTTTACTTGTCTCCCCACAGATTATATTTTTCTTGGGGCAGAGCACCTTGCAGAGTTCAGCTGCGCAGAATACACGGGTCTCACTATTTCTGATCACTCCCCCCTGATGATTGAATGGGTCGTCTCAAACCCTAGACATCCTATCCTGACCTGGCACATGCCTGCTGGAGCATTGAGCAACGCTTTTTTTTAAGAAGTCGTTGTCAGATTTCCTTAGGAAATTTCTCAAACATAATATTGGGAGTGTTAATAGTTGAGGTGTCATCTAGGAAGCTAGTAAAGTGATAACCAGGGGCGAGGTCATTCCTACTGCTGGTGGCACCCGCCAGGTGCTGCGGGAGGCCCTCTAGTCCACGGAGGAGGAGATTAAAGCACTGGAGGCCCCATCCTCTTGCCCGAGGGCAACTAAAGGGAAACTGGCAGAGGCCCAGTTTAGGTGTCAGGAAGCATGGGTTAGACTATCCAAATTTGACTATTCTGTACAGACAGACCGAGCACATGTCGAAGGGGACAAACCCGGTACATTGCTGGCATGACTCTGTAAGCGTGAACAGCCCAGACCCCTGACCACGCTGCTACACGATGAATGCAGGGCTCTGGAGATCCCAGTGAACAATTAACAACATCTTTGTTTCCTATTAGACCCAGTTATACAGACATGACCTCCTGGGTCCCCCGGAAAGATCTGTAGGAGGCTTCTTGCAGATACAACTCCTGAGCCTCACAGAGATCCAGTGAACATCTCTGGACCAACCCATTACCATGAAGGAACTAAGCAAAGCAACTGCTTCTCTTCCTACATGTAAAACCCCGGGCTCTGACGGAATCCCCTCAGAATTCTACAAAACTTACAGTCCTACCCTGGTCCCAGTGCTGCTTAAGGTTTTTGAAGAAGCATACAACAGTGGTATGCTTCCGGCTGGTATGAGAGAGACTCTGGTGATGCCCATCCCTAAACCTGAGAACCCAATGAATAGGTGTTACCCGTACCACCCTTTGGCTATGCTAAACTGTGACGTGAAGATATTCACAACAGGGCTGGTGACACGTCTACGTAATGTCATCACCTTGTTGATACACACTGACCAAACTGGGTTTGTAACCGGCTGTACTATGACCTTGAATCTTCGCAGACGCCACACATCATCGACCAAATAGGCTCCCGCGAGGAGCACTACGTGGTTGCTTCGTTGGATGTTCTCAAGCCTTTGACTCAGTCTACTGGAAGTGGCTTTTTGCCTTCTTGCAGGGTTTTGGACTGGGCGAGGGCTTCGATGTGCATGCAGGAGGTCCGGGAGGTCGGGTCTAGCGCACCGAAGTGGTGAGAATGGTAAACATTGCAGAAAATAAAGCGGAAGAGTGTTGGGAAAGGCTTGCTACTCCACGGAACTGCACGGAGTGCACAACCAGATTGCGGGATTAATGTAGGACCTCTGGTGCACTGACGAACCCTGCAAAGTCCGAGACTCATGTAATGAAGGGCAGGAATGAAGACATCCTACTAAGAAGCTGAAGTTCAGTGTAGGCAAATTGCTCCAAAGCGGAATTCCACAGACGACCTCGAGAACGTGGTAACTGAAACTGTGTGAATCGCTAAAGTAGCAAGCGCTGAAAACCAAAGAACGCTCCTCTGATAATGTGAAAGTGACATACGACGGGAACGAAAAGAATTCATACAGGCGGCGGATAGGCAGAAATGGCATAACACAGGTAGGCTGGCCACACAAATCTTTGCAAGTTGTAAGGATACCGAATATTCACTGGGAGACACGGTCACTGGAGTACCTTGGACAGCATATGTGTTAAGCAAAGGAGAGCTGAACTGAGGTACGTGGCTGAAAGGAATAGAGGAAAATGCGGTAGCCCAGGGCACGTACATAGGAGACAGTACAGCCAATTAAAATTACAAATGTTCGCTGGATAAGGTCCTGGAAAAGGCAAGTTGTAAAGAAAGTTAAAGGGGGTCTGGCAATTGAGCCTATGACGTTTCAGAGGCTGTAACTGGTCCCAATCAAACAACAACTGCTACAGAACAGACTTTAAAAGAGTGAGCCCATAAGGGAGAGGCAACGCAAGCCAAGCCAATACCCATGAGGCTCCCAGAGGGTTCAGAGGTTTGCAGCAGCCCTTTAAGCAAGCTAATAGGAATACCGGGGGTATATGGCTTTCCCAGGTGCCTCAGGATGCGGAAACTTCAGAGATGAAGAGCAGGCCTAGGAAATTGGATGTGTGAACCCAGCGCAGAAGGCTTAAAACTGGCCCCCCTGGAGTAGACCAGTCCAGATTGGTCAGGAGTGCACACCAGACAGTGCCAATGCATTGAATGCAGACTGGACGCAGTGCTAACCACGGAAGTGGAGTACTTGTATGGGAAGCTCAGCACGCACAGTAAGGGCAAGGCAGTGCAGTCCAGGGTCAAAGGAGGAGGCGTAGAACATGAGAAGTATGAGCTACAGGGGCGTTGCTAGGGGGGGGCTAAGGGGGCTATAGCCCCTGATCTTTTGGTTCTAGCCCCGGATAGAATCTTAGGAGCTACAGCCAAAAGACTAGCTAGCCCCCAGCCCCAACAGTTCCGACATCAGCTTAGCCCCGGGTCTTTTCCAGACCTAGCAACTCCCCTGATGAGCTATGCAGAGTTTCCAACCCCAAAAAGCTGGGAAGTGGCACTGGAGAAAGAGGAAGGCGCTGGGGCAACGGCAGGACTCTGTAAAGAGTATAAACAGAATGTGCCGCTATACTGACGGCAGTAACACCCCTCTACACCGTAACATGACAGACAAGTGACAGCACCACGAGAACCTGCGCGGAAAAGAGTGATACAGAGCAAGGGGGATTAACAATTGCATCTAAATCCAATGCATTTCTTACCATTAACTAAATGCAGGAGACACCTGTGCTGCTTAGTTTAGGCAGTGCTAGGAAACACGTTATTACCCACATTAGGTTAGATTAGTTAGGATACTAGTTGTCCAGTATCCCCCTGCTGCACTCTGAATACCGGCATTGGACCGGGAAACGAGCGAGATGCGGGAATGCCTGAGTTCCAGAGCTGGGCAAACATTGGGTATGGTTGGGGTGGAAGGCGGGATGGGAGTTGGGGTAGTCAAGGTAAAGTTTGCCTACGGATACGCATGAGGAAGTGAGGGAGGGGGTGCCATGGGTGTGATGGAAGTCTAAAAGGTTAAAGAATATGGGTGAACTCAAGATAGCAACCTAGAATGTGAGCAGCTTGAATAGCTATATTAAAAGAAACTGGGTTATGACATATTTGAGATGCCAGAAAATAGACATAGCACTCCTACAGGAAACTCACCAGACCAAAGAGAAAGAAGACATACTAGCACGGAAATGGAGGAGGATTACCCTGTGTACCTCGTACTTGCCGTATGTTAGTGGGGTCCTAATTTGGGTGGCACCGACA
Source organism: Ambystoma mexicanum (assembly GCF_040938575.1). Taxonomy (NCBI): domain Eukaryota; kingdom Metazoa; phylum Chordata; class Amphibia; order Caudata; family Ambystomatidae; genus Ambystoma; species Ambystoma mexicanum. The sequence continues at coordinate 240,027,703 of NC_090933.1, forward strand.
GTCCCATTCAAGATCCTTCATTCTTTTGTAGACAAAGATGGTAGAATGGTAATAGTTTGGGGATTAGTTGAAAGTAAGGAAATATGTGTTATTAATATGTATGCTCCGAATCAGGATAGTGTAGCTTATTTGAGCTCTTTATATCCCACGATTAGTCCATATAGAGATTGTGCTGTGATATGGGGAGGAGATTTTAATTGTACTTTGGACCCGACAAGAGATAGATCAGATGATAAATTCACTTATCCAACCCCTTCAGCCAAATCTTTGAACACACTGCTGCACACATTTAAGTTAGCGGCTGTATGGAGAGCAATGTATCCACAAGACCGAGTATACTCACACTATACCGCCCCAGAGAACCTATATACGAGGTTAGAGTATGTGTTCATAGGGGAAGATGCACTGAGTGAGTTCATACAAGCTGACTATAAAGCTAGGGTCCTTTCAGATCATGCCCCTCTAGTTGTTACTTGGCAAGTTCTCCCCCCACCCCCGAGGCAAAATACTGACCTGGAGAATCAGGGTTGAAGCATTGAAAGATACGTGGTTCCGAGAACATTTGAGAGCTGAAGTGAAAGAATATTTTGAGCACAACACTGGCAGTGTAGACTCAGCCGGTACGCTGTGGGAGGTCTTTAAAGTAGTGGTGACAGGAGCGGCTATAGCTAAGTCAAAGGGGATGCAAGAGGTTATAATGCAGGATCTACAAAAGATGGAAAATAAACTAGAAACTATAATGTGAGCAGGCAATAGATCACTAGAAGAAGCCAGGGAAGTGTCCCGCCTTCAACAGGAATGTAGGGAACACTGGGATAGGTTAGGCAAACTAAGCTACAGGAAATATATCGAGAGACAACATGCAGAGGGGGACAAGCCGGGCACACTGTTGGCCTGGTTGAACAAAAAAGTGAGACCACATGAATAACAATCAGAGCGGTGAAGGGAGTGGATGGAAAATTGTGGGAGACCCAGGAAGAAGTAAATAAGTGTTTTTATGATTATTATACACACCTGTACAAAGAATCCATGGTGGGGGAGGAGGTGGATATACAAGAAGCATTGACTGAGGTAAATCTTCCCAAAGTGAATGCAGTGGAGAGAGAGACAGCCTAGAGATACCTATCACGATGGAGGAACTAGAGAATGTGATAAAAGAACTACCGACCAATAAAGTCTCAGGAACAGATGGGCTTCCAGGAGAATTTTATAAAGAATATAAAACTGACATCCTTTCCCGCTACTAGCAATGCTAAACGAGGCACTCGACACTGGGAAATTACTTGGGTCCCTGCGAGAGTAAATAATTATCCTAAAACCAAATAAACTGGATATGGAATGTGGCTCGTATAGGCCCCTTTCGTTGCTGTACCAGGATGAGAAGATGCTTACAGCAGTCATGGCAAAGATGCTCAGGCCGGTCATAGGGAAGCTCATTCATCCGGATCAGACAGGATATGTCCCACACAGAAATATTACCAACAACCTGAGATTACATCACATAATAGATTATATCCGTAGAGAGACACAGGAGGTAGCAATAGTGTCACTTAACACAGTAAAAGCATTTGACTCAGATGGCCAAGGCTGCTAGTGGTCCTGAAAGAATTTGGCATTGGGCTCAAGTACATTAAATGGGTGCGGTTGCTTTACAATGCACCGATAGCAAGAGTTAAAACGGTCTCCACGATTTCAGAGCAGTGGCAGCTAAATAAGGATACAAGACAGGGATGCCCATGGCCTACAATGCTCTTTATCTTGGCATTGAATCCGCTAGCGGTTTATTTAAGGGAAGAGTACGGAGAGGCAGGGATAAGTACCTTGCGGGATAGGCATCTGTTCTTGTTATACGCGGAAGATATGCTTCTGTACCTGCAGCACCTAGAAGAGAATTTATAATACTTCTTGAACGTGATGGAACGGTACGCTGCACTATCTGGTATAACTTTTAACACCCACAAATCGAGTCTGCACCCTTTGGGAGAGTATGTGGGGAAGCCCATACACAAACTGCCGGTGTTACCAATTAAGTGGGAAACAGATACGTTTCGGTACCTAGGATGTGGACATATATCTCGACCCTAAGATAGAGCATATACATAACACAGTGAAAGTGGTTGAAAAAATTGTAAACTGCATATCATTCTGGATGAGATTACCATTGTCCATGCTGGGGCGCACAGCACTACTGAAGATGATGGTGCTGTCGAGACTCTTACATTACTTTGCAAATATCCCGTTCGTGATATCTATAATGTTCTTCAGGAAATTACATAGCATATTCAGGAGCTTCATATGGCATAATTCACGGTGCTGAGTGGCACTGTGGAAGCTCAAGAATTCTTATGAGCAAGGGAGGATAAAACTGCCCAATTTTGAGGTATACTTCATAGCTAGCCAGCTGCAATTTGTGGTGAAATGGCTATCAGAGGGACAAACACCTGAATCAAGGCTACTGCGAGCGGAAAGGGCTGCGTTCTTTCTAAATGAAGTTATATGATTACCTGATTTGCGCACGACCAGTGTGCACCTATTGTTACGCATGGGGTGCACAATGTGGCGCAGAACATGATATGATTGTTTATTTTATAGCACCTATACACAATGTGTTTCAAAGCACTTAGTTTATGGGGAACACAACACCATATTCTCTGCCGATTCCACTAGTGGCACTGGAAGGGATAGAAGAACAAGTTAGGCTCAAAGTAAGGAGGAGTTGGGAGGCCCTGGGGGTGGCGATGTTGGGAGACATACTAAAGGAGGGGAAGCCCAAAAACTTTGATGAACTGATAGAAGAAACAGGGGTGCACCGGGGGCAACACATTACGTATTCCTGACTTTTGGAGAGCCTAAAATGTAGATGGCCAGAGACTAAGACGTCCTTACAGCCAGATGAGTGTATAGAAACATTTTATGATGTGTCAGAAGGGGGACACAAAGTCTCACTTATATACAAACTATTGATGTCCAAGGTTGAGAGGGAAGTAGGACAGACAAGGCAGAATTGGGAAGCAGATTTACAGGAGCCAATGTCAGATGAGATATGGAGCAGAGCTTTGGGGTGTCACAAAAAGGTGTTGAGGAATGCGCGACTACAACAGATCCTGTTATACATGACCTACAGAGCATATCTGGCCCTGAACAAAATAGCCAAGTTTAACCAAGCGGATGTGCAGACATGCCCGAAGTGTGGGGAAGCAAATGCAGATCTGGAGAATATGTTCTGGGCATGCGCAGAGATAGGCACATTTTGGGAAGAGGTAGGCCAAATATTAGCAAAAGCAGAGATTACCCCAGATGTGGAATCCCCCGTGGCTTGCTTAGTAGGAGGTTTCCCAACACCTAAGCGTTCTAAACATGTGAGCGAATGCAGGGATTTAGCATATCTACTGGCAAAATTCAGAATTGCAATGTGATGGAAAGCACAAACGAGGCCAGCGGTGCAGGTGTGGTGGAGGGATTTGTTAAAATGGGCCATCGCAGAGACTGTGGTGTAGCAAGAAGCGTTAGGTAGGAATACAGAACAAGGGGAGGGAGGGATGGAGGCATGGAGTCAATTGATAGCTGATCTGGCTGTCTCTGAACAGAGGGCCCAGGACTCAGTAGAGACCCTTATAGACAATGATACTATTGCTAGGAGAGAGGCGGACGAAAATAAGGGGGAGGTGGAATGATGGGTGCGACAGGGGCAGGAGATGGGTGGCGAGAGTTGTGGGGGGGTCATACAATTGTATGTGATATGTTGTAATGATTAACAGCTGTCCTCCTCCAGAAACATTAAGGACAACATCTCCTCTCTCACCCCAGCTCTTGCTGACTTCTGTAGCCACTCCTTCACAACTGATTCTTTACCTCTACCCCTCTATTCCTCAAGCACCCCCTTGTGCACCATCTTTTAAAAAGACATGGGATGACCCCTCCTGCCCAGCGAGCTATCACCCTATTTCCACTACCACCTTCCTGGGTAAACTCTTGGAGAAGTTGGGCCCCCCAGCTGACCCTCCAGACTGATCTTGTTGGTTGCCTTCATGATCATCAATCTGGATTCCGGGCATCCAGTGGCACAGAAGCTGCTGTTCTGAACACCCATGAAACCATGCTCGCAAATCTTGACTCCAACTCTCCTGTTGTTCACATTTTCCTTGATCTCCCCTCTGCCTTTGATACGGTCAACCATTCCATCCTCATAAAACGACTCTGTGACAACCCCAGCATCACTGACCGGGCACTGAATTGGCTGACCTCTTTTCTGAATAACCGCCCTTCCCAGTTGCAATTGGGCCCGTTCTCTTCTACCACTTCCATCTCTACCTGTGGCATACCCCAGGGCTCTATCTTATCGCCATGGCTCTTCAATATCAATCTTTCCACTCTTACTCACCTGATTTCCTCCTTCTCTCCTCATTTCCAGTGTTATGCTAATGACCCACAGCTTTCCTTCCAACTTCCCTCTACTACCTCCTTTTCCTCCTCTGTTATCCCTGACTGTCTGTCCGCCAGTACAGTCAACGATCTCTGCCTTAATGCCAGTAAGACGGAGATCCTCCTAATTGGGACACAGTGCCCTCTTTTCCTCCTACCCTCTTGGCTGCCTATTTGGGCCCTCTACCTCCACCATCCTCTGAGGTCAAAAACCTCGGGCCATCTTCGACTCTGCTCAATCTTTCATCCCTCACATCATGGATCTTACTAAGAATTCCCAATTCCAGCGCCCCCTCCTCGGAGGCATTCTTCCTTTCCTCACCTTGCACCAGAAGCTCAATGTCTCCAGAGCTCTGATCCTCTCCAGGTTGGACTACTGCAACAGCCTCTTTCTCAATCTCCCTCTTTCCTCCCTACTTCCCCTCCAGCTAATCCAGAATAGGGCTGCAAGACTTATCCTTGGCCACAAGCCCAGAGACCATATCTCTCCAGCTCTAAAATCTCTCCACCGGCTCCTGATGGCCACAAGGATCCAATCCAAGAGCCTCTGCATCATCCACAAGGCCTTCTGGAGCCTGGGACCATGCTATCTCCAACGTTCCCTCCGTAAATACTCCCCTGCTAGAGACCTACGCTCCTCTAACTCCAGCTCTTTGACTGTCAGGTGTTTTTCCAGTCAGAGAGTGGGGGGCAGGTCTCTCTCCTCCACTAGCACCTCCCTTTGGAACAGCCTCCCTGGCCCTCTTAGTTTGGCGCCGGACCGCTTCAAGTTCCAGGAATGGCTCAAAGCTCTGATGTTCTTTCATCCTCCCCTCTTTCCCTTCCCTGCTAATCACCCCACTGCCCATGTGACTGGTGGCCTGATCCTCATGAATCTCATATGATTGCAGGCCTTTCTTCCCAGTTGATACCGACACCACCACCCCTCCCCGCACTGCACTGCCCTTGCAAACCCCTGCTTGGTGGCTCTGCATCCCACTCTTGGAGTCGCCTGCACTAGAACATAGCATGAGGTTTTCCCCTTTGGTTCACATTAGCACTTCCCTGCCAGGCCCTCCACCTGCACTTGCAACTCCTCTGTTTCCCTCTCCCTCCCTATATCCTGCACTTCTCCTCAATTCACTTGCTCGCCAGAATGCCACAAGGCCTAGTAGGACCACGACTGTATTGTATTGTTGCTTTCAATACATTTTTTTCTTCAAACTTCGATGTGTGGTATTATCTCATTGGTTTCATGCATGTCATGATATGGGTTTTGAGATTCACTTGTCTTCATTTACATACTTGCCATTGGGGTTGTGTCATGTATTTTGCATTTCTATGTGGGTGGGTGCAATACTTGGGTGGGTCTATGGCATGTGGAGGCTGGCCATAAGGGCCAGGGATCTAGATTGTGATGACGTGTTGGCTGGGGAACATGTGTCAGGGCCTGCTGGAAGGTGACCTGCACTGCTGGTTGGTGGGGGTGCAGGGGGACATGAATGGGGGCCTGCTGACAAGTGCCCCGCACTGCTGGGGGGTGGGTGTGCAAGGGGACATGAGTGGGGGCCTGCTGGCAGGTGCCCTGCACTGCTGGGGGTGGGGGTGCAGGGGGACATGAGTGGGGGCCTGCTGGCAGGTGCCCCGCACTGCTGGGGGGTGGTGGTGCAAGGGGACATGAGTGGGGGCCTACTGGCAGGTGCCCCGCACTGCTGGGGGGTGGTGGTGCAGGGGGACATGAGTGGGACATGAGTGGGGGCCTGCTGGCAGGTGCCCCGCACTGCTGGGGGGTGGGGGTGCAGGGGGACATGAGTGGGACATGAGTGGGGGCCTGCTGGCAGGTGCCCTGCACTGCTGGGGGGTGGTGCTGCAAGGGGACATCAGTGGTACATGAGTGGGGGCCTGCTGGCAGGTGCCCTGCACTGCTGGGGGGTGGGTGTGCAAGGGGACATGAGTGGGGGCCTGCTGGCAGGTGCCCTGCACGGGTGGGGGGTGGGGGGGCAAGGGGACATGGGTGGGACATGAGTGGGGGCCTGCTGGCAGGTGCCCCACACTGCTGGGGGTTGGGGGTGCTGGGGGTGATGAGTGTGTGCCTACTGGCAGGTGCTCTGCACTGCTGTGTGGTGGTGGTGCAAGGGGGTAATATGTTGGTGATCACTAGTGCAAGGTGACATGTGGCCTGGCTGGGGGGGGCATGCCCATGGTGGATGGGCTGCCTGCGGGACATGACCAGGGGTACAGGGTAGTCCCCTGTGGTGTGGTCTGCCTGCAGGAGCCGTGGAGGGTGTATATGGAACACCTGGGAGGACCCACACTGCCAATTTACGTGTAGGACTCCCCTGCACCCCCGAAATACAAGTACCCCACTCGCACAGGGCCTATCGCGTGTGAAACTTCCCCGCACACCAGAAATACAGGTACCCTGCTGAAATCGCGTGTGTGACTTCCCGCGCACCCCTGTAATACACATGCCCTGCTGAAATTGCGTGTCAAACTTCCCTGCACCCCAGAAATGCACATACCCTGCTGAAATTGCGTGGGGGACTTCCCGCGCACACCAGTGAGACACCTACCCTGCTGAAATTGCGTGTAAAAGTTCCCCGCACTCCAGAAATACACGTACCCTGCTGAAATGGCGTGTGGGACTTCCCGCGCACCCCACTAATACAGGTACCCTGCTGGAATCACGTGTAAAAGTTCCCCGCACCCCAGGAATGCACGTACCCTGCTGTAATCGCGTGTGGAACTTCCCGCGCACCCCAGTAATAATGGTACCCTGCTGTAAACACGTGTAAAAATTCCCTGCACCCCAGTAATACACGTACCCTGCTAGAATCGCGTGTGGAGCTTCCCACGCACACCTGTAATACACGTACCCTGCTGTAATCGCGTGTTGAAGTTCCCCGCACCCCAGAAATACAGGTACCCTGCTGAAATCGTGTGTGTATCTTTTACCGCCACCTTTGTAATACACGTGCCCTGCTGAAATCGCGTGTAAAAGTTCCCTGCAACCCTGTAATACACATACCCTGCTGTAATCGCGTGTTGAACTTCCCCGCACCCCAGAAATACACGTACCCTGCTGAAATCGCGTGTGGAACTTCCCGCGCACCCCAGTAATACACGTTCCCCGCTCGCCGTTTGCTGTTTGGCAGCCCTGTATACTGGTCCAGGGTTAGCGCAGCCCTTTGCGATGAATTGTGAATTTTGATGGCTTTTCCTTGCGCGAGAGCGTTCTTGGGGGCGTAACTGGCGCAGCTGCAGGGTCGCTGCGCCACTCTGCACCACGGCTGGTTTTGGAGGCTGAAATCCATGAATACGCTGTGCGCGGATATCGATTTGAGCACGCGGCTGGCGCAGACATTCGCACGCACACACTGTGCGCCAGCCGCATGCGCCACTTTTGTGCGAAATTCTATGAATTACCATGTAAACCTTTACAAAATTTGACATAGATTTGAAATTTGAGAATTAAAACATAATACAATATCGTTCCACATATAACCTATCTAAAATAAGACACAATAATATACACAATTCTCACATTGGAAATGTTAAGACAAATATACAGTATGCTTTCGATATATGCCCATCTATAACCGCATACAATCTCTTTTCATTGTTTAATATTTTGGAATTAGAGCATCGTATGGGATCCAGGGTGCCGAAAGGATAGAAGAAAAGCACCATTTCCTCACATTTTGGTACACAAATCAAGTAAAAACTTCTACGGCACTTTACATTGTAAACATACGGTCAAAGCAGGCATAGGAAAAGAGACCAGGTCTTCAAGTGTAATTGGAGATCCAGAGGGTTCTCGGTAATGTTAGTTTGTTCTTCCTAAAGTTGCCAAACCACACACTTCTACTAAAAAGTTTACCACAGCTAACTTCAGTGTGTTTAACTTACCATGGAGCATATACCACACTAATAGGTCAGTAAATACCCTAGAGGGGTCATGGACAAATTTCCCAAACGAGGTTAGTCTCTGTGGGGCAATAGTTACACAGTGTAGAAGTAGGTGTTCAAGTTATTCAGTCTTAGTTTCACAATGGCAAAAGCGGCAGGGGATTTTTTGACTCGTCCCCGATCTAATTTCGAGTATTTACCCCATAATGAGAACATTAAAATGAAAACGTATTTTGCTCTCCTTGTAGGATCTGGGAATTTAGTTAAGTAGGATTCCAACATGCCTAATTCTTTCCCCTCTGCAATCAATTGTTTATAAATCTTAGAGGCAGCCACCATATCCGTGGTATTGGCCCAATCCAGCCATTGCAACCGTTTTTTCACACCCATTGGATTGGAGATTAACATTTTGTGTGATACATTGATGTCTCGAGGAGTTCTACACAGTCTTTCTGTAATTTCAGCATCCACATTGATTCACTAGTTCCCCTTCTCAGTCTACCTCCCAACAAGGTGTAGAGGGAGTTGTTTTTTGATATTACCAAGTTTCGATAGAGTGCAATTTTTTTCCATTTAATTTGCATATGTAATGACGTAAGACCTAGTTCATAGCGAATTGCGGATATTGGCACACTCTAGGGCAGATAGAAGATGATTTTCCGCCATATTTTGGATTCCATTTTATGTTCCATGCGCGATATTTCAAAAGGGAGGATTTCAAGACCGTATAATAATTTTGGCACAACTTTCAGATTATAAAACCTGATCAGGGGAGTGATAGAGAATTTTCAGTATTTGCCCGAGACCTTCCTCATTTGGAGAATAAGTTTATCTGCTTTCTCCAAATAGAAATTCCAGTAAGACTGTATAGAAGCATTCCCAAATACCGGGAAACCCAAATAACATAAAGATCTAACTTTTGCTAGAGGACCAGCATTAATTTGCCATTTTATTTTGGAATCCTCTTCCTGGTAGTGAAAGATATTACAACAGATTTCTTTTCATTTATCACCAGTGCGTTGTTTTGCACATATGACGCCAGTGCCGTAAGTTTTAATTGTAAACCAACGGGAGTGTTATCAACCAAAAGAAGGTCATCAGCATAAGCATTCCAGCATATTTTGATGCCCTCTATCTTTGGAGAAACAAAAGGTTGTGAGAGGGACATTTGCGTCAGCTGTATAAAGGTTGAAAAGGGTTGGGGCAAACAAGCACCCTTGTCTGAGACCATTATTAGTTTGAATTGTTTTAGAGAGATCACCAGACATATTCAGTCTCACTTGAATTGCCGAATCTTCATGAAGAATGATGAGGATTGTCAGAAGATGGGACGGGAGCCCCATTCAGGCTAGTTTTGTCCATAGTCTAACCCTGTCTACCTTATCAAAGGCAAGTGAAAGTTCGACTGATGCCAAATATATTGGGGTTGCAGTTTTTTTGCATGCATTCTCTAATAGTAGACAAATAATCAGCCCCCCTATCCCTTTTTCGAAAGCCAATCTGCTGGGTTGGTAAGATCTTATTGTAATCTGCCCACTCCTCTATTCTCTGTAATACCAACCCCGCAAAGATCTTTGAGTCAGCATCCATAATCGAAATCGGGCGGTAGTTTGTCGGGCAGGTTCTATCCCCCTTTTTATATATGGGCACGACATATGATATCCTCAAGGACTAAGGAATTACTCTGAACAGTATGATGTAATTGAAAACGATGAATAGCGATTTTGCCCAGTATTTGGGAGTCTTCTTCAGGGTATTATTTGTCAACCCATTGGGGCCGGTCACTCTTGAAATATTTGCCCTCTAAATCTGGGATTCAACATCATCAATTGAGAAATCGACATCCCAGGACCGCTTTTTTAGGAGCAGTAATTCCTTTGTCATTGCCATTTTGCCTTTATAGAGGATTGAAAAATGTTTTCCCCAAGTATCGGCCTGTACACTAACCGATTGAAGTATGACCTGACTCTTTTCCAGTGCATTTATCAAACCCCAAAATTCACAACCCGAGGAGCCCCTTAGAGCTGCTATCATATTAATGTTATCGTTGCATAGCAGAGCAATCTTGTGATTTTTTTCATCCAGTTTTTCCTGGTTTGTTTAATTTGTCGAATTTGTCTCTTTTTTCCATCTCATTCAGATTAGTTTTCAGAATTTATCTAATTTTGCGATTAACAAGATTTTCTTTTGCCTTACCAAAGGATCACATGCATGTATGTGAATGGGTTTCATAGTGCCATATTTACTTTGTTTTATGGATCTCCCAATCATGGCTTTGATGTGCTCTGTAAAATTCAGCACCTAAAAACACTGTAGTCTAGAGGACGACAGTGGCATTCTATTGTAATCTTGGACAAAGACGGTATTGAATTTATTAACATTTCCCTCATGCCAAATTATGCGATTTCCACCACATGAAACTATCGGTTGCATCTGCATTATGTTTTGTTTAGGCGGTACCGTAAAGGATGCAATTTTAATATGCAGGAATCTGTGATCGCTCATATTTGTATCGTTTATATTCAGTTCTAAACATAGTGCAGACAGCGATTTTGACATGAAAATGTGATCAATATGCGATTTATGGACCCCATTCGACCATGTATGTTCATAGACAGAGGAATTAAACAAACCATTAATATGGTCCAGTCCCCAGGAATGAAACCGCTTTCTCCAGATTTCACCATTGCTAATCTTTTGCTTACTTGCGCAGGGACCAGCCTCCAAAATTTCCGTATTCAGCTTAGGCCTAAGTACTGAGGCACCCATCTTTTTCCCAATGCCTTGGCCATATTTAATTTCTGAGTTGAGATCACCCGCAATTATAATATCCATTCCTCTGTATTTGAGCAATATGGCAGATATACAATTGGTCAGTTGCAAAATGACATTGCCCAATGGTATTTGGGAGTTCCAGTAAATGTTTAGCACCAGCATCAGTTCAGAATGTAAGACACTTCCACATTCCAATACAACAGCAAGTGCAAAATTCATTAATTCCATAGATTCCAATACACGTGTCCCTGATACTACTTTGGCCGCAATAAGTAAACCACCTGCTGGTCTTCCACGTAGCCCCATTTTAGCTAAGAGGTGTTTACAAATAAAGCCATCAAGTTGTATAGGGTCGGTGAGCCACGTTTCCTGTATACAAAAAAAGTCAAATGATTTTAGTTTTGCGCAGAGTGCCCCCGAGTTCACCAAATTCGAGTGGCCCCTAGAATTCCATGAGAGCAATTTCCAGTGATCTTTTCCTTTAGTAGGACTAAAGCTTTTGTTTCATTTTTTGGATTTCAGATATTGACTCTCTGAGCGTTTGTGCAAGTCAAGTCCAATCCTGACCCTCCTCTCCCTTACGAGCCAGAGTATTATCCTTGCATGTGTCTGCTTCCTCCCTGGATTTGTTAAAGTTTCCTTTGTCCGTCCCCTGAGCATTACCAGTCTCCCAGCCATTACTGAAAATCAGGATATCGTAACCCATTCTATTAAATTTTTCTGTCTCCTGTATAATCATGTCAAATATCTTATGTGAGTTGGGAACAATACGGACATGATCAAGGGGTGCGGGATGAATGAAGTCCACTAGACAGATATCAGCAGATGCAATCAGCCTCAATCGGGGAATCTCGTTAAGTAATGACAGGACACGAGGTCTATTCAAGGAGGGTGGTCCTACCATGTCACACAGATTATAGAGAAGGATACTTGGATATTCCGGGAAAGAGACATTTCGCCACAATGTGTTCCTTAAATCACTATCCCTTACATGCAGGGGCTTTGTCGGTTCATATTGTAATGTATTCCTCGTTCCCTATGAAACTTTGGAGTGGGACTTTCCTTGCTCGTCAGACAATTGTGTAGGATCCCTTTCATATTCCTCCCTCTGTGGCCACTGATCATGATGTAACAGCACTTTTTCTGTGCCTTCTCCCCTAATTAAAGAGGAAGTGGGCCTTTCATTAGTAGCCCAAACTGGATATCCCTTTTTCTCATGGTCCTCTCCCATCGTATCCTTTTTTCCCAGCCGTGCCAGGTCGGGGAGGAGGGCCATCATGATCCTTTTTATGGTATCAGGGAGACTCACAAGTTCCCCTTCAATCCCTGTCAGGGGTTGTTGTTCTCCCTTCAAGTGTGGTATTAGGCCCTCGTTCATAGCTCCACCAGACTAGGGCTTCCCAGAGTTAGATTTCATTTTCGCCTCAATTACATCCTCCCCCGGGATCTTTAGGGTCCCTGTTGGTATGGGTGCGGAAGATTGGGCTGAAGGTAGGGAGGAGAAGCCCAGTCTATTAGATTCTGCTGAGGTCATTGGGCGTTCAGCCATAGGGTTGGCAATGTCCTGGGGTAATATCTGGCAAGATGTCGACTTCTCTAAAATCGTATAGAAGTTAGAGGGTTGTAACTGTTTTGTCTCCTTATTTTCCCCCTCCATTTGTTGTGGCTGTACTTTCTCATTATCAATTCCTTCTGTCTTATCATGTGTCTTTGATGTAGTCTCTTCCCCCTGTTTCATGTTTGTATTTTTTATTTTTTTCCGTTTCTTTTTCTTTTTATTATTTCCCTGAATTGTGCCCGGGATAGATTTCAAATTATCAGCGCTGTTTAGTTGCAAGGCCATCCTACTTTCCTCATTAAGTTGTATGAGGTATGATCGTGCAACTTCATTCGAGATCGCCTTGGGTTCTCTCTTCGAAATTTCTGACTTAGAGGTGGTCAGTCCCTTTTTCATCAGCCTTTTTTTTTGCCTGTAGGGCCAGTCATTTCTGTTTCCTTGAAAGAAAGAAACCATTTCCACTAGGACTTCCCTCCTCCTCTTGCTTTTTTGCCAAATCTTCTCTGGCCCCTAAACCGTCAGAAGAGTCTATTATTTTAATTAGGGTAGAGGGACTGTCTGGGGTAACGGAGGGGGTGGTGTCCGCTTCCTGAGCTGCCATTGTCGGTCTCAAAAGCATTGTGGTAGAGGAGTTCCCTATCAGCACTTGTATGCCTTTTTCTAATGTGGACATTTTCATTGATAACTCTTTGAGGGCCTCCATGATCCTTTTCTCCCCCTCTAAATCAGATTTTTGGGCATTTCTCCCATTTTTATCCTTCCACTGATTCATCGCAATCCCCAGGGGTATCACACTTGCAAAACACATAACTTCCATTCCACTAGCCAGGGTTTGGGATCCTTGTGAGTTTGTTGTTTTTGGAATTAGTGTGACATCTATCTTCTTTGGGGGTACCTTGTCATCATCTTTACCCATAAGGAAACCTTCCACTTTGGTAAGTTTTAGTTGAGAATCCAAAGCAATCCTTTTCAGATCTCTCATCTCCCAATGAGTGAGCTCATGACCTTTATCTAAAAGGTTAAGTATTCTAGAAATCACTGGAAGTGATTCCTCGAATTTAGCATTACTGTCATTAATCGGGGAGCTTGTAAGGGAGACCCCTGAGATTGGGGGATTGATGATACGAGTAGGTAATGCGGGCTTTGGCAGAGTCTACAATGATACAAGCCCCCCCTGCACCTCCGTTGCATTATTGTGTTCCATACCCCAGCCCTCTTGTGTGTTTGTAAATATTGAGGCAGATGGTAGAGGGAATTTTGTGTTTACTGAGAAGACTCTATATGGTGTTGCAGACCTCAAATGTGGGAGTGTATTAAATAGATGCACATGGTCAATTCCATTTCTAGTCGCATTTACAGTTGTAGAAGGGCCCCTAGAGAGCCTAGCCCGCTTCACCAATTCCATCCTCACAGCTTGCCCCATCATAGACACATCGAGGTTTATCTCCTCTGGCATGTTTTCTATCTCCTCAATTGGTTTTTGATTTAATGACTCTCTTACACTCAAGAAGCTTGATTGAATTGGGATTTGAGAGTCAAAGGACAAACCCGCAGGCACAAAGGATATATCCTCTTCCCCCGTAGAATCAGCGTCCATTTTTGTGTGTATTTGCGAGTGCATGTAGGAAACTTTCCACCTCATATTTAATAACATCCTTTTTTGCCCTTTCATCCTCCTCCACATTCACCCCCATTAAATTCTCCTCTTGAGTAGTGTTAACCAACAAATGGGACACAAGTTTTTGTGCTTCGTGCCCCTCCCCCATATGAATGGTTTCAATCGGTTGATGCGTATCCGTAGAGGATTTTATCTGTACTCCGGCGCATTGAGGGGTCTGATTATTTTCCAGGGTGTTTTCCTGGGTGAATATTGTCCAAGGAGTTTTTAGTGCACATATCTTCCCATTGCGCAACACAGTTGCCATAATACCCTGAAAGCTTACTTTGTTCAGACAAATAATAAAAATACAAAGGGATACAAAAGATTGATTACCCCAAAAACAGTTGCTGAGTTAGTGGCCCGCTGCCCCCGCTCCCCGACCCACGCGAACAGTCACTTAGGTGCCCACTTCGGATGCGCGCGCGTGGATGCGCGCGCACTCGCAGGATATAGGAAGTGGAGCTGGGGGGGTCGTGGGGGATGAATGGGGGTGGGGATCAAGTGGTACTGCAGCAGAGAAAAAAAAGAGAGAGACAGAAAGGCTCCAATGAGTACTTCCCAAGCAAGGCTTCACAAGCACAGTGAACCGCGGTATAACCACGGTTCACAGGATAGTCACAAAAAAGAGTCTTTGTATCAAATCAAAAGTCCCAATTAGTTGTTAAGCAACAGTCTGCGTTACGGCAGCACAGAAGGATTCCTCTCGCCGACGGCGAGCCGAGCAGAATTCAGGCAAAGTAAACAATGGCAGCAGCACACTTCCACACTTCCCAGCCAAACAGCCACTTAGGTGCCCACTTCGGATGCGCGCCATTCAAATACCACTCCTTTTTTCAATAGAGAGTTGATCGGCAATATTACCTCAGAGAAATTCTGAATGAAGCGAATGTGCTAGCCCGAGAAATCTTTGACTGTAGCAGGTACTGGCCAGCGCAGAATAGCCTTAACCGTTTCTGGATCCATCCTCACCCCTTCCCTGGACAGTATGAACCCCAGATAGGAAAACTCTGTTGAGCCAAACACACATTTCTCAGGTTTTGCATAAAGTTGGTTGTCTTTTAAACATTGGAGTACTTCTGACACATGTCTGAGATATTCTTCCAAGGTGGGGGAGAATACGAGAATATCGTCTAAAGAGACTACAATGGAGACATAGAGCAAATCCGCAAAGATCTTGTCCACGAACCTCTGGAACACGGCTGGAGCGTTGACCAAGCCAAAAGGCATGACTTGGTATGCGAACAGCCCTAGCAGAGTCCTAAAGGCTGGCTTCAACTCATCGCCTTTCTTGATTCTTAGTAGGTTATAGACTCCGCGAAGGTCCAGTTTGGTGAACACCTTAGAATGCTGTACTGCTTCTAGAATGTCCTTTATGAGTGGCATAGGGCACCTATCAAGTACTGTTATTTGATTGATGCCCAGTAATCTATACAGGGGCGTAGTTCTGAGGACCCGTTCTTGGAAACATAAAAATGAGAAGCCCCACCTGATGATTTGGATTCTTTTATCAGTCCATTTTTCATGTTGGCGTCAAGATACTCCTTCAGTGCCTTCTTTTCAGGTAGTGAGAGGGGGTGCATCCTGCCGAAAGGTATCTGGCTGTCACTCTTGAGGTTGACTCTGCAGTCCTGAATTTACAGTACAGAAATGTGTCTTAAAGTTCTGTACGAACAGGTCAAAGTCATTAATGGAAGCATCCGAGTTGGTGACCAGGGTTGTTGCCCAAGTCAGAGCGCGCCCAATCAGATTGGATACCAAAAAGCCTACTCTGGCTCGTGCTGTTTCATAAGACTTGGGTCGAAAGGTAAAGTCTACTGAGCAGGCATCCAGGAATTCCTTAAATTGCTTCGGGTTGCCGCCATACTTGCCAAATGGAAAGGTCATGGGTGGAAGGTCCCCTCTGTTTTCATCTCTGGTTACACCCTGCTGACATAGGGCTATGTTCTCGGCAAACAGATTCTGTACCTTTACCGTCAGCCGCTGAAGGGCATTGCATAGCTCTTGGTATTGCTGCAGGGAGTCCATTGGGATTTGCTGGCGTTGTATACTGTCAAGCCCCAGGGATCCCTCCCGGTCCTCCTCTTCACCTGTGTCTTCAATTGAGCTTTCTTGGGCTTCAGATTCCTTCTTTTGGCGTGGTTTCCATGGTTCCTTGCTCTTCTTTTCCTTCTTCTGATGAAGGTAGGGGCGAGCTCCCTCGGAAGCCACCTTGGCCTGACAAGTCACCCAAGTCTAGGGGGACCCCGAGGAGCAAGCTCCCAAAATAAGGGAAACAGCCTCCTTGGCACAAAAAACCCTGAGTGTGGAAGTGATCTGAGTCATGAGTATAGATTCTGTATGGCAAGAACAGTCTTCTCTGGTAGTGGATATTAATGTCCAGAAAGAAATGAAGTCCAGTGAGAAACACTGTGTAGTTCTATGACAAAGGCAGCAGGGAAACTTCCTGCTTCAAAAGGTATTCCGCAAGGAAGCAGTGAAACAGGCTAGGAGTAGCCGAGAGAGAACAAGAGAACTTGCAAAGGAGTGGAAAGGCTGGTAACAGAAAGGCAGAAAAGGAGCCCAGAGGATCTAAAACAGCGTTGCAAAGGAGCGACGGGAAAGAAGACAAGAGGTGATTCCTGCTTCAAGAAGGATACTTCTCAGTGCAGCAGATGGTATGGCGAAGGGTCCGGAGAATGGCCAACACGTGAGAGGAAATTGCCACACAAGGAGGTAGGAGCTAGCCTGGAGGAGGAGGAACAGGCTATTGTAACAGACCACAGCCCGCAAAGGTACTGGAGAGCAGACAGCGGGCAACAGAGATAGGGTCCAGCAAGGAAGAAGTGAGGTGGCTGAGGGTAGCCGAATCGGAAACCCACAAGGGAGCCGTAAAACTGGTGGCAAGCAGCTGAAAGGAGCACTCGTGAAGGAGCATAGAACGGGCTAAGAGCAGCCGAAAAGGAAACCCGCAAGGGAGCGGTAAACAGGCTGTGAGCAGCTGAAAAGGTATTCCGCAAGGAAGCGGTGAAACAGGCTAGGAGTAGCTGAGAGAGAACAAGAGAACTCGCAAAGGAGTGGAAAGGCTGGTAACAGAAAGGCAGAAAAGGAGCCCAGAGGATCTAAAACCGCGTTGCAAAGGAGCGACGGGAAAGAAGACAAGAGGTGATTCAGACTTACACCAACACCAACAAAGAACATGCACCGAAAGCAAAAAACAGAATGGGGCACCAGCTGTGAGAGCTAAGGGGACCAGTGCCAGCAAAGAACCGGAGAAAAAGGAGTACTAGGCAGAAAACTACAAATCGCTAGAACAAATGTGGACAGGGTTAAAGAGGCAGCGTAAATCCAGGAGACGGATACAACGCAGAAAAGACCGATCACTGCCCACAATTATAGTGGTGGCGGCCATCTTGGGGGAACACTAGACCATCAGGATGGAACTCAAGCCACCATATTACATGTACTTCCACCTCTGCCAACACTTCCACGGGCGCAGCATGACTGAAACCTATGGCTCGCGGTTAATAAGATAATTGAGCTGGGACTCAAACAGGACACCTTCTTGAGGTGCTGTGAGGTGTCCACAGGCCCCTTCATATCAAGCAAACCTGTATCAGCATCTCACCTGCAACTGAAGGTGTCACCTGCAGGCTAGATATAGGATGCTGCCGTAGGTGCATTATCCCTTTGGGCTGTCGGCCCTCCTTCCTCTGAGAGCAGGAATCTGAATTTCCATGATGCCTTCCTTTGGCAGATTAGACCTATCTTACACTGCAATTCAGAGGATGTTTCACTGGGAGATGCTAATCATCAGGAGGTATGAGCCACTAAAAGCTAAGCAGGTCATTAAGTCTTTGGCTTCATCATGGGTGTGGGGGGGTTTGTGGGGATTGATATGCATTGGGCACGCTTCTGTCCTCTGCTACTGTATGCTTATTTATTGCTGCCTGGTAATGATTTTTCAAATGTAAACACTCTGCTCTCAAAGGTGAATGATTTGACAGGCTTTTGCTGTAGTGAACCTTTCCCCCTCATTGCCCTGGGGGTGAGAGTCATGGCACAGGGTTGCTTTCTGCCTTCAACTCCATCAGTTTTGGAGTTGCTGGCTCTGCCACTGACAACCAGTGCCTAATCCTGGAGTGCAACAGGCAGAGGTCTGCGCCCTGCGTCCGCCACGTATCCCTAACGCTCCCAAACGCGACCACAGCCCTTACGGGCACAGCCCTATGTCCGATGCAGCCTCTATGGCGCAGTCACCCATGCAGCTTAGTGCTACGATCTGTGCTCTTCAGTGTAGGCCTTTCCACCCAAGCCCTGGAGAGTGTCACAGCCTGCTCTGTAATCCCCTAGTGATGGTGACCTTGGTGACAATAATCTTGCTGACATACTGTTGCCTTTTTTACTCCCAGAAGCCCCAGAAGCCTAGTGAAATTAAGGGGTGTGCTCCTCTCAGTGCCCTCTGATTGCCCTCTGTCTATGTGACATTAGTTCTCGGCTCTGCAGGCAAATGTATCCATTTAGGAGAGAGATAGCAATTAGGAGACTCTTTCTGCAAGCACATTGGAGAGGACTCAGAGAACTGCATGCCTGAGACTTCTTTCCTCATCCCTCGTTCATCATGCTCCTTAACTTCTAACTCTCTGCCAGACCGTGTTTTTTTAACTGCCAACCCGCCCCCATTTTTATTTTAATCCCACCCCTCATCTTCTACCCGCTTCCTACTCTATTAGGCTTCTCCTTTTTTCTGTGGCCCTTTTAAACAGTCTGAAGGCCTAGCTAAGCCACATGAAGGAAATCTACCAACAAAAGATGCATTCCTAACTTATGGGAGGTGATGTGAGACAAGTAAGAAGGGATGAAGGGGTGTAATTCTTTTGTTCTAATTTTCTGATTTTGATTAACTTCAAATTTATGAGATTAATGCTGTAGTTTCACTGCAAAGGTTGTCACCAGAATTGGTGAGTGACACTCACTTCCAAAGGGGCATAGCCACCATCCAGGTAGGAATAGACCAATCCTTGGACAACAGATCTAAAGTTGTTTTGTGGGATGAGGAACTTGACATTCCCTACGAGAGAAAGTTGGTTCCAAGAAGTTTGGTTCTTCCTTGCTATGTGCTGTTGGAAGGAAAGGTGTCTGTCGATGTTGAACCCAAGGGAATTGGCACAACTAGCCAGCTGAGGTGTGAAGCCCTCGAGGTCAAAGCAGAGAGCCAGGGCTGGATGTCCAGGTGTTCAGTTTTGTTGCTCAGCAGTAGGAATTCAGTCTTGGAGAGATTGAGCTTCAGGTAAACACTTGACATCCCTGATTAGATCAACAAGAGCAGGCCTCAAGCCTGTGGATGTCTTCGATGGAGGATATCTTGAGGTACAGATGCATGCTTTCTGTCTATTGGTGAATGTAGATGTGTGGAGCAAGGAGAGTTCGAAGCAGTTCTATGTAAGGAATGAAGATCACAGGGAGGAGCATGGATCCTTATGGGGCTCCAGAGGAGATGGGTAGAGTTGGTGATCTGGAGGAATCCATTTGTACAAACTGGTGGCGATTAGCAAGGTACTATTTAAACCAGCTGACGACGATCTTGCTGATCCACATGCTGTGATGTAGATTGTCTGTTAAGGTCTGCTGGTCTACTGTGCCAAATGCTGCTGAGGGGTCAAAGAGGACCAGAAGGCAAGCATGACCATCATCAAAGATTGTAAGGGCATCGTTGATCACCTAGACAGTAGCCATTTCAGTGCTGCTTCTGGGTATGAAGTCAAATTGGTAGGCCTGAAGGAGGTTGTTGGTTTCAATATTCTGGAAGAGTTGCGTGACTACTGCTTTCTGAAGGATCCTACCAGTTATGGGAAGATGGTTGATGGGCGATGGCTGTGCAGGTTGTCAGGGTTCATTGTTAGTTTCTTGAGAAGTTGGAGGATTTTTCCACTCTTGAGGGTCGAGGGGATGGTCCCTTGAGGTTGGGAGCTGTTGATGATGGAGGAGTGCTTCAGTCGGAAGTGCCTTGAGAACGGTGGCAGGGAGGATGTCGTTTGCATACAATGTGGCCTCAAGGGATGCTAGAATGGTAGTGATTGCGTGCATGCTTGATATTTTGGTGGAGTCACATCATTTGAAAGCTTGACAATAGGGTCAATTTCCAAAAATGTCTCCCCTGACTGGAACTTTGGCTCATCTTCATCACTGATGATGTCTGTGTGGGTAGAGTAGCAGAACAAATATGTAGGATTTGATTAATCTGTTCAATGATTTGGACCAGTGATCAACAGAAGACTTGCTATTATGAAAAAAAGTCATAGTGAGGTTTATTTGACTGACAACCAGTCAGATTTCAGGTTTTAATATGTCATCCCAACCCTCCTTTGAATGATGAGATCAAATTCCTCTGGCCCACACTTGTTCCAGTCCCCTCCTTGGTGGATAAAGAGTTACTCACAGGCTCTTCCATTCTCTTCTTTCTCCACCTCTCAATACTCTGTCCTCTATTCTTTCTCTCTCCAATCCTCTGCCCCTCCACTCTCGCTCCTTCCCTCCAGTGCCGGACTGCACTCTCCTGTCCTCCTCCTCCTCTTTGCTGTTGCACCTCTTTTCCTCCTCCTCGCTACACCTAACTCTACTACACCACCTTTGCGGCACTCCACAATTATAACACAGCAGGCCTCATCACGAGTTGTGTTAAGGATTTCAATCTGGTGACACAACTTGTTCTTAGCCTAGGATGTAGCGCACAATAGGAATGCTTTCTCTTTATTTTCTCCTAATTTAATTTGAGATGGCACACAACCCGTCTCACACCCCCCTTTTACAAATACCCCGGGTCACAATGGACCATAAACCAGGCCGGTTGGTGGGAATGGAATATTTATTAATTTTAAATTTCAAAAAAATCACACACATTTTAATATTGGGCAGCAATCACCAATCGGGTGATAATTACAATGAAAACCACTGAAATACACTTGGTTAACCTCCCCAAGAACATATCCAAAGCACAAATGAATAGGAGCACTTTTTCAATTAGGATAGATAGCACCCGAGTTAAGGTTTCCCCCTGCAATGTTCCCTCAACCCACAATTATTAATTCTTAGTGGCTCACAAAATAGGAGGCAAACACCCTTTGCAATGGCCTAAAATGACACTCGGAAATTGACAAATAAATAATGAATGTGGGTTAAATCTATGAGGCAAATATGATTTCTCACAATAGCAGTAATGTATACACCCTAGCAATCCCAAGGCAAGGTATCAACCAAAGGCATACAATTCAAAAGAAAGGTGAAAAGTAGGAACACCTGCAGCCGAATCACACGTTGGAGAGTTGCATTTTTTTCTCAATTGCCGTTTTAAATGTCAAACAGTTTTTATGAAAAACGGGTGAAATACTCAGATTTGGAATGCGCTTTTTGGGGTGGGGGATAGATGCACATCTCAGGAACAATATGAAAGTGAAAGGACGGCTACAGCTAAAGATTTGGATGAGATTTACAATATAAAAAGAGGTTCTGTTTTAATAAAATAAAGCTGTTAAAGAGAGAAATCGGTTTGGAAAGGAAAAGACAGATTTGGCTTATACTAGTTTTAATGGCTGAGAAAAGAGGAATGCCACCCGTGAATATAAAACTTATGCTGCAGTTGTAACCCTTCACGCAGTGTACCTCTGTTCTTTAGGGAAAATACATTTATTTAATCAAAATATTGCTAAGGAGTTACAAGATGGGGTGAATGAAAGAATGGCGCTAACACTAGGAAATCACAGACAAGCTGCCCAGAGAATTCTGACAGTAGGACAAATTTCCAGGGCATGGATAGGGTTGCTTAGGGAGTGGAACAAAGACAAAATGATCAGGATAGGGTAGGCTACATATTTCTATGGGATGGGGAAATATTCCCCGTCCACGCTTGAGTTTGGGATATTGGGACAGTCAACCGGGTCCGGGTCACTGCACAGCTCGGGTCACCAGGTAGCAGCAGACTCTCCTAGCAGAACAACAGCTGGGCCTGTATGGTCGCTGGATAGCAGTACAGCTGGATGGCAGAGATAGAGCAGGCATGCAGCTAGTGGTCAAACAGCTGGTTTGGTCACAGGATGCACCCCAAAAGGGTACCACAGCTTTTCCCCTGGTTAATGGAATTTTTAGTGGGATTTTCTGGATCAAGGCCTTACTGGGATAGGGTCAGCTATGCTTTGGCCTTGTAGTGGGGTCTGAATTCTGGCAAGATGAATGTAGAATATCAGGAATGCAGGTGCTGGAAATTCAGGAGAGAGTGTCTTTCTGTGAGCTCCCACCCTTTATATAAAAGTGGGTGACATCATAGAATTGTATGGTAAGGCAGGCTTAGGCTGGGTACGCCCCTAACAACTGGATTGGACAGGGGTGATCGTTACCACCCTCCTATCAGCTGATTGGACTTTTAGAGATATGACATCAGCTTTATGAGGTGTGTTTACTATGTCCAGAACCTCCCACAGTTAATTTTTCCACAACCCAGTTTTGACATAAACGCCCCATTTTTACATTTGTGGCATTTTGACAAATTACATAGGCAGATTACATATTTTACGCAGAGCGTGCCAGTCCAACTCTCCAGTTTGTAAGACTTTGTTTCGTCTGCTTAACCATTTTTCATTGTTTTCGGTAAAAAATATTCAGCCTAAAATTCTATAACTTTATACATGTGTATAGATTATTATTAGGCATATCAGTATTGAATTTCAAAGTAGCATCATGTACACTTTCCTTACAATATGCAATTCTCTGCCATTTCTGTTCCCAACATGGCAGTGAAGGCTACAACATCTTAAATTAAAAAACACAAAATTACATTTACACTGTTAACTTTTTACATTCCTGCAAAGTCCTGTTGCAGAGATAAAAGTCTTAAAAGTTTCTTAATCAAAATAGTATTTTGAAGCAAATTGGGCTGGCCTTTGTCCTTCACTTGGCCCATTTTTTTTCAAGCTACCTCCCAAATGTCATTTTAGCCCAGGGAAGCCATGGGGTTTCCCAGTTTGATTGAATGTTTATTGCCACTTCCTCACTTCAGAGTTGGTGTCCAGAATCTTTTGTCTCAGCCACGAGCACAGACAAAAGTCTGATTAGTATGTGATATGTGGCCTTATGGTCCTATTCAAAGTTTTCCAAGCTGGCAATTATCACTTATCTGTCCCGGAAGTTTATGGTGGCTCCTTTTGGGGGAAGGCCTCAGTTTAGCCAGCAGAAAGACATGTCCTGGAGCTTGCAAAATCCAGCCAATGCATTTTAATTCCTTTATTTTCTTTAATTTTGTTCTGAATCAAAACAAGCCTGTTGAGTAAAACATCCCATATATGTTCCCCAGCAAAAACCCCTTTACATTGCTAGGCAGGGACAAGTTTTTATTCAACATTGTACTTTTAAAACAGGCATTTTCTTTTGGTTTGCAAAAGCCCATTTTGACACATGGTAAAAGCTGCTAGGATTTCTCTTTTAAATTAGTTTTTTCTCCCTTCCATCTGGCTTCCCAATATTGGTTTGTAGCCCTATTCAGTTTCTTCTATCCAGCAGTTTGCTCAAGCCACAGGTTAACTGAAATTGACATACGCCCATAGAGCTAGGTTTTCTTCAAAGCCTTGATTTTTGACATTGTGTCACTCAAAGGTTAAGTGTTGCCTGCACGGCTAAAAAGTGAAGTTTCTTTTGTTTTTCCCAGGTTTGGCTTGACACAGTCTTGTCTTGCAGGGATAATGCTCTCTTCTGCTGAAGCACAATGTGGATATGGATGGGCATGGCAGGGCCTTATTGATAAAAACAATGTGATGTGGAATAGATGAAAATAGCGTCAGGGCAGCATCCTTATTAGTGTAAAATATTCCCTTTTCAATGGGAACATTTTGCAAGCAGCTGAGCAGCGATTTTATTTTGGTGCACCCAAGAACGCACACTGGCACTTTTCTCGGTATGTTCCCTGTTCCAACTCGCCCAATCGGTGTTTGGCAAGATGGTGCAGCCATCCTTTTGTCGCTGCCAAAGGCTGCTTTGATGCAATTGTGCTCCAAGGAGCCAGCACAGCCATTATGCTGTTGACTGCAGAAGCACAGCTTGGTCATGGATGGGAATAACACTGAGTGGGTCAATGTAGCCCACAAATCCCCCCGACTCTTCTGGGATCCTTGTCAAGGGAGAGTAGGGCAAAGTGAGGTTCATCAATAGGGCAAAGTGGGGTTCATCAGGTGGAGTCCCTCTTCCGTTCGGGAGTGGTATGACATGATCTTCTTGTTGTCTCTCATTGGTGTATGGAGCAAAACCCCCAGCTTCTTCTTCAATCTCGCCTTTCCAGGTCCCCGGAGAGGTCCTCCTTGGTCTCTGAAGAGCGCAGCCAGTATGAATCTATTGAATAGATAAGAACTGGTTACTACATTTTCCCACTGACTGCCTTCCAGGAGAGTTGACAGCAGTGGGACACACATACATTCAATTATTACAGTACTAGAAGGGTAAATGCAAATGATCACTCACAAAAGGCAGATAACTACTGATCTGACTAGAATTTTTGGGGAATCCCTTTCGTCCTGACAATGCAGAAAAATACTCCCTGTTAATTAAATATACGTATGAACCTACCTGTTCCCTTCTAGTTCTTCTTTTTCTGGTTCTCATTCTCCAGAGGTCTCCTCTATTTGATCTTCTCTTGGCTCCTCAATAAGCTGCAAAGTGTGACTAGGGTGACAACTTTTTTAACTGATTAATATGGACCCATTTCTCTTCTGTCAGTTCTCCTTTGGGGGTGCGGATTCTATAGGCGACAGGTGAAATTTTATCTACAATATCAAGAGTTCCGTGCCAGCTGGGGAGAAATTTCCGCTCCTTGGTCTGGTTCCTTTGGAAATTGTACAAGTAGACCCGGTCTCCTACTTGGTATTCCTTTTTGGTTGTTTTTAAGTCATATTGAGTCTTCATCCCCTCTGCAGATTTTTCCAGATTCCGCTGAGCGTACACAGAAGCATGTTGAAGGTGTTTTCTCAGATTCTCAACATACTCATGAGTGGTCAAGGCGTTTATCAGTGTCTGCTTTTGTGTTCTATAGAGCAGATGCTGAAGTAGCACCATCCTTCGTCCAGTCATTAGCTCAAATGGAGACATCTTGGTTGCAGAAGAAGGTGTAGATCTGATGGCCACCAGGACAAGCGGTAATCAGATGTCCCAACTTGGCCCAGAATCTGCCACAATCTTTTTTAGAATGCTCACAATGGTTTATTGTACCTCTCAACTCCCCCACTAGAGGACAGCGGTATGCAATGTGAAGTTTCCTTTTTACCCAAAGTATCTCTCACATCTTTGTCATCACTTCGCTGGTGAAGTGACTACCTCGGTCTGACTCAATCCTTTGGGGTAGGCCAAAACGCGAGAAGATGTGGTTAATCATCAGAGCAGCTGCTGTTTCTGCCTTGCGATTTGGGGCCGGGAGACATTCCACGAATTTGGTAAACAAGCATGTTACGGTTAACACGTACTTGTTCCCCCTAGAGGAACGAATCACGGGCCCGATGAAATCTACTTGTAAATCTCACCAAGGCAGTGTCACCCCCCTCTTCTGGAGGGGATCTCAGTGTGTGAGTGATGTTAGCTGAAATTGTGCACACACAAGACACCCCTTCAGGTATTAGTCGAGGTTCTGCCCCATGTGTGGCCAGTATGCAACCGCCCGCAATAGTTCTAAAGTAGTGTGAAACCCCCAACGACCGACTGTGGCTGCATTATGGGCGTGATTAAGCATCAGGCTTCGGAATGAGGTAGGTACCACCCACTATCACAACCAGAGATGGATCTCCTTACCAACAAACCGTCTTGGATTCAGAAAATTTTTAGACACTTCATCAACACCCTGAGGTCCTCTTTCCCAATGTAATCGGTATCCATCAGAGGAAAGTTCTCAGTGTCCTCAATGTGTTGATAACATTTTCCAATAATCGTATCCCTTTTTGTACTGTGATTAAATCAGCATCTGGAGTCTCCTTACTCCACTGGGCAGTGAGAATTCATTGTGAGCATTTGTCTGGGACCTAGTGATAGCAGTGACCCTGATATCCCCCAACAGGGACTCGATATCAAGGAGATCCCCCTGGATGGCTCTGGTTTTGGCCAACTAGTCAGCTAGGTTGTTTCCAGTTTTGTCTGGCCCCTCTATTCTGGAATGGCCTTTGATCTTCTTCCAATAGATGGTCATCCCACTAGAGGTGACCAGATCATCAATATTTTGTATTAGCTTTCCATGTTTGAGTGGTTTGTTGTTAGCACATAGCATGCCTCCGGTTTTCCAATTTACCAAGTGCTCACAAACCCATTTCAGATATAATCTGAATCAGTGATTATGACCAGTTCGTAGAGTTGGTATTGGACAGCAGTGAGGATGGCTTGATGAACTGCAATCAGCTCTGCCACATGACTACTACGGGGACCCATTTTTGTACCCAGCAGCGGGTTCCTGGGCATCATTCACCCAGGCATTTCCGACCCCGGCCATCAGTTCCTTTTCCCCTGTTGTTGTCAACATGGTTGGAGCACCCGTCCACATAAACTGTGGCCATTGCCTGGCACTTGTCTTCTTCATAGAGTTTATGCATGGAACTCAAGTACGCCTCCATGGTGTCCTGGGTATTAAGACTTTCGTCCTCACGACAGTTTTCTCTGGCACAATCATGAAAGTAAGCCAGACCTTGCGCGAGGGGACTCTTCTTGTTTTGGCCATATCTGACCTCCACAGGAAAGCCTTGCATTGACAGAATACAGGAAGTGATCCTGGAATTACTCACATTTCCAGCCCGGATTCTGTCAATTTGGAGCTGTTGCAAAGGCTGGTGTTGAGCCTCCACTATGATGTGTTCCCCCCTGGATGAACGGGCGGTAATTTTTCACAATCGTTACATTTTTCCCCCACAGAGGATAAAGTCTTGAAGGAATAGGAGATTAATTTATTGACCTTGTCATGCTTTTAAATTAATACTGCTGTCAAGCATGTATTCGAGAACCCTGTCTCCAAGAAGAACTGCTTGTTTTTGACCGGGTAAGCTAGACAAGGGGCTTATGAGAGACTTCTTTTGAGTTGTTTTACTGCCTCGGCTTGTTCTGGACCCCACTCCCACTTGACCCCCCCCTTCAACAGATGGATCAGGGGTCTTGTGACCTCTGCGTAATCCTCAATGAACTTCCTACTGTAATTAGTCAGTCCAAGAAGGCTTCTTAGCTCATGCAGAGTTGTGGGGTCTTTCAGTTTTAGGAGTGCTTCCACTTTCTTTTTCTGGGGACAGAGACCCTCAGGAGTTATCTCATGCCCCAAGAATTTGATGCAGGTCCTGCACCACTGTATCTTTTGGAAGGACAGTTTTGCTCTGGCAACCCTCAACTGGGTCAGAACATAACAGATTTCCACTATATGTTCCTCAACAGTTGAGCTTTTTATCAAGACATCATCGGCATAGGCCAGGTTACCTCTTTCACCCAAGTCGGGCATGGCCTTATCTAGGAAGATGTTGAATTTGTTGCCGTACTTGATCTAACCGAAGGGAGTCTGGGTCCATGTGGACTGCTGCCCCCGAAGGTAAAGGCCAGCTTGTATTGGTCCTCCCTACTAACAGGTACGGGCCAGTACCCATTGGTCAGGTCAATGGCAGTGTATACCTTTGACCCCTGGATCTTGGCCAGTCCTTGGTCAATGTAGGGAAGAGGCCATCGGGACATGTGGACCCGTTTATTTAGCTCCCTAAGGTCTGCGCGGAGTCTCCATTGGCCATTTGGTTTTAAAATCCCCAGCACCGGATTATTAAAGGTGTTGTGGACTGGACGAATTATCCCACGGGACTCAAGGTTTTTGATTATTTCTGTCAGGGACTCCATGGATATGAGATGCAAGCGATATTGCTTCACAAACACGGGAGTCATTCCAGGGTCCGTGGGAATTGTTGTTGTATGGATTTCGGTACGACCACAGACGTACAAGTCCACAGCAAAGATATCTTGAAAATCTATGAACACCTGTTTCAACTTTTGCTTTTCCTGCGGAGTCTCACAGGCATCAGCTAGGTTGACCTGCTCTTCAACCATTTGCCTGAAGCCTGGAAAGACTTCCGGTTTTGCTATCTCAGCGGCCTTCCTCCAGTTGGGTGGAGAGGTCTCTGGTTAGAGTATTGACCTGGACAGAGGGTTTCAGGTAGGAGAGGCAGTCATTGTGGACCTGGAATATCACCTCATCCTGCCTGATATCACAGGTCACCTCTTCATCCCCGTAAGGGCAGGAAGAGTACCCTAGGAAATTCCCCCCTTGCCGGGTGAAGGTCCTGTCTCGTGGTAAGTCATTGTCACTGTCAAAACAGTCATTGGGGATTGGTCCTATCAGTTAATTTCCTTGATCCATGGAAAAATGTTGGTCATCAACTGCCATTCCAATAATGGTGCCTGCGCCCAGAGTGATACTCCCGAGGTTGCTGTTATCCACCACTATTGGAATGGTGTTGTGTTCTACATTGACTAATGGGGTTGGGTTTAACCACAACCCCTGCTGTTGGAGATGGGCAGTGAGGTGTAAATTTGCGTCAAGATTTTGCAGATTCTGTCCTCTTTTCATTTTTAATTCAAGTGGGAATTGTCGGGTCCATCCTGGGATGGTGACCTCCTTCTCTCCAATTTGAACTTCAACTGCATATGGCAGTAATTGGGCTGACCGAAATGCTTTTTCAGAATCATCAAAGCCCCTGGGGTTGCCCCCTAGTCGGGACCAGGCTTTGTAATTTATCAGGTCCAGATTAATGGCAAACTGATTGAGAATGTCACTGCCTAAATACAATGCCCGGAAGGATAGCTCAGCGGCAGCGTGCGCGTCTTGGAAGCAAGACGACACGAAGGAACAACAGGTTCGATCCCCGGGTCCGCGCTTAGAAACCTCTGGGTGTTTAAGCGCGTTATAAATACATAACTAAGACAAAAAAAACACAATTACGCAACTAAGAAAAACAAACAATTCCTGTAACAGCGCCTCGATGCCTGCGGGCTGTGTGAGCGCTTTATAAATGTTAAATAAATAAATGCAGCAGGGACATCTCACACAACCCATCAATTATGTTCTATGCTTCTGTTACCTATAGAAATTTTGATCATACACCTGCTAGGCAGGAGATGTTTGGAATTTGGAGTTTCCAGGCCCATTTCCCACTTATTGATCAATTTAAATGTGGGAATGGCTGGATCTTTTGGGAGCTGTCTGAACGTGGCTTCGCTGATGAAGCTCTTTCCGTTGTTCACACACACTCAGGCAAGAACAGACTCCTTCCGCTCATTTAACTGAACAGGGATGAAGAACTGTTCTCTAATTTTCTGAATATCAGCTAAACTTTGAGCTGGTTTCTCATCACTTTGGACTATAGAATTGAGATTTTCAGATTGGGGATCAGTACAAAATGTCAGTATTTCCTTCCAGTGTGTAATGCCACTTAAACCTGGAAGGAACGTTGATTTTCAGGAATGGAGAGGAGTTCCCATCACCAGTTTATTGTCCTACAGCAATTACTGTCAAGTCAGGTATTTGATTATTCTGGAAATGAAACTCAATATGATCAGATTTTTGTTCAACCATGTGGCATGTGCCATTTAAACTAACATGGTTCACACTCTGTTTTAATTTTATTGGCCTGTTAGTCTGTGTCCAGAGGACCTTGTTCACACAGTCTACTAGGGGGAACAACCTGCGCAGGATGTAATTCCCTAGTAGACAGGGTGTTCCCTCTGGAGTCACGACTATAACCGGGTGTTTCACCTTGTGTCGGCCAATTTATGTTTCCAAATCCGCAGTCCCCTCGACAGGAATTTCATTCCCTTCGAAGTTCTGGAGTTGTCCAGGAGGAGGGGTGAGAGGGATCTGGTATCTCTCCCCCATTGCTGAATTTATCTGATCAAAGGCCCTTTTTGACAGAAGAGTGGCTTGGGATCCAGTGTCCACCAGTGCTGAAATTGGACATTGCCCTTGCCCTTGAACAGGGGCATAAAATCTCCCCTCTTTCTCCTCAAGTGGGCAAAGGTAATATGCATTTTGGACAAGCTAGGTGGTCAATTTCTTTATTTTTAGACTCTGACACAGTGGCAGTTTGGTCTATTTTCTGTGTCAGTGTCTGGGAATCTGTAATGAAAATTTGGCATCCTGAAATAGTGGACATTTTGGAATCCCCTGTTTTCCTTAGCTTTGTGCTGCCCCCGCTTACCGGGTGGCAGTCACTACAACCAATTTGTGGGGAGGATCCCTCCATTACTATTTTCTTCTCAGGGTGGCAATTCTGGGGTTCAGGGATGGGTGACTCTGAATCAGTCCCCACACCCATCCAGTCTTCATTTAAGATCTTTTGGGACCCATTTTTCATAGGGAGGAATTCCCCCGTCCCTGAAGGAGAAGATTTTGTTTCCCAGAATCGTCTGAGGATTCTTCCCCTTCAAACTGGAGGACACTCACTTCCTCCACAAAATGGGCCTTTTTACTGTCTTTATTTCTCCTACACATCCTCTGTTCCCTGGGTTGCAGATTTTCGGGGGCAAGAGATTTTTGTTCCGGTTCCTGGGTGTCCAGGGGCTTTTCACAGGTGAGAAAGCAAGCTTCCTCTAGGGCTTTACACCCCTTCCCCCCATGCCTGCTCCTCTGGAACTGGTGAATTGTCAGGGTTCTCTCCCCATCATTGTTCTGGGGTGCCAGACCCTTGGTTTGTGAGGTTCTGAGCCGCCATGTTCATCTGAGGGTTTTTCTGAGCACTCAACATGTGACCCAGATCCTGTGTGAGGTTCTGGACCTGGCGCTCAAGTTGGGACACCCGTTCAGGCTGGTACGGGGGTCTCTATCCGTATCTAGGGGTTTCCCTGGGTACTGGGGATTTTGGTAACTCTATACCCTTGGCCTCCACTCTCCCGGATTGGGTTGTCTGGGCTCCTGAAACCAGGGAAAGAAAGGAGGGTTGCCCTGCAGGTTGGGGTTTTGAGGATACTGGGGAAAGAAACTCAACCCAGGATTTGGGGGATTACTGCTCTCCCGAGGGAAGTTAGGAAGGAAGTTTCCCGGGGCAGTACTTATCTGGCGGGACCCTCCCTTGGGCTGGGGGAGTCCATACATACCCCATGATAGGTCGGTTGTCCTTGTATCTGGGACTTACATAATCTGGAGAATTAGGGGTCCCATTGGTGGGATTACCTCCCTGATTACCACCTGTTTGTGATTGGCCTGAAGGCATTCTTGGTCTCTGGTTTTGATGGTTTGCGATTGGTGCATTTTTAGGCTCCCCCATTCCTAGGTCCAAAATGGGGGGCAGCCTTCACCTCCGCCACCGCCACTGCCACCTTAGCAGCAGCAGGGGTGTTGGCTGGCTTCGAGTTTTTAACCAGACTTTTATTTTCTGCAGGTTTTTGGACTTCATATATCTGGATAGCCTATTCTATTGCCTAGTCCAGAGATCTTTTATCATGGAAATCCCTCACCAGCTGGGACATAATTTGGGAGCACATGAAAGTAGGTTGTGATAAACTCCCTGCTATCCGTGCTCACCACCCTGGTGGTTTGGGCAAAGGTGCGTTTTAATTCCTGCACAAACTCTTGTGGGGCCTGATATTCCCAGCACTGCAAATTGTAGGCCGCTTTGCGAGCCTCTTGGTAGTTGCTGTGGGCGGAAAAGTGTTTCAAGTTGGCCACCCTGTAGGTGGATCATCTTGAATGGTTCTGGTCCTCCAGTCCAGCAAAGAAGCTGGAGTACTCTGGAGAGAATGTCCACTTGGCATACTCTATCCAGTTCTGGTTGTTTTTAAGGTGTAAAGTGTCCATCATTTGCTTATAGAGTTCCAAATGTTCCCATGCAGAATATTTTGCGTTTTTGTGGTACGAGCTTATGAAACTCCTAATGGCCTTAATCTGCCTAATGCTGTCTTTCACCATAACTCTCTTCAGTTTATTTGCCTTCTTTGACCTTGTCACCCAAGTCCACTCGCCCTCACACTCAGAGGCGCTACTGTTGGAGGACCCCTCCTGATCTTCTAGGCACTCCCTGATTCTTTGTGCTTGGAAAAGGCTCGCAGAATAGTGGGGCCTAATTTCTACTCCCCTGTGGCGCACAGGAGAGTAGTCTTCTGACTCCTCCCTGCTTCCAGGGTTGGCAGAGCACCCCCCTCCCACTGCCCTGATTGGGTGAAGGTCTTCAAAATACTCTTTTTGGGAGTCATTTCATTTGGTTTTTCTACAAATTGAACCAACTGGTCCCTTGGAAGGTAATATTTCTGCAGATCTAATTCCCTGACGTTCCCATCATAGGAGATTTCCTTGTCAGAGACATCAGTTCTAATGTTTTGGTATCAATACAGGACGCCCGTCCATCAATTTCTGGGGGGGCGCTGACCGGTCAGATCCATCATGCTAGGCCTATTTAATTCTGATGGCCTCATGGTTTCTGGCTCATGAGAACCGGCAGCCATGAAGTCAGCAGTGCACAAAGTATTACATGGTTTTGAGTCCCTTAGTACTGAGGTCATCATACTATGATCAGGGGTGCCTTGTTTCTCTCTACCTGTTCGGGGGGCCTCCAATTTGGGTTCAATCTAGTATACTCTTTCTCCAACCTTGCTAGTTTCTCCTTCTCAGCCCCTATCTCCTGGTAATAGCCTTTTGCTCGGCTATCAGGGCTTTATTGGTCTCTATGAACTGCTCTTGAGCTGCCAATTGCTTGTGAAGCCTATCATTCTCCTCACAGAGGGCCGCATTATCTATTTGCATTGCCTGTATAGTTTGGGAACCCTGAGCCAATTTTTGAGTGTTCTCTTCCAGAGCACCTTCTGCCCTTCTGGCGTGCTCCAGTAACTTTCCATATTCTGTTTTGAGTTCATTTAGTTTCTGGACGCCTAACTCACTTTCTTATAAATCTGTTTTTAAATTGCTTACTTCCTGACAGAGGGCATCTTTCTCCTTATTTAGGGTGCCCCTCTGTTCAGCCAGGTCATACCTTTCGTTTTTTGTGTTCTTGATCAAAGTTGGTCTGGAGGTGAAGCTCTCTATTTATTAATTCCTTACTCTCCTCTTCCAACTTTTTGACTTGATCTTGCAGCATGGTTATTTGCCCTTTATATGTTAATTGTTGAGTCAGCTTCTGTTGACTCTCTTCCAGAGAGTCAACCTTTTCCTGATACTCTATTTTTAGGTCATCTAAATGGGCCTCTTTTTCTGAATCCTTTTTCTGTTGTAGAGCCAGGTCCTTTTTAATGTAATTTCCAGATTCTACCTCCGAATCTTGGTTCTTTTGCAATTTTTGTTCCGCTAATTTTAGTTCAGTCTGGATTGTAGCTAAGAGTTCAGATTGATTTTGGCCAAGAATTCTATTTTCCTCATGCTTTTCTCGCATCACTCCCATATGGAGATACATGTAGGCCGTGATTCTGACAATCTTAATGTGCTCCTCTTTAATTTTTGGGGTCATGCATAACTCGCTCAAAGCTTGATGCAATATGCAATATGCCACTGTCCTGCCACATGTTCATGTCTATGGCAGTGACATGTTGCGTCATTTCTTCTAGCCAGACTTTTTCATCTTGTTCTGGCTATTTCCCCCTGACAAATATTTTGTACAGAAGGTGCTCCCTAGCTATATTGATCTCTAATGTGGCCATTTTGGAAAGTGTTCTTTCTTTATTAATTTATTTATGCAAGGGTAATCTGTATTCTGCTGTTTTTTGTCTATTTTTTGGGGTTGAATTAGCTTTAATTTTATACACCGGCCTGTTACTTAGGATTTTTGTTTTGAGGAGGAGCTTCTACAGCATAGCCCAGTATCCCTACTACACAAAGTATCACTTCCTTGCAGGTTAGTCTGCTGTGTTAAACTGCCACGGGTGGCAACACAAACCCAATTGATGGGTACGAGCACCCAATTTTGTTAAGGATTTTAAGCGGGTGACACACCTTGGTCTTAGCCTTGGATGTAGCACACAATAGGAATTGTTTCTCTTTATTTTCTACGAATTCAATTTGAGATGGCACACAACCCGTCTCACACCCCCTTTTACAAATACCCTGGGTCACAATGGACCATGAACCAGGCCAGTTGGTGGGAATGCAATATTTATTTATTTTAAAATTCAAAGAAATCACACAAATTTTAATATTGAAATGCACTTGGTTAACCTCCTACAAGAACATATCCAAAGCACAAATGAATAGGAGCACTTTTTTCAACTAGGATAGATAGCACCCAAGTTAGGGGTTCCCCCTGCAATGTTCCCTCAACCCACAATTAATTGAATTCTAAGTGGATAGAAAGAAGCAGCAGGTAGTCAGGGATATGATGCAGCAAACAGAATCAAAATCCGACCTTCCCTCACAAAATAGCCTAAAATGACATTCTGAAATTGACAAATAAATAATTAATTTGTGGTTAAATCTATGAGGCAAATATGATTTCTCACTATAGCAGTAATATATAAACCCTAGAAATCACGGTATCAACCAAAGGAATACAATTCAAAAGAAAGTTGAAAAGTAGGAACACAATGCAGCCGAATCACACGTTGGAGAGTTGCATTTTTTACTCAATTGCTGTTTTAAATGTCAAACGGTTTTTATGAAAAACGGGTAAAATACTCAGATTTGGAATGCTGTTTTTGGGCTGGGGGAAAGATGCACATCACAGGAACAATATGAAACTGAAAGGATGGCTATAGCTAAATATTTGGATGAGATTTGCAAGATAAAAAAAGGTTCGGTTTTGATAAAATAAAGCCGTTAAAGAGAGAAATCGGTTTGGAAAGGAAAAGGCAGATTTTACTTGTTTTAATGGCTGAGAAAAGAGGAACGCTACCCGTGAATATAAAAGTTATGCTGCAGTTGTAACTCTTCACGCAGTGTACCTCTGTGCTTTAGGGAAAATTAATTTATTTAATCAAAATATTGCTAAGGAGTTACAAGATGGGGTGAATGAAAGAATGACGCTAACA
Organism: Ambystoma mexicanum; assembly: GCF_040938575.1. Taxonomy (NCBI): domain Eukaryota; kingdom Metazoa; phylum Chordata; class Amphibia; order Caudata; family Ambystomatidae; genus Ambystoma; species Ambystoma mexicanum. Next base: position 240,062,958 of record NC_090933.1, read on the forward strand.
CTAGGATATCACGGACAAGATGCACAGAGAATTCTGACAGTAGGATAAATTACCAGGGCATGGATAGGGTTGCTCAAGGAGTGGAACAAAGACAATAGGATCAGGATGGGCTAGGCTATGTGTTTCTATGGGATGGGGAAATACTCACAGTCCACACTTGAGTTTGGGATATTGGGACAGTCAACCAGGTCCTGATCACTGCACAGCTCGGGTCACCAGGTAGCGGCGGAAACTCCTAGATGAACAACAGCTGGGCCTGTCTGGTCACTGAATAGCAGTACAGCTGGATGGCAGAGGTACAGCAGGCATGCAGCTAGCGGGTAAACAGCTGGTCTGGTCAGTTGCTCACCAAAAGGGTACTACAGCTTTTCCCCTGCTTAATGGGATTTTTAGTGGGATTTTCTGGATCAGGGCCTTTCTGGGATAGGGTCAGCTATGCTTTGGCCTTGTAGTGGAATCTGGATTCTGGCAAGATGAATGTAGAATATCAAGAACGCAGGCACTGGAAATTCAGGAGAGAGTGTCTGTCTGTGAGCTCCCACCCTTTATATAAAAGCGGGTGATATCATAGAATTATATGGTAGGGCAGGCTTAGGCTGGGTACGCCCCTAACAACTGGATTGGACAGGGGTGATCGTTACCGCCCTCCTATCAGCTGATTGGACTTTTAGAGACATGACATCAGCTTTATGAGAAGGCTTTACTATGTCCAGAACGCCCCACAGTAAATTTTTCCACTACCCAGTTTTGACATAAATGACCCATTTTTACATTTGTGGCATCTTAACCAATTACGTAGGGAGATTACATATTTTACGGGGAGCGTGCCAGTCCAACTCACCAGTTTGTAAGACTTTGTTTCATCCGCTTAACAATTTTTCATTGTTTTCAGTAAGAAATATATAGCCTAAAATTCTATAACTTTATACACGTGAATAGATTATTATTAGGCATATCAGTATTACATTTCAAAGCGGCATCATGTACACTTTCCTTAGAATATGCAATTTCCTGCCATTTCTGTTCCCAGCATAGCAGTGAAGGCTACAACGTCTTAAATTAAAAACCACAAACTCACATTTGCACTGTTCACTTTTTATGTTCCTGCCAAGTCCTGTTGCAGAGATAAAAGTCTTAAAGTTTTTTTAATCAAAATAGTCTTTTGAAGCAAATGGGGCTGCCTTTGTCCTTCACTTGGCCCATTCTTTCCCAAACTACCCCCCAAATACCATTTTAGCACAAGGTGGCCATGGGGGTTTCCCAGTTTGATTGAATGTTCATTGCCACTTCCTCAGTTCACAGGTTGGTGTCCCAGAATCTTTTGTCTCAGCCTGGAGCACAGACAAAAGTATGATTAGTATGTGATATGTAGCCTTCTGGTCCTATTCAAAGTTTTCCAAGCTAGCAATTATCACTTATGTGTCCCGGAAGTTTATGTTGGCTCCTTTTGGGGCAAGGCCTCAGTTTAGCCAGCAGAAAGACCTGTTCTGAAGCTTGCAAAATCCAGCCAATGCATTTTAATTCCTTTATTTTTTTTCATTTTGTTCTGAATCAAAACAAGCCTGTTGAGTACAACATCCCATATATGTTCCGCAGCAAAACCCCCTTTACATTGCTAGTCAGGGGCAAGTTTTTTATTCAACATTGTACTTTTAAAACAGGCATTTTCTTTTGGTTTGCAAAAGCCCATTTTGACACATGGTGAAAGCTGCTAGGATTTCTCTTTTAAATTCGGTTTTTCTCCATTCCATCTGGCTTCCCAATATTGTTTTGTAGTCCTATTCAGTTTCTTTTATCCAGCAGTTTGTTCAAGCCACAGGTTCACTGAAATTGACATATGCCCATAGAGCTACAATTTCTTTAAAGCCTTGATTTTTGACATTTTGTCACCTAAAAGTTATGCGTCTCACAAAAGGCTGAAAAAGAAGTTTCTTTTGATTTTCCCAGGTTTGGCTTGATACAGTCTTGTCATGCAGGGATCATGCTCTCTTCTGCTGAAGCACAATGTGGATATTGATGAGCATGTCAGGGCCTTATTGATGAAAGCAATGTGATATTGAATAGAGGAAAATAGCGTCAGGGCAGCATCCTTCTTAGCGTAAAATATTCCCTTTTCAATGAGAACTTTTTGCAAGCAGCTGAGCAGCGCTGTCTTTTTCAATTCGCTTCTTTTGGTACACCCAAGAACGCACACTGGCACTTTCCTCGGTGTGCTCCCTGTTCCAACAGCCCAATCCTTTTGTCACTGCCAAATGCAGTTTTGGTGCAATGGTGCGCCAAGGAGCCAGCGCAGCCACTATGCTGTTGACTGCAGAAGCGCAGCTTGGTCATGGATGGGAATAACACTGAATGGATCAATGTAGCCCACAGTTGGGCGCTAATCCCGGCAGTATTACTGCCGGGGCTATTAGCCCTACCGCCAAACCCCTGGCGCTATTGGCGCCGGATCACAGGTTTGGTGGAACGGTAAGTCCCCATTCCCCATTGGGCCCATTCAGGAATTTCCCATTCCCCACTGGGCCAAGTGGGGAATGTTTGGCGCTATTACCACCAGCGGTCTTACCGCTGGCGGTAATAGCACCGAAAATTGGCTAAATCGCAGCAAATTTCCCCTCAGCTCGCAGCTGGGGCAAAATACGCCAAGCACGTGATTTGGCAGACTCTTACATCTGGCGGTAATAGCGTTACTGCCACATTTAAGGGTTACCAACAAACTAATGACGAAGCAGAGTGGATTTAGGGAACTGTCAGGTAATTGTCTAACCGCAATTAGTTATGAGTCGTGTGAGTGTGGTTTGTGAATGTGTATTATGGGAACTATATATTCCTCAGCTGCCCAGTGTTGGCCAGCCCAGCGGCTTCATTACAAACCAAAAATTTAAAAAACTGTTGCAACTCATTGAGAAGCATTTGCTTGCAGGAAACACCCTCTTTTACTTCTGTACTCTATAGGGAGCGGGGTTGCCGTTGCGCTGCAGATGTGTCTAATGAGCTGACAATTGCGCTGCAGATGTGTCTAATGAGCTGACAATTGCAGAGTCAAACTGCTGAGATGTAAAGTCCTACCACCCCGGCAATCCGCTAGCTTCCACTGCAGCCACCAGCTGAAACAGCCGCAAAGTTCTGGGACGGCCTGCAATCAGGGTACATGAGGCATGATAATCCCTCAAAGTTCTCCACAAATTGTGGGATGCACCATCCCCCCACCTAAAGAGTGTGCATCAGCTGCAGGAATGAGAAGAGGTGCATGCTGGCAGTGAAATAAGGGAGGTTGTGGGGGAGTGGGAGAACGGATGGCAGTTCCACAGCACTAAAATCTCATATTTGCAGTATCTCTGGCCTTTTGCTATGTACACATCTCTAGTAGATCCCATTGAAGAGCTCTGCACAGTAGCTAGATAACCACTCATGGCAAAAGGCTCCAGGAGAGAGGGTTCCATGCAAACAAAAAACAAGATATTTAACCCCAGAGGCAAGGAATGTGAGGGCTGCCCATATCTGGTGTCAGATTTTGCTTGTAACTTTGGCAGGGGTATCTTGAAAGTGTATACAAGAAATATGATAGGAGGAGCACTAATTATTATTGTACCTCTAATATATTTAGACTTCAACTAAACTCTTCTTGCACTTCTGTGGCATATGGGTTTTGTTTTCAGGCCTATGTAAACACGGTATAAGAAACAAGAAAAAAGCCTGTTGTTGCCAACATGTAACCCACGTGCACTCTTGAATGTGGAATAATGTTGGTGCTATGGTATTTAGCCCGCTATTCGCTTTCGGTTAGAGTTCTACTTTGGGAACAATTTTAATGAGACGCATTGGTTCCTGGATACAGTTCCACATTAGATGCACTCGACATTCTTTTACTTACTAGGCCTCACAAGACATACCAGGGATGTCTAACCTCTGCTTTTGAACTAAATGCTACAAGATTATATGGGCACAGAAGGCATGATTGACATGCAATGGTATAGTTATACCTTGGTGAGGAGTTATTATCCATGTTAAGATGGCCTCCATTCTAGCGCTACGCAACTGTGAGCGTATAGTAGCCATTGCCATAGTCACCAAAGTTACTAACACGGATGTGGGGCACCCGACTGGTGTTGCCGGTCTGTGTGTTTGCCATTAACAAGTAAGTAGGGAGCTCCCGGGATTGTGTCACTCACAAGAGAGTGGGTTGATAATGAGAATCCACTTTATAATTCCTACAAGGACTTAGTCACTGACAACATTTTGTTTATGCTGTTATGGAAACAGTTCGAAGAAATGCGGACGGGCAGCGGTCTCCGGCACCTCGTCCCACTCCTTAATTACATTAGCTCTAATTAGCAAGCCACTTTTAAAGTTACAGTTGAAGATTGTGCAGGCAGTTCTAAGAGCTAGATCTCTGAAGAAATCAATTAATTTAATGTAATTTGTATATTTAATTTTTATATATATATTTTGGAATTCATAATTTTAATATTTTCTTCTAAACTGTGATATACCGGACAGGTATGTCTTTTAATCAACGGTAGAAATCCGATAGGTGGAGTCCGCTATCTAACCTGCTGTATGAGTGTGGCAAGCCGGAACATGGTTGTTTGACTAACAGGTCCTATTGTTCTCCATTCATTGTAGAGTGGCGGAATTCAAATCTCCAGAGAAGTTCAGAATACATGAAAACTCAGCGAGTCTGTATCATTAGAAGCTGGGTGAGTGTTCTATTTTGGCTAGACCTAGCCTCGTGACATTTGCCAGCACACTAGCAACATGGTTGAGATTGAGTCAGTAATAGTGCTTATTTGGTCACAGGTTAGACTTCAGCATTGAAATGTTTGAAACATTAGAGGATAGTTTTATTTTTACAATTACCAGAATAGTTGATTGAATAAAGTGTAAGGAACATACAGGTTAACTTTGATATATTACGTGTTGTAGGTGAACAGTTCATATTTTGACAGTAAAGGACAACTCAAAGCCCTGAAGATGGATATAATGAGATATCCGAAACACGTCAAGTGTCAATGTGAAATTAGTGGACACTTGATTTTGATCTGCAAAAACACTTTTTGAGCCTTGTACCTGAAATCAATTAATGCCCAGGGATCAGGCTAGTTGGTAACTATCATTTCTTATGAATATGTTATTAAATCTTGAATTTTGAATGACAAATTATATATGCATTTTTTTGAAGGACTACTTCCGTCAAGACTGCGTGTGGGTTACCTGTTGGCAACAACAGGCTTTTTTCTTGGCTCTTGAGAGTGTGCCATGCACCAGGATGCGGATGCCCTATTGATCTGCCTAGGCATTTGCAGTTCTTAAAAGAATCATGGATTCCCAAGCAGGTATGCAGTACTTTTCTAATTTCAGAGTCTGTCCTTCCAGAGATGTGAAGGGGCTGCCAGACATTATCCTATGCCTAAGGTGTGAACGCTCCCCATAGGGGGGTCCTGGAGTCAGGAAGGAACCGCCTCAGCTATCAGCAGCTATTTGCACTACAAAACCGGAAAGAAGAGGTTGCCTTTCTGTAATAAGGGGGTCATTTTTTACCCACATGTATCAGTCTTCACACAATTTGGTATGATTTCTTGCATGAGTTTGGGAAATATGTTTGCATGTTTTTTTTTTGCTAGAAGCAGAGTTACACTTCAATCCAAGTGCATGTGCTTAGAAACTCATAGTTCAATAGCTACAAATGTACTTGAATGAAAGAGTTGAATTGGCAGTCTCCAAAGTGCATGTCTCCTCTCTCGTTAATGAGAGCCAGTCGTTCAAGTTAGTGAAATGATTTATTGCATAGCAGGAGGCAAGCCGGTCCTCTGCATAGCAGGAGGCAAGCCAGGTTCTCTGCATAGCAGGAGGCAAGCCGGGTCCTCTGCATGCTAGGAGGGCAGTAGAGCAAAGGTCGCTGGTGACAGCTTAGAACGACTGTACACCAATGACTGCCGCCACCGGACCTAACTGCCAGTGGTCCTCATTACGACCCAGGCGGTAAGGGGTTTACGCCAGCGTAAACGGCGCCGACCCTTACCGCCTGAGTACGAGATCCCTTAGCGCCATGGCGGATTTAACACCTGCTTTTAGCAGGTGTTAAAATCCATGGCGCTAAGGGACCTTGATGTTAATTACGCCACCGTAATTTACGGTGGCGTAATTAACGCCTTCCCCACTCCCATTATGCCCTATGGGGCAAAAATGGGAATGGGGAAGGGTAAATGAGGATTGGGGACTTACCGCCCCGCCAAGGTCGGAATGGGGCGGTAAGTCCGCCATCCACCATGGCGGAGTTGGCAACTTAGCGCCATGGACCATGGTGCCAATAGCGCCATGGTCCTCCGCCAAGGTCGTAATGAGGCCCAGTATGTTACCGAACATATTGAGCTGGTATATATTTACAGGGTAGTACGCCCAGTGAATTAACATGTGGAATAAACCCAGTCTTGATAAGGAACGTTAGAAAGTTGAAACACGTGTTGGCACTCGGGCATCTGCAATTTTCACCAACCACATATGGTTTCGGTTGGAAAATTGAATTAATAATGGCTGATACTCATTAAGGAGAGAGGAGACATACCCTTTGGAGACTGCCATTTCAACTCTTTAATTCAAGTAAAGGTGTAGTTACTGAGCTATTGGGCTGATTCATGGAATTTGTGCGCCGAAAAACAGGGATTTGTGCGCCATTCTGGCCGCAAATCCCTGTCTAACAAATGGGGATTTGCGGGCAGAATGGCGCACAAATCCCCATTTTTCAGCGCACAAATTCCATGAATCAGAGTTTCTAAAACCTAAACATTTGAAAGTTTTGAATTGTGTTAAAATTCGAAAAACATATGAATTGGGATGAATCAGGACTAATTATGTTACCATTATAGCACATTGCATTTTAGGATTGATTTTAGGAAATGTTTTGTAAGGTTATATGGTTCTTTTATTGTTATTAAAGTTTATTTTGATGCTGCTCTTATGCTGAACTTTAGGATACAAATGCGATATGGGAATTGCTGAACCTATTGTTTTTCCAATTAAAAAAATATATATGAGTAAAATGAATTTTTAGCAGTCCAGGCAGGTTTCAAGTGTGAAGGTCATTTCCCCAGTGTTTTCCACTTTTCCACTGCAAGTTGGAAAAGTTGAAAATTGCACGGTAGACCTTTTGCACAGAAGTGCAAAGGAATGTGGTCCCATCCAGTGCAATTCAAATGTACTTTAAAAATGACTATGCATGACATTATAAAGGCGATCACATCAGCCTTTGACCACATTGCTTTTTTTTGCTACGAAACTCCTGTGTGACTTGCAATATCCTTTCAGGATACAGTAGGTGCATGTTATCCTGTATATTACCTCTGAGTTGATATGCCACAACTGAACTATACAAAGAAAAACAAAATACTGGTCCTCATTACGAGTTTGGAGGTAGCCATGCCACTATTTGCAGCATGGCTGCCTCCAAACTCGGGGCCGGGTTCCTTGAATGAGGAATTACCGGGCCATTCCAACCTTGGAGGATCCGGTAATTCCTCATTCAATTTACTCATCCCCATTCCCTTTTGAGCCCCCATAGGGCTTGATGGGAATGGGGTGGGAGCTAACAACGGGCCCATTGATAACGGGCCCATTGTTAGCTCCCTGGTCCCGCGAGGGAACCTCGTAATAGGGCGGAAAGGGTTTAACAGCACCGGCACCATTACCCGTGCCAGTAAACCCATTCCACAAGGGTCATAATGAGGCCCACTGTCTCTCTAATAGGGTCACTGCAGGCTTCTGTGTATCATCAGATAATGAACTCTTCTTTCTCTCTTTTATTGGTTGTAGATAAGTTATAGCGTATTTGAATATATGTATTTGCAAAGTTATTCCATGTAACTGTTCTTATATTTTTCTCCTATACTGAAAAATTGAAAAAAAATGTTGTTGTTGCAAAAAAGAAGTACAGGTAGCAGTGAGATTTAGATTGAATAAAAGCCAATTTAAACAACAGTGTGCCATTTCAGCAATTTGATGTGATCAAAAAGAGAACAGAAAAGGCTGCCCCAGAATATTAAAAGTACCAAATATTGCAGGATAATGTAAAAGGTGATGTAATTACAAACTGCAATGCAAAATATAACGAGGCCATAAATATGTCAGAGCAACTTCAGGGCGTTTAAACTGTGAGCACAATAAACCGTAAATCAGCCGTGAACACTGAGAATGAATTTCAGAAAAGCCAACAATCTGGGGAGGGAACTAATTGCTACCTAATTCGAGAGAAAACGAGATGGGTGTTGGTAAATGCGCAACATGCGGCGATGGCAGTTTCATGGCCCAATAAAAACCGTGCGTATTCAGGGTCTAAAAGTATAATTGCAAATGCTTTTATTAATTGCAGAACTTCTCCTTCCCGATTGTGCAATCCGCCAATTAGCAAACCGTTTGGCACGAGGTTGCGTTTCCACACATTCAAGGGAAAGCAGCAGAACGTCTGCGCAGAAAAAGTGAAATGTGACAGGCGCACCCAGCGAGTTCCCGCCTCCCCATGAGGTAAAAAGCCTGAAGGGGTTCCGCAGCGCAGTTTTCTTTGTTTTATTTTTCAGTTAATGAAAATCTTGTATGCGTTATCGTAAAAGCAAATAAAACGTCGAAAGTATGCAGTCATCACAGTGACTGCTTAGAACGTAAAAATCATCTTTTCGGACGCTCTCAAATCCCATCTTCTGCTATCTGATTAACGAATGTATTTGCAATGGTTGCCCTACTTTTTGTTTTAAGCATTCTTTGTACCGTTTTTACTCCTATGTTCAGCGCTTTGGCGTAAAGCGCTATGTAAAACTAGATAAAATACAAATACAAAAATTAAATCAGTTTTCTCCTTGATTGGCTAGCCATCATTCAGTCCTACCACAAATGTAACCCCTTCAAGCATGAATTCCTCCTCATTGTCGCGCCGCTAAACAAAAACTTGCCTGACAATGTCTCAATGATGTATGCCTAGGATCTGCAACTCATGGATTCAGCAAAATCCTTAGGCTTCACCGTTGACAGGATTCTGCCCTTCCAGAAACACATTGGCAAGAAGGCCCAAATGTCCCGGCTTCAAATGTCCACCTTTCGCAAAATCAAACCATTCATCCTTCTGCAGGACTTGCAGACCGCAGTGCAGGCCCTTGTCATCTTGCACCTTGATGGCGGAAATGCACTCCTGATGAGGCTCCCAGCTGTTCACTTGACTCCCCTAAAATCAGTCCACTGTGCCGCAGAACAGTTTATTAGGGATGCACAGACATTTGACCGAATCACCCACATTCTATGCAGACTACATTGACATCCTCTCAAGGCCAGGATACTGTTCAAGTCTATGGGCCTCATTACAAGATGGGCGGAATGGGATTAACGGCGCCGGTAATGGTGCCGGCGCCGTTAATCCCATTCCGCCCCATTACAAGGTTCGCTCGCGGGACCCGCGCTGGACGTCTGGTTTTGCCAGACATCCATAGCCGGTCCCGCGAGGGGACCAGGAAGCTAACAACTTGTTAGCTCCCTCCCCATTCCCATTGAGCCCTATGGGGGCTCACATGGGAATGGGGAAGGACCGGGTCCTGGTTCCCTGAAGGAGGAAATACCGGGCCCTCCAAAGTCGGAATGGCCTGGTATTTCCCCATTCAGGGAATCCGGGCATGATTTTGGAGGCAGCCATGCCCTTATTAAGGGCATGGCTGCCTCCAAAGCCGTAATGAAGCCCTATGTATCAACTACAAAGTAGTCACAAGTAGCATGCCAGCATACTTAGCGGCTAAGCACCACATATCTGGTGGCCCGCACAGGGGTGGATTCGGGACCAAAAAAGATGCTGGAAATAATGATCAAAGGGCCCCCATATCACACTTTTTCAACAAGGCCAACCCTTTTCTTCTGAGAAAATATGGAAATACCACACAAAAGAGGCCCAGCGTGCAGAGGCCTACAGGGAAATTTCCAGAGTTCCCTGTAGGCCACTCCATCCTTAGGCCCACACTCCTCAAGCACTAACGCAACCAGCCAGCTTCAATCACAACTTGTGCGCAAAGAGAAGACCTGCAAACAATCCTTCTCTTGTCAGCACCCAGCCTTGCAAACTCAATCCCAGTGATGGCTCAGAATGCCCCGACAGTTCTCCAATTTCGCAAATCTCAAAAAACATGGCTTTTTCAACAACATCTAACGTAAGAATAATCTCAAAGAACACACAGACCGAGGCACAGACCATAACTCGCAGTACTGCGCAACTGTTAAAAGACACCAGCCCAAATGCCAGCTACCCAGTACAGCGCGCCACTGCTCTCAAGCTAGGTCTGTACTTTAAATATTAAAATAAAAATAAAATGTGAGCCCATGAACGGATTAGAAACATTTACTCACTGTAGTACTACTTGTTCATGGCTCTCTTTCTACCATTCCTATGGGAGTCTGTCCCACAGAGATAAAAAGTATTTTTGCTTGTTTTGCTTGCAAAATATCCTTTCCCATTACATTGTATGCATGCACTAGGGTCTTTTTAGTGCTGATCCTGCCCAACGCCTGCTGACTCCCTCCACTAGCACCACTTGTCAGTCCTTTGCCCATTCGCCGGCTACACCTAAATAATATACAGTGCATGGGGTAGGTGTGCACAGGAAAGGAGATTATGTTCTAAACATCACACTGAACTTCATGATCTCTGCGAACCAAACCTTTATGGCTGACGTAGACTGGGGTCTCTCCTTCCAGCAGTCCCTCTATTGCTGCATTGGTCTCACCTGGGTATTGCATTTTATTGGTCAACTGTGCTGGATGAGGAGTGTGGGTCATTTTCAAAGGTTACCTTTGACTATTCCAGGCCTCCAGTAACCCTTACATTGGGGTTGGGAATGCATTCTGGCAGTTTTTGAACATAACCTGTAAGCAAAATAAATCAGCCTGAATTTCGTACCATAGATCTCCGGGGCACAATGCTTTTTCTAAAAATAACTTCTTGGAATTATGCGGCTGGAATATTCCTTCAGTTTGCCAGGATTACCATTCTGGGTGAGTTTAACTTCTGGGTTGATAGGCATCAGGAACGTCACCCGATACTGATAATTATCTGAAAACACTTGAGTACCTGGAGAGCAGGGTAGACGCCTGGATTCTACTTCAATTGTCCTAGGCCGCTAGGATCTCCTTAGCTAAGATGGTTGTCGTCCCTAAACTCCTGTATATATTCAATAATGTCCTGATTTTCCCCCAACCCCGTGCTCTTTTGGGCACGGTTAAGGCCGATGATGGTTCACATGGTATGGGCGGGAAGGCAGGCTAGGCTAGCAAACGATATGTTGACGCAACCGTATGAAAGAGGCGGGCTTGCCTGTCCTGATATGTACATCTATAATTTAGTAGCCCAGATCCAATACAGTGTGTGGTGGTGATCTCCTTCTCCGCATCTGCCTCATGTAGGGCTGGAGAGAGCAACCACGTATCCTGACAGTTTGACATCTCTTCAAATTCAAATTCTTTAATGTGATATAGGTTGAAAATAAATTCAAACTTTACACATATATTAATAAACATTAGCATAAAATCGTACACATAGAATCATACATATAAAATCATTAATCGTAAATCGTAAATCAACGCTCCATATAACATATGGCAAGACCTGTGACTACGCTCATCCTATAGACTTAAAAGAGCCCAGCTGGAACCATAGACTCTTCCCTGTAAAATGATAATTGAACATACTTAAAGCCCCAATCCTGGTTCTATCTGTTGCCAGGTATTATAGAGTGCTATGAATAAGTGCATGTTGCAAGTATTGGTACAATACTTCCAAAATGAGAATTCATGTATAGTGGACGGATCATGCACAAATTCACTCAGGCAATGATCAATTGTCTTCTTCAGTGCCCTGCATTGAGTTAGTAAGTGCCTGGCTGTCTCTATACACAAGGGGGATTTGCAGATCCGACATGTTCGTTCTACTACAGGAATATTTTCCTGTGCTCCTGTGATGGATAAGGTCGGTAATTGTTCCAATCGAAACAAAATGATAAAGCGACGGAGTCTTCTGGTCGGGCAGAGAAAAAGGTAGGCCTGCGGTTTCATGAACTTATAAACTCTATGATTCACAAAGTGATATGATTTTAAGAGTGTCTAAATGGGCAAAATTCTCCAGCCAGTCCCAAAGGTCCACCTTTTTCCCAAGTGCATTTAACATTTCCTTAGTAACACTTACCCCTCTGTTAATCAAGCCAATTTCATTAAGGAATTTGCCCATAACTTTATAGAAAGACGAGGTGGTGTTTTTTTTGCTTAATTCCTGATGAAGAACTATTAATAAAGGATTGGATGATCCACTTGTCATCTTAAGATAGAACCCAGTTCTTCTTTTCAATACCATAGCCTTAAGTGAGGGGAGGCCCAACTCTAATCTTATCAGGGCCATCGGCACACCCGGGGGAAGCCCTAGCATGCGTCGCCAGAACTTTCCCTCTAACACTTGGAGCCACGCCAGATTTACCGTCAGCAACGACTCAAGGCCATATATGACCATAGGTGCAAAAACTTGCATGTAAAGGTGGCGGGTCCCCCACAAAGTAAAGCCCCCTTGTTTATTAGTGAAAGATGCAATAAGTGAGATCACTTGAAGGGCCCTAGTAACACGGCCTTGTCTGCAAAGGGCATAATCACCTAGGGGCTCCATTTCCACTCCTAGGTAGCGATAGGACGGGGCGTATTAAATAGAATGTTTATGGACTATCAAATTCACACGTGTTACTCTTTTCCTAGTGAATCTCAACACATTAGTCTTCTCTAAATTGATGTTCAGGCCGTTGGTCTTAGCGTACTCCCAAAGAGTATGAGCAGAGCGCCTGAGGCCACCAATGGTGTTATCGAGGACTACCAAATCATCGGCGTACGCCAATACCGCACATAAAACTTCGCCTATTTTTGGTGGGCAGTTATTTACCTCAGCAAGAGTTGCAGGAATGTCATGTACATACAAGTTGTATATGAGAGGTGCAGTAACGCAGCCCTGCTTGACCCCTCTATTTTGCGTCACGTTTCGGGTCGAGTTGCCCTCCTGGTTGAGTCTGAGGCACACCGATGTATCTTGATGGAGCAACCTAAGATAATATAACAAACCTGTAGGACAGCCCAGCACTTCTAGCTTATTCCAGAGCCTCGCTCTCGGAATAGAATCAAAAGTGGCCTTAAAATCAATAAAAAGTGCATACAACCGGGGTTGGCCCCTACAATGCGCCCTTGTACGCAATATATCCATTACTAAAAGGTTATGCGATGTAGAGAAATCCCGCCTAAAACCGCATTGAAATCTACTGAGTATACCAGTGTTCTCTACCCATTTTTGCATTTCAGTGAGCAGAAGAGAGGCAAAAAGTTTCCCAGTGACATCCAGCATGGATAAAAGCCTATAATTGTTTGGGTCTGTGCGAGTGCCTTTTTTAAACACCGGGATCAAAATAGCAGTTTGCCAAGATCGGGGAATTTTCCCCAGTATAAAGATCTTATTAAATAGTACGGAGAATAGGTCCGCCCAAAAGGACGGGGTTTTTTTTATCACTACATTCGCAAGCCCATTTGGCCCGGGAGCTCTAGAAGACTTGAGGATGACAATTTTGTTATATATTGCCTCAGGTGAAACGTCAAAAGGGGGATGGATAGGAGGCTTCCCCATAGAGCTACTCTCGGGCCCATCTTCCTCAGCATTGCGATTAAGGAGGAACTGTTCCCATATTTTCTCATTGATTGGATTAGCGAGCGGTCCTTTGACCTTCGCTCTATTATCATTTAAGAGTGCCCAAATACTTCGGGAGTTTCTAGGACAAATAGTTCTAACAAGTCGCTGATAGCAATTGTTCCTCTCTATTCTCTTAATACCCTTTAACTCTGCTCTATATCGATTTTTGGCCGTTCTTACTTTCTCACGATAAAGGACTCCCGAAAGGTTCTGACATTTTAAGCTACGTATCGTTCTTCTAAGCCCTCTCTTAGCATCCCTAATTCCCCCATTATACGGGCGAGGGGCACTTCCCTCTTTCAAAATATAGCCCTTTTTGATAGCGGCATGATGATTTGAAAACCCTGATATCCACCCTTCAATTTCATTTACAGACATACACAGGATATCATCCAGACCATCTGCCACATCCAGATTAAGTGCTTCAGAGGCCGCTCTTACATTCTTCTCCATCCAAACTATTCTAGTTCCTGAACAGTTAGTTAAAATACTTCCGATGTTTAACTTAGGGGTATCAGGAATCGGGGTCTGGAATGTACATAGTAATGCCGCATAATCGCTCCAACTGTTGGGCTCTACCCACATATCAGCCACTCTTGACTGCATCTGGGGGCACATCAATATATAGTCTAATGTACTCCAGGAAGATCCGTTAGACCAAGTGTGTTTCCCTGGCCTATTCCCCGAGGTGCGGCCATTGATCATAGCCAAGTCCCAAGATTCGAACAGTTGCATCCACCCCAGTCCTTCCTTCTCCCTCTTTCCGTGCGTCATCAGACATCTGGAGCTGAGGCCAGGATTAGAAGCTATAGGAGTTTCATCGGACATATGACAATTGAAGTCCCCCACTACTATGACTGCGGCATTCCTAGGTCCCAATGACCAAGAAGTTAATAGATCCTGTAAAGCCTCTTGTAGAGAGTCTCTTACTACTGCTCCAGGGGGGTTATAAAGGTTGATAAGAAGAAACTTAACTCTTCCCCCACCGTGGGGGTAAACAACTTCCACTGCCAATAATTGATCCTCAGCTCTACATTGAATTTTACGAGACATCATGGTGTTAGCAACACCCGTAAGTAGGCCGCCATATGGGCGTCCCTTGCTTCCCCGTTGTGCAGGTGATTGGTAAGTGACATAGCCATCCAGAAAGAGAGAGTCCAATGCCCATGTCTCTTGCAGGCAGACACAGCTATGTCGGGATAAAAGATCTGCAGAGCCCTCTGTCCTCAATAGATGGGAGAAGCGTCTGCAGTTCCAGGACAGTAATGATAGGCTTCAATGCTTCTGTAACAACTGGGGAAGAGACTCCAATAAGGACTTAAGTGCTTGTTGTACTTCAGCCAATAGAGGGTTCTCCCCTGACACTATCTTAGAGTTATTTGCACAATTTGGTGGGAAGACTGGTCCTTCTGGGATTAGAGCAAGATCTTTCTCCTGTGGGTCCACATCAATGGCAATATCTACCGCTCTCAGCTCTTCTTTGTGGTTGCTAAGCAGTTGTGCCGTGTTCAGGAACACACAATGTATAGCAGAGACATTGGGATTAGGGCACGACAGGGGTTCAATGAACATAAAGTCCTCTGATTTCAACACTCGAAGTTGGGGGATGTGATATAATCTAGTCAGTAGCTCTGAGCGTGCCAACCAGGAATTGTTGTTCCTAGGATATAAATTCTTAATGAAACATATACGGTTTATATGGGTTTCCTGCAC
Organism: Ambystoma mexicanum; assembly: GCF_040938575.1. Taxonomy (NCBI): domain Eukaryota; kingdom Metazoa; phylum Chordata; class Amphibia; order Caudata; family Ambystomatidae; genus Ambystoma; species Ambystoma mexicanum. The sequence continues at coordinate 240,078,397 of NC_090933.1, forward strand.
ATCCTTCACTTTCTCTGGAGGTATATTCTCAGGTCGTTCCACCGATAACTGTCCCTCAGGTATAGGCTCAGGCTGAATGATCATACTTGATTCAAACTCTAGTTCAGAGCCCTCCCCAATAGTTATGTCGGGGTCCACATCCTGTGGCTTCTCTTCGGGCATCAGCCAGTCTGAGAGTGGGCCTTTTTTCATTGCCACCCGTGATGCCGCTCTCATCATTCTTTTCCGAGCTTTTTTAGAGCGTGTTTCAATTGGAGGGCCAGTTCCTACAATAGGGAGTTGAGGACCAGTTTTGACAGGCTTCTGTTTAAGAGCCTTCTTTGCCAGTCTGCGCTGTTTCCGTGAGAGGGGTCCCCGAGGACTGTGCTCCGGATCTTGGATTGCTGCTACTATGGGGTCTTCTTCAATCGAGATGTTACTGTCCGGAGCCTCAAGGGCCACATTCTCCTCCCTCACGGATGCCTGACCTTCCATCTCCTCGGCTATTTGCAGAGCGACTGATAAATTATCTTCTGCATCCTCACGCGGTATATCCTTCAGTTCAAGTGCTAGTGAAATAGAATTGGAGTTTGCCAGAATACGACCCGTCATCTGAAGCAGGGCAAATTGGAGGGCACCTACTGACGTTTGGAGCTCAGCTAGTTGAGTAGAACTGGGATGGGATCCAGTGCCCCCCATTGTCTCGTGATTCGGCTCATCCTCCATCGAAGCCATTGCAAGGTTCGGAGATGTAGATAGACGTTCACAATATCCCGCAGCACTATGCTCCCCTGCATCAGTATTCATGCTGTTTATTTTCTGAAGCGATAAGCCACTAGGTATAGGCTGTGGAGTGTTAGGCTGCATTCCTCTCTGTATTGTCAGACACAGGTCCAAGAGGGAATCATTATCAATATCATCCAAGTTAGAGGAATTAATAGACAGGCCATCCCTGTTCACTGGTACTACCCTTTCGTCAATTATGGTAGAATTGATCTCAGGGGGAGGGTTCACCGGGAAGAACTCCGTGATGGCTCCTTGTGCTACAGGTAGGTCATGTTTAGTGTTCTTCTTACGTTTACCCCCTTTTCTATTGGACTCCTTTGTCTCCTTCATAGCTTGCGGCTTGTTATTCCTCAAATTGTAGATAGAGTGAGGAGCTCTCTTTCCCCGCTGCATCCCTGAATGGGATAGTTCTTAACAAGGGTTGGGGAATCCGGAAGGGCTACCTAACGCTTACACTGTCTCTTCCAGACCACACAGAGGGGGAAGCATAAGCTATATAATCCGGGTCCAGGGCCTTAGCCCGCAGGCCTCAAGGTAAATCTTCCAAGTCTCTTCCTCCTCAGAGTACAGTTTTATTTCTACTGAAGGATATCCAATATACTATCAGGACCCGATGTCGGGCGATTTTCCTCAAGTCCGGGGGGGATCTTCTTAGTTACCTTCTCCCTTAGGCCTCAGGGCAATTTCACTGTTTAAAGGACCTCCAAGTCCGCCACAGACTAGTCCTTGGCCAACCCTTCTCTTAGGTGGGCTCCCAATGCTCCTTGGGCTTCCAAGCCCTACTTGGTAAGAGGCCTCAGAAAAAAGACGACAAGGGGCGTCCTGGGCAAAGCAAAGCCAACCAGCCAGCTGTAGGGAGATAGCCAGGGCAGTGCCCTAACCCCGTGTCCCGAGTCCCCTCTACTTACCACCGGTTTAATCCGGCGTTCTACCACACTTGGTGCAGCCCGGCGCAGCCGTTGCTCCGTCGGCTTTCCGCTCCTCCGCTTATCCTTGGGGGTGCATTCGTCCTCCAAGGACACCGTCTCACAGGGCCGCCGCACCGAACGCCAGAGAAGCGCTCCGGAGCACTGTGGATGCTGCTTCCTTACGGCCCACCTCCTCGAAACAGCAATAAGGCACCGGGGAGGCCAACAGTGCTCACGGGCCGCTCGCGGCCACTCGCAACCACTCGGTACAGCCTAGCCCAGCGTGCTAGAGTAAAGGACCTCACTCTGGTCTCTGTTCTCACTCTGACGTGTCAAGCCACACCTCTTCCTCGTCTCTGAGGCCGCTTCCGACACTTCCCACCGACATCTCTTCTGTGGGGGCGGAGAAGACCTGTTCGAATCCAAGGACAACTAGTGGATGTTACTTGTAGGGCGTGGGGACAGAGTGGAGTTCTTGACTGGGGAGGAATATCTATATGAGCTGGTCTACTCTATATATAGGACACACAGGGTGGAAGTCACATTTGAACATTTTTTCGGGTCCATGATCAGCAACTTGGGATGCACACCCTGGGGAATATTATACTGGAGGGGAGATTCAGCATGTGGGAATAGTTGCAAGCGAGGGGGGATGGGAATGCAATGACCATGTTGCCATACTACAGATTCAGGCAAGCACAGAGGACTCTTTGGGCATCCTTTCCAGGCAATCCCATAGTGGCCCTGGTAGTCTAATATGTGGTAAAAGCACTGAGGTGTACGAAATTGGTATCTTCCTTGTACAAAGTGATAAAGCCCTCATGAATAGAACGGGAGAATAGATCTAGGACCTGGTGGGATGAGTCATTAGGAATTATACTGAATGACTTGCAGGGAAAATTGGATGTACGCAAACTAGATGGATATCTTTCAACCACAGATTCAGTCTGACCCACTTCACATTTCTCCAGCAGATATACTACACTGCATTACAATTGCAAATGTTTTACCCTGATAGGTCGGCGCAATGTTTGAGATGCTCCCGCAACCAGGCTGATTTCATGCATGTGGTATGGGATTGTACGTATATACATGAGTTCTGGTTGCGAATGATGGCTGCTATGGGCCGGATGCTAGCATGCCAACTGTCAGAAGACACAGGAATATGTTTTTGGCTACATTTGAATGCGGGGTACCGACTAGAGAAGAAATTGGTTGGTATGGCCTCTATCGTCGCATGCTCATTAATTGCCACAGCAAGGGGAAACAAGGTGCAGCAACCTTCCCAGAGCGGTTAAATCGTATGAAGGATTGTGAGGGAAAGGAAGCACAGTACGCCTTGCTGCTCCCGAGTAGAAGAAGGCCAATAGACTTCTAGGGCCCTTTAGGACATATGTAACTGCAGAGGAGGATGTGAGGGAGGACACAAGGGAGGCGCAATTGACTGTACCAGCAGATGCTACCGTAGACATATGATCGAAAGGGTGCTCTATGAGCATATTGACTATGCCAGGTTGGAGGGAGGAGCGCGGGTGGTTCTGGGTACACTAGGGTGCGCTTGGCTGAGGATGGCTATCAAGGGGTGTATTGAGTGTGGAAAGTGTAAACAGGGAGTTTTGTTTTGTTCATATGCTTCAGTTTGTACTGATGTGTTAAAATAAATTAAAACAATTTCCCCCAAAAAAGCAACATTTGGGTTGATAGTCACTTTGATGCCTTAGCTACTGACTTTCACACTTCTTTGGCATCTGTGGATCTCTCTTCTGTGGTTTATTCAGTAATACACATGGGGGGCCATGCGTTGGATGGTATCTATTCTAAACTGGTGCATCTTTCTGTGGGAAATCAGACTCTGGTTATTTGGTCAGATCATCCATTTATCCCTTTCTGCTTTCTTGCTCCTTCGTCTCCTCCACCTCTCACAAGGAGTAATAACATCTTATTGAGACCAAAGGTTCTTGTATCTGAGGTGGCCATCAAACCTCTGGCTGAAGCTACAATTGCCACTGTACCCTGTAAAGTGTATTTCCCTTCCCAGTTTGACTACATATTCAATCTCTATAGTCAAAGTGTCACTGTACTTCTTAACACCTGCTCTTTGAAATCAATCACGTCGCCCCTTGGTTTACTGCAAATCTAAAGAATCTTAAAGAGTCCAGATGGCATGGCATGCTGAATGTCACTATGTTAATCGTTGTAGGCCAGGTCGCAAACTGTTTTCTCCAGAGGAGCTAAACAATCATAATAGAGCTATTATCAATGCTTAAAACACTTATGGGCCAATATCATCTCGACGTCTATCAATAAAATGTTCACCCTATTTAAATTGGTTAAGGATCTCTTTTAACCAGTCTCCTGGTTTCCTTCTACTCTTCCTTCTTGTGCACTATTTGAATCCTTAAATCTTTTTTTCACAGAAAAATAATAAAAATATATATAAAAGCTTGGCCACAATTGATAATTGTCTTTCTGCTTGCCTTCTGCTGTCTGTCTTCCTTTCTGGCTTCTCCAGCGTCCTGTCACTGATTTGCCCCTACACAAACTTCCCATGCTCAAAAAGAAATGTTAACAGCTTAACTTAAACCAACCAGTCTCGATGTAGACCCAGCCCCAGGCTCTCTGCTGCTACCAAATTCAGATACATTTGCCACTTGTTTCTGAATTATGATCAATCAATGTTTCTCATCCCGACCAATGCCTGGTATTCCCTAAGTGGTGATTATCTCACCATTACTGAAGAAAACAGCCTTCGACCCTGCTATCCCTGCCAATATTTGTTCCTTGGCTGCATTGCCCGTAATTGCTAAAATCATGGAAAAAGTGGTTCTGGGCCAGCTTCAATCTTTTTTTGCATGAATCTCAAATTCTTTCCCCTAAACAATCTGGATTTCCCCCAGGACAGAAACAGCCTTGGTGGGTTTTGGGAAGTTATATTGTCCACTGCAGACAACGCAGTATAAATGATTATACATGATCTGTCTGTTGCGTTGGAAACTGTAGACCCCCGCACATTTCTTGACACCTTAGGACCTGTGGTCTACCCCACTCCCAGGACTCAAGACTCTAGAATGGTTTCACTTCATCTGTTTTTCTGACCAGTTTGGCTCTGTCGAGATAGAACTTCATATCTCTTTTCACATACAGCCAGTGTGTATAGTGCAATGTCTGTAGTTGATTGCACAACAGGAAAGAATGTGGGGGGATAATCTCATTGATGTGGAAGTAGGAGACTACTTTAGGAAGAAAACCTGGGTGCATTCTGAGAGCAACTTTAACTCTGCGGAATATAGTATAGGGTTACAATGCTGAACTTGCCTAAATGTCACAGACCCTTCTGTCTGAAGTAAGGGCAACAGCCAATGCAATCTTCCACGTCACTTATTTCATGCTCACTGAGGCAAAGGGCTCTAGAGATTTGTGAGCCAGCTATTTAAGACCAATTTGAGGTTCGTACAGCGTGCGGTCTTCTCAGTGGGGTAAGTCTTGTAAGGCCCCCCTCACGGGCCTCTTCACAATGTGACTGCAGCCTCAGAAGGCAGTGTGGTTGGGAGAACACTCGGAAGCAGAAGAGCTGGAGAAAAAACAAAAGCAAACAGATTGTTCCAATACAACAGAAGATCATCCTCCATCCAACCTTAATCCTACCCCTTCTGAGAGGCATAGTGGGAGCATTTGAGATTGAGGTGAGTTGCAATTAGATCCCACAAGGCGAACCACCAGTTCTGAAAGAGTTGTGCTATCACATCCTGTCTGATTTCCCACTTATGGCTGGAGTAGAGAAGTTTGCTCTGGCAAACTGCTTCAACATTCAGGTTTCCTGCCCAGTGAACTGTCCTGATGGAGATCTTGTTGAAGATTGTCCATTTCCTGAAAGCCTCTTCCGACTGGCACAGCTGGGGAGGCTTTGTTCCTATTTGGTGAGATAAAACATGGGTGTTGAGCTGCCCGTCCTGATCTAAACCCTCTTTCCATATACGGCAGGAAGTAAGGCCTTCAGTGTGTTGAAGATTGCTTATAACTCATGTAGATTGATGTGTGAAGTCTTGTCCAGCTTGGACCAGAGGCCATTAACATCAAACTTCTCGAGGGTGGCTCCCCAACGCATCATTGACAAGTCTGTAGTAATCCCTTCTCAGCATGAATCCTCCCAAAAGGTAAAACCCTGCTCCAGTTTCTCTTGATCAGTCCTCTATAGAAGATTATCTGCACAGAAAGTGCAATGGAAACACAGTCTGAATGTCTCCCCCTGCCCTGTCTCCAAGAGGCTGCAAAGTGTAGATGGTACCTCCTCATCATCCATGGTGCCCACAGTACACATGTGATGCAAAAGGCCATGAGGCCAAAACATCTCTGGAACCACCATGCTGACATTGCAGGCTTGTTCCGGAAATGTGCCATGGCTAGCATGATGTTTTAACACAAGCTCGTTCATGGGGAATCTCTGGCCTTGTTGGAGTCTGGTAGGAACCTGATAAAGGTCAATCTCTGAATGGGTATTAGTTTTCACTTTTTGAAGTTGATCAAAAAACAAAGGCTGAATAGAGTATCCACAAGAATCTTTATGGAAGCTGAGGCCTCCTAAGATGAAGGCGTCCCCAATAACTAGGTGTTCCAGTATGGGCAAAACGTGAACTTATGTTGGGTGCAGATGTGCTATCACTGTGGTCATCACTTTCATGATGACCCTTGAGTCTCCATTGAAACTGAATTGTATGGCTCGATATAGAAAATGTCTGTTAGAAATGGACAAATTCAGGAATTCCCATGAGGCTCCCATAAGGGGATGTGCCAGTGCATATACGTTATAGATCCATTGAACAAAAACAATTGTCCTGGCAGAGGTCTCCTAATCTCTAAACTGGAGTAATCATCTTGAATTTATTAATGGGAAGGTAAAGGTTGAAAAGCTGGAGGTCCAGGATTGCCCTCAGACCAGCCTGATTCTTCTTGGGCACTGAAACAATTCTCAACTAATACCCCAGACCTCTATGGTGGAGGGATACAGACTTGATGACCCCCTTCACCAAGGGAATCGACCTGATCTAGATGAGAGGTTTGGGTAAGTGTAAAGACTGGAGGGGGGTGCTCTCTATATGGTAGAGGAGAGGCACAGAGGACCCCAGCCAAGATTCTCTATAAGGTAGCTTCTCAGGAGGTGATGCAGGCTGTTTCTTAAGTACAGCGTAGTCCCCAAACCCCCACAAAGCAATGTCCAAACAATGTATTAGTTAAAACACAGTCTTTATATAATTAATATTCAAGGTTATGTACACTATCACAATAACTCATTTTGTGTTCAGAAAATCTACAATGGCAAATATATACAGTTCTCAAGTGATACCACAATTATTATCAGATCTTATTAAAGTGCATCAACTATAATGTGGCCAAATGTCACATAGATCAAGGAATAAAAGTAACCGACAATAGATATAGGAGGAAAGCAGTTGGTTAGAACAATTGGCAGAATATTGACCCCTATCAACTAGGCACAATTCTGTGTGGAGATCCCCCCACCTGGGAAACCTGTAAATAAAGCGATATCATCCAAGCCTAGTCCATATAGTGTTCAAAAGAATAATATTCCCTTCTAAAATAGTTCAACAACCCCAATGTACCTGGAATAGCAGAGTTCGTCGTCGGGTCGTCGATGGATCCTTCTTGAGCGGATCCCTTTAAGGCAGGAGCCACGGATCGTTGAGATCCCAAAAGGAAAAACGGGTGAACGATGACGGCGCGGCAGCAGCTTCGTTCCTAGTGGTGCTCTGCGACGACAGAGCATTGGCGTCCTGCAAGGAAGAGGCGTGAGGGGCACCTCGATGACAATAGTTCAGGACCGCAAAGAGATTGTGAAGAAATGTGGCCCAGCAAGGGCGTCGAGACGTCCGGTGTCTCTACGGTCATCAGGTGGTGGGAAACCCACCAGCGGATGCTCCTCGGCACGTCAGCAGCGTCGACATTCTCCGTCGGGAAAACGCAGTCGACGGTGCAGGCAAGAGCATCCTTGGATCAAATCTTACTTAGGCAAAGGAAGCACGGCTGCTCCGGTCGGCGACAGCGGTCGTCTACGATGAAGGACAACAGTGTCCGGGTGCTTCTCCATTTGATTCTGTGGCGGTCCCCGTCTCCGGTCGGCAGCCTGTCGTAGGTCTGTCTACCAGGGACCTTTTACAAAGATCAGCTGGTGCACGATGGTCCCTCAAAGCTCGGGAAGAGGGCGCCTTACCAGGTCCTCTCTGGGTCAGTCCTTGGAGACACAGCAGCTTTCAGATTGATGGAGTAGAGCAGCATCAAGCCTTCTCTTCCAGCAGGTCTTCAAGGTTAAGCTTCAGTTTCAACTTCAGTTTCTCTTCAGCTTATGAACACGAATTCTAGCAGTGAGAGGCCCCCAGATATACTAGTTGATCTCCCATTCATTCTACTGGGTCACACTCAGGCAACAAATCGGTCAGAGGGCATTCATGCAGGCAGGCATCCTATCAGGTGCATAGTGCATTCAGGCCATTCACTTCTCTCAAGACACTCAAAACAATGTATCCAGCCATTCAACACTCCACACTGCATTCATACGAGTTTTGGGAAGGGCTGTCTCAGTCATTGTGTCAAACACCAGATACTAGACATCCACAACACAGAATGCGTATTTGTCACATACTCCATTCACCCAGGTCCCACCCACAGGGTGTACCCACAACATACAGTCACTGGGAAGGCTCCAGCCAGTCAGGCCTGGACTTCACAACAACACCATATATGGAATTTCCACCCAACAGCCAGTCAGGGGGAAGGGACAGAGTCAGGGCTTCCCGGGACTTTGGGAAAACAAGGTAACAGGCAATATTAAGCAAGAGGTCACAGGGGCCGTCTTGTTTCCTAAAAGGAATCAACTGATTCCATTGGCAGGGCCTGGGTATACCAAAATGGAGGATAATCAGAACACCTGTCAAATTCAGCATGGAGCTACCACCAGCCCATACCCTGCTCTGTGAGCCACACACAAATGCCCAAAAACATACACTAGGGGCACAGGGTTGTACCCCCACCCATGGGTGCCATAAGGTTATCCCATGGGTCTGTACACCAAACCAAAAGAGAGAGCTGCACCACCAGGAGTCCCACATGAACTCCTGCACGGAAAACACGACAGAACACATGATAAAAGGCAGTAAAGGACAAGGACATGGAGGCCCTGTCCCTCCGATGAATTTCCAGCATCACAGTCGCCCCCCCCAGACTGAGGTTAGGGTGCCTAATCTCCCACAAGATAGACACCCCTATCCAGACGGTCAACATACCTTCTGGAAAGGCCATCTGCATTATTGTGACTCTTCCCCGGTCTATGCTCTATGGTGAAGTCTAGTCCTTGCAGGCTGATGGACCACCTGAGCAGTTTCGGGTTCTCACCCTTCATCTGCATAAGCCACATCAGAGGCTTACAATCTGTTTGGACCTTGAAGGTAGACCCTATAAGGTAGGGCCTAAAACGCCTAAGGCTCCAAACTATGCTAAAACATTCCTTTTCAACAGTAGCCCACCTAAGTTCTCTACCCTTGAGTTGTCTACTGATGAATATGATAGGATGTTCCCTCCCTTTGTCATCTAACTGGATAGCTCCAATTCCAGTGTTGCAGGCGTCAGTTTGAACAATAAAGGGCTTGCTGTATTCGGGCGTACACAACACAGGTGCCCTACACAGACTTTCTTTCAAGCCATCAAAGGTCCTCTGACAGTCTTCAGTCCAATTAACCTTCCTAGGCTGTTTGGGTGACGTCAGAGCTGTCAGGGGTGCAGCTATGGATCCATAGTCTGCCATGAAATTGTGATAATACCCAGTGAGGCCCAAAAAGGTTCTCACCTGGGTTTGAGTAGTGGGAGTCTTCCAGTCCTGTACATCCTGTACTTTACTGGGGAGAGGTTGGATTTGACCTCCTCCTACCTCATGACCAAGATATGTGACTTTTCCCTGATCTATCTGGCACTTCGTGGCCATGATAGTGAGGTTAGCCCTTTTCAAGGCCTGGACACCTTATCCAGATGTGTCAAATGCTCTTCCCAGTTGGAACTGTAGATGGCAATGTCGTCTAAGTAGGCCACACAAAAGGCCTCCAGCCCACTGAGTGCATGATTGACCAATCTCTGGAAGGTGGCAGGGGCATTCTTCAACCCAAAAGGCATGACCCTAAACTGGTAGAGTCCCTCTGGTGTTGATAACGCCGTCTTATCCTTGGCATGGTCCGTCAGAGCTATTTGCCAATAGCCTGAGGTAAGGTTAAAGGTGCTCACAAATTTGCCAGCACCTATGGCGTCCACGAGCTCATCAGCCCTGGGCAATGGGTGCACATCAGTTTTGGTGACGGCATTGACTCCTCGGTAGTCCACACAGAACCTCCAATCCTTGGTACCTGCCTGGGAACTTGCCTTGGGGTCAAGGACCACGGTACTGGACCAGGGACTGGTTGAGGGTTCAATAACACTCAGATCAAACATCTTGGCGACCTCATCCTGGATGTGGTTCTTAACGGTATCTGACATAGGGAAGCACCTGCTTTTGACAGGCACACTGTCACCAGTGTCAATTTTGTGCCTACACCACGGTGTAAGACCTGGTGTCAGTGAAAACAGAGAGGCATACTGCGGAGCAAAGCCCTGCAGGCCTTCTGCTGCTCTCGTCAGATCTGGAGTGAGATGTACTCACTCCACTGAGCCATCCTGGGGGTTGCTTTAAAGCAAATCAGGAAGGGGCTCACTCTCATCCTCTTCTTGCTCTGAAGCTAGCAATAGACATGAGACTTCTGCACGCCTGTGGAAATGCTTGAGCCTGTTAACATGGAATACCTGAGGGGCTACCCCCAGTAATCCCATGTGAACCAGATAATTGACTTCGCCCATCTTGGAGATGATCCTGAAGGGTCCAGTCCACTTGTCTGCCAAAGGGCTAGGATTGGTAGGCTCCATCACAAGGATTTCCTGTCCCGGAGTCCAATCCACTTGCAAGGCTTTAAGGTCATGCCAGTACTTATTCGATTCCTGGCTGGCCTTGAGTATTGCTGTTGCCTGACCCATCATCTGTGTCATCCTCGTCTGAGGCCTAACACATAGTCCCCCATTTGCTTGGTGGGACCTGGAGGGGTGGCCTCCAAACCTTCTCTGATCAAGGCAAGGGGCCCCCTCACAGGATATTCAAAGAGTAACTCAAAGGGGCTGAAACCAACACCCTCTTGAGGTACCTCTCTGTAAGCGAACAGCAGGCATCACAGGAGGAGATCCCATTTCCTCCTTAGGGGCTCTTCCAAAGCGCCTAGAATGCCCTTGAGAGTTTTGCTAAATCTCTCAACCAGACCATTGGTCTGGGGATGGTAAGAGTTGGTGAACGTGTAGGTTACCCCGCACTCTTTCCACATGGTTTTCATGTAACTAGACATGAAGTTGGATCCTTTGTCAGAGACAACCTCCTTAGGGAATCCAACCCATTTAAAAATGCCCAGGAGAGCCCTGGCAACCGCCTTGGCAGTAACAATCCGAAGGGGTATAGCCTCAGGGTACCTGGTGGCATGATCAACCAAGACCAGGATGAACCGATGTTCACCTGAAGTGGGAGGGTCAAGGGGACCGACAATGTCGATGCCCACCCTCTCAAATGGGGTGCCAACCACTGGCAATGGCTGCAGTGGGGCAATGACACTGCCTCCAGTCTTGCCCGACAACTGGCAAGTTGGGCAGGTCCTGCAGTGGGACTCCACTTCTACTCCCATTTGAGGCCAGTAGAAATAGGCAGAGAGCCTCTGCTTAGTCTTCTTGGTACCAAGATGACCAGCTAAGGGCACCTCATGCCCCAACTGCAGCAGGAAGGGAAGGAAGGGACTGTAAACCTGGGGTACCACCAACCTCTTGAGGGCACCAGGTTCAGGCTTAGTGGGCTCACTAACAAGGAGCACACCCTCCCAATAGATCCAGAATGTCCTAGGCACTTCTCCCTGTCCCTGGAACAGGACCTGTTTCCTCAGGCCCTCGAGAGAGTGGCACTCTCTCTGTTGCTTACAGAAGTGTGCCCTGGAGGGTCCCCCTTCAGCCAACAGGCATTGAAGGTCGGGGTTGTCCCCCGGGTTGAGAACCTCTTCCACAGGAGAGTCTTAGGTCTCTTCTCCCTCAGGAGTTGAGTTTGGGTTTTCCACTGGACCCAGCCCATCGGGAGCATGGATCCCAATGGATGCTGTAGGAACAGCAGGAAGAGAATGCTCCCCCTTCACAGAGGTGGCCTTCTTGTTCTTCCGTCTTCTTGCCTTAGGCCTCGCCTTTGGCTAGGGTACCTGACTCACAGCCAGACCCTGTGTCACCTGTGACCTAGTGACTGCAGCAGCAGTCATGGGGAGACCATCAGAGATCAACCCCAACTCTACTAAATTATTACCTAACAAAATGTTAGCAGGGACATTGTCCTGAACCAAGACAGGAAGCTTTGATGTCTTGTCTTCAATCATGAGTGTGATTAAGGCTACAGGTGATAGGAGGCCCACCAGCTAACCTTGTGGTTCTCAGAGGAGCACCTACATAGTCCGCTGGCTTGAGCAGGGTCCTGTACACCTCTGTCATGCATGCCCCAGTGACTATCAAGCCAGTAAAAGTCTGGCTATTCAAGAGGACACTTCTCAAAAACCTACGGGTGTTCTGTGGGATAGTCGCCAGTACTTCCGTGTACTGGTCCCAGGCCGCAAGGGACACTAAGGAAATCTCTACAGGAGCACCAAAGGTGATTCCTGTAGTGGAGGGGAGGACGGTGGCCTTCACCTCAGACATGGGGTAAGGGTAGCTCAGACTGACAGCCTGTACTCCAAGGGCCTTACCTTTACACTTGGAGTCACCCTTCTTGTGATCCAGAGCCCCACATTCCTAACAAGTGCCAGGAATGCGGGGTACGGTACTGGAACCACTGGGAGCCTGCTTTGCAGCAGGTGGACCACTATTCTTATTCCCGCCCACAGATGACTCATCCCCACTAGAGTTTTGGGTTTTAGGAGAGGAAGGTTTTGGTTTATTCGACTCTGATTGCTTCTGGAACGCCTCAGCTTTCTGAGAGGTCCCCTTTTCTTTGTCCTTGTCCTTCCCACTGGAGTCCTTAGGGGACACCCAGTGGGAGACCCACTTGTCAGCCAACCTAGCCAGCTTAAAGGGATCCAAAATGTTCTGGTCAGCAACATACTGAGGCAGCTCTGGTGAACAGGTTTCAGAAAAATGCTCAAAAACAAAAGGTGGGACAATTCAACAAACGTCACTTTGTAACCATCAATCCACCCCATCATGTTCATGTCCACAGCACTCACCCAGTCAACCCAAGACACATTCTCTCTTTTCTTAAAATTCCTGAACCTTTTAAGGTATTGGGTAGGTGTCTTGCCAAACTTGGCAATCAAAGCAGACTTCATGAACTCATACAGACCCCTTTCTTCCACACTCAGTTTCAGAATACAGTCATATCCAATCTGAGGCACTCTGCTTAACAAACACTTAGCCCAATCTCTCTTAACAACATCATGAATTTCATAAGCCATTTCAAACTCTTCAAGCCATTGAAGGATATCTGAACCCTCAACAAACACACCAATCAAATCTTTCATAAACTTGGTGGCTGGGGACCTGCCACTCTCAACTGGTTTAGCTGAAGTCTCCACTCTAGCTTTCTCTAGCTGGATTCTTTGGTGCTCAGTGTACCTATCTTTGAAAATCTACAATGGCAAATATATACAGTTCCAAAGTGGTACCACAATTGTTATCAGATCTCATTAAAGTGCATCAACTATATTCTGGTCAAATGTCACACAGATCAAGGAATAAAAGTAACCAACAATAGATATAGGAGGAAAGCAGTTGGTTAGAACAATTAGCAGAATATTGACCCCCCTACCAACTAGGCACAATTCTGTTTGGAGATCCCCCCACCTGGGCAACCTGTAAATAAAGATATATTGTACAAGCCCAGTCCATATATTGTTCAAAAGAGTCTTATTTACTTCTAAAATAGTTCTACAACCCCAATGTACCTGGATTAGCAGAGTTTGTCGTCGAGTCGTCGACGGATCCTTCTTGAGCGGCTCCCTTTAAGGCAGGAGCCACGGATCGTCGAGATGCCACGAGGAAAAAGGGGTGAAAGATGACGGCGAGGCGGCAGCTTCGTTCCTAGCGGTGCTCGGCGAAGACGGAGTGTTGGCGTCCTGCAAGGAAGAGGCGTGCAGGGCACCTCAATAACGATAGTTCAGGACCGCAAAGAGATTGTGAAGAACTGTGGCACAGCAAGGGCGTCGAGTTGTCCGGCGTCTCTACGGTCATCAGGTGGCAGGAAACCCACCGGCGGATGCTCCTCTACGCGTTGCGGCCTTGACTTTCTCCGTTGGGAAAAAGCGGTCGACCGTACAGGCGACAGCGTCCTTGGATCAAATCTTACTTAGGCAAAGGGAGCACGGCGGCTCTGGTCGGCGACTGCTGTCGTCGACGATGATGGACAACAGTGCCCGGGCGCTTCTCCTTGTGATCCGTGGGTGTCCCCGTCTCCGGTCAGCAGCCTGTCGTAGGTCTGTCTACCAACGAGCTTTGGCAAAGATCAACTGGTGCATGATGGTCCCTCGTAGCTCGGGAAGAGGGCCCCTTACCAGGTCCTCTCTGGGTCAGTCCTTGGAGACACAGCAGCTTTCAGATTGATGAAGTAGAGCAGCATCAAGACTTCTCTTCCAGCAGGGCTTCCAGGTTAAGCTTCAGTTTCAACTCCAGTTTCTCTTCAGCTTCTGAACACGAATTCTAGCAGTGAGAGGCCCCCAGATATACTAGTTGATCTCCCATTCATTCTACTGGGTCACACTCAGGCAAACAATCGGTCAGAAGGGCATACGTGCAGGCAGGCACCCAATCAGGTGCATAGTGCATTCAGGCCATTCACTTCGCTCCAAACAATCACAACAATGTATGTGTATTGGGACAAGTACCCAGAAATTAAACACTCCACACTGCATTCATACCAGTTTCGGGCAGGGCTGTCTTAGTCATTGTGTCAAACACCAGATACTAGACATCCACAACACAGAATGCGTATTCGTCACACACTCCATTCACCCAGGTCCCACCCATAGGGTGTACCCACAACATACAGACACTGGGAAGTCTCCATCCAGTCTGGCCTAGACTTCAAAACAACACCATATGTGGAACTTCCACCAACAGCCATTCAGGGGGAGGGACAGAGTCAGGGCTTCCCAGGACTTTGGGAAAACAAGGTAACAGGCAATAGAAAGCAAGAGGCCATAGGAGCCATCTTGTTTCCTATCAGGAATCAACTGATTCCAAAGGCAAGGCCTAGGTATCCCAAAATGGAGGATACTCAGAGCACCTGTCAAATTCAGCATGGAGCTGCCACCAGCCCATACCCTGCTCTGTGGGCCACACACAGATGCCCAAAAACATACACTAGGGGTACAGGGTTGTACCCCCACCCATGAGTGCCATAAGGGTATCCCATGGGTCTGTACACCAAACCAAAAGAGAGAACTGCACCGCCAGGAGTCCCACATGAACCCCTGAACGGAAAACACGACAGAACACACGATAAAAGGCACGAAAGGACCAGCATAGGGAGGCCCTGTCCCTCCGATGCATTTCCAGCAACACAGTAAGGAAGGAAGAAAGGGGAGCGATTGTTTGTAGCCAGTGGCAAATTTAGGCTTTCTGCGCCCCCTCTCCTCAACTTTACCCCACCTCTGCCAGACTCTACACATTCAGCAGATTCCGCCCCTTCAACAGACTCTGTCTGCCTTGGGCAAACTACGCCCTTTCACCCCCGTTTTGTTCCCGATTTTGGCTCCATTACTACATAAGGATGTTTTTAAGGCTGTGGGAATTAGGAAGTTATTGTTTCCACGCTATTAATTGAAGCCTGTTATATTTTATGTTATGTTAGTTGAAAGATTGTTTTCTGATCTTTGCTGCCCAAGATTTGGAGAAGGCAGGGTGTTCTACAGTTCAGTGCAATAGAAGTAGTTGTTGATGCCAATTGTCTACTTTCGGTTAGGTCAGAAAACAATCTTTTAGAGGAAGTGATAGAAACATAAGCTGTCTGCCAACTCGACACAAGTGAGGGAAGGTTGGAGCAAGGAATTTTGTTTCAAAGCTAATATCTGTTTTCTTGAGAGTTGCCTGCTATCACCCCATTAGAAGTACCTAGATTGGTCTGTATTATGAATATTTCAGGCAACATAACTACCTTTCTACATGAGGTACTGTCAAATACTAAAGTTTACATATGAAATATATGCTAGTGGTACAGGTGCATCTTATAAAAATGTTGAATAAAAAGAACTCAACCCCCTTCTCATGGTTACACCGCTGGTGTTAGCACGGGGCAAAATGGAAATAAGGTAATTTACCACCGGCTGCAGCCAATATAGCTCAAATCCCTTTGGTCTGAAATGCCATTAAAAAATGGCAAAATCGCACGTGAAATGTGTAAACACATGCCTGGGCATACAACCCTTACGTAGAGTAAAGGTAGAGTAAAGGTTGTTAGAAAAGGTTCTTTGAACCTTTGGCTGTGCATTCTCACGGTGCAATAATGGATAAGGGCGACCCTGAACATTCATGTGTGGAAGGCAACAGCAACAGCTGCACAATGCAGGCACCTTTTATAACAAATGAAGTGGTACACACTGTTTACATCATTGCTGTTTGTGCCATTGTCCAAAACACCCAGCACATCAAGAGTAAAACTGAGTGATGGGTCATACCTGCACAACATTTCCTTTGCGGGTGGTTTAGGTTATGGGTTTTGCCAACTCCTTGCAGTCGGTTTGACCGTACCATACATAGGAACATTTTGAGATTTGTGGGTTATAGATATAGGTTTCATGCTGTAGTTTGAGGTACTTTTTTACAGTAAAAGTTCAGCTTTGTATTTAAATCCTAATTCATGCAAAGGTTATCTTTAAACATAACTGTTATGCATTGTGAGACATACTTTGCAGTTGGTTCTCCTGGTGGTACTGAGCTTGCTGAATGTCATCAAAGACCCATGATAAACCCAACAAGGATACCATATGACTGCTTAGCACTGGGCCGCTTTTGTAAAGATGGCTGAATGGATATCTAGACGGGACACCACAGTCCTTTCTTCTTTAAAGCTGTGAAACAGTGTGTCCCTTAGGCACACCGTTTTGTTCTCTCTCAACCTTCTATTGCTCTGGGTATCCTTTCACAGGTCTCTAGGTGCACTCGCACATTTAGATTTATTCTTCGCCATTTTCACTTCTGCATGATCTATTTCATACTTGCTCTAAAATGTGGGACCGGGGAGGGAAAGCAGTGCTTGCTTCTGAACATCATGTTAGTGCCCGCCTGTGGGAACACTGTGCTTGACTTAAACATAGGCATTCTTTTAATATTAAAATGATGCATCATTTTTAACCTTTATGTTTCTGCAGGGAAAACCCTCATTTTTGCAACGGCTTAAAAAATGTGTGTCGTTTATTTGATCATAAAAGGGATTGCCTAACACAGTGTATGGGTGTGTTGATTAGAAAGAACTTCACTGATAATAGTGGAAACAAAAAAAAAACAACTGTGGTTCTGGTTGTTTTGCACATTAAAGAGCATTTTAGGAACATAAGAATGACCAAAGAGCCTTATATCTGTCATATATGTCTGTGAGAGTTGTATGACTGAATCACTAAATGTACCTATACCGAATGCAGTCTAGGTTTTTAAACAATAGTCACCATAACAATACAAGTCTTGTAAATATCAAGCACATACACGTGTTTGTCCACCAAAAACTGTAGCTGTCAGACTGGAATAACTCTTAACATCTTGAAATCACTTGTGAATTGTTGTGGATCAGCCAGACTCCGAGAAACAAAGTTTACTTAATATTAAAAAGTAAGAAGTCAATTGAAAATAAAGAGTTATAAAATGCCACTCCTGTGTCAAACTGCAGCCCTAGGCCATGGCCTAGTTGGATTTATTGAAAATACGTATTTGAGGTACTATTTTCACTTGACCGCGCTCTTTGACTGCAGAGAGCGGTCATTCTAAATCGAACTGTCAGCCCCTGCTGCACACGAGTGAGCGCAGGTGCTAACAGGTGAGTGTCGGTGTGTCTGCGTAAGTGTTTGCATGTACGGATGTGTGTGGACTTGGTGTGTGTTGTGCTAGGAGGAGGGTGGTGGCTGAGTATGCAGACCTTGATGCAGGGCTCGTAGAGCCTGAGGACAGCATATGTGCGCGATCTGCAGGACTTGTTGACGACGCAGGTGCTGGAGCTGGAAGGAAAAGCTCATAATTAACACACGTACATATGTTGGCATGGCATAGCATTCCCGGAGTGACTGAAATCTGTCAAAAAACCTATCCTCCTGCATGGTCTGAGATTGATGTGGAATGGAGGTTGAATATGTTGTGGTCCAGGCTGCAGTGGCTGAGAAGGGAAGAATGTGAACACTACACATTTCACCTCTACTATTTGCTCCTTCCAATGCATGACAAAGCAAGAGATAGCCTTTTGAACCTTAAGCTTTTCTTGCATCATAGCATAAGGCCTGCAAGCGCACAGTTTGGCATGCAGAAGCATCTGCTTGATACCAAAGCTTAGGGAGCAACGACACCCTGTATCAGGTCACAAAAGAACATTTTAAATCATACGTGTGAGTTGAGTGGCTGATCTGTGGATTAGTGGGTAGGCCAGAAGACATTTTAATCCATCATGGGCTAAAGTTAGCCTTTACAAGCAATGTGTTATGGTTGACATTGAAAGGAACGCTGAAGGAGTGACACAAGCAGCACTGCTTGTTAACGGATGTTTGCTGGAAGTGGGGAAAGGCATGGGCAAGCTGGCAAGAGAATCAGTCAATTTACAGAAATTATGCATTTTTCAAACTGTTTCACTTACTGAGACAGAACGATTTCTTTATTTCTGCAAGTAAAATAATGCACGAATGCTTCTAGTGCAAAACATTCTTTTTTTAAATGCAGAGAAATATTTTTTTTTTTTTTTTTATTTTTTATTTGTATGAATCAAAATAAAAAGATTGATTTTTACAAAGAGCGTGTCACTGTCCATGGGCCTCATTAGGACCCAGGCGGTAAGGGGTTTACGGCAGCGTAAACAGCGCCGACCCTTACCGCCTGATTCCGAGGTCCCTTAGCGCCATGGAGGATTTAACACCTGCTTTTAGCAGGTGTTAAAATCCATGGCGCTAAGGGACCATGTTGTTAATTACGCCACCGTAATTTACGGTGGCGTAATTAACGCCTTCCCCACTCCCATTATGCCCTATGGGGCAAAAATGGGAATGGGGAAGGGTAAATGGGGATTGGGGACTAACCGCCCCGCCAACCTCGGAATGGGGCGGTAAGTCCGCCAACCACCATGGCGTAAACATAGTTTACGCCATGGTGGTAAAGGTACGACCCAGGCGGTAACTTACCGCCTGGGTCGTAATGAGGCCCCATGTCTGTTAAATGTCTTTTTGTTGATTTTGTTTACATGAGAAGCAAGGTTGCTAGGGTTTTCAGCCTTCTACGGCCTCTTCAAACTGGTATTAGTGAGTGGAAGATATGATTAATCATGATCTCTATTCACTCGCAGCTGCTACCTCTAGGTTTCGCGAAGTTGAGAGGGCAAACGTCGCGTCCTGACTTTCTGCTGTCATTTCTGGAGAGGTCAAAGTGTCCAGTTTTGCCATGATTTGGTGAACTATTTGCGTGGTAGCCGTTAGCCAGGTCGGTCTATCTCCACTAGTCATTCTTGACCACCAACAAAGTTCACTGTCTAAAGAAGGGTCCAATGAGAAGTGTCGCATGTAGGCGGTCCTAATTGGTTTGGTTTCTGGGCAACCCAGTAGGAGATGTCGAACTGTCTCTTTTTCGTTTGTATTGTGACATAATCTGCAGTGTGATAGATTTGACATACCCCTAATGGCTCCAATTTCATTTGTAGGCAACAAATTCAATCTCACTCTTAGAATACAGTTTCTTGCTTTTCTGTTGGGAAATTGTTTGATGTATCCCTGTAATTCATTCAGTTTCTTTGTATTCGGTGGCAAGTGTTGAGTTAGCTTGTTTTCTGAAGCTTTTGCCAACGTCTTAATCCAGTCTAGCTCTTTAGTTTTTTTCAGAATTTTTCCCGGATTTTTGATCAAGTCATTCTCATCACATTCAATTTCTTTTAGCAGTCTTGAGATGTAGGTCTTCCAGGATTGTAGAATTTTGTTAGACTCGGCTGCTAGTTCGATTTTGATCAGTCTGTATAGCAGTGGACTTTCAGGAAGTAAGATTTTTCTGTAAAGCCTTAGTGAATTACAGTTCAACGTCCCTTGCAGGGAGAGAAGACTCAGTTCCCTTCGAATTGATGCTACCGGCATAGACGTAGGAAGGCCGAGAACAGTTTGCCAGTAATAGGCTTCAAGTTTTGGCCAAATTTCACGCGGGAGCAATATCATTGCTTCAGTACCCTAGGTTAGAGCAGGAACCACCTTCATTTTGTAAAAATCAATTGCCGGGATCGTAGAAAAGTGACCCAGCTTATGATCGATAGCTTTTCCTTGTGAGGCAAGTTTCCTGGTTTTTGTTCTCAGATGATCTTGCATGGCTGTTTCTTTTTTGGTGTTGTCCAGCACAATACCCAGGTACTTGAAGTTTTGAACTTTTTCGATCTCCTCTGATTGAAAAAACCACTTTAGTTTTTTAGTTTTCTTCGTTGATTTTCCCAAGGTAAGTATTTTTGTTTTGGTTTTGTTTACTTCCAGGTTATTTGCTGTAGTATACTCGTACAGGTTGTCCAGTTGACGCTGTAGACCTATGGGTGTTTGATCGATCAGTGTAAGGTCATCGGCGTAGAAAATTCTGCTAATGGTGTGTTGACCCACCCGGGGTGGGAAGGCTCTCACAGAGGCTTCTGAAATTTGAAAATCCCCGAGTTAGGCCAAAAAGAGGGAGGGAGCCAAGGGGCATCCCTGTTTGACACCTCTTTGGGTTGCTATTGGTTTTGATAGCAGGCCTTGGTAGTTCAGTTTAACACAGATTGTCGTGTTCATATATAGTGCTTTTATGGGGTTCAGTATGGACTCAGGGCAAGACCAGGTTTTCAGTTTCCTCCAAAGCGCAGACCTGTCGACTCTGTCAAATGCTTGGGAAAAGTCTATGAAGGCCAGATGTAACCTAGGCCCTCCTTCGAGCATTTTGATTTTCAGTATACTTATCAGAAGAATATTGGCTGTAGTTCTCAAGTTCTTTTTAAATCCCGATTGAAATGGATCATTACATGCGGCCTTCAAGGCCCATTGTTGGAATCTTTTCAGTAGCAAAGCGCCGAATAGCTTTCCTATTGGATCAAGGAGCGCTATGGGGCGATAGTTCACTGGATCGTTGATGTCTCCCTTCTTGTATATGGGTACAATTGTGGCTGTGGTCCAAGAAGCAGGAATTGATTTTGATTCCGCACATCTTGAGAAGACTTGACAGATAAAAGAGGACCAAGCTTCTGGGTTGGATTTCAGATCTATATTTGTAATACCTTCGGGGCCAGGAGCCCTTGAATTTTTCAGGTTGACGATTAGGTTGAAAATTTCTTCTTGATCGCTGATTTTTACCCAGGGTAGTTCTTGACTCTCTAGTGTAGCGGGTTTCTGGCCCCAAGGTAGACCAAAGGTTTTCTTTATGTATTTGTCCCAAGTTGCTTCTCCAATAGCGTTTTCAATGCTTGCACTACTGGTAGATGATTTGGAGTTTATTAATGTCCAGAAATCTTTCGAATTTTTTGTGCAGGTGGCTCTCAAAATAGCTTCGGAGTCTTGTTGATATAGAGTTCTGCAATGAGATTTTAGCCAAGAGCGGTAAGTGGACTTCACTTTCCTTTTCTCCCTATTTGCTTGGTTAACTTCAAGTTTTCCGGCACTTCTAATTGCTTTGCGGTATTCTCTTCATTTTTCCACTAGCCGTATGTCATACGAATGTTTTGATTCTAGGGGGAGAGATCTCGTAGTACGAGGCTTCCTATATGTTGTTAGCAAGGGGCCGTAATCGGTCTCAAACTCCAGGTTACTTGTTTTGGCCTTACTGTACTTATTGGATAGTTCTATAATATCTTTCGCTGTAAGGCGTAATCTGTTTCCCTGAGGATTTAGTTCCACCTGGTAGTTCAACGATTCAACTGCTTTGTTGGAGCTTTGCCACGTTGTAATTATAGGGTTGTGAACACTTGCCGTTGTTTGTTTCACCTTGAAGTCTAAGATCAAGTTCAAGAAAGGGCGTGATACGAATATGTGGTCAATTGATGACTCGGAAACCCCATTTGACCAGGTCGGTGGACGTGACTTGTCTGGAAAGACCGTGTCTAAATTCTGGAACTGTCTAGACTTCATAAGGTCGAGCCACTGACTTCCTCTTAAGATGGCAGGAGTTATGGCTTTTTTTGGTTTTTGTTGGGGACATGCTGCATTTAGATCACCGCAAATTAGTCTATGCGTCACTTGGTGGACTGTCAGAATCTTGTCTATTTCTAGTTCCATTTCTCTAAGGAAAGTAGTCACTTCTGTTTTTGCTGGATTCCAGTATATATTTAAAATAGCTAAAGATGTGTTTTGGTCTTTCTTGTCGTGATTGCTTTGTTGGGACCACTTTAGAAGAACTACTAGAAGGTGTTGGTTGGCTCTTAAGACTTTTTCCAGTTGTAAGCCGTGCCCCATGTGGATGGCTGTCAAAATGCCAGAAGATGGCCGGCCTTTCGTGCTTTTTAAAGCTGGCGCCAAGACAAGTTTGTAGCCATCTAAAGTCGGTAGTTTTGTTAGCCACGTTTCTTGTAGACATAGTATATCATAATCCCCTAGATGGATTTTGCCTGGGTTGGTCAAATGGTAGAAACCCCTCGTGTTCCAAGAACATAGACGGATTTCATGTCTACCCACATCTGTTGTCTGGTGGTCTATATGGCTGTTTTCCGAGTACTTGAGTTGCTATTGAATTTTCTTTGATGTTAGTGCTTTTGGAAGCCAAGCCCATAGGCTCGTTGCTGTAGACTTGGTTAAAGTTCCAGTTTTGTCCAACGTTGAAGGTTGTTCTGGTTGGCTGAAGGTCTTGCTTAAGTTTTCTCTAGATGGAGTGTTTGTAGAGGACATTCGAATATTCAGGTTCGTTTTTGGTCCTGTTGCATCGTACTTCGAGATAGATTTGACTCGCCCCTTTGGACTGGGTAAAGCGTGGGTTTTAGTGTCGCTGTTCTCACTCTGCTCTATTCTGGCCGTCAACCGTTCCCCATTTCTTTGACATGTTTGGGTAATTGAATTAGTTTTTGAATAGTCGCTTTGGGATTTTTCGTTTCCCCTCGGGGTGAGGGGTTTAGTGCGCGAGTGATCTCTGCTGTTTGTTGTTTCTGTGAGGTCGTATCCCATCTTTAGTAGATTTTTTGCTTCTGTTCTTAGCAGGTCTTTGATTGTTGTTGAAGAAATGTGCAGATATGTTTGCGCCTTACCTTTCCTGTGGCTTGGATCAACTATCCTTAGGTCATTCGTATTAATTATCCTCAGCTTGGGCACATGATTGAATAGTATTAGTACTGAGTTTCCATTCCAAATTCAACTCGTCATGGTTTCCTGGAATTTGTTCCAGTTTGAGGACCCACAGTCATTCTTGAGGGGCTTTGGAGATCTTTTTGTATTTTTCTGTTTTGGATCTGTAATGCAGAACCTCGATTTTTTGTTTTCGGTTACTTTGTCCAGGTCTTTCTTCGTTAGACTTTTTTCCTTGTGATTGCACCTCTTTCGAGGCTTCATGGCTCCGAGCGTGATATCTTTGTGAGTCAAACCTTGAACTAGTGTCCCTCACCTTGTAGGAGCTCGTTGTTAGTTTTTGTTGGGTTGTTGGCTGAAGTTCCGTTGCTTTCGGTTCCAGCTTCTTTAAATTTTGAATTGTTTTGTTACGACGTTCTTCTAATGTGAGGAAGGGTACAAGTTGGTTTAGGCGCACTTCTTCTAAGGTGGCATCTAAGCTGGAATGATGGCCCACTAGGATTTCTGTTTTTCCTTGCGATTTAGCTATTTCCTCGATGGTGTCTGATGGATAGCCTTCCTCTAAGTGCAGGCTAATATTCATCAACGATTCCTGGATCATGAAGTCTTCAGTCGTTTTGGGAGAATAAGTGGCTGTGTCCTGGGGGGTGGGAGTGCTCTGGGTTGCCGAGGGAATAGTCTCCACTCTAGCACATTCTGGGTCGACTCTGTTCGGTTTAGTTCTGGGTTTAATTGAGGGTTCCTGTTGTTTCTTGGGGTTGGAAGGTTGGACATCGCTCCTTTTGCTTTGGTCCTTATCCGTTTTCTTTTTGGTAAAGATCTTGTAGGCTTGTTCAGTGCTTTGGCTCTGGAAGGGGTATCCAGTGTCTGGGGTGAAGGTGTCGTCTACTACCAGCACAACTTCCTTTTTCTCATCTTGGCCTCTAGGTTTTGTTATAGAATTCGTTTGGCTTGTGGCGGTTTGGGTTTGACAGTTTTTGATGGTAGTTTTCACTGTAAAATCTATGAACATGGAGGTTTGTTCTCCCACCTCTCTCGTGGTTTTATTATGCAGTGAATCGGCAAGTGTTGGATTTTCCTTTCTCGCTTTCTGTTGTGATGGAGTAAAATAAAGGTTTTGATCTTTTGCTTGTTTCAGACGCTCTTCGTGGGCCATCACATAGCCCTCCAGGAAAATGAGTTTAGTGTACATCATCGCTTGAATTGAAGTGTGGTCTTTGAGAGTCTCATTTAAGGATTCATAAAGTTTGGTGAATGGGGTGAGGCCTATTGAAATTGCAGACATGATGGAAAAAATGTCTGTTTTTTTCGCTGATGGAGTTTTTGAAGGCGATTTGGCTTGGTTGCTAGGACTTCTCTGAGGCGAAAAAACAGTAGAGGCCGTCTTGTAAGATTTATGATAATGTCTTGTGGAGGGATGGTCGAGAGAGTGTCTTCTGTGAGAAGGCCTGGCTGGTACTGTAGAAATTGATTTTGGGCTTTCCGTCTCACGACCATTGCTTCTAAAATGTTCTTTGTCCACTGTAAGGGCGCTATTTGGCGTCAGAGGTTGGGCCAAATCCGCCGTCGGAATAGAATCATGCTTTTCCTGGTCTGGAGGAGGTCCAGAGTCTGACCAAGAGATTTGGGGATTGGGCTGAAGATCGTCCGATCTGGGAATTGTTAAAACTTGCTCTTTTGTGGTCACCGGTGTTGAGTTCTTGACTGGTTCATTTGTATTGATTGGTAGGCCAACGTCGTGCTCCTTGTCATTGCTTTTGTTGGAAATTTCCCTGGTTGGTGCTTTTGGTTGTACGAGGTGGTTTGTTTGGAGCTCTCTCCCCTTCTCCGTCTGGGGCTGAGGTTTCTGTTTTAACGGTGGTGGCATAGCCTCTGAGGTGTCGGAAAGTTGCTTCTCCTTTTGGTGTAAACTAGCAGTAGTTAAAGTCACCAATGTTTGTGGGTGGTGAGTCAGTTGCACAGTCTTACTGTATTTTGACGGTGGGGGGTTTTCTTCTAGTGCTTCCAAAATTTCAGTGTCCGTAAGCTCTAGAGTGCGATGAGAGTATTGAGAATATTGAGAAGTTTTTGGATTGAAAAATCTGGTGAGCAGGTTTTGTGAGGCAGTGTTTTGCATTGCCTTACCTGACCTTTTCGAATAGGCTGTTAGGCCGTTGTTATTAGTTATCTTTGTGACTAAGCCCTTATTTAAAAGCAGCCTTCTTTTTTGTTGTCTTTTTTACCGCCTTTAAGGCGTTTATTTTCTGTTGTTTCATGTGCTGCCGGTGAGTGTCTAGGGCGTTTACTTTGTTTTGACCTGGCCAGCGTTGAAGTAGTGCACAACTTATCTGGATTTTCCTGGTCATTGCAAGCGAGTTCCTCATCCTGGTGGAGAGACTCGGGGGGAGTCCTCAGTGCCGAGGCAGATGACGGTAGGTCGCGCCCCCGCGGGGCGGGGTCTTCTTTTTCAGCGGCCGCGTCGCTGTGTATGAAGGCTACAACTGTGACGCGGTTGCAGGGTTGGACCACTCCGCACTCGGCAATTACTGGGCCTTCTTTGTGCGGCTGACTTTGGTTTTTGCCGGTCCTCGAGGCTGCATCGGAGGCTGAGGCCTTGGACGAGGGCAACGTACATCCTCGTGGGCCTGGATCCTCTCCCCTGGACGGCACGGACCTAATATCTCCTCCGGGACCAATAGGTGAGGGCGCCAGAGGGATAGTGATCGCAGGGTCCACGAGGTACCCGGTGAGTCGGGCCTCAAGATGTAAGTCCTCTATGATTGATGTTGCAGAAACTCCTGGCTCTGGTTCCGGCATCGTTTCTTGTTGTTTTTCTTCCGTCGAGAGCGCCGAGGGGGCCGTGAGAACGGCTGCTTTCCTCCGTTGCTGTTTATAGTTGAGCAGTGTCGTTGCCGGCTTATCAGTTTTTCCTGTTTTTCGATATGAACTACAAGCTGTGGAAAAACAGTAGACTTGATTTTGTTTAGTGTTTGTCAGTTCTTCTACAATAGAGGGAGGACGCGAACTGCGCATCCAGCGTTTTGCTTCCAAGTCAGTAAATGGTGAGGTTGGGGAGGTGGCAGTCCTCGCAGCCTCGCCTGCCATGACTGCAGGACTGCCACTCGCCGCCACTGCGCGTCCGCTCCGCGGACTGTAGAGGTAGTTATAGAGTAGTTGAGAATTGGCTCCACCTCCTATGAAGACAGGAAAAGCAGACTCTTCAGGCAAGGGATACTGCAGGACTGCCACTCGCCGCCACTCCGCGTCCGCTCCGCGAACTGTAGAGGTAGTTATAGAGTAGTTGAGAATTGGCTCCACCTCCTATGAAGACAGGGAAAGCAGACTCTTCAGGGAAGGGATACTGCAGGACTGCCACTCGCCGCCACTCTGCGTCCGCTCCGCGGACTGTAGAGGTGGTTATAGAGTAGTTGAGAATTGGCTCCACCTCCTATGAAGACAGGGAAAGCAGACTCTTCAGGCAAGGGATACTGCAGGACTGCCACTCGCCGCCACTCCGCGGAACATGTCTTCCTTGTGTTATCAAGCAAGTTTGGCTAACATAAAATGATATCTGATGAGAAATGGAAACAGATCTAAGCTGACCGTTTGGAAAACGATACTGGTTTTAATCACTATGCTGTTATTTAATACATGTGTATGCCGTGAGTCAACTGATCTACAAGGAAATTAAGATAACATAACACAGCATATTTTTGGGTAATAAATGACTGTACACTAGCCTCAGATGTGCCATTAGAAAAGCAGAAGAACACTTGTCATTTAGAACTGATACAATAAGTAAGTGGAGGCCTTCAAGCCTTAAGATCAGATTGAAGAGATAGTTTTCTAACAGAGAAGTAAGTTGATGATTAATTGCCAAAAACCTGATGCACGAATATATTTTTTCCAATTAATTACAAAAACTGCAGAACATGTGATTTTTGATTTCTTGTAAAGGTGCCAAAAATATTCTTTTATTAAGATGTTGTTAATTATTGTAAGAAATGTATTCATCCATCCATGAACAGAATGCATGAGTGTCTGACAGAATACACAAACTTCCAAAAAATCTCCCTTATTCAGTAATTAAAGAAATCTGTATATGGGCGTGAATAGGTCTGTACTCAGAAGGTGGTTCATAAGTGAGCCGGGTTCCATTAGCCAAGACAATAATTGCTGACTAATAGTAAATCCCTCCAAGCACTGGACGAAAGATAGTTCTATTGCCAGATTGTGCATAAAGGTTTGGATTGAATATTCACCACTGCTTAAATCCTACTACAAATCCATAGAGTGCTAAAAATCTGCCTGGTGTCAAGAAAAACCTTTGCAAGCACTTATACATCATGGCATGCTGGCCTGACATGGGGCTTCTATAGACACAGAACAACAATGTAGAGCTACAGAGCTTCAAAAACCATGTTTTTTCTGAACATTGGTTTTGGTTATAAATTTTCCCTACGTGATCACTGGGAAGAGACTAACATTAAAAGGGTTTATCTCGTATATACAATGCTATAAACATGGCTATTGAATCTACTCAACATACTGAAATGGCAATTTCTGTAAATACATATACTTGACTTTAATAGATGGCTAAACCTAGGGGAGGATTGTTGGCACTAATTTACCGTCATAGTTACACAGTTAAATACACTTTCCACTGAAGTGATGTATACATTTCCCAGGAAACCTGCCCACAATAGAAATGCCACATTTGAGACATTACTTCTTGGAGAAAATTCAGATCATATCATGTATGACTCTCAAAGATATCCTAAGTTAATACTTTATATTGATACAGATGCCAGAAATTGGATTTCAAGAGACCTGCAATTCCCAAATACTCTGGGCAGATGTGGGCCATTAGCGAAAAGATGTCTACCAGGCAACCAGTTGATAATACGTTTTGATCAAAGAAAATATATGGAGGGAACCATGCATGTAAACAAATTGCTGATATTTCTACAGCTTAAAATATAACACACATTTCTAGTGGCTTTGGTGTAAAAAACACAAGCTGTCTCTCATTCTCTTGAAAAGAACATGTTTGTATTTTAAATATGTTACATTCATAATACATTCAATCACAACTTGGTCAAGTACATTTTGTCAATCTACATCCTTATCAAATTGTTTAATTCTGGGTGCATTTAAGTACATAAATCGTATATATTAAACGTTGTGAAGATACTTTCTTAACTTGATGTTCATTTCTAAATGCAGTCAATAACATTACATCAAAAATCAAATATAAAGAGCAAATAATAATGTGGCAATAATGCATTGACAACATATTAGTGGTTTGGGATGGGAAACTAGATGAACTTGAGAGACTAAGGGGCAGATTCATGGAACAAACGTGCGCCGAAAATCTTGGCGCAAGCAGGCGCAAGCATGAAAAAACAGGCGCACACGTGGAATTCATGGAAGTCCCTGCGCGTGTTTTCCTTGGGATGTGCGCCAAACCCGAGCGTGGCGCACACGGGCGCACACGTCATTGCAACAGCTCAAACATCGTGCGCGACGCGCACAGGGAAAGCGCACAACGTCCGCGCACACACCAAAAAGGGGGCGGGACACAGGGCGTAACACGCGGAATGGGGAACAACGTGTGAAAAAGAAGGCGTAACTGGGGAAGTACTGCTGGGAAGTACATGGACCGCCCATACGCATGCGAACCACACGTATTCATGGAATCGAATAGGGCAAACCCGCGCACGGGCAAAGACACGCACAGGCCTAAACACGTCCGCCACACGAAGGCAGGCGGTAGCGTCCCTGCGCATTACAAAAGTGTGCGCATATAAAAAGCACGTATATACAGCTATGATGAATGTACCATACTGTGGCCCCCTAGGATAAATGACGTGCACGCAACACAGGGGCACCCCATAAAAAGAAGAAAAAGAGACAAGCGCCCCCCAGTAGCCCACGTGCATGCAAAAATGACACACGTAGTACGGTGTGGCAGCCAGAAGCCCAAAATAAACGTATGCGATCAACAGGTAGGCCAGTATGGCCGTAAAAAAAAGGTACGCGACAAACACGACACCCGCTGTGTGAAAAATAGCGTGTGCGTGTATTTCGGGGGTGCGTGGGAAGTTTTACACGCGAAAGGGCCCTGTGCGAGTGGGGTACGTGTATTACTGGGGTTCCCGGGTAGTTTCACACGCGATTGTCCCTGTGCGAGCAGGGTACGTGTATTACTGGGGTTCGAGGGAAGTTTCACACGTGAAAGGGCCCTGTGCGAGTGGGGTACGTGTATTCCTGGGGTTCACAGGAAGTTTCACACGCGATTGGCCCTGTGCGAGTGGGGTACGTGTATTACTGGGGTTCCCGGGTAGTTTCACACGCGATTGGCCCTGGGCGAGCGGGATACCACTCACCTTCTGCCTTGTGTGTAGAAGAACGCGTAGCCAACACCCACCCGCTGTGAAGTAATAGCGTGTGAACCCCAATGGCTGGAAAACACACGCCCGCACCCCACGAAAAGCATGTACAGAGCAATCGAAGGCCACGTGGGATCTTCAACTCGTGCCAGGGCAACACCCGTGCGCAATGCGTCATAGACACGCTTACGCGCTAAGGGCCTTTGGTCCAATGAAATCACGTACGTGTGCTGACATGCTTACACGCTAAGGGCCTTTCCTCGGATTTCACACTGACGTACACTTTTTTCACGTGCCAATTCACTCTGTATCAAGCTGGCCACGCGTACACACACGGAAGACCACGCTCCTGCCCTGAAGGCCATTTTCCTGCCCCCCAGAGCCCCGAGCACGCTCTCACCTGCCATCTGCTGCTGCCTGACTGCCTGCTGCCCACGTGCCCTGCTATTTGGTGCCTGCACGTCAGCCAGGGTTCCAGTTGCTGTGTCCACCCCTGTTAGAACAGAAGACTCCCGACTGGGATACCATCGCTCCACAGCCCAGCCCCAGGACCCAGTTGCCCACCCACACCTGCCTCGGGGGTCACCATGTCGGGGCAAACACCATCTGAGACCACTGGCAACCCCCAGCCAGAGAGGCAGAGGGCCACCAGCTTGAGTGTGAAGGAAGTTGGTGTCCTGGTGGAGCATGTCCTGGGGCATTATGATGCCCTCTTCGGAACATCACGCGAACAAGGAAGGACGGGAGAGGATCTGGGACGACGTAGTGGTTGCCATCAACGCGGAGGGGGTGGCAACCCGTGACATCAAGGAGGTCAAGATGCGCTGGGAGGACTTCTGGTCCAAGACCCTCCACAAGGCCCGGCGCCTCGCACCTCGCGGAGGGGGGCCGGGTCAGCATGAGTGACATCCAGATGAGGGTCCTGGAACACGTATGCCCAGCGCTCCACGCCCAGATCCTTCAGAGGAAGACCCGTCTGGAGTTGAGCGGTAAGTGGCCAAGCATTGGTGTGCGAGACAGGGCATGTTGCAGTGTGCTGGTAGTCTGATACTTGCCTGTATGTGTGACATGGGCCATGTATGGATGTGTGTGTGCAGGGACATCATGGTCATGCATGTGAAACCAGTAATGTGCGAACCACATGGTTGGTGCATGAGTTCCAATGCTACATGGGGAGCTGTATGGCAAATGCACACATGAAAGCATGCCAGAGTCTGTTCTTGCACATGGTGGGGGTGTGAGGGATGGGTGCTGCTGTCATGTACATGTATGGTGCACATGTGTGTGTGTCTGAGAAGTGTGTCTGTGACTTCGATACGCCATGGATTCATGACACATGTCCGTGATGATGTGTAGATTCACTCATGCAGTGCGGTCACCGTTGTATGCACTGTGTCTATCCACTGTGTCTGTGGTGTACAAGGCATGATGCATGACCCTCCGGTGATGTGTGTGCATGGGATCAGTGTGAGCCAGGATGCATGTG
This sequence comes from Ambystoma mexicanum, assembly GCF_040938575.1. Classification (NCBI taxonomy): domain Eukaryota; kingdom Metazoa; phylum Chordata; class Amphibia; order Caudata; family Ambystomatidae; genus Ambystoma; species Ambystoma mexicanum. The sequence continues at coordinate 240,109,460 of NC_090933.1, forward strand.
AGTTTGAAGGCAACATTTTGATTAATAGAGGACCTTGTACATGGATGCTGATGTTGATTGCATGCACCATGCCTGTTTATGCATCTGTGTTGCGTGCATTCACCCATGTGTTGTGGAGGGACAGGATGGAAGTGACGTTAGACACTGCCACTCATGCGTTATTGCTTCCTGTCTAGGGGAATATTGTACTGTACCGTGATGCTTGTGTTCTATGTCTCCCTCTACGCAGCGTCAAGTGAAGAAGAGGGCAGAGACGGCGCTGTGGAGTCAAGCGGCGGGGATGCCTCCACTGGGCAGCGATGCAAGGCCCAGCCACCCTCCCAGGACTTGCCATCATCCGGGAGCGAGGGGGCTGGTGCCGCATCTGCCACTACGGCTGTGGCGGAAGGGCCGGGTGAGCCCCCACAGGGGCTTGCAATGGCGGAAGACGGTACAGAAACAAATTAACAAGGGGGGTCCTGGGAGTCCCTCTGCCAGACATTAGTCCTGGTTGCGAGAGACTTACCCAGAGTCTTTAGCTCACTATCTTTCACAGAGAAGAAATATCCTAAACATATCAGTCTTTGCCCTGCCCTGGGGCAGTCCAGCACCGAAATGCTAGGCAAATCTCCTCTGAACAAGAGTACCAACAGCATCCCCAGACACGTGTTTCGGTCTGGTTGGACCTCATCAGTAGGGAGGAGCTGTGCCTCTCTAAGAATAGTGAGCAAGGGGTCCACGTCTGGATTCCCCTAGTAACTTAGAGCACAGCTCCTCCCTACTGATGAGGTCCAACCAGACCGAAACACGTGTCTGGGGATGCTGTTGGTACTCTTGTTCAGAGGAGAATTGCCTAGCATTTCGGTGCTGGACTGTCATGATGCCCGCTCCCGGGGAGCCGGTTCAAGCCCTGCGTCCCCGAAAGCGGACATCCAGTCCCCAAGGAAGGACCCAGCAACCCCATATAGGGGCCCTTTGGACAGTGTCCTGGCGCCTATGGCGCCAGGCTCATAAAAGACATCAGTCCTGGCGCCATAGGCGCCAGGCTCATTATGGGAGTGCTTGGGTGCACTTACCTGATGCAGACCATGCTGCAGGATCCCGGCCTCCTTGAGGCCTGAAAGGAACTACTTTACCTGTGGGACTAATTTACCATCCGGGCGTGGTCGGGGAAGGATACATACCTGATTGGAGGAAGGATACATACCTGGAACTTCTTCCAAGGCTATTTAAACCCCACCCGAACAGCCACACGTGCTTCGCGTTGTTCTGCATCTAGCAGCTGGACGCTCACCGTATCTGCTCCTGCATCCTGACTTCTGCCACGCCTGCCAGCATCCTGGATCACCTGCAAAGGAAGAGAAGAAGAGAACAGAAGAAGGAAAAGTCCTTACCTGCTAAAACCACATCCCGGAGGCATCTCGCCGGCAATCCTGAAAAGGAAGACTTTTATTTAAAAGCTCATCGCGTCGATCGATGCAGCGCCGCATTCCGCTCACCTTTACAGGGCGCCTCCATGTTCAGCAGCGATCATCCGGATTCGCAGTCAAGCCCCAGCGCCTAGGGAGAAAAAGACCAGAACAAAAGGTGAGAGAGAGAAGGGAATAAGGAAAGCTAAATCTCCATGTTAAGACTTACCTGTTGATTCATTCCCTCTCCATTTCGGGTCCGCGCCGCATCCTGGCCTTTCCGGACCCCGGCCCCTAAGGGGAAAAAGAGACATCAGCGTTAATGAGCGAATGAAAAGACATTACCAAAAAACGCTCATTAAAGACTTACCTGATTTCTACAAGGATTTCACCTCTCATCTCGGGTCGGTGCCTGTTCCCCGGCATTCCGTACCCCGGCCCCTATGGGGAAAAAGACACTAGCATTAGTACATTAATGCATGGACACAAGGGGAACCTCTTATCAAAAAACTTACCTGGAAGCCAAGCAAGTTTGGTTCTCACCAATCCGAAAATCCAGTGAAGTAACTGGATACCAACGCGCCCCTGCATCAGAAGCAGGATGGAGAGCTCGTCCTTCCAGACCCTAAGGTGAGACGCTACGAGGAATCACAGAAGGGTTTCGAGGAGGGTGAGAGGGGAAAGTGGGAGGCCGATTGCATTACCCCGCAGACAGTTAATCCCCTATTTTCGCCTACAGAAGGATACTTCTGCGAGCCAGACAAGCCAGATTTGGGGGCCCGGTCCAGTCCGTCTTCCGAACCCTGCGCATCACCTTAGAAGAGGTCACAGCAGCGCGAACCAGGCCAGCGCGTCCGTGGGAGTCAGGTGAGCGTTACAGAACGCGAAGCCATCCTACAAATTCCCACCCAGGCGCTATGGAAAGTTCTGAGACTGATCAGTTGGCCCAATTACTGGGGGAATTACGGGCCGAAGTACATGCCGCTCGTCAAGAGACTAATGCCCTCAGGAGGGAATTAATAATATCAAAGGAAAGAACTGATGACCTGGCCAGACAGCTTTTGCAAGGTCAAGCTGGGCAAACTCCTCTACCCGGTTCCGGAGGGAACCCCGCTCCTGTGGTTTCCAGTAGCCCTGTGCAGATTAATCTACCTGGAAACATGCCGCTGGCCCCACCCGAACGCTTTGCTGGGGACCCCAAACGATTCGCCGTATTCATGAATCAGTGTCGTTTGCACTTCCTATGCAGACCTGGGGCCTTCCCTAATGATCAGACCAAGGTAGCCTTTGTATTGTCATATCTCAGCGGCTGCGCTGCCGATTGGTCAGTTCCACTGGTTACTCAAGATGACCCGATTCTCCGTGATTTTCAAAGGTTTCAAGCAAGCATGGAAAGGTTATTTGCTCGACACTCTCAGGGGCAGGCTCTGGATGACGAACTTCAATCCCTGCGACAGGGCAATCAGGACCTCCTATCCTATATTGCAACCTTTAATAGACTAATTGGGGAAACGGGATGGCCAGAGGATAAAGGAGTCACGTTGTTTTATCGAGGCCTACGCGGAGAACTTAAAGATGTCTTGGCCCAAGTTGTAAATCCGCCCAAGAATGCAGAGAGTATATAGACTTAGTGGTCCAATTGGATCACAGACTTCAAAACAGAAAAGCAGATCGGTCCAGCTTTGAGACCCGGGTGTTGGTCAAGACCCAAGCTAATCCCAAGGGAGTTGATGTCTCTGAGCCTATGCAAATTGGAGGGGTTAAAGGGCCCTTAACTCAAAAGGAACGTGAAAGGAGGCGGCAGTTAAAATTATGTCTTTATTGTGGGAATTCTGGACACTTTCTACGAGATTGCCTGGCAAAACGGTCCCAAAAGGCGATAGGAGCCGCTGATAAAAACCATGAAGACTCTGTTTCGGGAAACGACTCCGCCCGACAAGTGTAGGGGTCCGCTTGCCGAGCTTGAAAACTAACTCTCAGACCTCGCATTTCATTGTGCCAATGGTTCTCGTAGATCCAGAACGGCCTAAGTGGTTGCATGCAATAAAGGCATACATCGATAGTGGGGCTATTGGAAACTATGTGGATCGTGAATTGGTCTCTAGGATTAACCTCCCTCTCCGTCCTAAAACCAGCAAAGATGTCATCACCACAGTCGATGGAACTGAAATTGCCTCTGGACCGGTAACACATTCACTACTGAGGTGACTCTTATTGGTCCCGACGGACATCGGGAGGGTGTTGTGTTTGATGTAATCAAGGCTCCACAGTTTCAGGTTATTCTTGGAATCCCTTGGTTAGAGACACATAATCCTCGAATTGATTGGTGAGATAAGAGAATAACCTTCCCGGATTGTACACAGACCGGCTACCCAGAAAACCTGAAGATTAATCTAGCATCTGTAACCTCTGCCTCCATGCAACTACCTCCGGAATACCAAGACATTCAGGACGTCTTCCAAAAGGAAGAGGCCAACACGTTACCACCTCACAGATCGTACGATTGCCAAATCGATCTGGTGCCCGGTGCACAACCCGCTTGTAGCAGGATTTATGCCCTTACCAAACCTGAGAATCTGCATTTGAGACAATATTTGGATCAATACCTAGCTAATGGTTTTATTCGCCCGTCAAAGTCCCTGGCATCCTCGGCTTTGTTCTTCGTGCCCAAAAAAGAAGGCGACCTTAGAACTTGTATCGATTACCGCGCATTGAACCAGATAACGGTTAAAAACCGTTATCCTCTGCCTCTGATCCCTGAACTCCTTGACCAGGTGAAGGACGCTTGCATATACACCAAGTTAGATCTCCGGGGGGCTTATCATCTGGTACGAGTTAAAGAAGGCGACGAATGAAAAACTGCCTTCCATACTAAATACGGATTATTCGAGTACCAGGTGATGCCTTTCGGTTTGTGTAACGCGCCAGCTGCCTTCCAATACTTCATGAAAAATGTCCTTCGGGAACTCATCGATGTTTGTGTTGTCGTATATATCGATGACATTCTGGTGTACTCCTCTTCGGAATCTGATCACAGAAAACACATCAGGGCAGTACTTGAAAAACTGCGCCAACACAAACTATTTGCTAAATTGGAGAAATGTGTTTTCCATACCACAGAAGTCGAGTTTCTAGGTTTCATCCTGACACCCAAAGGAGTCCGAATGGACTCAAGAAAAGTGGATGCCATCCTGAAATGGCCATCACCTAGCTCTGTAAAAGGGGTTCAAAGCATGCTCGGCTTTGCCAATTTCTATCGCAGGTTTATCCCGGAATTTTCACGCGTGGTACAACCCATTACTGCACTCTTGAGGAAAAATAAACGTTTTGAATGGTCTGAAGAAGGCCTTTCAGGATTTAAAAGCTAAGTTTACCTCCGCACCTATATTAAAACACCCGCGTCCAGATCTCCCTTATGTCGTCGAGACTGACGCATCCAGCCTAGCCATGGGAGCTGTCCTGTCCCAAAGAGATCCCGAAACCAACCAACTGCATCCCGTAGCATTTTGGTCCAGAAAATTCTCGGCACCCGAGGTTAATTATGCAATCACGGACAAAGAACTATTAGCCATTAAATCCGCTTTTAAAGCCTGGCGGCATTATCTGCTTGGCGCTCGACATACCATCACAGTGATCACTGATCACCGGAATTTACAGTATTTGAAAACCGCCATGGCTCAGTCATCACGGCAGCTCCGATGGGCTTTATTTTTCGCTGAATTTGATTTCGTGATTACCTATCGACCTGGCTGCAAGAATGGCAAAGCAGACGCCTTATCCCGAATTGGAATGGGAGAATCTGATACAAACTCAGAACCAGTACCAATAATTCCCGAACAGAGGATTCTAGGCATGACTTTGTTACAGACGCTTGAAGACATTCAAGCCAGAGTGAAACAATTCCTGGACCCTACAACCTTACAGGATTGGATACAAAAGGGATCAGACTTTACCATAGATAATGGTTTATCTTATTTCCAAGGACGCTTATTCCTGCCACATAAGGAATTACACGAACTAGTTATTTCCGGTTATCATGATACATTAATAGAGGGACACCCCGGTATTGCCAAGACAGAGGAAAAGGTGAAACGACAATTTTGGTGGCCCTCTTGGCGAAAAGATGTTAAATCTTTTGTGATGTCCTGTGGTGTTTGCGCTCAAAATAAAAGTCAAAAGAAAAGACCAGCCAGTCTCCTTCAACCTCTAGACATACCGCCAGCACCCTAGCACACCCTATCAATGGATTTTATTACGGACCTGCCTCCTTGTTCGGGGTACAATACTATTCTGGAAATTGTGGATTTGTTTTCCAAAATGGCCCACTTTATTCCTTTGAAAGGTTTACCTTCAGCTTCTGTCCTAGCCAAAGAATTCCTCGAAAATATTGTTTGGCTACATGGATTCCCATCTATACTAATCTCTGACCGGGGAAGCCAATTCATTTCCCACTTCTGGCACAAATGTTGTCAAATGGCGCAGATCGACGTAAGATTATCGACCAGTCACCACCCTCAGACCGATGGTCAGACCGAGAGGACAAATCAGACCCTTGAGCAGTACTTACGGTGTATGTTACAGCAATCTGAAAGCAACTGGAAAGACATTCTTTGGATAGCCGAATACGCATATAATAATTCGGTACACTCTGGAACTGCCCACGGTCCTTTTTATACTTTGTTTGGGCATCACCCTCGAACCTCAAACCTTGACTCACCTCAGAACCTCGGAATGCCTGCAGTAGAACATCTGCATTCTACAATTACCCAAGCCTTTAAAGAGGCAACTACGCATTTACAACAAGCCAAGAGAAAATACAAGGAGAATGCTGATCTACATCGAAGTGAAGCACCTCCGTATCAGATTGGGGATCAAGTGTGGTTAGCTACCAGACATTTACCACTCAAAGGGCCTTGAACTTTTAACCCAAAATATCTGGGACCTTATTCTATTACGGCAATAATTAACCCAGTGGCTGTTAAACTTGATTTACCAACTAGTATGCAAATTCACCCTGTTTTTCATGTGTCACTTCTGAAACCAGTGGTACCCGGAACCCGACTACTCAAACCTCCAGAACCTATTCTAATAGAGGGGGAGCCCGAATTCGAAGTGAAGAACATTTTAGACTCAAAAATGTTTAGGTTAAAACTGTTCTACCTAATTGACTGGAAGGGGTACGGACCTCAGGAGAGGTCGTGGGAACCCAGCGACCATGTGCATGCACCTCGATTAGTCAGGAAATTCCACCAACTCTTCCCAGACAAACCAAAACCCCCGCAGGGAACAACCTTGGGAGGGGCCTTGGGGGGGAGTGCTGTCATGATGCCCGCTCCCGGGGAGCCGGTTCAAGCCCTGCATCCCCGAAAGCGGACATCCAGTCCCCAAGGAAGGACCCAGCAACCCCATATAGGGGCCCTTTGGACAGTGTCCTGGCGCCTATGGCGCCAGGCTCATAAAAGACATCAGTCCTGGCGCCATAGTCGCCAGGCTCATTATGGTAGTGCTTGGGTGCACATACCTGATGCAGACCATGCTGCAGGATCCCGGCCTCCTTGAGGCCTGAAAGGAACTACTTTACCTGTGGGACTAATTTACCATCCGGGCGTGGTCGGGGAAGGATACATACCTGATTGGAGGAAGGATACATACCTGGAACTTCTTCCAAGGCTATTTAAACCCCACCCGAACAGCCACACGTGCTTCGCGTTGTTCTGCATCTAGCAGCTGGACGCTCACCATGTCTGCTCCTGCATCCTGACTTCTGCCACGCCTGCCAGCATCCTGGATCACCTGCAAAGGAAGAGAAGAAGAGAACAGAAGAAGGAAAAGTCCTTACCTGCTAAAACCGCATCCCGGAGGCATCTCGCCGACAATCCTGAAAAGGAAGACTTTTATTTAAAAGCTCATCGCGTCGATCGCTGCAGCGCCGCCTTCCACTCACCTTTACAGGGCGCCTCCATGTTCAGCAGCGATCATCCGGATTCGCAGTCACGCACCAGCGCCTAGGGAGAAAAAGACCAGAACAAAAGGTGAGAGAGAGAAGGGAATAAGGAAAGCTAAATCTCCATGTTAAGACTTACCTGTTGATTCATTCCTTCTCCATTTCGGGTCCGCGCCGCATCCTGGCCTTTCCGGACCCCGGCCCCAAAGGGGAAAAAGAGACATCAGCGTTAATGAGCGAATGAAAAGACATTACCAAAAAACGCTCATTAAAGACTTACCTGATTTCTACAAGGATTTCACCTCTCATCTCGGGTCGGTGCCTGTTCCCCGGCATTCCGTACCCCGGCCCCTATGGGGAAAAAGACACTAGCATTACACTACATTAATGCATGGACACAAGGGGAACCTCTTATCAAAAAATTTACCTGGAAGCCAAGCAAGTTTGGTTCTCACCAATCCGAAAATCCAGTGAAGTAACTGGATACCAACGTGCCCCTGCATCAGAAGCAGGATGGAGAGCTCGTCCTTCCAGACCCTAAGGTGAGACGCTATGAGGAATCACAGAAGGGTTTCGAGGAGGGTGAGAGGGGAAAGTGGGAGGCCGATTGCATTACCCCGCAGACAGTTAATCCCCTATTTTCGCCTACAGAAGGATACTTCTGCGAGCCAGACAAGCCAGATTCGGGGGCCCGGTCCAGTCCTTCTTCCGAACCCTGCGCATCACCTTAGAAGAGGTCACAGCAGCGCAAACCAGGCCAGCGCATCCGTGGGAGTCAGGTGAGCATTACATGGACTGCCCCAGGGCAGGACAAAGACTGATATGTTTAGGATATTTCTTCTCTGTGAAAGATAGTGAGCTAAAGACTCTGGGTAAGTCTCTCGCAACCAGGACTAATGTCTGGCAGAGGGACTCCCAGGACCCCCCTTGTTAATTTGCATATGCAAGTAACTTTGGGCCTCACCCTAAGTTACTAGGGGAATCCAAACGTGGACCCCTTGCTTACTATTCTTAGAGAGGCACAGCTCCACCCTACTGATGAGGTCCAACCAGACCGAAACACGTGTCTGGGGATGCTGTTGGTACTCTTGTTCATAGGAGAGTTGCCTAGCATTTCGGTGCTGGACTGCCCCAGGGCAGGACAAAGACTGATATGTTTAGGATATTTCTTCTCTGTGAAAGATAGTGAGCTAAAGACTCTGGGTAAGTCTCTTGCAACCAGGACTAATGTCTGGCAGAGGGACTCCCAGGACCCCCCTTGTTAATTTGCATATGCAAGTAACTTTGGGTCTCACCCTAAGTTACTAGGGGAATCCAGATGTGGACCCCTTGCTTACTATTCTTAGAGAGGCACAGCTCCTCCTGTGTCTGGGGATACTGTTGGTACTGTTGTTCAGAGGAGAATTGCCTCTCCTGGACTGCCGCAGGACAGGACAAAGACTGATATGTTTAGGATATTTCTTCTCTGTGAAAGATAGTGAGCTAAAGACTCTGGGTAAGTCTCTCTCAACCAGGACTAATGTCTGGCAGAGGGACTCCCAGGACCCCCCTTGTTAATTTGCATATGCAAGTAACTTTAGGTCTCACCCTAAGTTACTAGGGGAATCCAGACCTTGTTAATTTGCATATGCAAGTAACTTTGGGTCTCACCCTAAGTTACTAGGGGAATCCAGACGTGGACCACTTACTTACTATTCTTAGAGAGGCACAGCTCCTCCCTACTGATGAGGTCCAACCAGACCGAAACAGTGTCTGGGGATGCTGTTGGTACTCTTGTTCAGAGGTGAATTGCCTAGCATTTTGGTTCTGGACTGCCCCAGGGCAGGACAAAGACTGATATGTTTAGGATATTTCTTCTCTGTGAAAAATAGTGAGCTAAAGTCTCTGGGTAAGTCTCTCGCAACCAGGACTAATGTCTGGCAGAGGGACTCCCAGGACCCCCCTTGTTAAATTGCATATGTAAGTAACTTTGGGTCTCACCCTAAGTTACTAGGGGAATCCAGACGTGGACCACTTGCTTACTATTCTTAGAGAGGCACAGCTCCTCCCTACTGATGAGGCCCAACCAGACCGAAACACGTGTCTGGGGGTGCTGTTGGTACTCTTGTTCAGAGGAGAATTGCCTAGCATTTCAGTGCTGGACTGCCCCAGGGCAGGACAAAGACTGATATGTTTAGGATATTTCTTCTCTGTGAAAGATAGTGAGCTAAAGACTCTGGGTAAGTCTCTCGCAACCAGGACTAATGTCTGGCAGAGGGACTCCCAGGACCCCCCCTTGTTAATTTGCATATGCAAGTAACTTTGGGTCTCACCCTAAGTTACTAGGGGAATCCAGACGTGGACCCCTTGCTTACTATTCTTAGAGAGGCACAGCTCCTCCCTACTGATGAGGTCCAACCAGACCGAAACACGTGTCTGGGGATGCTGTTGGTACTCTTGTTCAGAGGAGAATTGCCTAGCATTTCGGTGCTGGACTGCCCCAGGGCAGGACAAAGACTGATATGTTTAGGATATTTCTTCTCTGTGAAAGATAGTGAGCTAAAGACTCTGGGTAAGTCTCTCACAACCAGGACTAATATCTAGCAGAGGGACTCCCAGGACCCCCCTTGTTAATTTGCATATGAAAGTAACTTTGGGTCTCACCCTAAGTTACTAGGGGAATCCAGACGTGGACCACTTGCTTACTATTCTTAGAGAGGCACAGCTCCTCCCTACTGATGAGGTCCAACCAGACCGAAACACTTGTCTGGGGATGCTGTTGGTACTCTTGTTCACAGGAGAATTGCCTAGCATTTCGGTGCTCGACTGCCCCAGGGCAGGACAAAGACTGAAATGTTTAGGATATTTCTTCTCTGTGAAAGATAGTGAGCTAAAGACTCTGGGTAAGTCTCTCACAACCAGGACTAATGTCTGGCAGAGTGACTCCCAGGACCCCCCTTGTTAATTTGCATATGAAAGTAACTTTGGGTCTCACCCTAAGTTACTAGGGGAATCCAGACGTGGACCCCTTGCTTACTATTCTTAGAGAGGCACAGCTCCTTCCTACTGATGAGGTCCAACCAGACCGAAATATGTGTCTGGGGAGAATTGCCTAGCATTTCGGTGCTGGACTGCCCCAGGGCATGACAAAGACTGATATGTTTAGGATATTTCCTCTCTGTGAAAGATAGTGAGCTAAAGACTCTGGGTAAGTCTCTGGCAACCAGGACTAATGTCTGGCAGAGGGACTCCCAGGACCCCCCTTGTTAATTTGCATATGAAAGTAACTTTAGGTCTCACCATAAGTTACTAGGGGAATCCAGACGTGGACCCCTTGCTTACTATTCTTAGAGAGGCACAGCTCCTCCCTACTGATGAGGTCCAACCAGACCGAAACATGTGTCTGGGGATGCTGTTGGTACTCTTGTTCAGAGGAGAATTGCCTAGCATTTCGGTGCTGGACTGCCCCAGGGAAGGACAAAGACTGATATGTTTAGGATATTTCTTCTCTGTGAAAGATAGTGAGCTAAAGACTCTGGGTAAGTCTCTCGCAACCAGGACTAATGTCTGGCAGAGGGACTCCCAGGACCCCCCTTGTTAATTTGCATATGCTAGTAACTTTGGGTCTCACCCTAAGTTACTAGGGGAATCCAGATGTGGACCCCTTGCTTACTATTCTTAGAGAGGCACAGCTCCTCCCTACTGATGAGGTCCAACCACACTGAAACACGTGTTTGGGGATGCTGTTGGTACTCTTGTTCAGAGGAGAATTGCCTAGCATTTCGGTGCTGGACTGCCCCAGGGCAGGACAAAGACTGATATGTTTAGGATATTTCTTCTCTGTGAAAGATAGTGAGCTAAAGACTCTGGGTAAGTCTCTCGCAACCAGGACTAATGTCTGGCAGAGGGACTCCCAGGACCCCCCCTTGTTAATTTGCATATGCAAGTAACTTTGGGTCTCACCCTAAGTTACTAGGGGAATCCAGACATTGACCCCTTGCTTACTATTCTTAGAGAGGCACAGCTCCTCCCTACTGATGAGGTCCAACCAGACCGAAACACGTGTCTGGGGGTGCTGTTGGTACTCTTGTTCAGAGGAGAATTGCCTAGCATTTCGGTGCTGGACTGCCCCAGGGCAGGACAAAGACTGATATGTTTAGGATATTTCTTCTCTGTGAAAGAAAGTGAGCTAAAGACTCTGGGTAAGTCTCTCGCAACCAGGACTAATGTCTGGCAGAGGGACTCCCAGGACCCCCCTTGTTAATTTGCATATGAAAGTAACTTTGGGTCTCACCCTAAGTGACTAGGGGAATCCAGACGTGGACCCCTTGCTTACTATTCTTAGAGAGGCACAGCTCCTCCCTACTGATGAGGTCCAACCAGACCGAAACACGTGTCTGGGGATGCTGTTGGTACTCTTGTTCAGAGGAGAATTGCCTAGCATTTCGGTGCTGGACTGCCCCAGGGCAGGACAAAGACTGATATGTTTAGGATATTTCTTCTCTGTGAAAGATAGTGAGCTAAAGACTCTGGCTAAGTCTCTCGCAACCAGGACTAATGTCTGGCAGAGGGACTCCCAGGACCCCCCTTGTTAATTTGCATATGCAAGTAACTTTGGGTCTCACCCTAAGTTACTAGGGGAATCCAGATGTGGACCCCTTGCTTACTATTCTTAGAGAGGCACAGCTCCTCCCTACTGATGAGGTCCAACCAGACCGAAACACGTGTCTGGGGGTGCTGTTGGTACTCTTGTTCAGAGGAGAATTGCCTAGCATTTCGGTGCTGGACTGCCCCAGGGCAGGACAACGACTGATATGTTTAGGATATTTCTTCTCTGTGAAAGATAGTGAGCTAAAGACTCTGGGTAAGTCTCTCGCAACCAGGACTAATGTCTGGCAGAGGGACTCCTAGGACCCCCCTTGTTAATTTGCATATGCAAGTAACTTTGGGTCTCACCCTAAGTTACTAGGGGAATCCAGACGTGGACCCCTTGCTTACTATTCTTAGAGAGGCATAGCTCCTCCCTACTGATGAGGTCCAACCAGACTGAAACACGTGTCTGGGGATGCTGTTGGTACTCTTGTTCAGAGGAGAATTGCCTAGCATTTCGGTGCTCGACTGTCCCAGGGCAGGACAAAGACTGATATGTTTAGGATATTTCTTCTCTGTGAAAGATAGTGAGCTAAAGACTCTGGGTAAGTCTCTCGCAACCAGGACTAATGTCTGGCAGAGGGACTCCCAGGACCCCCCTTGTTAATTTGCATATGCAAGTAACTTTGGGTCTCACCCTAATTTACTAGGGGAATCCAGACGTGGACCCCTTGCTTACTATTCTTAGAGAGGCACAGCTCCTTCCTACTGATGAGGTCCAACCAGACCTAAACACGTGTCTGGGGATGCTGTTGGTACTCTTGTTCAGAGGAGAATTGCCTAGCATTTCGGTGCTGGACTGCCCCAGGGCAGGACAAAGACTGATATGTTTAGGATATTTCTTCTCTGTGAAAGATAGTGAGCTAAAGACTCTGGGTAAGTCTCTCGCAACCAGGACTAATGTCTGGCAGAGGGACTCCCAGGACCCCTCTTGTTAATTTGCATATGCAAGTAACTTTGGGTCTCACCCTAAGTTACTAGGGGAATCCAGACGTGGACCCCTTGCTTACTATTCTTAGAGAGGCACATTTCCTCCCTACTGATGAGGTCCAACCAGACTGAAACACGTGTCTGGGGATACTGTTGGTACTCTTGGTCAGAGGAGAATTGCCTAGCATTTCGGTGCTGGACTGCCCCAGGGCAGGACAAAGACTGAAATGTTTAGGATATTTCTTCTCTGTGAAAGATAGTGAGCTAAAGACTCTGAGTAAGTTTCTCACAACCAGGACTAATGTCTGGCAGAGGGACTCCCAGGACCCCCCTTGTTAATTTGCATATGAAAGTAACTTTGGGTCTCACCCTAAGTTACTAGGGGAATCCAGACGTGGACCCCTTGCTTACTATTCTTAGAGAGGCACAGCTCCTCCCTACTGATGAGGTCCAACCAGACCGAAACACGTGTCTGGGGATGCTGTTGGTACTCTTGTTCAGAGGAGAATTGCCTAGCATTTCGGTGCTGGACTGCCCCAGGGCAGGACAAAGACTGATATGTTTAGGATATTTCTTCTCTGTGAAAGATAGTGAGCTAAAGACTCTGGGTAAGTCTCTCGCAACCAGGACTAATGTCTGGCAGAGGGACTCCCAGGACCCCCCTTGTTAATTTGCATATGCAAGTAACTTTGGGTCTCACCCTAAGTTATTAGGGGAATCCAGACATGGACCCCTTGCTTACTATTCTTAGAGAGGCACAGCTCCTCCCTACTGATGAGGTCCAACCAGACTGAAACACGTGTCTGGGCATGCTGTTGGTACTCTTGTTCAGAGGAGAATTGCCTAGCATTTCGGTGCTGGACTGCCCCAGGGCAGGACAAAGACTGATATGTTTAGGATATTTCTTCTCTGTGAAAGATAGTGAGCTAAAGACTCTGGGTAAGTCTCTCGCAACCATGACTAATGTCTGGCAAAGGGACTCCCAGGACCCCCCCTTGTTAATTTGCATATGCAAGTAACTTTGGGTCTCACCCTAAGTTACTAGGGGAATCCAGACATTGACCCCTTGCTTACTATTCTTAGAGAGGCACAGCTCCTCCCTACTGATGAGGTCCAACCAGACCGAAACACGTGTCTGGGGGTGCTGTTGGTACTCTTGTTCAGAGGAGAATTGCCTAGCATTTCGGTGCTGGACTGCCCCAGGGCAGGACAAAGACTGATATGTTTAGGATATTTCTTCTCTGTGAAAGAAAGTGAGCTAAAGACTCTGGGTAAGTCTCTCGCAACCAGGACTAATGTCTGGCAGAGGGACTCCCAGGACCCCCCTTGTTAATTTGCATATGAAAGTAACTTTGGGTCTCACCCTAAGTGACTAGGGGAATCCAGACGTGGACCCCTTGCTTACTATTCTTAGAGAGGCACAGCTCCTCCCTACTGATGAGGTCCAACCAGACCGAAACACGTGTCTGGGGATGCTGTTGGTACTCTTGTTCAGAGGAGAATTGCCTAGCATTTCGGTGCTGGACTGCCCCAGGGCAGGACAAAGACTGATATGTTTAGGATATTTCTTCTCTGTGAAAGATAGTGAGCTAAAGACTCTGGGTAAGTCTCTCGCAACCAGGACTAATGTCTGGCAGAGGGACTCCCAGGACCCCCCTTGTTAATTTGCATATGCAAGTAACTTTGGGTCTCACCCTAAGTTACTAGGGGAATCCAGATGTGGACCCCTTGCTTACTATTCTTAGAGAGGCACAGCTCCTCCCTACTGATGAGGTCCAACCAGACCGAAACACGTGTCTGGGGGTGCTGTTGGTACTCTTGTTCAGAGGAGAATTGCCTAGCATTTCGGTGCTGGACTGCCCCAGGGCAGGACAAAGACTGATATGTTTAGGATATTTCTTCTCTGTGAAAGATAGTGAGCTAAAGACTCTGGGTAAGTCTCTCGCAACCAGGACTAATGTCTGGCAGAGGGACTCCTAGGACCCCCCTTGTTAATTTGCATATGCAAGTAACTTTGGGTCTCACCCTAAGTTACTAGGGGAATTCAGACGTGGACCCCTTGCTTACTATTCTTAGAGAGGCACAGCTCCTCCCTACTGATGAGGTCCAACCAGACTGAAACACGTGTCTGGGGATGCTGTTGGTACTCTTGTTCAGAGGAGAATTGCCTAGCATTTCGGTGCTCGACTGTCCCAGGGCAGGACAAAGACTGATATGTTTAGGATATTTCTTCTCTGTGAAAGATAGTGAGCTAAAGACTCTGGGTAAGTCTCTCGCAACCAGGACTAATGTCTGGCAGAGGGACTCCCAGGACCCCCCTTGTTAATTTGCATATGCAAGTAACTTTGGGTCTCACCCTAATTTACTAGGGGAATCCAGACGTGGACCCCTTGCTTACTATTCTTAGAGAGGCACAGCTCCTTCCTACTGATGAGGTCCAACCAGACCTAAACACGTGTCTGGGGATGCTGTTGGTACTCTTGTTCAGAGGAGAATTGCCTAGCATTTCGGTGCTGGACTGCCCCAGGGCAGGACAAAGACTGATATGTTTAGGATATTTCTTCTCTGTGAAAGATAGTGAGCTAAAGACTCTGGGTAAGTCTCTCGCAACCAGGACTAATGTCTGGCAGAGGGACTCCCAGGACCCCTCTTGTTAATTTGCATATGCAAGTAACTTTGGGTCTCACCCTAAGTTACTAGGGGAATCCAGACGTGGACCCCTTGCTTACTATTCTTAGAGAGGCACATTTCCTCCCTACTGATGAGGTCCAACCAGACTGAAACACGTGTCTGGGGATGCTGTTGGTACTCTTGTTCAGAGGAGAATTGCCTAGCATTTCGGTGCTGGACTGCCCCAGGGCAGGACAAAGACTGAAATGTTTAGGATATTTCTTCTCTGTGAAAGATAGTGAGCTAAAGACTCTGAGTAAGTTTCTCACAACCAGGACTAATGTCTGGCAGAGGGACTCCCAGGACCCCCCTTGTTAATTTGCATATGAAAGTAACTTTGGGTCTCACCCTAAGTTACTAGGGGAATCCAGACGTGGACCCCTTGCTTACTATTCTTAGAGAGGCACATTTCCTCCCTACTGATGAGGTCCAACCAGACCGAAACACGTGTCTGGGGATGCTGTTGGTACTCTTGTTCAGAGGAGAATTGCCTAGCATTTCGGTGCTCGACTGCCCCAGGGCAGGACAAAGACTGATATGTTTAGGATATTTCTTCTCTGTGAAAGATAGTGAGCTAAAGACTCTGGGTAAGTCTCTCGCAACCAGGACTAATGTCTGGCAGAGGGACTCCCAGGACCCCCCTTGTTAATTTGCATATGCAAGTAACTTTGGGTCTCACCCTAAGTTACTAGGGGAATCCAGACATGGACCCCTTGCTTACTATTCTTAGAGAGGCACAGCTCCTCCCTACTGATGAGGTCCAACCAGACTGAAACACGTGTCTGGGCATGCTGTTGGTACTCTTGTTCAGAGGAGAATTGCCTAGCATTTCGGTGCTGGACTGCCCCAGGGCAGGACAAAGACTGATATGTTTAGGATATTTCTTCTCTGTGAAAGATAGTGAGCTAAAGACTCCGGGTAAGTCTCTCGCAACCATGACTAATGTCTGGCAGAGGGACTCCCAGGACCCCCCTTGTTAATTTGCATATGCAAGTATCTTTGGGTCTCACCCTAAGTTACTAGGGGAATCCAGACGTGGACCCCTTGCTTACTATTCTTAGAGAGGCACAGCTCCTCCCTACTGATGAGGTCCAACCAGACCGAAACACGTGTCTGAGGATGCTGTTGGTACTCTTGTTCAGAGGAGAATTGCCTAGCATTTCGGTGCTGGACTGCCCCAGGGCAGGACAAAGACTGATATGTTTAGGATATTTCTTCTCTGTGAAAGATAGTGAGCTAAAGACTCTGGGTAAGTCTCTCGCAACCAGGACTAATGTCTGGCAGAGGGACTCCCAGGACCCCCCTTGTTAATTTGCATATGCAAGTAACTTTGGGTCTCACCCTGAGTTACTAGGGGAATCCAGACGTGGACCCCTTGCTTACTATTCTTAGAGAGGCACAGCTCCTCCCTACTGATGAGGTCCAACCAGACCGAAACATGTGTCTGGGGATGCTGTTGGTACTCTTGTTCAGAGTGGAATTGCCTAGCATTTCCGTGCTGGACTGCCCCAGGCAGGACAAAGATTGATATGTTTAGGATATTTCTTCTCTGTGAAAGATAGTGAGCTAAAGACTCTGGGTAAGTCTCTCACAACCAGGACTAATGTCTGGCAGAGGGACTCCCAGGACCCCCCTAGTTAATTTGCATATGCAAGTAACTTTGGGTCTCACCCTAAGTTACTAGGGGAATCCGGACGTGGACCCCTTGCTTACTATTCTTAGAGAGGCACAGCTCCTCCCTACTGATGAGGTCCAACCAGACCGAAACACGTGTCTGGGGATGCTGTTGGTACTCTTGTTCAGAGGAGAATTGCCTAGCATTTCGGTGCTGGACTGCCCCAGGGCAGGGCAAAGACTGATATGTTTAGGATATTTCTTCTCTGTGAAAGATAGTGAGCTAAAGACTCTGGGTAAGTCTCTTGCAACCAGGACTAATGTCTGGCAGAGGGACTCCCAGGACCCCCCTTGTTAATTTGCATATGCAAGTAACTTTGGGTCTCACCCTAAGTTACTAGGGGAATCCAGATGTGGACCCCTTGCTTACTATTCTTAGAGAGGCACAGCTCCTCCTGTGTCTGGGGATACTGTTGGTACTGTTGTTCAGAGGAGAATTGCCTCTCGGTGCTGGACTGCCGCAGGGCAGGACAGGACAAAGACTGATATGTTTAGGATATTTCTTCTCTGTGAAAGATAGTGAGCTAAAGACTCTGGGTAAGTCTCTCGCAACAAGGACTAATGTCTGGCAGAGGGACTCCCAGGACCCCCCTTGTTAATTTGCATATGCAAGTAACTTTGGGTCTCACCCTAAGTTACTAGGGGAATCCATACGTGGACCCCTTACTTACTATTCTTAGAGAGGCACAGCTCCTCCCTACTGATGAGGTCCAACCAGACCGAAACAGTGTCTGGGGATGCTGTTGGTACTCTTGTTCAGAGGTGAATTGCCTAGCATTTTGGTTCTGGACTGCCCCAGGGCAGGACAAAGACTGATATGTTTAGGATATTTCTTCTCTGTGAAAGATAGTGAGCTAAAGTCTCTGGGTAAGTCTCTCGCAACCAGGACTAATGTCTGGCAGAGGGACTCCCAGGACCCCCCTTGTTAAATTGCATATGCAAGTAACTTTGGGTCTCACCCTAAGTTACTAGGGGAATCCAGACGTGGACCCCTTGCTTACTATTCTTAGAGAGGCACAGCTCCTCCCTACTGATGAGGTCCAACCAGACCGAAACATGTGTCTGGGGATGCTGTTGGTACTCTTGTTCAGAGGAGAATTGCCTAGCATTTCGGTGCTGGACTGCCCCAGGGAAGGACAAAGACTGATATGTTTAGGATATTTCTTCTCTGTGAAAGATAGTGAGCTAAAGACTCTGGGTAAGTCTCTCGCAACCAGGACTAATGTCTGGCAGAGGGACTCCCAGGACCCCCCTTGTTAATTTGCATATGCTAGTAACTTTGGGTCTCACCCTAAGTTACTAGGGGAATCCAGACGTGGACCCCTTGCTTACTATTCTTAGAGAGGCACAGCTCCTCCCTACTGATGAGGTCCAACCAGACTGAAACACGTGTCTGGGGATGCTGTTGGTACTCTTGTTCAGAGGAGAATTGCCTAGCATTTCGGTGCTCGACTGTCCCAGGGCAGGACAAAGACTGATATGTTTAGGATATTTCTTCTCTGTGAAAGATAGTGAGCTAAAGACTCTGGGTAAGTCTCTCGCAACCAGGACTAATGTCTGGCAGAGGGACTCCCAGGACCCCCCTTGTTAATTTGCATATGCAAGTAACTTTGGGTCTCACCCTAATTTACTAGGGGAATCCAGACGTGGACCCCTTGCTTACTATTCTTAGAGAGGCACAGCTCCTTCCTACTGATGAAGTCCAACCAGACCTAAACACGTGTCTGGGGATGCTGTTGGTACTCTTGTTCAGAGGAGAATTGCCTAGCATTTCGGTGCTGGACTGCCCCAGGGCAGGACAAAGACTGATATGTTTAGGATATTTCTTCTCTGTGAAAGAAAGTGAGCTAAAGACTCTGGGTAAGTCTCTCGCAACCAGGACTAATGTCTGGCAGAGGGACTCCCAGGACCCCCCTTGTTAATTTGCATATGAAAGTAACTTTGGGTCTCACCCTAAGTGACTAGGGGAATCCAGACGTGGACCCCTTGCTTACTATTCTTAGAGAGGCACAGCTCCTCCCTACTGATGAGGTCCAACCAGACCGAAACACGTGTCTGGGGATGCTGTTGGTACTCTTGTTCAGAGGAGAATTGCCTAGCATTTCGGTGCTGGACTGCCCCAGGGCAGGACAAAGACTGATATGTTTAGGATATTTCTTCTCTGTGAAAGATAGTGAGCTAAAGACTCTGGGTAAGTCTCTCGCAACCAGGACTAATGTCTGGCAGAGGGACTCCCAGGACCCCCCTTGTTAATTTGCATATGCAAGTAACTTTGGGTCTCACCCTAAGTTACTAGGGGAATCCAGATGTGGACCCCTTGCTTACTATTCTTAGAGAGGCACAGCTCCTCCCTACTGATGAGGTCCAACCAGACCGAAACACGTGTCTGGGGGTGCTGTTGGTACTCTTGTTCAGAGGAGAATTGCCTAGCATTTCGGTGCTGGACTGCCCCAGGGCAGGACAAAGACTGATATGTTTAGGATATTTCTTCTCTGTGAAAGATAGTGAGCTAAAGACTCTGGGTAAGTCTCTCGCAACCAGGACTAATGTCTGGCAGAGGGACTCCTAGGACCCCCCTTGTTAATTTGCATATGCAAGTAACTTTGGGTCTCACCCTAAGTTACTAGGGGAATCCAGACGTGGACCCCTTGCTTACTATTCTTAGAGAGGCACAGCTCCTCCCTACTGATGAGGTCCAACCAGACTGAAACACCTGTCTGGGGATGCTGTTGGTACTCTTGTTCAGAGGAGAATTGCCTAGCATTTCGGTGCTCGACTGTCCCAGGGCAGGACAAAGACTGATATGTTTAGGATATTTCTTCTCTGTGAAAGATAGTGAGCTAAAGACTCTGGGTAAGTCTCTCGCAACCAGGACTAATGTCTGGCAGAGGGACTCCCAGGACCCCCCTTGTTAATTTGCATATGCAAGTAACTTTGGGTCTCACCCTAATTTACTAGGGGAATCCAGACGTGGACCCCTTGCTTACTATTCTTAGAGAGGCACAGCTCCTTCCTACTGATGAGGTCCAACCAGACCTAAACACGTGTCTGGGGATGCTGTTGGTACTCTTGTTCAGAGGAGAATTGCCTAGCATTTCGGTGCTGGACTGCCCCAGGGCAGGACAAAGACTGATATGTTTAGGATATTTCTTCTCTGTGAAAGATAGTGAGCTAAAGACTCTGGGTAAGTCTCTCGCAACCAGGACTAATGTCTGGCAGAGGGACTCCCAGGACCCCTCTTGTTAATTTGCATATGCAAGTAACTTTGGGTCTCACCCTAAGTTACTAGGGGAATCCAGACGTGGACCCCTTGCTTACTATTCTTAGAGAGGCACATTTCCTCCCTACTGATGAGGTCCAACCAGACTGAAACACGTGTCTGGGGATGCTGTTGGTACTCTTGTTCAGAGGAGAATTGCCTAGCATTTCGGTGCTGGACTGCCCCAGGGCAGGACAAAGACTGAAATGTTTAGGATATTTCTTCTCTGTGAAAGATAGTGAGCTAAAGACTCTGAGTAAGTTTCTCACAACCAGGACTAATGTCTGGCAGAGGGACTCCCAGGACCCCCCTTGTTAATTTGCATATGAAAGTAACTTTGGGTCTCACCCTAAGTTACTAGGGGAATCCAGACGTGGACCCCTTGCTTACTATTCTTAGAGAGGCACAGCTCCTCCCTACTGATGAGGTCCAACCAGACCGAAACACGTGTCTGGGGATGCTGTTGGTACTCTTGTTCAGAGGAGAATTGCCTAGCATTTTGGTGCTCGATTGCCCCAGGGCAGGACCAAGACTGATATGTTTAGGATATTTCTTCTCTGTGAAAGATAGTGAGCTAAAGACTCTGGGTAAGTCTCTCGCAACCAGGACTAATGTCTGGCAGAGGGACTCCCAGGACCCCCCTTGTTAATTTGCATATGCAAGTAACTTTGGGTCTCACCTTAAGTTACTAGGGGAATCCAGACATGGACCCCTTGCTTACTATTCTTAGAGAGGCACAGCTCCTCCCTACTGATGAGGTCCAACCAGACTGAAACACGTGTCTGGGCATGCTGTTGGTACTCTTGTTCAGAGGAGAATTGCCTAGCATTTCGGTGCTGGACTGCCCCAGGGCAGGACAAAGACTGATATGTTTAGGATATTTCTTCTCTGTGAAAGATAGTGAGCTAAAGACTCCGGGTAAGTCTCTCGCAACCATGACTACTGTCTGGCAGAGGGACTCCCAGGACCCCCCTTGTTAATTTGCATATGCAAGTATCTTTGGCTCTCACCCTAAGTTACTAGGGGAATCCAGACGTGGACCCCTTGCTTACTATTCTTAGAGAGGCACAGCTCCTCCCTACTGATGAGGTGCAACCAGACCGAAACACGTGTCTGAGGATGCTGTTGGTACTCTTGTTCAGAGGAGAATTGCCTAGCATTTCGGTGCTGGACTGCCCCAGGGCAGGACAAAGACTGATATGTTTAGGATATTTCTTCTCTGTGAAAGATAGTGAGCTAAAGACTCTGGGTAAGTCTCTCGCAACCAGCACTAATGTCTGGCAGAGGGACTCCCAGGACCCCCCTTGTTAATTTGCATATGCAAGTAACTTTGGGTCTCACCCTAAGTTACTAGGGGAATCCAGACGTGGACCCCTTGCTTACTATTCTTAGAGAGGCACAGCTCCTCCCTACTGATGAGGTCCAACCAGACCGAAACAGGTGTCTGGGGATGCTGTTGGTACTCTTGTTCAGAGTGGAATTGCCTAGCATTTCCGTGCTGGACTGCCCCAGGCAGGACAAAGATTGATATGTTTAGGATATTTCTTCTCTGTGAAAGATAGTGAGCTAAAGACTCTGGGTAAGTCTCTCACAACCAGGACTAATGTCTGGCAGAGGGACTCCCAGGACCCCCCTAGTTAATTTGCATATGCAAGTAACTTTGGGTCTCACCCTAAGTTACTAGGGGAATCCGGACGTGGACCCCTTGCTTACTATTCTTAGAGAGGCACAGCTCCTCCCTACTGATGAGGTCCAACCAGACCGAAACACGTGTCTGGGGATGCTGTTGGTACTCTTGTTCAGAGGAGAATTGCCTAGCATTTCGGTGCTGGACTGCCCCAGGGCAGGGCAAAGACTGATATGTTTAGGATATTTCTTCTCTGTGAAAGATAGTGAGCTAAAGACTCTGGGTAAGTCTCTTGCAACCAGGACTAATGTCTGGCAGAGGGACTCCCAGGACCCCCCTTGTTAATTTGCATATGCAAGTAACTTTGGGTCTCACCCTAAGTTACTAGGGGAATCCAGATGTGGACCCCTTGCTTACTATTCTTAGAGAGGCACAGCTCCTCCTGTGTCTGGGGATACTGTTGGTACTGTTGTTCAGAGGAGAATTGCCTCTCGGTGCTGGACTGCCGCAGGGCAGGACAGGACAAAGACTGATATGTTTAGGATATTTCTTCTCTGTGAAAGATAGTGAGCTAAAGACTCTGGGTAAGTCTCTCGCAACAAGGACTAATGTCTGGCAGAGGGACTCCCAGGACCCCCCTTGTTAATTTGCATATGCAAGTAACTTTGGGTCTCACCCTAAGTTACTAGGGGAATCCAGACGTGGACCCCTTACTTACTATTCTTAGAGAGGCACAGCTCCTCCCTACTGATGAGGTCCAACCAGACCGAAACAGTGTCTGGGGATGCTGTTGGTACTCTTGTTCAGAGGTGAATTGCCTAGCATTTTGGTTCTGGACTGCCCCAGGGCAGGACAAAGACTGATATGTTTAGGATATTTCTTCTCTGTGAAAGATAGTGAGCTAAAGTCTCTGGGTAAGTCTCTCGCAACCAGGACTAATGTCTGGCAGAGGGACTCCCAGGACCCCCCTTGTTAAATTGCATATGCAAGTAACTTTGGGTCTCACCCTAAGTTACTAGGGGAATCCAGACGTGGACCCCTTGCTTACTATTCTTAGAGAGGCACAGCTCCTCCCTACTGATGAGGTCCAACCAGATCGAAACATGTGTCTGGGGATGCTGTTGGTACTCTTGTTCAGAGGAGAATTGCCTAGCATTTCGGTGCTGGACTGCCCCAGGGAAGGACAAAGACTGATATGTTTAGGATATTTCTTCTCTGTGAAAGATAGTGAGCTAAAGACTCTGGGTAAGTCTCTCGCAACCAGGACTAATGTCTGGCAGAGGGACTCCCAGGACCCCCCTTGTTAATTTGCATATGCTAGTAACTTTGGGTCTCACCCTAAGTTACTAGGGGAATCCAGACATTGACCCCTTGCTTACTATTCTTAGAGAGGCACAGCTCCTCCCTACTGATGAGATCCAACCAGACCGAAACACGTGTCTGGGGGTGCTGTTGGTACTCTTGTTCAGAGGAGAATTGCCTAGCATTTCGGTGCTGGACTGCCCCAGGGCAGGACAAAGACTGATATGTTTAGGATATTTCTTCTCTGTGAAAGAAAGTGAGCTAAAGACTCTGGGTAAGTCTCTCGCAACCAGGACTAATGTCTGGCAGAGGGACTCCCAGGACCCCCCTTGTTAATTTGCATATGAAAGTAACTTTGGGTCTCACCCTAAGTGACTAGGGGAATCCAGACGTGGACCCCTTGCTTACTATTCTTAGAGAGGCACAGCTCCTCCCTACTGATGAGGTCCAACCAGACCGAAACACGTGTCTGGGGATGCTGTTGGTACTCTTGTTCAGAGGAGAATTGCCTAGCATTTCGGTGCTGGACTGCCCCAGGGCAGGACAAAGACTGATATGTTTAGGATATTTCTTCTCTATGAAAGATAGTGAGCTAAAGACTCTGGGTAAGTCTCTCGCAACCAGGACTAATGTCTGGCAGAGGGACTCCCAGGACCCCCCTTGTTAATTTGCATATGCAAGTAACTTTGGGTCTCACCCTAAGTTACTAGGGGAATCCACACGTGGACCCCTTACTTACTATTCTTAGAGAGGCACAGCTCCTCCCTACTGAAGAGGTCCAACCAGACCGAAACACGTGTCTGGGGATGCTGTTGGTACTCTTGTGCAGAGGTGAATTGCCTAGCATTTCGGTGCTGGACTGCCCCAGGGCAGTACAAAGACTGATATGTTTAGGATATTTCTTCTCTGTGAAAGAAAGTGAGCTAAAGACTCTGGGTAAGTCTCTCGCAACCAGGACTAATGTCTGGCAGAGGGACTCCCAGGACCCCCCTTGTTAATTTGCATATGAAAGTAACTTTGGGTCTCACCCTAAGTGACTAGGGGAATCCAGACGTGGACCCCTTGCTTACTATTCTTAGAGAGGCACAGCTCCTCCCTACTGATGAGGTCCAACCAGACCGAAACACGTGTCTGGGGATGCTGTTGGTACTCTTGTTCAGAGGAGAATTGCCTAGCATTTCGGTGCTGGACTGCCCCAGGGCAGGACAAAGACTGAAATGTTTAGGATATTTCTTCTCTGTGAAAGATAGTGAGCTAAAGACTCTGGGTAAATATCTCGCAACCCGGACTAATGTCTGGCAGAGGGACTCCCAGGACCCCCCTTGTTAATTTGCATATGCAAGTAACTTTGGGTCTCACCCTAAGTTACTAGGGGAATCCAGACTTGGACCGCTTGCTTACTATTCTTAGAGAGGCACAGCTCCTCCCTACTGATGAGGTCCAACCAGACTGAAACATGTGTCTGGGGATGCTGTTGGTACTCTTGTTCAGAGGAGAATTGCCTAGCATTTCGGTGCTGGACTGCCCCAGGGCAGGACAAAGACTGATATGTTTAGGATATTTCTTCTCTGTGAAAGATAGTGAGCTAAAGACTCTGGGTAAGTCTCTCGCAACCAGGACTAATGTCTGGCAGAGGGACTCCCAGGACCCCCCTTGTTAATTTGCATATGCAAGTAACTTTGGGTCTCACCCTAAGTTACTAGGGGAATCCAGATGTGGACCCCTTGCTTACTATTCTTAGAGAGGCACAGCTCCTCCCTACTGATGAGGTCCAACCAGACCGAAACACGTGTCTGGGGGTGCTGTTGGTACTCTTGTTCAGACGAGAATTGCCTAGCATTTCGGTGCTGGACTGCCCCAGGGCAGGACAAAGACTGATATGTTTAGGATATTTCTTCTCTGTGAAAGATAGTGAGCTAAAGACTCTGGGTAAGTCTCTCGCAACCAGGACTAATGTCTGGCAGAGGGACTCCTAGGACCCCCCTTGTTAATTTGCATATGCAAGTAACTTTGGGTCTCACCCTAAGTTACTAGGGGAATCCAGACGTGGACCCCTTGCTTACTTTTCTTAGAGAGGCACAGCTCCTCCCTACTGATGAGGTCCAACCAGACTGAAACACGTGTCTGGGGATGCTGTTGGTACTCTTGTTCAGAGGAGAATTGCCTAGCATTTCGGTGCTCGACTGTCCCAGGGCAGGACAAAGACTGATATGTTTAGGATATTTCCTCTCTGTGAAAGATAGTGAGCTAAAGACTCTGGGTAAGTCTCTGGCAACCAGGACTAATGTCTGGCAGAGGGACTCCCAGGACCCCCCTTGTTAATTTGCATATGAAAGTAACTTTAGGTCTCACCCTAAGTTACTAGGGGAATCCAGACGTGGACCCCTTGCTTACTATTCTTAGAGAGGCACAGCTCCTCCCTACTGATGAGGTCCAACCAGACCGAAACATGTGTCTGGGGATGCTGTTGGTACTCTTGTTCAGAGGAGAATTGCCTAGCATTTCGGTGCTGGACTGCCCCAGGGAAGGACAAAGACTGATATGTTTAGGATATTTCTTCTCTGTGAAAGATAGTGAGCTAAAGACTCTGGGTAAGTCTCTCGCAACCAGGACTAATGTCTGGCAGAGAGACTCCCAGGACCCCCCTTGTTAATTTGCATATGCTAGTAACTTTGGGTCTCACCCTAAGTTACTAGGGGAATCCAGATGTGGACCCCTTGCTTACTATTCTTAGAGAGGCACAGCTCCTCCCTACTGATGAGGTCCAACCAGACTGAAACACGTGTTTGGGGATGCTGTTGGTACTCTTGTTCAGAGGAGAATTGCCTAGCATTTCGGTGCTGGACTGCCCCAGGGCAGGACAAAGACTGATATGTTTAGGATATTTCTTCTCTGTGAAAGATAGTGAGCTAAAGACTCTGGGTAAGTCTCTCGCAACCAGGACTAATGTCTGGCAGAGGGACTCCCAGGACCCCCCCTTGTTAATTTGCATATGCAAGTAACTTTGGGTCTCACCCTAAGTTACTAGGGGAATCCAGACATTGACCCCTTGCTTACTATTCTTAGAGAGGCACAGCTCCTCCCTACTGATGAGGTCCAACCAGACCGAAACACGTGTCTGGGGATGCTGTTGGTACTCTTGTTCAGAGGAGAATTGCCTAGCATTTCGGTGCTGGACTGCCCCAGGGCAGGACAAAGACTGATATGTTTAGGATATTTCTTCTCTGTGAAAGATAGTGAGCTAAAGACTCTGGGTAAGTCTCTCGCAACCAGGACTAATGTCTGGCAGAGGGACTCCCAGGACCCCCCTTGTTAATTTGCATATGAAAGTAACTTTGGGTCTCACCCTAAGTGACTAGGGGAATCCAGACGTGGACCCCTTGCTTACTATTCTTAGAGAGGCACAGCTCCTCCCTACTGATGAGGTCCAACCAGACCGAAACACGTGTCTGGGGATGCTGTTGGTACTCTTGTTCAGAGGAGAATTGCCTAGCATTTCGGTGCTGGACTGCCCCAGGGCAGGACAAAGACTGAAATGTTTAGGATATTTCTTCTCTGTGAAAGATAGTGAGCTAAAGACTCTGGGTAAATATCTCGCAACCAGGACTAATGTCTGGCAGAGGGACTCCCAGGACCCCCCTTGTTAATTTGCATATGCAAGTAACTTTGGGTCTCACCCTAAGTTACTAGGGGAATCCAGACTTGGACCGCTTGCTTACTATTCTTAGAGAGGCACAGCTCCTCCCTACTGATGAGGTCCAACCAGACTGAAACACGTGTCTGGGGATGCTGTTGGTACTCTTGTTCAGAGGAGAATTGCCTAGCATTTCGGTGCTGGACTGCCCCAGGGCAGGACAAAGACTGATATGTTTAGGATATTTCTTCTCTGTGAAAGATAGTGAGCTAAAGACTCTGGGTAAGTCTCTCGCAACCAGGACTAATGTCTGGCAGAGGGACTCCCAGGACCCCCCTTGTTAATTTGCATATGCAAGTAACTTTGGGTCTCACCCTAAGTTACTAGGGGAATCCAGATGTGGACCCCTTGCTTACTATTCTTAGAGAGGCACAGCTCCTCCCTACTGATGAGGTTGAACCAGACCGAAACACGTGTCTGGGGGTGCTGTTGGTACTCTTGTTCAGAGGAGAATTGCCTAGCATTTCGGTGCTGGACTGCCCCAGGGCAGGACAAAGACTGATATGTTTAGGATATTTCTTCTCTGTGAAAGATAGTGAGCTAAAGACTCTGGGTAAGTCTCTCGCAACCAGGACTAATGTCTGGCAGAGGGACTCCTAGGACCCCCCTTGTTAATTTGCATATGCAAGTAACTTTGGGTCTCACCCTAAGTTACTAGGGGAATCCAGACGTGGACCCCTTGCTTACTATTCTTAGAGAGGCACAGCTCCTCCCTACTGATGAGGTCCAACCAGACTGAAACACGTGTCTGGGGATGCTGTTGGTACTCTTGTTCAGAGGAGAATTGCCTAGCATTTCGGTGCTCGACTGTCCCAGGGCAGGACAAAGACTGATATGTTTAGGATATTTCTTCTCTGTGAAAGATAGTGAGCTAAAGACTCTGGGTAAGTCTCTCGCAACCAGGACTAATGTCTGGCAGAGGGACTCCCAGGACCCCTCTTGTTAATTTGCATATGCAAGTAACTTTGGGTCTCACCCTAAGTTACTAGGGGAATCCAGACATGAACCCCTTGCTTACTATTCTTAGAGAGGCACAGCTCCTCCCTACTGATGAGGTTGAACCAGACCGAAACACGTGTCTGGGGGTGCTGTTGGTACTCTTGTTCAGAGGAGAATTGCCTAGCATTTCGGTGCTGGACTGCCCCAGGGCAGGACAAAGACTGATATGTTTAGGATATTTCTTCTCTGTGAAAGATAGTGAGCTAAAGACTCTGGGTAAGTCTCTCGCAACCAGGACTAATGTCTGGCAGAGGGACTCCTAGGACCCCCCTTGTTAATTTGCATATGCAAGTAACTTTGGGTCTCACCCTAAGTTACTAGGGGAATCCAGACGTGGACCCCTTGCTTACTATTCTTAGAGAGGCACAGCTCCTCCCTACTGATGAGGTCCAACCAGACTGAAACACGTGTCTGGGGATGCTGTTGGTACTCTTGTTCAGAGGAGAATTGCCTAGCATTTCGGTGCTCGACTGTCCCAGGGCAGGACAAAGACTGATATGTTTAGGATATTTCTTCTCTGTGAAAGATAGTGAGCTAAAGACTCTGGGTAAGTCTCTCGCAACCAGGACTAATGTCTGGCAGAGGGACTCCCAGGACCCCTCTTGTTAATTTGCATATGCAAGTAACTTTGGGTCTCACCCTAAGTTACTAGGGGAATCCAGACGTGAACCCCTTGCTTACTATTCTTAGAGAGGCACATTTCCTCCCTACTGATGAGGTCCAACCAGACTGAAACACGTGTCTGGGGATGCTGTTGGTACTCTTGTTCAGAGGAGAATTGCCTAGCATTTCGGTGCTGGACTGCCCCAGGGCAGGACAAAGACTGAAATGTTTAGGATATTTCTTCTCTGTGAAAGATAGTGAGCTAAAGACTCTGAGTAAGTTTCTCACAACCAGGACTAATGTCTGGCAGAGGGACTCCCAGGACCCCCCTTGTTAATTTGCATATGAAAGTAACTTTGGGTCTCACCCTGAGTTACTAGGGGAATCCAGACGTGGACCCCTTGCTTACTATTCTTAGAGAGGCACAGCTCCTCCCTACTGATGAGGTCCAACCAGACCGAAACACGTGTCTGGGGATGCTGTTGGTACTCTTGTTCAGAGGAGAATTGCCTAGCATTTCGGTGCTGGACTGCCCCAGGGCAGGACAAAGACTGATATGTTTAGGATATTTCTTCTCTGTGAAAGATAGTGAGCTAAAGACTCTGGGTAAGTCTCTCGCAACCAGGATTAATGTCTGGCAAAGGGACTCCCAGGACCCCCCTTGTTAATTTGCATATGCAAGTAACTTTGGGTCTCACCCTAAGTTACTAGTGGAATCTAGACGTGGACCCCTTGCTTACTATTCTTAGAGAGGCACAGCTCCTCCCTACTGATGAAGTCCAACCAGACCGAAACACGTGTCTGGGGATGCTGTTGGTACTCTTGTTCAGAGGAGAATTGCCTAGCATTTCGGTGCTGGACTGCCCCAGGGCATGACAAAGACTGATATGTTTAGGATATTTCTTCTCTGTGAAAGATAGTGAGCTAAAGACTCTGGGTAAGTCTCTCGCAACCAGGACTAATGTCTGGCAGAGGGACTCCCAGGACCCCCCTTGTTAATTTGCATATGCAAGTAACTTTGGGTCTCACCCTAAGTTACTATGGGAATCCAGACGTGGACCCCTTGCTTACTATTCTTAGCGAGGCACAGCTCCTCCCTACTGATGAGGTCCAACCAGACCGAAACAGGTGTCTGGGGATGCTGTTGGTACACTTGTTCAGAGGAGAATTGCCTAGCATTTCGGTGCTGGACTGCCCCAGGGCAGGACAAAGACTGATATGTTTACGATATTTCTTCTCTGTGAAAGATAGTGAGCTAAAGCCTCTGGGTAAGTCTCTCGGCACAGCTCCTCCCTACTGATGAGGTCCAGCCAGACCGAAACACATGTCTGAGGATGCTGTTGGTACTCTTGTTCAGAGGAGAATTGCCTAGCATTTCGGTGCTGGACTGCCCCAGGGCAGGACAAAGACTGATATGTTTAGGATATTTCTTCTCTGTGAAAGATAGTGAGCTAAAGACTCTGGGTAAGTCTCTCGCAACCAGGATTAATGTCTGGCAGAGGGACTCCCAGGACCCCTCTTGTTAATTTGCATATGCAAGTAACTTTGGGTCTCACCCTAAGTTACTATGGGAATCCAGAAGTGGACCCCTTGCTTACTATTCTTAGAGAGGCACAGCTCCTCCCTACTGATGAGGTCCAACCAGACCGAAACAGGTGTCTGGGGATGCTGTTGGTACACTTGTTCAGAGGAGAATTGCCTAGCATTTCGGTGCTGGACTGCCCCAGGGCAGGACAAAGACTGATATGTTTAGGATATTTCTTCTCTGTGAAAGATAGTAAGCTAAAGACTCTGGGTAAGTCTCTCGCAACCAGGACTAATGTCTGGCAGAGGGACTCCCAGGACCCCCCTTGTTAATTTGCATATGCAAGTAACTTTGGGTCTCACCCTAAGTTACTAGGGGAATCTAGACGTGGACCCCTTGCTTACTATTCTTAGAGAGGCACAGCACCTCCCTACTGATGAAGTCCAACCAGACCGAAACACGTGTCTGGGGATGCTGTTGGTATTTTTGTTCAGAGGAGAATTGCCTAGCATTTCGGTGCTGGACTGCCCCAGGGCATGACAAAGACTGATATGTTTAGGATATTTCTTCTCTGTGAAAGATAGTGAGCTAAAGACTCTGGGTAAGTCTCTCGCAACCAGGACTAATGTCTGGCAGAGGGACTCCCAGGACCCCCATTGTTAATTTGCATATGCAAGTAACTTTGGGTCTCATCCTAAGTTACTAGGGGAATCCAGACGTGGACCCCTTGCTTACTATTCTTAGAGAGGCACAGCTCCTTCCTACTGATGAGGTCCAACCAGACCGAAACACGTGTCTGGGGATGCTGTTGGTACTCTTGTTCAGAGGAGAATTGCCTAGCATTTCGGTGCTGGACTGCCCCAGGGCAGGACAAAGACTGATATGTTTAGGATATTTCTTCTCTGTGAAAGATAGTGAGCTAAAGACTCTGGGTAAGGCTCTGCAACCAGGAATAATGTCTGTCAGAGGGACTCCCAGGACCCCCCTTGTTAATTTGGAAGACGGTACAGAGACATCCAGGTTGGTGGTCTCCACAGAGGAGGAGGAGCCAGCTACTGAGCCGCACTTGGGGACTGGTGGGGGTAGTACCACTGGTGTAAGTGGTGCAGTCCAGGGCCAGGGTCAGGAGGCAGCACAGGTCACCGCGGAGGGGCCTGTACATGTCCCTGTCCTTGACCCTGTGACTGCACCACCATGCACCAGCAGGGAGGCCCCGTCCCAGGCCCGTCCGCAGGTAGGGGAGAGTGCCATGTCATCTGCCTCTCCACTACCTGCGGACGAGGGGTCCCATGAACGTATGGGCTCTGTCCTGATTGGTCTCGCGTTGCGCTTGCGTGACATTCGTGATGACGTGCGTTCTTCCTGGGCAGAGAACGCACGCCATCACGAAGAGCAGCGTCACGATGTGGCACTGTTGGGAGGGGCCCTGGTTGGTGGGTTCCTACATGTGACGCGCACTCTGGTGGACCTCTCCTCCTCTGTGGAGGCTATGCGCCAGTCGTTCTCCCTGCCGTCTTCCGGCCCAGATTCCACCAGGGCCCCCTGTGGACCTGGCCTGACCAACACAGCCAGCTTGGTGGAGATCCCATCCCTGCCACAGTCGGGAGTCGGCGGTCCAGCAGGGGTGGACACCACAACTGGAGACCAGCTGATGGAGGATGTGCAGGCATCATCGGACAGGGCACATGGACAGCAGCAGCAGCAGGAGCAGGCTCTAGGTGGGAGCAATGATGGCTCGGGGCCATCGACATCAGAGGGGCAGGCATCTGCCAGAGGGCAGCAGGACCCTGGAATGGATGTGTCTTCCATGTGGCTGCGGTTGGGCCAGCGCATAGATGCGGAGCGGCGGCGGGCGGAAGAGGCGCGGCTCACCATGGTCAGGGCGGAGTTCTCCATGCGTCGGGCGTTGAGGCGGGCAGAGTGCCTCAAGGCGACTTGCAGGGAGTTGGAACAGGCCTTGAGTGCCTCCCTGAGAGACCTCGGGGCCAGGGCAGAGGCCCGCCTCCGGGACATCGACATGGAGTTCGATGATGCCCTGGCCACCACAGAGTGAGCCGCAGGACTTGCCCGCCGCCATTGTATATAGTTAGATAGTGCTAGGTTTCCTTTCCTTTTCTTTTTTATTTTGGTTACGCTTGGACAATGCACCACGTTTTATAATATAGTTTTTTATTAGGTAGTATTTTTGGTAGGTTTCATTTCATCATTTGGGCTCATGGACCCTGGATTGTTCATTTGTACATAGTTCACCATTGGATTATTCTCATTTTTTTTATTTTCAGTAAGGAGCAATGGATTTCACTTTCTTTTTTCCCTTGGATTTGCTTTGTAGGACTGTGACTTTGAACACCATTTCCTTTGGATTTCTTTGGATTATGATTTCTTGTTTTTTATTCTTTTACGGACATGCAGCATTTCTTTAATTATTTCCATTGTTATGTGTTTTCTTTTAATTACATTCATGTTGTGTTTAATACATTTTTTTCTTCATACTTCGATGTGTGGTATTGTCTCATTGGTTTCATGCATGTCATGATATGGGTTTTCACATTCACTTGCACCCATTGTGTGTGTGTGACGGACATGTGTTAATTTACATACTTGCCTTTGGGGTTGTATCATGTAATTGCCTTTTCTATGTGGGTGGATGCAATACTTGGTTGGGTCTTTGGGCTGGGGAGGCTGGCCATAAGGGCCATGATTGACGATTGTCATGACGTGGGGGTAGGAGGACATAAATGGGGGCCTGCTGGCAGGTGCCCCACACTGCGGGAGGATGGGGGTGCAGGGGGACATGAGTGGGGGCCTGCTGGCAGGTGCCCTGCACTGCTGGGGGGTGGGGGTGCAGGGGGACATGAGTGGGACATGAGTGGGGGCCTGCTGGCAGGTGCCCTGCACTGCCGGGGAGTGGGGGTGCAGGGGGACATGAGTGGGGGCCTGCTGGCAGGTGCCCTGCACTGCTGGGGAGTGGGGGTGCAGGGGGACATGAGTGGGGACCTGCTGGCAGGTGCCCTGCACTGCTGGGGGTGGGGGTGCAGGGGGACATGAGTGGGACATGAGTGGGGGCCTGCTGGCAGGTGCCCTGCACTGCTGGGGGGTGCTGGGGGACATGAGTTGGTGATCAGTAGTGCAAGCTGACATGTGGCTTGGCTGGGGGCTGCCTGCGGGACATGACCAGGGGTGCAGGGTAGTCCCCTGTGGTGTGGGCTGCCAGCAGGGGCCATGGAGGGTGTAGAGGGAACACCTGGGAGGACCCACACTGCCAATTCACGTGTAGGACTCCCCGCGCACCCCCGAAATACACGTACCCTGCTCAAATCACATGTGAGACTTCACGCGAACCCCAGTAATACACATACCCCACTCGCACAGGCCCTTTCACGTGTGAAACTTCCAGCGAACCCCAGTAATACACATACCCCACTCGCACAGGCCCTTTCGCATGTGAAACTTCCCTGAAACCCCAGTAATACACATACCCCACTCGCACAGGCCCTTTCACGTGTGAAACTTCCCGCGAACCCCAGTAATACACGTACCCCACTCGCACAGGTCCTTTCGCGTGTGAAACTTCCCGCGAACCCCAGTAATACACGTACTCCACTCGCACAGGCCCTTTCGCGTGTGAAACTTCCCGCAAACCCCAGTAATACACTTACCTCACTCGCACAGGCCCTTTCGCGTGTGAAACTTCCCACGAACCCCAGTAATACACGTACCCCACTCTCACAGGCCTTTCGCGTGTGAAACTTCCCGCGAACCCGAGTAATACATGTACCCCACTCGCACAGGCCCTTTCGCGTGTAAAACTTCCCGCGAACCCCAGTAATACACGTACCCCGCTTGCTGTGCTGGTACAGGGTTAGCGCTGGATTGGGGATTTTGATGGCTTTTCCCTGCGCGAGGGGCGTTCTTGGGGGCGTAATTGGTGCTGCTGCAGGGTTGCTGCGCCACTGTGCGCCACGGCTGGTTTTGGTAGCTAAAATCCATGAATACGCTGTGCGCGGAAATGGATTTTAGCGCACGCAGCTGGCGCAGAGATTTGCACGCGCACACTGTGCGCCAGCCGCGTGCGCCACTTGTGCGCTAAATTCTATGAATTACCCCCTAAATGAGAACTAAATGACAACCCTTTCAAAATATTGCTAGCCACGACTTATAATCAAAGTAATATTACCTAGCTTGATTTGGGGGATTATGTTCAAAACAATGTTTTACACAGAAAAATATTTAAGAAGAAATGTGATGCAAACCCAATACGTCATGCTACCAGTGCATATAAAAAAATCAGTAATAAAAAACAACCCAAAAGATTAGATTTTGCTATGCCAAACCCATTTGAAATCTACAGTCGGGACATCAATTAGTGGCAGAAAACATCTCCAACAAATTCTTTGATATTTGTTAATCTATGATACAGTTCAAGAAACCAAGGGACTAGTTGAAAAGCAATAACAACGAAAATTGCTCAAAAAAGCAGCTAAACGTTACGGGGACACTGGAAAAAGTCAAATGTTTTATGGGATTATCTAGAAACAATCAAAATCTAGAAAAACATTTGAGAACACATTGGCACGTACTGATACTAGAAAAGGATTTAGAACTTTGTCTTGAAAACCATCCCAAAATCTTATATGAAAGTACAACAACTCTTCAGAGCAAAATCAGCCCTAGTTTTCTCAAATCCATAGTGTTAAATAGAGAAACATGTCGAAACAAACCGAAAGGTTTTTTCAAACATAGGCATTGCAGGGGTTATGAGATTTCATTAAACAAAACAGAGGAGATAACAATACCAAACAAAAATGAACTAGAAATGATCTCCTTTATAAACTGCCATACAAAATGTGTGACATATGCAATCATCTTCATATTTTGAAGACGCTCTATGGGTAGCACAGACAGAAAACTTAAGGAACGTGTTAAAACACTGCATCTATATCTGCAATAAAGACCCTAGGCAACTCTTGAGCACATATTGGGAGGCACATCATAAAGATGAAAATATAACACATATTATGGCCAGCAAATGGGTGAAACTATTGGACAAAATGGGCCACAATATGAGGAGCATAGATATTAGACTAAATCAAAAGAACAAACAATTTTATTTTCTGTAAATGAGCCAGAATGATTAATGGACTGAACAGAGTAAGTCCTAATGACATAATATTCAGCTATATGGCCCGGGAGGCCGACTCAGGGGCAACACACTTGTTTTGGAAGCAAGACATCGCCGGGCAACACAGGTTTGCATCTTGTTTCTGCACTTACAGAGTGGTCTCTGGTGTTAAGCATGTAACAAAAGATGAATTAATGATTTCATTTTAATTAATATATGGAAAAGCTTCAGGATCAGAAAAATGTCTTTAAATAGAAGGTATTTCTGTCAAAAGATTAAGTACCCATTCGGACAGGTTCAATCACTGAAAAGAAATTGTTTCAATTCATGTTAAAGTGAAACATTTTTTACCTTAGCTCAGGTTGAGTAATAGTCCTGTTGAAGTATTGACAAAGTCTACAAAAAGTACATTGAATATATTACGAGTTTCAATTCATGTTAAAGTGAACATTTTTGACCTTAGCTCAGGTTGAGTAATAGTCCTGTTGAAGTATTGACAAAGTCTACAAAAAGTAGATTGAATATATTACGATTTGCGTAAAAAAGACTAAGCATGGCTGGCAAGGTGGATATAGCTAGTTCAAAGCATGTAATAGTTTGGTATGAAATAAAACTTTGAATTTGAAAGAAGACTCTAAAAAATAATGGTTTCTAAAACAAGGTTGAACACACATACATACAGGCTGAACTTCTAACAGAAATGGCTCCCAAATACAAGATAAAGTTTTGAATTTGAAAAATTACTGTAAATAATAATAGTTTCTGGAACAAGATTGCGCACCCATAAGGACAGGCAAAACTCCTATAAGAAATGGGTCCAATTTACAAAGAGGGAAGTTAGACTAAGTATTTAGAAATAAGTTGGAACAGTGTTATGCATCTGTAAAGTAGAACGTATAGATGCAGTATTAAAACATATGAATATAAACTGGTATAAATGTACAATTACAGACTAAACATTATGGGTTACAAGAAAATATTTGAAAGGTATTGTTTCTCCTTTCTCCTTCTTTGTCCTTCCTCCAACTACTTGCCTTGAATAGATACACTTATGATATGTAAAAGTCAGCGGAGCATGTGAATGGACATCTTAAAGATAAATCAAAACTGTGAATGTTTTTATTTTTTTGTTATTTCACTATCTCATTCAGCCAATAACATGTCCAGACTGAGAACAATACTTTTTAGTTTGAATAGTGATATGTAATGAACACATTATGTTTTAAAAGACAAGTTTACATCAGGCATGGCAATGCCATCGCAGAGATCATGATGGCGTAATCATGTTTGTAATGTACACGAGGATTCTGCAATCTTTGTAGCCTTATTGTACCAATTCAAAAGCTCCATAAGGATGATATACAACCTTTCAACAAAGGTGAGTTTGTCCTAATGGTGAAGTAGAAATTACACAAGCTGAAAGGATGCTCTAGAGAGATGCAAACAGCAGTGAGAATTAATAGAGGCACTCTCAGTCTGTAGACAGTTCAAGAGCAAAGATCTATAGCTATTCATGACTCCCAATCGTATTTGATTCTGACACGAAATAGTAACATCTTGACCTACCAAACTCCTGCACTCCTATTTGTAATCATATGTTCTCTTTTGTGGAGCTGAGTCAACTACCTGCGGGGGAGTAAGGGTACGGGTGTTTGGGCCTGCACCTGCAACAGTCTGTTTTCCCTGGACAGTACCTTGGACCTGAAGCCCCGTCCACTCCTGCATATCCCAGCTGCCTGCACCCGCAAGGGTGAAAGCCTGTGGGGGAGTAAGGGTGCGGGTGTTTGCGCCCGCCTGGGACCTGGAACCGTCTGTTTTTACCTGGACACTGCTGTGGACCTGAAGCCCCGTCCACTCCAGCATATCCCGGCTGCCTGCACCCGCAAGGGTGAAAGCCTGTGGGGGAGAGTAAGGGTGCACCCGCCTGGGTGTTCGCAAACACCTGGGTGATGGTAACAAAGGGCCCAGATCATCTGGAAAACTGAGGTGAGAAGAATACTCGCTTTCTGAGCCCTCTTTGCCCTTCCATCTTGTAAGCTCGACCAGGACTCCACTGAAGCGTGGCGGGAGCTGTCGTAATGGAGGAGGCAGTGGAGCTCCTGTCCCCCTTCACTCCCCTTTTTGTCTCCAAGTCGGCTCTCTTTTCTAACTTGCAGGGCCATCTGGACTGTAATTCAGGCTGCAAGTCTAAGGTGGTGCGAAGAAAAGGGGGTCTGTCAAGTGCCCAAGGGAAGTGGCCGAGATCAGTCTATGGTCATTGACTCTGATAGGGGGCTTGCTGCAGGTGTTGTTACTGCTGACTCCATTTGTAATCTGGCAGCAGTGTTGATCCTTCAGGAGCCTCTCCCATGTTCACATGAATCCATTAAATTACCGTCTCTTAGCCCTTCACGAGAGAACCTAGCTCTTTCCTTCGCCTATTCCCACTTTGGGCATCCAACCCCTCAATCCAGGGGATCCCGTCCATGATAGCTCCGTCTCATTTAGAGCTTAACTCTACCCAGGGCTGTTCCTGTGAACGAGTGCTTGTTGAACTGGCAGACATAAGCAAATGCTATGGGCTGTGATTGAGGCCCAGGGGAAGGGAGGGATACGAATGGGAGGAGATGACATAATGGAGTAGGGGTTCATGGACATGGGCACGGGCCACGTCGGAGATATTGGGCCACATCCCTTGTGTCCCTGCTCGTCCATTGCCCCTGGGCCCCAAACGATCCTACTCCGATGGTCCCACAGGCTGCTCATACACTGAGGCCAATTATATCTCCAGAGCCCTCCAAGACCCCTATCTTGGGAATTAAGCTCCAGACCGTGGTGGCAAATGGACCTAGTAACTCAGGCATGGTGCACCCAGGTGGGAGGAGAATCCATGTGTGTGACTCTTGCCCTGGGAGGCATTTGCCTAAGCATGAAGCTCAGGGGGACAAAGAAGAGCTACAGGATTTCTTCATGGATTACCTAAACTGCTCTTGGATAGACGAGAACCAAGGGATTCCCTTTTGAATAAATGTCTCCATTGGTTTAATTCCGCTGGGGAGTGCGCCTTTGTGACCAAGGACGCCATAGTGGGGTGCCTTAGATCGACAATTCTGCAGATTCTGTCATAGTGGTCTTTAGGGATGATTCTATGGCCAGGGATGTCCTGAGAACTTGTAAGTGGTATGGTCAGTCCACAAGAAGTGGGATTGTAGTTAGTCCACCCCCCTACTCTGGATCTGTGGGCCCCCCTGGAAATTCCACCAGAAAGAAAATTCTGTCTGGGGAGAACCTTACCCCTCTGGGACCCCGCAGATATGGGAGCTAAAAAGTGGCATTGGGGCAGTGGAATTGAATTGATAAGAGAGTCTTGTTCTATGTTGCCCAACAAGGGTGCTGTTTCCTCTTCTTTTTTCTTTTTTTCAAATCGACTTAACAGTATCATAGAAATGTTTGTTAGGGTGTGCTTGGATGGCCTAAAGGCCAAATAAAGTTATTTTGATGATGGTTTACTTTCATTGAGCTGACAAGCCTCCTAATTTAGATCTCAGTACATGCTGTTATCAATCAGCAAAACCAACACAAGTTATTTGAACACGAAAACCTGCTACAACCAAGAACTAAGACAGTTATTTATATTCAGATATCCGATTACCTGTACATCCCAGACACTAATATTCTTTATCATAATAGATTCTGGCCCTACTTAACAGCTTCCATTATCTCTTTGTTGTTTCACGAAAATGAGTTATGAATAATACATTTTTTGCTAATCCTAGGTATCAATACAATCGACCTTAGTGTATACTAACGGCATACAATTGGTGAAATTACAACTGTGTTCTTAAAGTTAGCATGTATTGATTCCATCAGTTAACAGAAAAAAGAACGTATTGGTTCTTCTGTTCCAGAAAAGAGTAAAAATTAATAAGTCTTTAAAATCCCAATGTAGGGACCTTCTATTTTGGTGTTAGGCTGATACAATTGCAAGGTTGTTGCACTTTTCAGTTTTCTTTTCACTTTCCATGTGTTAAGCCACTGCTCCATATATAAAAATAAAAATAAAAAAGCCAATTCTCATGGTACAAGTGAGTATGCATTTCAAAGCCTGGCAATGGCAATTATTTTCTAAGGAAATTTGATACGATTAGAGTTAATTTCTTATTCTCATTCAAAGCCTTGAAAAAGAGCCAGGAGAGCTTGAAACAGGCGCTAACAGATGTGATTGAAGGCATTGCAACGGATGGAACTAATCATTCATGTATTTTCCCAGAAAGGTCAAGGGTTTATCTTTTTAAACCTCATAAAATGTGCATATTATTTAATAAGATGATCAGATTGTTCAATATTATTATGTGGAGTGTTCTTTGTAATGCACTGGGCTGGAGAAGGGGTAGTGTTGGTTACCCTATTAGGCATCCCTCTCTCATCGCCCGTGGCCTTCCACATCTCTAGCCCAGATGTCCCTAAATGTACTCTTCCTCCCTTTCTGACTGTGTCTTGTCTTCTTACTCTCATCTCTCTTCTCATCTTCTTCTCCCTTGCTATCCCCCTGACCATTTCTCTCTCTCCCCCTCTCTCTCTCTCTCACTCTCTCTCTCTCTTTTTCTATTTTTTGATCTATCTCTCCGGTCTGCACACACTCTCTCTTCTTTTCCTCTTACCTTTTCCCTATACCTCTATTTATCTTTCTGTGTACCACTCTCTTCAGCACTCACTACACCCTCTCTTCACCTCTCACTATTTCCCTCATCGCTCCTATAACAACACACCCCTCTTCTCACTGCTGCTCACATCCCTCCTCCCAAACTTTAATCCTCAGGAATATGGTGTCCTGCTAGTCTCCTTGAACTAGGACAGCTGACCCAGCACTTTAAGGCGAGGTAGCAATATTTTGAGATGAATGGGGATGCAGAAGCTACTCAAACATCAATAATCAAAACGACTCAGGAAGTTGGCAAAGTTGACTGTTTTAATATCAATTATCTAAAACAGGGAGTACAACGGACATCAACGGACGTCTCATAGCAAGGTCTCTCAATACATTTCATAAAAACATGAGTTATATAGTAAAAACTCGTCATTGATGATGTTAACCTACATATTTGCTACCGTCATCCTACGTGACAAACTACAAAAACCTAGTGGCAAATGTGATCTGGTTAGAGGGAACATCTGGGTATACGTTCCATACTAGTCTAAGAAAGTGATAGGGCCTCATTCCGAGATTGGAGGTAGCCATGGCGCTATTTGCGCCATGACTGCCTCAAATAACGGTACCGGCACCAGTCTCGTTCAATGGGGACTTACCGGTGTAGTCCGACCTTTGCGGGACCGGTAAGTCCCCACTGAAAAAACCATTCCCCATTCCCATTGAGCCCCAATGGGGCTCAATGGGAATGGGGAAGTAGCTAATAATGGTACCGCAATTTGCGGTACCGTTATTAGCTCTGAAGTCCCTTAACGGGTCCCGTCCATAACGCCTGGTCAGACCAGGCGTTAAAGGAGGGCCCCGCTAAGGGAACTCGTAGTAGGGCGGTAAGGGATTACCGGCACTGGTCTCCTTACTGGTGCCCGGTATCCCTTACCGCCCAACTCGTAATGAGGCCCATTGGCTACTTAACATCAGGTGGGGCAACTAAGCCCTCCTCTCAAAAAGGTCACCATGAACATCACAAAATACACGACGTCCCATT
Source organism: Ambystoma mexicanum (assembly GCF_040938575.1). Classification (NCBI taxonomy): domain Eukaryota; kingdom Metazoa; phylum Chordata; class Amphibia; order Caudata; family Ambystomatidae; genus Ambystoma; species Ambystoma mexicanum. The sequence goes on from NC_090933.1 coordinate 240,150,498, forward strand.
GGTTATACAAACTATAGGGCTCTTAATTACGTGGCCCCCTACAACTGGTTGGCACTCTTACATCAGTCAGTACTTTTCCGCCCACGTTAGCAGCACGCAAGCTGGACTTCGGGGCTGGTGAGCTGGTCATAACCATAGCTTCCAACCAATTTGCATATCATCTTTCATCACCTCAGTGGTCTGCATGTCAATTAAGCCTTTGAACTTGGCCTTGGAAATGTTGTTTGTTCTGGAGAACACAGGGGAGTAGAGGCACGCTCCACCTCTCTGTGTAGGTGTGGTTTGTCATGTTTGTCCAGTTGCATCCATCCACGTGACTAAAGACCACACATTTGAGTTTTGGTGCATTTAAAACACTACTTTTGAATGAAAATCTGAAGTCTTCCTTGTTTTTGTCCATGCCTTCTGAACAGGAGTTTCATTCTTTCACATGATTGTAACTAATGTCTGCTCATCCTAGTCCAATAAGACTTTGGCTTCTTGGGGCTGATCCAGTCTCGCCTTTCTGAGATTAATTTCTGTAATTTTGTGGTTTTTCAACTGCGACACACTGGAAAAGGCCTTCCTTCTCTGGTCCAGCTCTGCTATAATACGTAGTGGAAACATCCATTCTTTACTTTAGTCCTATATATGTATACGTTGGCGCATGCCGCAATCTATTTACTACAAAGCTAACCTCAAGAATACTTTGTCTACTTGCATTTCTTTGCATCTGTACACGTGTAAAAGGACTTAATATCTTCATCATTTCTATAGCATAAGTTTCTTCATCTCGAGCCCGAGCTGTCACTTATCTTTGATACTGTCTTGATGACTTATAGACTATATTCACTTCCCTTGTCTCTGCATCTTTTCCATGTACATCAGTCTGGCTTCGTGTGACGTCACCAATCTGCTCTTTCATTTATTGGTCCTGCTTCTTCTGGGATGTTATTCAAATGGCCATCATACTGTCTCATATGCAGGTATGGCTTTCTCAATGGGAACCTTGTAACCAGGATTCTCCTTGGTATCAGTATTTTCATTGGTATTGCACGTGTCTCACACTCTGGCTCGCAACATATAAGCAATATGGGTGAGATGCTTGAGGTGGAGGTACTTGGCTCCTTCTCTACACTCCCCCCTCTGGGCAATTCATCGAACACTCTCCCATCATTCTTCACATCTAGACATCCTTTTCTGAAAAAATGCTTCTTTGGGATCCAGATCTTGATTACTCCTTTCAGGCATCCAGCTGATTTCACATGCTCATCCTTGTTCCAAGTCATGAGCATGCACTATCCACTGGGACTACAGTAGATCAATTTTCCCAAATGCTTCTTATGGCTCTTTGGATACAGGAATTTCATTCCCTCAGGTTCATGGATGCTGGCTTTCACGAAATCTCTGATTTCTTCATCTGTTATCTCTTTGGTCTTCCATCCTGATACAACATCAATCATGATCTTCATCCCTATGGCTTTCTTTGCAGTCTTTTTGCATTGTGAGATTTATATCCTAATCACACAGAATCCAAGCAATACCATCACTATCAGGGCTCCAAGAAACTTGAACATATCTGCCATCCATTGTGGAACCCAAGAAAATAGCACTCCAAACCAGCTATCATCAGCAATGGCTTCCACTTCGTCCACCATTTGGACATGCAGCTTTGTCAGCATCTCTATGGCCTCTGTCAAGGTGCCATTCTCGTCATCATGAGAAGGTATAAATGTGCAACATGATTCTCCAATTTTTGCACAACACCTCCATCCATAGCTGTGATCATGTCTAGGACGTGTCTATTCTGAAGAGTCAGCAGTCGTATGGCTCTCAGCTCTTCTCTGATAGCATTGAATCCCTTTATGATAGTGTTGATTGTCTGCAACAACTCCCATCTGGTAATTTGCAGCCATTTAGTGTTAGCTCCAACCTGGATACTCGGCATAAAGATCAACGCAAATATCGACGCAGTCTGGCTGAACAGTCTGTGTTCATATGGAATGACATCAAAATCTTCTATTGACTTGGATGAGAAATAGTTTTCTCTCTTTATTCTACTTATCAGTTCCACAGATCTCTCATTCCTCAGGTGAGTATCTGCTTTTGGAAAGCTGTCAAGGCTTAAGTCACGTTTAGGAATCACCAACGCTGGAACTTGAACATTTACCATGGAACATCGTCCTCCCCAGTCTTTGGGCAGCTTCATATAAGCTCTGGATCCGCACGCCCAGTAGCGATCCATGATCCCTGCTGTCCCAAGGTTCATTCCTGGTGCATCAAGGATTCGACCACAGTTCTGGTTCTCTCCAATTTTTCTTGTGCCATTGTTTCCCAAGCACAGTTTTGCTTTTTCCAAAGGCACTATCTGCAAAGGTCTTCCTTTATCCTCGACCCATGTCAGTAGTTTAGCCAGTTTCGGCCATAGAGGCTTGCATCCATGTTCCATGATGCCAATAGTCAATTCAGGACGACCAATTACCATCCAGGCTCTGCAAATGACCACTCCTTCTTCCCATCAATCTGTTGAAAGCACTGATCCCCAAATCTGCATCTGGCCTCTATTCTTCCATCTATGAATTTCGTCTGCAGATTTTCCTGGACTCTCCAGTCTTCTCTTTGCTTCCCATCTGATTCCAGCTCCTTTCACTCCAGGCTTTTCGTATCTGATCACGTGATTCTTGGTATGAGCTTTTAGCCTTGTTTTTGTATCTTGGACATAAGCATCTTCTTCTGGATCCGTCCATTCAGTTGCCCATTTGAGATAGGCTGTTCAACCCATGAACTAACCTCTTGTACTGCAGAGTGCTACGTGTGATAGACAATGTGCTGTGTGCACGTCTATTTCAAAAGCTATGAAGATATTAGACTTCCCCATGCTATAATGCAGGAGTGCACACACAAAGCATTCCTTCTTCGAGGTCCTCCTTCCCACTCCTTTCATATGCTAATACCATATGTTATTCCCCAAGTGTGCTGTACTATCCATGCACTCATTTAACTCATGATCATCCTCCCTAGTTCTTCTCTTAGGTCTCATTCTTTTCTTATTAGCTTCTATAATCATTTCATTCAATATGCCAGCATAATTCCTTATTACTGGACCAATCATAGGAACATTTGTCAGTGGATTTGGTGCCTTGACATGTGCTACTTGTGTAGATTTACTCACAAAATATCTCTTTCTTTGTCTCTCTTTACGAGCCTGTATGTGGTGCTCAAGAAACATCTCTACAACACTCCTTCCTGAGTATGGATGTCTAGTGACATTAGTCACAGAATCAGGTAACCCTACACAAACTACTTGAGTAGGAAAAATTACATAAGGTCTTGGCTCCCTTGTAGTTGCCACATCTGTACCCCCCCTTCTGCATAGGAAGATACACAGGAATCCTTGCCTTTTTGGATCCAAATAGTAAGCTGTACGTACTGTAAGCGAAATAAGGATCACAATAAACAAGATGCATGTATAAATGATGTATAGGTAGACCCACTTCATGCAGCAGTAGCTTCTTGCACATCGTGGAGGTCTCTTGTTGTTGGCCATGACATTATTACTATTAATGATGCCCATTCTTAATCTTTTTTAAGGAAGGAAAAATCAACTTTTACTTGGGCAACATCAGGCAATACTCTGACAATATCCTAATCTCCTCAACAAGCTCCTTAAACAGCTGGCTGATTGCAGGATGATTAACTATGTCCCTTATGTATAGAAAGGTGTCGTCCTTTCGCCAAACAAAATGTAGATGCCTCTCCAGCAAGAAGTAGAAGACTACAGATTTTAGGCTCTGGATCTCTTCCTCCAAAAGTCTCATTCAGGATGTTCTCAATGTTCACTCAGAATATAGATTTACTTGCTCGATTATATCACGTAGCAATTCATTAAGTGCCACTGTATTCCTCGGATCTCTCAAGAAGGTGCGAACATCAGTTTGTCTTCCAACAAGATGTGGTCAATCCTCAATCAACTAGTGAAAAACCAACCCTGCTAGTCTATGAGCATTTTCATCAGATAGGGGCATTTGTGTTTTATCTACTGTACTCAGGAAGCTGGAGAACTTTCTCTATTATGGCTGCAAGCAGTCTCCTCACGATTGGACCGTTCGTAGGATCTTGCAGGTAATTACGATAGTCAAAAGTTATCCCCACCAACGAAGGACATGAACGAAGAATGTAGAGAAAATAGCAAGGATGATGCAATGAATGTTGTCATTGGGCACCACCATGGGCACCTCCAAAGAGAAACTCAGTGAGAAAGGAATCAGGGAACTCTTTCCTTTTCCAGTCGTTGAAAAGGAAATCCAGATCTGGCATTCTTTCCTTCCCGATTAAGACTTAAACATGTCTCAGTCCAATGTTTAGCAAGCTCCTGTGGCTCAAGAACAAATAGCCTTCTTTCACTCCCTTTTTTAGCAGCTTAAAAGAGTGTCCAGAAACAAGCCACAGCCCAAAGTATTCTTTTTCTGTATATCTGACGATTTCTGCATCCTTCTTCCTCGTCATGGATCTCGTCTGCACATGTTGAGGTTCTTCCCTGCTGCTTGCTTACAATTGGGGTGCGGGTGAAGGGGGACCTCCAGCATAGATCTTTATGTCTCCAAGAAATATCCACGCGTGTTATCCTAGCACTTTCACTGCTGACGGCGTTGGGTCCTCCACAATGAATGGGCCGTTAAAGCGTGGCTCGTGCCGTCTACGTGTAAAGTTCCTGATCAGGATCTGATCACCGGGGAAAAGTTTGGGAAGACGTAATTCTTCAGATCCGGTTGTTGTATTGTCTCCATCTGTGTTCTGAGCCCCACACTGCTTCCGTTTGAGCTGATCTGAAATGACAGAGCTACTTGTATTCATACATGTTAAGTAATAACGTAACTCCTTTCCTAACAATTCTGCTGTTTTCTGGGCATCACTTCTAGTTCTAGATGGAGGTGTGAGGGGTGTCCTCATCCTTCTCCCTTTCACTAATTCATAGGGCAATAGATGGTGGTCAGAACCTGGTTGATTTCTCAACACATACAATTCCAGTGGTAGGCAATGCAACCATCCTTTCTTCAGGGTAAGCTTCAATTTGGCTATTCTTTCTTTAAGCAGGTCGTTGAATCTCTGACAGACCCCATTCGCTTGCAGGTGATAAGCCGATGAAAACTTGTGCTTTATGCTGAGCAACAAGCTTATCTGTTCAAAGACTTCATTAAAAAAAGGAGGGCCATTATCTGATCTTAATACTTCACATATTCCCCATCTAGGAAATACGTCTTGTACTACAAATTTCACTGCGCAGGTGGAATCTGGTTGTTTACAATGATCAGTTTCAATCCACCTTAAAAAGGGACATACAACTACAATCATATATCTGTATTCAGAACAGACTTGCAGCATGTCGACATAGTCGATATGTAAATGCCGAAAGGGACCATTAGTTCTCGGGATAACTCCTCTAACTGTAGGCAACGTGTGCCCAGCAGTAAACTTTTAACATACGATGCAGTTTACTACATAAAATGCCACGTGCTCTAATAAATTTGGAACAAACCAATCCACTGCAATTGTTGCAGCAAGGCTCTCTCTAGTGACATGCGCAGGGTAGTGTAGCTGTTCCAATGCCACCCTTAATAAGGCTACATGCATCACCGGTTTACCAATGTTTTCCTGCCGCCACAATGCTTCGGAAGGAGTTAAAGAACACCCCCTCCACGTCCACAGGTCTTTCTCATCCTGCAGCGCTTCCCATTGAATTTCCATTAACTAAGTTTTAGACAAATTGTTATAACAATCAGGAACACTCATCATTACCACCATAGTTTCATTCACATCAGGCGTATCAAACTTTATAATATTTTCTGAACATGCAGCTTGATTTCCACGTGAGGTAATGTCTGCCCTTTTAGTATGAACTGCACATTTAATGACTGCGATGGCTACTGTGAGTTGTAGTTATTTAATAAGTCTGACCAATAAGGTGGCATGTTGCACTGGAGTGCCGTCCACTCGGAGGTAGCCCCTCCTTTTCCAACTAGCTAACCCTGCGTGTACTGTCAACGTCACATAGGCAGAGTCACTGTACACGGTTACTTCCTGGTCTGCGTGATTCTCGAGTGCGGCAATCAGCACCACTAATTCTGCAGCCTGTGCCAAAAAGTGAGACAGTAGTCATGCACTTTTACAATACTTGAAACTCCCCATTGGCCGTGTCCTTCACCACAGCAGTACCTGTAGATCTCTGTCCATCATTTTGATCGATTCTAGATGAATCATCAATAAAGAGGATCTTCCCAGCTGCCAGCGCATTTTCTTTCACCCTCGGGATCTCATCATAGAATTCCTCAAAATCCGAGCAATCGTGTGCATGCTCGCCTTCTGCTAGCGTTTCTGCTATAAACATGGCAGGGTTCATTATTGTACATCTGACTATTTTAATCGCTGGATTCAATATGACTACCTTGTTGGCGGAAGCCCTTTGAGAAGTCAACGTACCTTTCGGTTTTTCCAAAATGGCAAACAAAGCATGTTCAACAAATAACATCATGGAATACCCCATTACTGTGCTGGCAGCCTTCTCAATGGCGAGCACGGCAGCTTCCAAAGATTGTTCGCAAGGAAATTGACCCCTCATTACTGTGTCCAAAATCCCACTATAATATGCAAGTGGCTTGTACCCCAACGTTGTTCTCTGTATGAGTACTGCCGCCGACATAACTGTGCCATTTGTATGCGAAAATAAGAAGATTCCCTTAGCATAATTGGGAATCCCTAAAACTGAAGCCATACAAATTGCCTTTTTCAACTCATCAAATCATTCTTCCATGTTCTCAGTCCAGACAATTATTTTCTAGGTTGGCTGTGCTTTTTTCAGAGCCTGCAACAAGTGCCTTATATACGAACTGTAATCAAAGACCCATGCTCTCAATAATTGCATAGTCCAAAAAATCTTTGCATGTGTTTTATCTTATGTGGCTTTGCTGTTTTTAAAATAGCCTCAGCTCTCTCAGGAGTAACTTTCTTTACTTCATGCAAAATTAGCTGACCTATGAATAGCATTTCCTCTTGACAATACTGCAATTTCTCCTTATCTACTTTACATCCTTTCTCTGCAAGAATAATCATCAGCTGAACTGAGTCATGTCTGCACTCTTCCTATGAGAGGCTACAGACCAATATGTCATCTACGTATTTCAACACAACACTTTGCAAATCGATATTGCTTAAGTCCATCTGTAAAACTCTATTGAAAATCCATGGACACTCACAGTACACCTGAGGCAATCTCGTGCTTTTTAACTTCTTTTGCCTGAATGTAAATGACATCAGATCTTGATAATCTTAATGCAATGGAATTGAGAAAAATACATTTTACGTCAAGCACGTGAAATATTGTGCCTCAACAGGGATACTACATAACATTGTTGCAGTATTAGGAACTAGAGGGAACTCAGCCTCTACAAACTGGTTAATCGGGCGTAAATCCTGAATTAAACGCCACAACCCCTCCCTAGATATTTTTGATAGGGTAAACTGACATATTACATGGTGACTCTGACGTCACTAGGATACTTTGTTCCATCATGGCGGATATCCTCTTGAAAATACCTAAGTCTGCCTCTCGTGACATTGGATACTGTCTTGCTCGAGGTAAAATTTAATCTTAACTTCTCCACCCCCTTTCAATAGACATACGTCATAGGGGTCTGTAGTTCCTAATGTAACTGACAATTTCGCCAAGTCCTCATCGAAAAACTCTGGACGCTTCCATGCTAACATCATTTTCTGAGGAACCTCACGTTTGATTTCTCTCACCCAATAAGTAATACTCATTTCAAATACTACTTCATCATCTGACGGATGGTATCTTAATATATCCATGTCAGTGACGTCAGTCAATCCATAACCTTCCCCAATGGCAATCATTGTGCACCATCGTCTGCCATCATAATCAGTTCCATCAAGCAAAACCATTTCTCCCCGCACTATGGCTGCTTGTAATTCTAAGGGAAAGACTTGTCCTCCCTCTTCATCCATAGGTATCTTTGGCCTGAATAAAAACTCATCAGGTGTTCTCACAGTTTTACCCACTAAACCTGGTAGCCATGTTAACAAAATTAGTATCCCATATTGAAAAATTCTCGTTCTAATGGTGCTCCTCGTATGCCCACTTGTCCCATGAATACCTTAATAAATTAACTCACGTTTAAATAATGCATTCCTGGCATTGAACATACTATGCCTTCATCAGTGAACAAAATCGTCATGTTCAATTTGTCATTAAATCTCAACCTGATATATTGACAGGCGTCTGTCTCGAATATAATAATGGTACAGACATATCACATTCTCCTATAGAGACTGGCAATTTTGAGCATTCATGACATTCCCAGACAATTTAAATTTCCCCTCTCATATACAGGAGCGTGTTGCCCCTGGGTCTACTAAAAAATAAAAAGATTTGCCTCCTATATTGATGTGAACCCTTTGTTCCTCTTGAGGATTGGGCATCACTGATAGTATCGAACACATCAAGTCTTCCAGTGAGCTGTCCTATTGTGGGTACATACTTATTCCCGTACCTGTGAAAGGATTTCCTCCTTCGACAGTGACATCCCCTATCCTAAGAGTCATTAACTGTCCTGTGCTTGTGGCCTGCTGTATCTGCATGGGTGAATGCTGTGACTGCTCTTGCAGCAGATTCATTGTTGTCTGCAGTGTTTGTAAAACCTGCTTCATTCTCGGTGCTTGTGTTTGCTCTACTGTCTGATTTTGGGCAAACCCCTCACTATTCTGTTGAGTGTATGCAGGTGGGTATGTAGTCCCCCCTCTTGAAAATTGCCCATTTTGCATGACTGCTTGGCTTCTACACATGCGTCCAAGGTGTCCTGACATACCACATGTCCAACATACAGGAGTTCTCCTAATGTGCCCTTCCTGCATGCCTTGACTATCATTCTGTGTGTTTTGAAACCCACCCTGGTTATTCCGGAAATTTCCCTGATTATTCTGGAAGCCTCTACCTCTGAAGCCTCCCCTTCCCTGTGGTATAAATCCATTAAAACCTTGATCAAACTGCCTTTGGTTATTCACCTGTGGCATGCCTGCTGTTTGCTCTGTACTCGACCCTTCTCCGCTAGTCAACATCGCCCCTTCTATGGCATATTTTGGAAATTTTTTCTACACTAATTTCACTTCTTCACCTTTCCTAGTGTCATGTTTCTTTCGATTCTTCTCTTGCAATAGTCTGCAGTAATGTGCAATGGTCAGTTGAATTTCCGACCATTGCTTCGCTTCCATGCCCAACCAATTTGTTTAGCTGCTTCTGTACTGGCTCTGGCAGCCCTTGGCATAATATATGATAAAAAACAGGTATATATTTCCCCCAAGGCTCGCGGGTCTCCAAGCTCCATTCTTCCTGGAAATTCTGAATGTAAACAAGAGGATCAACCCCTTCCTGCATCTTTCTCGTCATTATAGCTCCCATATCTGACGTGTCTGGATACAGCGCTTTCCAGACTGGCGCTCTACAGTTATTAAATGGTGCTCCATCATGAGCCGTGTTCTGCATAGATCATTTTTACCCTTTCCTTTGGATTCCTGCTTAGTCCTTATTTCATGATAGACTTTATCGATTGCGTCCCCAATGCTTCTAGAGTCAAACTCATACTCTAGATTTGCTCTAGACGGACCTGACATCGGTTGATGTGCTGGGAAGAATTCTTCTATATCTTCCCATGCCACTACTGGATTAAGCTCCATTCATTCTTTTTCTACACGCTCAAAGCTGCGTGCTCCATGCCTTCTTTTTCGTTCTATTTCATCATCAAGCTCTCTTTGCTTCCTTGCTTCTTCTCTCACCCTTTCTTCTTCCTTTCTTTTCATACCTCTTCTCTCATTTGCGCTTTGTATTTCTTTGTCTCTACGTCTTTGTATCCTTTTATCCCTTCATTTTTGTTCTTCCTGTGGCTCTCTTTTTCTTTCTAGCCTTTCTCGTTCTTCGATTGCCCTCTGTCTGTTGTCATATTTCCTCTGTTCTTCTGCCCTTTCTTGCTTTTTCAGTTGTTCATCCTGACACAACTGTTGCTGTCTTTGTCTATCCTTCCTTCTTGCCCCATCTTTTTTTAATTGTTCCATTCTGTCCCTATCTTTTTTGTCTTGTTCATCTCAATCTTCTCTTTGCCTTACTTCCTCAATGCTCTTACCATCAAGTTTGAGCAAAATCTGGCCACCCATCCATTCGTTCTGTCTGAGCGCTGCCTAATCAGCCTTATCTTTCTCTTCTTTCCATCTCTTTATTTCCGGTGCTATATCAAAGGATGTACTTGGTTGGTCACTTCTCTCCTTGTCCTTTCTCCCTTTCTCCCTCGCGACTTTAGAGATCACATCTCTTTCAGGAATTTTCTCTGCACCCTCGTCACTGCTATGCGCAGGCGACTCATATGCCAGATTGCTGTACCCTGCCTTAAGTTCTCTTCATGGGTACACTCCATCATCTTTTATACTATCGCCTTTTACTTCAGGCGCGGCGGGGGGAGCAGAAGGTTCCTCACCCCCCTCTTTGCATATGTTAAGTATCAAGTCTTCAGGAGGCGGCTGTTCTCTTTCCTCCTGGTACATTTTCCAGAGCTCTAAGCTCGCTAGCCTTTTGTCTAACTTTTTTCCCGTGTATGCTGCATGCAAATATGTCATCATGTGTTGCAAAACTGCCTTTGATAGTGATCCCTCTTGTGGCCGTGGCATGAACATCTTGTCTGCCATGCCCTTACCCATTCTGCACTGTACTGCTTAAGCTTAGGTGCATGTTTTGGCAACTGCTTGCATAGATGTGTAAGTGGAGTAATAGCCTCCATTTTGACTCATCACACTTGACTGTCAATACTCACCTTTACAGTTTGCACTTTTCAAAAATATGTTTTCAGAAAAACAATACAATATGAGCGTGCACCAATCATCACAGCTCCAAACCCTTTATATCACATTTTACTCCAATCTACTTATTCACTAAACACCATCGATTCAATTTCAACAAATAAATAATTAACTCTTAAATCTCTTGTTTTCCTTTTCACGTCTCTTTGTCTAGTATTTCTTCACCACATATATATCTATACAGTACATAAAACACACTAACAAACTGATGCACTTGACCGGCAGATATATCTCAGTCATCCGATCCTCGAGACTTATCCCTGCCCCTAAAAAATATTCCAATTGGGATGTGAATCGTTCTCTTTGGACTGTCTTTCAATGAGTCCGTCACCTACGTCATCCGCTGATGGGACTCTAGATACAACTCCTTCTGTTGCGTGCTATGACGCACGACACTGGGCTTACCCCACTGTGACATTCCTCGTCTCACAGTTTCTCAATTGCTTGGCTTCTCTCCTCAAGTAAATTACTTAATAACTCAACACTCATAGTCTCGAGTTGTCTTTACCCCAACCTCCCTCCGTTACTTGTTTCCCCTTATCACTTTCTCCACTCACTGCCCATTCACAAATTTGCCACCACACTCAGTTTTACTCACCATTCGCTTTTTCGACTTCCGGCTCTCGAGATCGTCTCCTCCTTATCAGCAGCGTCAACCTTCCGTCTGTTAAGCTTCCTGTAGAAGTCGAGAAGGGATTTCATACAAACAGAGGGACCTGTCTCACCAATGCTTGCAAGACTTAATTTTAAAACTAATAACGCTATCTACAGGGAGCTTCACGTCCTTTCAGCCGAATGGAAGAGGACGTCCGATATTGCAGGAACCCCAAAGCTTACTTAGGTCGACGGCTCTTGAACCAACATCTCTACTACCACGTGAACCGGGACAGCCGACCCAGCCCTTTAAGACGAGTTAGCAATACTTTGAGATGAATGGGGATGCAGAAGTTACTCAAACATCAATAATCAAAATGTCTCAGGAAGTTGGTAAAGTTGACTGTTTTAATATCAATTATCTAAAACAGTGAGTACAACGGACATCAATGGACGTCTCATAGCATGGTCTCTCAATGTATTTCATAAAAAACATGAGTTATATAGTAAAAACTCATTAACCTACAAATTTGCTACCGTCATCCTGCTTGGCAAACTACAAAAACCTAGTGGCAAATGTGATAGGCTTAGAGGGAACATCGAGGTATATGTTCCATAGTAGTCTAAGAAAGTGATAGGCTCCTTAACATCAGGTGGAGCAACTAAGCCCTCCTCTCAAACAGGTAAATATAAACATCACAAAATGCACAACGTCCCATTGGTTATACAAACTATAGGGCTCTTAATTACGCTGCCCCCTACAACTGGTTGGCACTCTTACATCAGTCAGTACTTTTCGACCCATGTTAACAGCACGCAAGTTGGATTTCCAGGTGTTGGTGAGCTGGTCATAACCATAGCTTCCCACCAATTAGCATATCATCTTTCATCACCTAAGTGGTCTGCACATCAATTAAGCCTTTGAACTTGGCCTTGGAAAAGTTCCTTGCTCTGGAGAACACAGGTGAGTAGAGGCATGCTCTGCCTCTCTGCATAGGTGTGGTTCGTCATGTTTGTCCAGTTCCATCCATCCACTTGTCTGAAGACCACAAATTTGAGCTTCAGTGCATTTAACATATGACTATTTAATGAAACTCTGACGTCTTCCTTGTTTTCGTCCATGACTTCTGAACAGGAGTTTCATTCTTTCACACGATTGTAACTAATGTCTGCTCATACCAGTCCAATAAGACTTTGATGTCTTGGGTCTGATCCGGCCTCGCCTTTCTGGGATTCACTTCTGTAATTTGTTTCACTGCGACACACTGGAAAAGGCCTTCCTTCTCTGGTCCAGCTCTGCTATAGTACGTAGTGGAAACATCCATTCTTTACTTTAGTCCTACATATGTATACATTGGTACATGCCGCAAACTATTCACTACAACGCTAGCCTCGAGAATACTTTGTCTACTTACTTTTCCCTACAACCTGCATACATGTAAAATGACTTGATATCTTCATCTTTTCTGTAGCATAAGTTTCTTCATCTCAAGTACATCAGTCTGGCTTCGTGTGACGTCACAAATCTGCTCTTTCATTTTTTTGGTCCTGCTTCTTTTGAGATTTCATTCAAAAGGCCATCATACTGTCTCATATGCAGGTATGGCCTTCTCAATGGGATCCTTGCTTCCAGGATTGTCCTTGGTATCAGTATTTTCACTGGTACTGCACGTGTCTCACACTCTGGCTCCCAAAATATTGGCAATATGGGTGAAATGCTTGACGTGGGGGTACTAGGCTCCTTCTCTACATCGTAATACACTTTCACTATTTTCACACTCCCTTTACTTCTTTCCTGCACCCTTCTCCTACACCATTCTCTACTCTCTGTACTCTATCTCAGTACCTGTTCCCTCTCACTCATACTCTACCCACTACCCCCTTACTTCTGTCTCCTACTCTTCCCTTATTACCCTCAGTTTCACAAACTGGAGCCTCTATCTCTCACTACCAATACTTCACCTGCACTCTGCACCAACTCTGCCATCAACTCCTCGGCAATTCACTCCTTTGTTAGTCTTTCCTCTGGTCCCTCTATCTACCTTCATGCCTTCTGACCTCAACCAAACACTTGCCACTTATTTTACCATTTACTGCCCTTATGAACGGTTCTCTTCCTAGTTCTGACTACTACCCTGTCCCTTCTATTGGTTCCAGCACTCACTGGACTCTGGGGACCAGTATATTCCTGCTATTTCCCCATGGACTGGGTTACATAGGGGAAAAGCTTTAATTAACCTTCTAAGACCCTCTTTCTTTCCAGCACAGATTTTGGTTATTTCTCTCGTGTGCTGTGTCTGGAAGTTTGTTTTTCTGTTGTTACGGTGAGATTGATTGATTTTTTGAGGTACTGAATGCTGTTTAATTGTGGTGAAGGCTCGTAGTCTGTATTAGTTGAATTTATTCTGTTTTCTGCTTTGTTTGGTTTTGGTTTGGGTTTTCAAGGTTGCTCACAGGTGCACTCTGGCAGTTGTGATTCTGAAAAAAGAAAAGAGAAAACACTGTCAGAAACAGTACAGGGAGATATTGTGCGATTGAGGGCACAGCAGGCTTATCAGTCATGACACACAAGGGCGGGGTAAGTTCTAAGTGCCCCCATAAAACTCCCTCCCCAGCTCTGTGACAGGTCTGCCTCTGGCTTATGTCCAGGTAGCTCCCAAGTCCCAGGACAGTAGGGGTCCTAAGTCCCCCTCGACAAGGTGCCCATGACCCTGTCACAGAATTTAGAAATTAACATTAAGTTAAGAAAGCATCTTTACAAAGTGTAATGTTTGAGAATGCATTTTTATTTGAATGTAACCAGATTCCACCACTTTGATAATAATGCATCTTCCCAAAATGTACTTGAGCAAGTTTTGATTGAATATATTAAGATTGTCGCATAAAACAAGTACAAACAAGATCTATTGAAATTCAGGAGGGACTTGTTGTGTTTGCTTGTAACAAAGTTACAGAAATATCATATTAGAGTATAAGCCATAGAAATATCAGTAATTTGTAAGACGTTTATATATTGTAAGTTATGCGCTCCAGTATTCCGGGTGCACACATTTATATTTGTGTATATAAATGTATATATCTGCCCTTGTAGGTGGGACCAGACTGATATGCAAATAAATATTTCTTCTTTGTGAAGGGTGCAATGAACTAAAACGTGGTTGTACACCATCCTGATTGGAAGAAATTCCATAGAACAGGTTATTTGAACCATGTTTGTCCTTAGTATGGGGGATCCCACACTCTTTAATTTGTCAAATGTGGGGTTTCAAATGTGGACCCCTTGCTCGCTGTGCCTAAGAGCGGCTCAGTTTCACTTCACTGAGGAGGTCCAACAAGGCCGAAACACGTGTTTGGGGTTGCTGATGGTACTCTTGTTCAGTGGAGAAATGCATAGCATTTTTGTGCTGGACTGCCCTTGTGGGTGGGACCAGACTGATATGCAAATTGTTATTTCTTCTCTTTGAAGAGTGAAGTGAGCTAAAACGCCGTTGTAGACCCACCTGAGTGGAAGAAATTTCATGGAACAGGTTATTTGAACCAGGTTCGTCCTCTGTAGGGTGGCTCCCGCTTCCTTTTTTAATTTGTAAAACTTAGGGTTTCACTCTACGGAACCCAGGGTAATCCGGACGTGGACCTCTTGCTCACTGTGCCTTAGAAAGGCTCAGCTTCACTTCACTTGGGAGGCTCAAGAAGGCTGAAACTCGTGCCTGGGGAAGCTGATGGTACTCTTGTTCAGAGGAGAATTGCCTTTAATTTTGGTGCTGGAATGCCCTTGTGTGTGGGACCAGACTGATAGGCAAATCAATATTTCTCGTCTGTGAAGGGTGCAGTGATCTAAAACGTGGTTGTAGACCCTCCTGAGTGGGGGAAATTCCAGAGAATATGTTATTTGAACCATGTTTGTCCTCAGTAGAGGGGATCCCACACTCTTCTTTAATGTGTAAAACTTGGGGTTTCACTGTAAGTAAATCAGGGCAATCCAGATGTGGACCTCTGGCTAACTGTGCCTTAGAAAGGCTCAGCTTCACTTCAATGAGGTGGCCCAAAAAGGCCGAAACACGTGTCTGGCATCACTGATGGTACTCTTGTTCAGAGGAGAATTGCCTGGCATTTCAGTGCTGGACTGCCTTTGTGGGTGGGACCAGACTGATATGCAAATCAATGTGTCTCCTCTGTGAATGGTGTAGTGAGCTAAAACATGGCTGTGAACACTGCTGAGTGGATGAAATTCCATTGTACAGGTTATTTGAACCATGTTTATCCTCAGTAGAGGGGCTCCAACACTCTTCTTTAATTAGTATTTGTGTAGCTTGACCCATTAAAACTTAAAGACTGTTGGAGATCTGGTTGCCTTCTCAAAATCCTGGAAGGTTGCAAGCAGCTTCCAATGTATCAAACAAAGTTCAGGGCACAGCATCCCTGAGGGTATGGCTCAACATATACACAAGAACACCAGGAGCGTTTAAGGCTTCAAATGTAATCAATTAGATTTAAATGCACAGGTTAATGCACCAGCAGTAATTAACTGAGAGCGAAGAGTAGTAGTGGGATTACTAAAGTAGAACATTTTAGCACAGTCTAGATCCATAGTGAGAGAGTCCTTGTAGGTGAGAAGTGTAATGTATTGCATGTCCATTTTGTGAAGGCATAGAGGGGAAGTTTGAAAGGTATAGTGGGTCGCAAAGGGGGGCTGAGTGCCTGAATTAAGTCAGAGAAAGCATGTGCAATGGAGAAGGCCTGCGGAGGAGCAGGAGATAGAAAGGAGAACTTGATTTTGACTAGGTAGGCGGCCAGGAAATCAGATTTAAATTTACATTTGGATATTGAGGAGTTGGGAGGAGGAGAGTGAGAGAGGAAGCCTAATATTTGTATTTGTATTTGGGTTTTTATATTACACATAACTAGCTAGGAAGCAACGGAGCCCTGTACATTTAATTGAAGCTAATATATTATAGAAGGAGGTGGTTACAATGTGAGATGTTCTGGTTGTGTTGGTGTGATTTGGTGTGGGAACACCAGGACTCTTGCTGGCATCTAGGTATTGATGGGAGAGTAAAGTTATGAATTACTTCCTGAATTTCAAGAGTGTTGGTGTGATCTGGAATGCCACCAGGATGGTGTTCCAATAGGCAGGGGCTTAGCAGCAGAAGGCCTGTTTCCTGTTTTTTCCTTGCGCTGTAGTTTTGGTGCATGTCTTGTTTTCTGGAGGATCCAATCCACTCAAAACCTGCAGTGTTTTGCACCTAGGTAGGTAGGCAGGCGGTGGTTGCCTTATCGGTATGCAGGCAGTCTTATAAAGTGTTCTGGTTTGGATGGGAAGTGTGAGGGGTCAGAAATGAGAGGCGGACACAAATTTGTAATTTCCTCATTATCAGACATCTTTATTAAACAGAAATGGGTTGGATGAACGCCTCTCTATCCCTATCCTAAGAAGAGTTCCCTTACCTAGGAAACTAAAACTGAAGATCAGTCTGTGTCAAGTCGTTAAACTTATAAACTGTCATTGTGTCCAAAACATTCTAATCTGGCCCTCACACTAGAAATTAACAACTAAGGGTGTGTGGAAATGTCTCTGACTTATGGTTGCCAAAAAGTGTTCATAATCAAAGTAAATAGATACATCCAACAGAAAAGTATTTTCAAAGGAGAAACCCTTGGATCTAGAGGGTGGTTCCCTT
The DNA here is from genome assembly GCF_040938575.1 of Ambystoma mexicanum. NCBI lineage: Eukaryota > Metazoa > Chordata > Amphibia > Caudata > Ambystomatidae > Ambystoma > Ambystoma mexicanum. The sequence goes on from NC_090933.1 coordinate 240,167,663, forward strand.
CCCCTGGATATTTAGCTAGAATAGCAAAAGTATCTTTTTCAAACAACAGTTTCTTTGGTTCTTGAAGTTAGTTTAAAAAAGTGATCATGCAGACAATACGTTCCATATCATTCAACTCTTCCTTGCTTTCTTTCTGCTGGTTCCACAAAAGTTCTTATTCAAAATGAGAAATTCCACAAGGTTTTCTTTACCTTCTCCTGTATTTTGGCGTATTACCTGATGTGTTTCTTTATCAGGAATCCTCTTTTGAGCTCTTCTGATTTCCCTTGTGTACTCCCCAGCCAGATATATTGTCACAATATCAAAAAGTCTTTGTTGAACTTCACAACTTCAAACGCCCAGTGCATCTACACATAAGAGCTCCTCCATGTTTTTCCTAGTTTCCCTGGTCTACTTCTCTGCTAGGTGTTTTGCAACATATGTATATTTCCTTCTATAACTTTAGTGTAATTGCTGGTATATTCCTCTTCCAGGAATCCTTTGCTGGGTTCTTCATATCCCCTGGTGTACTCTCCTGTCAGGTATCTTCCCCCAATTTTAAAGTTCATATTCAATTTCAAAGTCCCTGGTCTATTTTCCTGCCAGGACCTCCTCTTTGGGCTTCCTAGATCCCCTGTTATACTGCCCTTCCAGGTATCTTGCCAGAATATCTTATAACCTTATGTTACGCTCACCTGGCTCCCACAGAGGCGTCGATCTGAACTGGACAGTTGCGGTCTCCACCAATGTGACGCGTAGGGCCGAGATGACGGACTGGATTGGCCCACCTAGCTTCATTTGCTTGGCCCGCAGGAATATCCTTCTGCAAATGGAGAAAGGGAATTAACCACCCGTGGAGTCGAGTGTAAATTCTCCCCACCCCCGCTGCTCTCCCCAAAGATCACCTTTGATGTCCCCCTCCTATAGTGTCACCTGATGGTTCGAAAAGATGAGCTCTCCATCCTGCATTGAGTGCAGGGGCGCGTTGATAACCAGTTGCTTCACTGGCTCGAAGGAATCGGTGAGTTCCAGAACAATAATGACTCCGAAAAAGATGTAGTTCGTAAGAGTTCACTTGTCTGACTTTCACTCTTGTCCGATTCCTTGCAGTTTGCAGCTTGACCCCAGCGAAGAGTTCCTCGTGGTAGCTGACGAAGTTCAGGTAAGGATTTGGCTTATCCCACACAGTTCAATAAAATAAGGCCAGAATGTAAACTGCCTGTTCCCTTATTCAGGTGTGGCGAGAAAACATAAAGTTCGAGGAATTATGCCTCCGGCGGTAAAATTAGGTAAGTCTATTGTGGTGAGAAGAGTTCCCCTTATTTGTCCCGCTGTCTCACCTTGTCGTCCTTTTGTTCCCCTTAGGGGCCAGGGTGCGGCGAGGATGCAATGGAGATTGCACCGACCAGTGAAGAGGGATAGTACCCCCGGCGGTAATCAGGTAAGTCTATGGGGGTAGTTACTATTGCCTCTGTTTATTTCCTTGGCTCACCTTGCTGTTCTTGTGTTCCCCTTACGTGCCAGAATGCGGCACAATGTGCAGAAGGATGCGGTGGATAGTGAGGGTGATGCGAGGGCCGGTGAGTTCAGCGCGGCTCTGCAGCAGGCGAGGTGGCGCGCGTAAATGCTTCTTTCTTCCAGTCGAAGGTGCGGTGGATCCGGAATCCAGATAAGGATCGAAGGTTTGCTCTTATTCTAACCTTTCTCCTTCTGTTCCTCCCTTTTTCTAGGATCTGCAGACTCGAGGAGGGCGTGGCAGAAGGCTGGATGCAGGCTTGCAGACATGATGAGCGTTACACTGCTGGATGCAGACTAACGCGAAGCGTGTGCTGCTCTTCGGGCGTGGTTTAAATAGCCTCCAAAGTAGTCCCAGGTGAGTATTCTTCTCCAGCCCCACCCGAGTAAAAAAATAGTCCCTAGGTAAAATAGTCCCTTCCAAGCCTCATTTGGCTTGGAGCTCTGCAGCATGGTCTGCACCAGGTAAGCTTACAGCATGGTCTGCATCAGGTAAGTTTACTCTATGAGCCTGGCGCCTAAGGCACCAGGACTGACTCTCCATATGAGTCTGGTGCCATAGGTGCCAGGACCGCACCCAAACAGCCCCTAACAGGGGCTTTTGGGCTTGCTCAAAACAACTTGATGCCTGCTTCCGGGGTTGCTGGACCTGGTCTGGTTCCCCGGGGGTAGGCATCATGACACCTTATATGTTTTTGGTGGATTGCCTGGTTTACTCCCATGGCAGGAATCCTTATTTGGGGTCCTACAGATCCCCTGGTGTACTTCTCTGCCAGGTATCTCCCCCTTCAAATCTCAATCAACTGTCTGGTGTACTCCTTTCACCCAGACCTCTTATCATTCTCACTGTCTTTTTATATGCCACAGTTGTATCACGTCGCTCTATTTCTGTTTGCTTGTTCCAACCTTCCCCACATAGGCATCTCATACGTAGGGACTTGTCCAAGTTTTGTCGCTGTCTTTATCTTATTGGTATTTATTTGCTTAGGTTAACACTTGCTCTAACTTTCCCCACATTGACATCACACACATAGGGACTTGTTCAAGTTTTGTCCTAGTGCTTTATCTTGTTGGTATTCAAATATTCTTCATTAATTCACTTGTTTATATACCTGGCGGTACATCCCTGGGTCCCCAATGACTATGGGCAGACTCACCATTGATTGTCAGCATCCCCGACCCATGCCGTGTCTCTTCTAGAAGCTCCCTCTCTGGGACAGCCTCTGTCATGCTACAGACCTTCCTCCAGCTCTATTTCAGCTCTGTGTTCACCTGTCTGCATCTCTCTCTTCCCAGGACCAGAGAATGCTGGCTTCTAGTACAAACATATCCCTGGGGACTCTGCTGCTGCTCTCGGTGCTCCGATGGTCCTCCAATGGTGCCTGCAGCATCTCTCATTCCTTTGCGCCAAGACGGTATGTGACTCTCCCTTTTTTCAAGCTGCATCATGCATGTGTCTGTTCTCTCAACTTCCTCCGGCATCACGGTCCTCTCCCCTTGTACCTGCATTTTGAGTGCAGATCCCACGTGCTTGTGATTCAACCAAACAACTGGTCTGCATATTCAGTTTTGGGTTTCTTTCAATCCGCATCCACTCCTTCCTCCTCTTCCTGGTCTCAGTACATAAGGCTTCATGGGAGTTGAAGTCCATAGAGATCACAGGATTTTTAAATTGATTTTGTTTAGAAGTCTTATTTAGAAAAACATCAGAAACAGGAAATGCTGCAGGTGTGTTATGTATGTTTGAGGTATGAATGGAACTCTGTCTAGACTGACTGAAAGGAAGGGGTTTCTGGGTTTTACAATAAGGAGGATTTGTGAAGTGACAACCAGACCTCAAGAACTCGGATATCATGACATCTTCTTCAGTGAGAGGGGGAGAAAAGCATGTCTCTTCCAATGGAGTCACCACCTCCCCATGGCATTCGTCCACTCCCATAAGATCCTCCCTCATATTACTTCCCCCAGGGAAAGGATCAGGTAACAGCTGCTGTCCCTTGGCCACATGGGAGGAGGTCACAGCCAGGGAATTAGTGATGACTCCACAAGATTCCACAGATGCTGTGCCCATAGGATTGGAGAAATGTAGACAAATTTATTGTTTCCCATTATGAATCGAGCCACGGCATGTTGGGCAGCCCCAAGTATGGCCAGGTTACTCAGTGGAACATTGATGAGGAAGTGCATCCCCATTGACGTGGACGTTGTCCAGGGTCAGGACTCTGGTTTTGAAGTCAGCGGAAGGAAGGGTTTCATCACATGATGGAGGGTGAGCTGGTACCAGGTGGTATGGCCTTTTTTTGTTGATATGCTGTCGGAAGAAGACAGTTCTGTCTATGGTGAACCCAAGTGATTTGGCAGTCAGGACCAGGTGCGATGTTAAGCCATCAAGGTGCATGTTGCTTAGCCACCCGTAAATTGTATTCTTCTTAGGTGGGTGACTGAGTAGGACACATTCTGTAATACTGAAGTGGAGGATGGAGGGATCAGTTGGAGTTAGTAGTGAGATTAGATTTGAATGGAGGTGGGATTGGGTTGAGGAATTTGCCTCAAAAATAACGGGTTAAGTTGTGAAGTGAGATTAGGCAGTGGCCTGAGAGGAGAGAGTTAAGTTTAAGTTAGTAGTTGGGGAACATTTTACAGAGGTTGGAGTTCCATGTGCACTAACGGTGCTTTGGTGGGGCTGAAGTAGATGAGAAGGCCAAAGTCAAAGAAGAATGAGTATAGAGGGCCCAGTGACCTATGGATTAGGAGAAGAATGTAATGAATGAGAAGAAGAAGTTGGGTTGCAGTGCACTCAAATGAGATTGGTGAAATGCTAGATGATGGAAGTGATGCAGAAGAGTTTACCTTGATAATCAGTAGACTAACCCCACTGCCTCTTTTGTATGTACATCATAGGCCTTCACCCTAGTCCTACTTTATCATATACGTTGTCGTCATCCTTAACCTTTTCCTAGGACTTCTACTTCAACATAGTCTTCCATCATAGTCATTTTCCTTCATCATAGTAATTCAAATTCCTTCATGATAATCCTTCATCATAGTCATTTGTCATATGGCTTATTCTTTGACCTGGTCCTTTTCCTTTATTACAGTCCTGCATCATAGTCCTTTGTCAGAGTCCTTCATTCTCATCCTTCACCATTGTTTTAGTCCTTCTCCCTAGTCCTTCCCTGTCATCACACCTTCTGTGTCCTAATCCTGATCCTTAATCATAGCTCTTAATTACAGGCTTTTTCCTTCATCATATTTCTTCATCCTAATCCATCTCCTTCATCACAGGCTTTCATCCTCGTCCTTTGCCACAATCGTTCTCCTTCATCAACATCCTTCACCCTAGTTCTTCTTCATCATAGTCCTTTTAATATGTCAAAGCCCTTTGGTGTAGTTTGTTCCTATACCACAGTGAATTGTCATAGCAATTAATTACAGTGATTCATCCTAGTCATTCTCCTTCATCATCCTTTATCCTAGTCCTTCTTACTAATCACAGTCCTTCATCATAATGCTTCATCAAAGTCCTTCATCATAGTGCTTCTCCTTTATTGCAGTCCTCCCTCATTGTCATTCCCCTTTAAAATAGTCCTTCCTCTCTGTCCATATGCTTCATCACAATCTTTCAACATAGCTCTTCTTCTTCATTTTAGTCCTTCCCCTAGCATTCCAGGATTAGTCGTCCCTTCAGCACACATGTAGGTGTTATGAGTGAGGTGGCTATTGCTAACTCCATAAAAGATCCTGCAGAGAGAAGGCACACCTTGTGCTGGGGTTAGCCCTGACAGCCCCTACCTGCAGACTCCTAGCCATTAGTACCTCCTGGGAAAAATCCAGGTGTAAATCCCACCCTGTCAAGGTAGGAAAAACAGTATTTAGAACTATGATATTTCTGTACTGGAGCTGTGATTGCCTATGCACTCACCATATCCGCAGGAAAAAGAGGCCCCTTCACTAAAAGCACTAAAAGCATTAAATTACTTACGGGATGGAGTTTTCTAACATTGAAGAGGAGAACTTGAATAGAAACAGAATCTTTATGAAGCCACAGTGCCACCCACAGGCTGAGGGATGGTGGGAAACTTTGACAAATCCTTACTACACCTTTCATCGTCCTGCTGCACATCTCAGCTAACGCTCAGTCAAGAACATCCTGCCTTCATTTAGGAATATTCTAGGAGTATTCTAGGATCTAGGATAAAGAGCATCATGCCTGTGACTGCCTGGGGGTTGAAAACAGAAGGCGAATGAAGTGGAGCACAAGGAAGGGGGCCAGGGGCGTAGGAGGTACATAAAATCTGGGGGGGGGGGGACATCTTGGGGACTTTGCTTTATTTATTTATTTATTTATTGTGTTTTAGTCAAAGAACTCGACTTTTCACAAAAATAGAATTAAAAAAGCAGTACCTATTACATTACAAATATCACTGTATAAAACAAGAGAAGAGAAGAAAAGAAAACAGAAGAAAATTAAAGGATGCAGCAGCATAGAACATGTCTTTGTTGCATTTCTGGATTTGTCATCTGACTATGAGCTCATGGTAAAAGAGAGGAAATAACAATTACTTCCAGTGCGCCACAGCTAGGACGCCAGCTCGTTAAGAGGCAGATCACCTGTAAGTGGACTCCTGACAAATAAAGGAGTTGAAGCCTTTTCTACCAACAGCAAGTTCCTACTTTTTTGAGTGGGGCAAGGAGACGTGTGTGTCTCTTGGAATGGAAATATGGGGGTTTCAAAGAAAGAGGAAATATTGTTTGTACCACTGAGTAAACCCTGTTATGGGAGTAGAGCACTCCCCAGGTCCGCGGCCGGATGTGTCGGACCCGGGGGATGCCTAGTAGGTGGGATGTATGTGGACCCAGGGGGTGGCCAGAGGGGCAGCCAGCTATGTGGGCTGCCCCTCTAGTGCCCCTGTGAGGGCGGGCCAGCCTCTCACGATGAGTCTGGTCCCTCTTATTCCATCTCATGCTGGCTTTAGAGCCTAGCCTTTCTTTGCCTTTGTTATTCTGAATGCAGAGCTGGACTCTGTTCCTTTCTTGTTTAACATTTGCTGCAAAGCCTGATCTATTTGATTCTCTCATATGTTACTAGGACGGCAGAGCATGGGTCCTCTGCCCTCTAACATTATTCAAAGAGTCCCTCTGGCCTTTCTTTGTCTCTCCCTTGTCTCACTGCTTGCTTGCTTAATACATATCTCCTTGCTTGAAAACTCAACATATTCTCCCTAACACATCAAAGGCAGCTGCAGTCTGTCTTAACTTCTATTTTTTCCGTGTCTTGAATTGGCCTCTTATTTCCACTTTTCTGTCTGCAGGGGAACGGCATTTGCCAGTCACTGCCATGATGGTTCTACCTGGCCATAAGAGGGCAATAGCTAGCCAATATTGGAAGAACATGGGCATATTATGCCAGAGGCTGGCAACTGCCTTCCTAATGCCTACACAAGAGACACAACTCTTGCTTTTGTTTCTAACAGTAATTCAATGGATGAAGAAACGCGAGAGCACACATATTGCTTATAAAGGAAGGGGATGATGTCACACTTGGTTAAGACATTTTGATCACGCCAGGAGCTAATTTCCAGCTGCAATTAAGTGATTACCTTTTAGACTTCTGGCTTTAAATAACGATAGTATCACCTGGAAAGCACTGAGGTTGCTCAACAGGGTTTCTGGAGCACAAGGGGTACCCTACTCGTGGGCATGGATGATTGGAGGGCATTCTTGCCCTGTTTTGGAGCCTCGCCCCTACAGCCATGATGGGGGAGGGGCCTATTACTTTTGGTTGTACGTACCCTTTGAGGGTGGGCAGACATTGCCTCCTGCTTTTGCCCACTAACAGCTCTGCTTTGTAACTTTATCACACATACCTGTCAGGTGGCATGTAACTCAATGCTACTAACGTTATCAGCCTCAGAAGTCTGGAATCCTTTGCCACATCAACTAGGGTACAGGCTTGCCACCTGAGACTTACCCATGTCTGAGTCGGCATATGTCGCCCTGTGGGGAAGACATACACAGAAAGAGCAGGGCACAGTGCCCTTGTGGGTTTTTCACACTTCTTCCTCGGGGTGGGCACAATTCACTCTGCAGAGAAAGTGGCACATGCTGGGCAACATTCTCCCACTTTGACAATGTCACCCAAAGAAATTGGCCATTTGAAATAAATCTGTTGACTTATTATTGCGCAACCCCCACTGATGGGTTTCAACACCTGCTTAACATGAGATGTCAATTAAGGGCATTTGCCAACGCACTCAAGAAGCACAGGACACCCTCTTACCAGCGTCATGCCATGCTCACTCATTCGGATCACGAATTGGCATTTATCTGGGGTCATGTTAAATGTATTTATTTATTTATTACATGTGTAGCATCATGCAAAACCCCCAAGCATCAAGGCGCAAAGTAAACTGCACGGAGTGGACCACTTCCATTGATGCACGTTTTTACTTTTCCGCCACAAAATGGAAGATTTTACAGTAAAAGGCAGGTGAAATCACATTGCATTTCCACTTTGGAAGAGTGTAAATACCTCACGCAATTAGCGAATGCTCGCGGAATTGACAATGGCTTCCTCTGGACTCCGCCCTCTTTTACCAGGTTTCATTTCCAAGCAGATCCCAGAGGAATCCCTTTCCTTATTTCCAGCATGAGAATCTATGCTGGCAGTAAGGCCGCATTTGTCTGGTGGAGCGGGAAATACAGGGGGTCCTGGTGTGTCCACTCGGCTCCCGAACTCCACACAGAAAATACACGAAAATCTGGACAATTAGAAAAAGCGACAGTAATAGTGTTTTCCACCACTTTTTCTGAACCAATTGACCTGGAAAATGCAGTGTTGCATCGGAAGCTGAATGCATTTACTCTGCCTATTATCCCACCGGAAGATTAAGCCAGGTGCTGAACACAGGTGTTACATATTCCTGTGCACAATCTGCATTTGGAGAATTAACTAATTGAGCTACCTTACAGATGATATCTCCTCTGGGGCTTTACCGTCTTAACCCCTTAACTGCCATGGGTATTTCCCCCTAGTGCCAAGGCCTTTTTTGGTGATTTCGGTATATCGCCATTCAATCCCTTATAACTTCTTTGTTACATGAGATATCGCGGCCAAAGTTGGCCCCTTTTTCCCCACATGTAGGCGGTCGTAACACCACCCAGGAATCCTGGTTTGCTGCAAGGTGGTGAGAGAAAATAACCAAAAAAGGAGAACATTTGTTTTTTTTCTTCAGAAAATGCCAATAAAATGTTGTACAAATAAGTCTGTGGTGTTTTCCTTGTAAGAGCTAGGAACAAATGGTTTGCTGTGCTGGATTCGCCATTTTCCAGGCTTTCAGATTGAGTGAAAACCAAAGTAACATATTTTGATATGCTAATCAGCCGTTTTGTGAGAGGTAGGCGATTTTGTTGTTTTTTGTCCAATAGGACATGCGTGGACGGAATGGAAGAAAAGGGTAGGAAAGCTGAATGGGAAGCCAGAAAGGCATACATTTCTGAAAAGTAGACAATATTCCAAGTTTAGGAAGGGGCGATTTGCACAGGTCACGCAACAACTACGTAGGGAAAGATTCCATAGTTTGGGGGGAAATCGGGAAAATGACAGAAAAAAAACACAATTTCCGCACATTTCACTGTGGTCACCCACTGAAACACGCAGCAAACAACACATGGCCTACCTTCCCCCGTTCCCACAGGTTTTCCGATGAAAATAGTACCTCAGATGTGTGGGTGCACCTATCTCGGTGCAAAGGGAAAAGCCTAAAACACTGGTAACCCCAAGTGTTTTCACACAGCAGATTTTCAGGAATTGTGCTCCTGTGGACAACCTACAGATTTGGGCCTAGGGTGTCGAAGCCACAAAGGAAAACAGGGAACCCTATGCATTTACGAAAAGAAGACACCTGTGGGAATCCACAGAGGTCTGACTTGCTCGCCCCATCATTTATGACCCACAAACCGTACCTCACATGTGTGGATGCACCTACCTCGGTGCAAAGGGAAAAGGCTAACCCACTGATAACCCCAAGCCTTTCGGCAAAGCAGATTTTGCTCATGTGGAAAACCTACAGATTTGGGCCTATGGTGTCGAAGGCACCAAAGAAAACAGAGAGCCCCATGCATTTCCGAAAAGAAGACATCCGTGGGCACCCCCCTTTCCACTAAAAACATCCATGATGGTTTAGTGACCCCCACACCCACCCAAAACAAGTTATCAGTTTTTTTATTTTTGTTTTTGTTTTGCCTTTTTCCTAGGGGGAAGATTGTGCTAGCAATCTGCCCCCAGGGAGGGCTACATGAGATGCCCCCCATCCATTTGGGGTGGGGGAAAGGGCCACCCCCCTTCCACTAAAAACATCCATGGTGGTTCAATGGCCCCCCACACCCACCCAAAACAACTTATAATTTGTTTTATTTTTGTTTTGCCCCTTTCCTAGGGGCAGATGGGCACATGTGTGTGGCCACCTGCCCCCTGGGGGGATGGGGGGTAAAACGTACTGCCCCAGGCTCGGGGGGGTGGCTCTGCCAATATTTGCAGTGGCCTCCCCCCACCCCAAATGGATGGGGACATCTCATGTACCCCTTCCTAGGGGCAGAATTCAGCCCCCAGGGAAGGCCACATAAGGTGCCCCATCCACTTAGGGTGGGGGGAGAGGGCCAACCCCTCTTTCAAACACAAAAAAATCCTGGTGGTCTAGTGGGCCCCACACCCCACCCAAAACAAGTTATAATATATATATATATTTTTTTGCCCTTCCCTACGGGCAGATGGCACGTGTGTGACCATCTGCCCCCAGGGGGATGGCAAAACGTACTGCCCCAAGCTTGGGGGGCAGGGTGGCTCTGCCAATATTTGCAGTGGCCTCTCTCCTCACCCCAAATGGATGGGGGCATCTCATGTACCCCTTCCTAGGGGCAGACATCTACCACCAGGCAGGGCTACATAAGGTGCCCCCCCATCCACTTGGGGTGGGGGGGAAGGACGTCCCCCTTTCAAACACAAAAAATCCTGGTGGTCTAGTGGGCTCCCCACCCAGAACAAGTTATAATATATATGTTTTTGTTTTGCCCTTCCCTAGGGGCAGATGGGCACATGTGTGTGGCCATCTGCCCCCCGGGGGTCAAAACTTACTGCTCCAGGCTTGGGAGGGGTGGCTCTGCCAATATTTGCAGTGGCCTCTCCCCCCCCACTCCAAATGGATGGAGGGCATCTCATGTACCCCTTCCTAGGGGCAGAAATCTGCCTCCAGGGAGGGCTACATAAGGTTCCCCTATCCACTTAGGGTGGGGGGAGAGGGCCACCCCCCTTGCAAAAATCCCTGGTGGCTAGTGGTCCCACCCGCACCCACCACACCCAAAACTACATTTTAAAAAAAAATGTTTTGTTTGCTCCCCTTCCCTGGGGGCAGATGATCACCAATCTACCCGCGGGGTATTGCCCCCATGCTTTGGGGGCCAGGGGGAGAGGTCATCTTACATAGTAAGCAGCCCCTCCCCCCACTTCAAAAACAGATCCCTGCACAACACACCAAACACATATTCTGGGGGGGATAAATGACATTACATCCCCCCCACTTAAAATTGTTGGGGGGATTTGTCCCCCCTGTCCACCCCATTTCCTACGCCCATGAAGGAGGCTGAAGAGAAATGATACGAGAGAGAGAGAGGGGGGCAGAGAGAGAGAGAGCAAGAGATAGAAAGGAGAAGGGAGATGAAGATGAGTAAGAGGTGACAAGAAATAATATCGGCGGTGGGAGGTATGTGGTGGAAGCGCTATGCAAGGGAGGAAGGGGGAAAAAGTAAATCGCAGGTGGGAGTTCACATCAAGGGATTGGTGGAATAGTTGGTTCAGTCGGAGGTTGGAATCGACATCAAAGAAGAGGTGGAGAAGAGTTTTCAAAAGGAGGGTGGAGGTGGCATCAATGGAGAGAGGGAGGTGTGTGTTGAGGAGGAGGTTGAAGGTGGCATCAAGGGAGAGGTGAAGGAGTGTGTTGAGAAAGTGGTTGGTTGTGACAGCAAGGGAGTGATGGAGGATAACTTTGAGGATAAGGCTGGAAGGAATACTGAAGAACAGGCAGAGGAGTGTGTTGAGGAGTAGGTTGGGAGAAATGTTGAGGAAGAGGAGTGGTGGAAGATCAGCAAGGTGGCTAGTGTCAACATCAGTGTCAACATCAGCACAAAGGTAGAGGCGGGCACTGAGGAGACAATTAGAAGAGGAGCTGAGGAGGGGGAGAGGATTATCAGAAAGGAGCACAGAGAGGAACACAAGAAAGAAGGGAGGGGAGAGCAAACAAACCCTAACACTGAGGTGTATGAGAGGAAGACCTGTGGAGGTATGATCATGTGGCACAATGCTAAGGAGGCAAATGCATGATTGAGAAGAGAGTAAGAAGTTCAGGAAATGTCCTCTCAGGCAATAACCATTTCAAATACTCAAGGAAGTAGAAGAAAACAGAGTGTTGGGGACTAGAGCTGGCCCACTGCAGAGAAGGCATTCAGAACCAACTCATAGACAAGCTCAACTGGACTGCTGCTTGATGGAAGCGCTAGGAATTAGCCTGCTATCATCCAGCCCTAATGTCTGCCATTTTCCAGGCCAAACCTGAAGGTGTATGTGGGACCAGTTGAGCCAGAGACCCAGTAAAGAGGTTTTCCAGGAGTGGAGTGCAAGAAGCAGATGACCTGACTTTACAGAACAAAGAGCCACAAAGGAAGTGTGGCGATGATCATACCACTATTACTGTGAGTGACTCCGAAGTGATGACACGTCCTGGGAAGGGCTGCCTGGAGAGAGGGTCACAAAACCCAGAGACTTGCTCTTGAACTGTTTTTTTGTTCTGGAGTTTTGTTCAAGAGAGATCAACCTTGATTTTCATTATTAGTTAAAAAAGGGACATTCCCCGTGGATCTAGCAAGTGGTTTCAAGGCATTTATTTTGGCACAAAGTTGTAACTACACTAAATAAATGTTTATTTAGGCTGCTTCTGTGGTGTTGATCATCCTCGGCCACATGACAAGTGGTTTATGCAGTGGGATCAGGTGGTCCAGACTCTATTAGGCCTAGCACACTACCAGACTCATTCAGACTGCCCCACTACATCCATACCTCTAGATTCCAGTTTGTGAAACAAAGGGGTTCACCTGAAAGGATATCTTCTATAAATTGAGGCTGATGACTACCCCAAGTGCCAATTAGTCTCTTGAATTCTTTGTGTCCACAAGTCAACCATGAATTTGCACCCAATGATGATGGCCAAAACCGCAGAAGGACTATGATGAAGGAAAAGGAGTATGTTGAAGGAGAAGGACTATGATGATGGAGATGTAATAGGATGAAGGACTATTACAAAGGAGAAGGATTAGGTTGAATGACTATGATGAATTGAGAAGACTAGAATCAAGGACTATGATGAATAAAAATGACTAGTATAGAGGACTATGATGAAGGTGAAATAATATGATGAAGGACTACAACAACAGAGAAGAATTTTGACAATGAAGAAGTACTAAAATGAAGGACAATGTGGAAAGACTATGATAAATGAGAAGGACTAGTATAAAGGGGAAGGGCTATTATGAAGGAGAAGAATCGTGATGAAGGAGAACAATTAGGAATAATGTGAAATACTATGACAAAGGACTATGAGGCAAGGGTACAACGTCCTTGCATCGCCTGCCTTTTCATCCCCAGGATTTTCAAAGTGCACATTCCATCAAATGTGCTCATCGAATTTTTTAGGGGGGGTGGGAAAGGGCAGATAAGGGTTTGGGCGGGTGGGCAATGGCAAAAAATAAGTGTGGGAGAGGGGTTTGAAAAAATAAATTAAAAAAACGATGAGCCCATTCGATTGAATCTGCACATTAAAAAGCCTGGGGATGAAAAGGCAGGCGATGAAATGACATGGCACCGAGGCAAGATTATGACAAAGTAATGGGAAGAAAGAAAAGGACTACAGTGAAGCAGTTACTGTGTTTTTACTGTAGCTGTTTTCACTGCGGCTATTTTAAGCATGGTGTTTTTGCCACAGCAGTTTTGGACATTTATTTTTTTACATAAATGTTTTGTGTGTTTGGGTTAGGGGAGTTGGGCTGGTGGGTAGTAGGGTGAGATAGTGGGGTGGGTTAGATAGGGAGTTGTGGGAACCCTCTCCATTTACAAAAAAGAAAACCACCAAAAATAGCCGCAGTGAAAACAGCCGTAGCAAAAACACGCAAAACCCGATGAAGCACTAGGAGGAAGGGCTATCTTTAAGGAGCAGGATTATGATGAAGAAGAAGGACTATGATGAGAGATGGACCTGGATTGAGGATTATGTTTAAGGAGAAATACAATTATGAAGAAGGACTAGGATGAAGGATTAGGATGAAGTATTTGGATGAAGGACGGTGATGAAAGAGAAGGACTAGGAGAAGGAGAAGGGCTATGACAGCAGACTATAATGAAGGAGAGGAATTCTGATGAAGGACTACACAGAAGGTCTATGATGAGAGAATATGCAGAAGTAATATGATTAAGGAGAAGGATAATCATGAAGGACTCAGATGACGGCTAGGTTGAAGGACTGTTATGGGATGGAACATGGATGAAAACAGCGTCCATCTTGCCATGGGATAGGACGCTCCGTGCAGACATGAAGAAAGGCAATATCGAGTGCTATAGAGCCGTAAGAGGTAGAAGCCCAAACTGTGTACCAGATGAAAGCTGTGGTGCAGGCGAGCTGACACAAGATATGGGGTGCAAGCTGAAATTAGTCAATCTTCCAGGTAGGGAAAGACATGGAACTTGTATCTTCTTAGATGTGTGGGGTGCATTCAAAGGCCCCAAACAAAAGACCCTTTCACACAAAAAGCAGGATTTTAAACACTGAAACAAAAATGGCTTTGATTTTGCTATTTCCTTTCAAGTAAAACTGAAGAGCCATGTGAAAAGGGGGCCTACCTGTCATTTCCAAAGGAAAATCAGCATTTTAATTTACAAAAGAAGGAGGAATCAAAGACCCCTTTCACATGGAAAACAGGATTTTTGAACAGTGACACAAAAACGGCTTGCACAGGTGTGTGCAAATAAGAGCAGTGTAAGTGTTAAAATGTATCACTGCTAACAGAAAAATGTCAGGTAAAAGATATGATGTGCGCGTTGACAAAAAGCAAGGTAAATTAAGTTTCATATACAAAACAGCAGGGACATTTGGAAATCCACTTTGTTTTCATGGAAAAATGTCAGCCCAAGACAAACCCTTTTGCTGGCTGTGGGACACTTCACAAAGAAATCCCCCTCTGCCAGACTGGATTTTACATCCTCCAGTTAATTACCAACTGCAATAAAGTGTCCTGCTATAGGTGTCGAAATTCAGTGTTCTCCAGACCTGCTGGCTGTGAATGCATTGAGTGCAGGAGAAGTTCCCCTTGGCTAGAGCATGACCAATATGTGTGAAAATGGGGGCAGCAACTTCAAAGAGCAAACTTCCAACACAAATAGGCTGATAAAAACAAGCTCTGGGTACAGGCTGCCCCAGGAAAATAAATGGCCATTTGTCCCACATGAAGATTCCCAATTAATTTAAAAGGACTATTATCATTTAGGCCTTTTCTCACAAACCATAGGGTGGATTTTCTCCATCTATGTACCATTTTTTATATAATTTCCAGGCAATTTTGGAGATATAAAATGCATCCACCTGTGACTCAGGGACCTGAAATGGCTATCTAAAATGTATTTCTCGCTGATCTGATTATGTTCCAAATATGAGAGTTGGTGAGCGGGTGGAGGGTAAAATTAGGGATACGGGTAATAACTTACTCATTCATAACTGTTATGCTTTTTATGGAAACAGCAGAAAGGTTTCACATGGTCGAGTTACATGGTACGGACCTGGTGCTGGGCTTAACTAATTCCCCATGATTAGCTGAATCAGAAAATATGTACATCATGGCAGTCGCTAGTAACATTATGAAGTTATGATACATAAGTAGTTTTGCCAGAAATTTGAAAGGAGAAGAAATGGCGATTACAAATGGGAATTGCCACATGTTGCTCCAGACCCCTAAACCAATCCTGACTTGGAGGCTGGGTTGGGAGGAGAGAGAAGGGTTACTGTCCAATTCTAGTTGCAGGAATTATTACGGGTACTTCCCCAAGATTGTAAAAGTGGTGGTGTCATCGCTGCTATATAAGGGGAACTGCACTAGGAGGAGGGACACAGAAAAAGACAGACAGATAAGAGACAGACCATCAGGAAGGCTGCTGAATCTTACCGTCTGACAGCTGTAAGGAACCCCCTGAGGAGATTTCTGAGAGTGCATCTGGGTGGCGCTGTCTATTTCTAGGAAGGCCCCAAAACTGACTAGGTCGTATGGTGGAGAGCGGGAGGCCATCTTTGACAGTCAAGTGACCAGATCCCTGCCCCATCTTTCCAGAGTGGCCTGAGATGCTACCAATGTTCCTGAACATTAAACAGAGGCTTTCTATGTAGGTAGAACTGAGCCCTGGGAAACCAAAAGGTGGAGGAGTTTGCTTGCCTTAAATCCTTTCCCTTTATATTGGGAGTGAGGGGCAACATTGTGTAGATCCTTAGCCTATTTAACTAATAATATTGATCTAATTAATTCCCCATTTGGCAAAACACTACAGGGTGAATTGTGTTACAATTCAAAATTAACAAATCTCTCTTCCCAGTGTGCACTGAAAACCATAGCCTTTAACTTATTGGGCAATCCTTTTTGTCCTGCTGACCCCGACTTCTTTAAGCACTCAGGAAAGTGAAATTTGCAGAAAGTGAAGAATTGTGATTGTGTTCTTTTTAACTCACTTTTGTGATTTATTTATGCTGAGAGAAGTTGATTGGGTTGTGCCACGGATAAAGGGCTGTTTGGCATTTCTTGTGCTAATTTCTATTACTTTTATTTAAAGAAATACCAATATATTTCCTGTACACTGGCCTGGTTCTTGGCTCATTGTTAGCTCAATGGAGAGGGATCCAAGGGGCATGATATGCGTCTGAAGTAGGGCTGAAGAAAATAATCTGTTAAACAGTTTGTTGAGTCACACCTTGAGTGAGGAAGGAAGGAAATGCCTGTGTTGAGGGTGGCTTCTCAATAAGCTGTTACAGATGTATGGCTACCACTGCCAACAGCTTGGTGAAGATCATCAGAGCAGAGGACAGTCTGAAGCGCAGGCCATGGAAATGGAAATGGGTGCTCCCAATGATGAGGCTCTGGTACTCCCTGCACTTAAGATGGAACTGCACATGGAAGTAAGCCTCCTGAAGGACAAGTAACATGAGGCAGACCTGCAGCATGAAGGCCTGGAGGACCTTGGGCAAAGTCACCATCTTGAACTTGTCCTTGTGCAGGTACAAGTCCAAATGCCTAAAATCCAATATTGGACGGAAGCCCTCTCTCGGGATCAGAGGTACCAACCAAGGGGACAGCCCAGATGCTCCCAGTGTGGCTAAGGCCCCCTACCATTAGTATGCTCAGAGGCCTGCCCTGTCTTCTGTGCTTGCGGCCTTACCTGGTGTGATCTGTGGAGACGACAAAGAAGGAATGATGAAGCTCCAACTTGTAGAATGGGTTCGAAACATGACTTAGACTATATATTGAAGGACATACGAGCATACAAACTAATGCACTTATGCGCATAATCCATTATACCAATAATTTGCTCTATTGTATGCAATTGGCTATTTGCTAGTTCAAGTCTCATTCTGTTTCAGACTAAGGACCACCAAATTAAATAATTAATAAACAATTGACCAGTGAAACCTAAGGCTAACCACAGAAGGTTGATTACATGAAAACAAACTCTAGTTTATAAGGGGAAACCCGGAGAAGGGTCTCACTGCACCAACTCGAACTTACCTTACAATTAAAGGTAAGACTAGCCTTAATGATGGAATTAATCTATGTATTTACATGGAACTACCTGACTACCCTCAATCCTCCCCTTCCTTCCAATTCCTCTCCCACTGTAGAACAACTAAGCTTGTCCACTCAGCAATTGACTCTGATATAGAGATCGAATTGTTTCTGTCAAAACCAATACTTGAACATGCAATATGTGATGAAATGAATGCATGTTTGAAACTGTGCTGAAAATGAAATGTGGACAATACTTAGAATGTGTAAGATACGCATTGGGACATTACGAAATACTCAAAGTGTATGACATATCAAAACTGTGCCTTGAAAAAGCCCAGATAAGGAGGTGAAATGCATACGCGTGCCTCCTAGCGGAGATTGTTGCCACTAATGAATGCACAATGACATATGGATATCATCTTAAAAATAAAGAAGAATATTGAATATAAGATTAACCGCCTTGGTTTTTACTTGGAAGACACACTAAAACCTAGTAAGCCATGCGAAAAGGCCTCATAGAACCCACCCTTTCGATTTAGCTTACTACTGACTGGCTATTGGATTCCAGTCTCTATAAAGCCCTGCAGCAAAGGCTTTGTTGCTTGGATTAAAACTAGTTTATTGAACATATTTTGAAAATTCTCTAACACTATCATGGGTAAGGCGCACTGACTAATATTCATTATAACCAACAAAAAAAAAAAAAACTTTGTTCCTTCCTTTTACTCCTGTGGAATTCTTTCCACAGGAGGGGCGGAACGTAACTTGCGCTTCTCCCGCCTCCCTTGCTCTCTGCCATACAAATGCTCCAGCATGTGCGCCAGTAGGTATTTTGTTGCTGGCGCAAATGCCGGCGATCCTTATGGGGTTCGCCAGCTTTATACACCAGCGAAAAATGGGCAGATCCATTGTACACACTGCCTGCCATGCGACAATTTCCATTAAACCCTTCCCAACATGATTGCATGTGGTGTGGGGTTTAATTTCAATGTGTTACTAATTGAAATTAAGCTCTGCCCGACATCATGTCAGGAAGGGTTACATTTGTACGCCGCCTTTTGCCCTGCACGTTTGCCCTCTGCCATGCTAATGATGAGCATATGGTGAAGTGAAGCCGACTACGTGTATGTCAACCCGTAACAGCCAATAATTAGGAAAATAATCGGAGTCAGCAGCTACCCTAGTCATTGACGCTTTCAGTAGGAAAAAATGGGTACCGCCGCCGCAAACATGGTAATTCCTATTTTCAATCTAAGTGAACACATTCTATCGTCAGATGAAATCAATCTCCTCAGTAAAGGTCTTAGTTTTATACCGAACACAAAACCCGATCAGTTCAGCACAGAAGTAGAACTCAGAAAATTCTTCAGAACCATCCGCCTTCGATATTTCTTCAGAGATAGCCCTGAAAAAGATCCACCAGAGACAACCGGCCTAAAACCTCCATCATCCTTTACACCTTTATCATCGATGGTATGCCCGGAGATACTTAGTTTTGAAAACCGCATTCTACTTGAGATGAGAGAAATGTTCAGATCGAATACCATTCGTTATAAGGACAACCTCACTAAATCACAACGAGAAGCTTTAAAATCACTAGAAGGTGATCACAACTTTCTGATAAAACCAGCTGATAAAGGGGGAGGAATTGTCCTTTGGAGTCGCCTCCTCTACAACAATGAAGTGATTAGACAACTGTCCAACACTAAGTTTTACAGACAAATTCCAGCAAATCCAACCACCCGATTACTAGCTGAAATCGAAAGCCTAATGTGCCACGCTTGGCAAGAAGGTTGGATAGATGACGACGAAAAAGCATTCCTGGTCAACCATCATCCTATTATTCCAGCTTTTTACCTGCTTCCCAAAGTACATAAAAACGCAGAGAACCCACCAGGACGACCCATAGTAGCCGGAATTGGCTCGATATTAGAACCTCTATCGATTTACATCGATCATTTTCTAAGACCTTTCATCAGTTGCATGCCATCCTACATACAAGACACCACTGCCATGATAAAAAAGTTAAGAACCTTGACTGTAGACAGCAATGATCTACTAGTGACACTAGATGTAGAGTCACTCTACACCAGCATTCCACAAATGGAATGCATTGAAGCCTTGGCCTCCTATTTGGATAAAAGAACACGCCTAGACCCACCCACTTCTTTTCTGTTAGAATGCATAAGGATAGCACTAACAGAGAATTAGTTCATTTTTGAAGAAACTTTCTATCAGCAATGTCACGGGACAAGTATGGGTGCAACTTTTGCCCCAGACGTGGCAAATCTCTTTATGGATTCTTTTGAACAACATTCCATTTACCATATCTCCAATCCCTTCAAGAATTCTATCGGCTGCTGGTGTAGGTACATCGACGATGTTTTCATGATCTGGAAAGATACGGAGGATCAACTGTTAATTTTTTTAGACTGGCTCAACAAATGCAACCCCTGCATCCAATTTACCTGCGAGCAAAACCGGAATAAAATACCCTTCCTAGATCTTTACATCTATAAAGACCACAACAATGGCCTAGCCACGACCCTATACAGAAAATCTACATCCAAAAATACCCTTTTGGACTACAGCAGTTTCCACCCCAAAGGCCTGAAAATGAACCTACCCTTCGGTCAATTTCTCAGACTACGGAGAAACTGCAGTACCAATAACGAATATGACTCCACGAGCAGTGACCTCAGTACACGTCTTAAAGAACGAGGCTATCCCGGACACGTTATTCGTCAAGCTCGCAGGAGAGCAAAACACACCGACAGGGAACAATGTCTCACTCCTACAGCAAAAGAAATACAAACAACAAGAATGACATGCGTAACCACCTTCACGTCTTTCAGCAATCGCATAAAAAAGATCATTCTTACCAACTGGGACATATTGAACACAGATGTTTTCAAACCAGAAAAACCAAGATTTGCGTTCAAACGCAATAAGAACTTAAAAGATCGCCTAGTGCATACATATGAAGATAAGACAAAAGCAAAGACAAGACAAACCACGTTGTGGGATCTTCCGAGCGTAAAAGGCAATTTTCAATGCGGAAACTGCTCAGTGTGTAGCTTAACAAAAAACATCAAATACATCGACTTAAAAGAAACTAGATGGACTTTTCCAAACTTCACCAACTGCAAAACAAAATGGTCAATATATGCCATTAAATGTCCTTGCGACCTGATATACATCGGCAAATGTAAAAGGGAAATTAAACAGAGAATTTGTGAACATCGCTCCTGTGTCAAAAACCTCGTCGAAGACAAACCACTTGTAGCTCATTTCAAGCAGAAAAAACACAGCCATAATGACATTTTCTGGGTCATCTTACAGACTGTTCAAAACCCTTTTCGTGGAGGTGATCGTGACCTAGCGCTCCGAAAACTTGAGCAAAAATGGATCTATCGTCTTGATTCTGTCAAAAATGGTTTAAATATATCCATCGAGTGGAATCTCTTCTTCAACAAATAACTCACCCCCCCTTTTTCTAACAATCTCCCTTGAGCGCTGCCTTGACTCTTGACGCCCCATATCACCCTAGAATAGCAGACAAGTTATATCTCGCATAGTTCTGCATTTCTAGTAATGGAAGACCCCTTTTATGACATATTTTTGAAAATTAAGCCCATCATTTCCTCACGCATGACAATATCCTTGTGACTATTCCACTCCACTGGTTGTCCGTCTGCCACAAAAAATGACTTACAAATGTATGTTTATAACAATACGTCTTGATCACTCGTGTTTAAAAATGTTTTTTTCAACAAAAATGTAGGCATTTGATGTTTCTGTTTTCCTGCCGTAATATTACGTTTCAGTTTTTGGCGAATCAGTTGATTATAGATTATATATTATTTTCTCTATGTTGATTGATGTCATGGAATTCAGTCCCCATCTCCACTCAATACATGCAGACGCAGTGACACTACTCACTCTACACGCACGTTCATTCTATCTTTAAATGCGTGCGCATGTCTATGAACACTCGCATTGGCTAAGCAATCATGAACACTACTCTCCCCACGCATGTCATCTAGACCACTGCTAGACATATATACGCATGCGCAAGCTACTAACTCCCCCGGCAGCCACAAACAAAGCTCGACTACAGAGGTAAGCCCTCCCCGCCAACCTTTTCCTACTAGTTACAAGGCCGATCAGCTTCGGTGCTCCCAGAAGTAAGCCTCCGCTCACTGCGCCAACACTATGTGAGAAAAATTATATCGGCACTGACCTTTGCTCTAGTTATATTCCGCCATTTTTTAAAATAATGAATCGATCACGGTGCAACGATAGTTCACAGTGTAGGCATGCTGAAACTATAAACCAAAACACACAGTCACTCGATTCATAAATAGAGACCGCCTTTATCCATCACCTACTGTACTTCCATTCAGGCACTGTCAGTACGTATTTAAGCACGATATCTCGATGCGTGCTATACAAACGCTTACAACAACCTTCCTTCTTGTCTATTACAGACGGCGGTTACCCAGCATCCTAGATAGAAATCAGTTCTCATCTCTAACAACCTGGGACTCATTTCGTGAACGAGACCAGGTAAATGATTATAAAACGATTATTAAACCCTTTTTTCTACATTGTAAACCCACTTCATCAACTACAACTCGGTCTTTTCACTTGTTTCAGAGACCTCCTGTCCTAATATTGGACAAAACCCACCGGCCAGAGACTCATCCAGATTGTGGCCCTATACAAAATATACCACGTTAGTCATGACGCTTCAACTACCCTAGGTAGGTCCTTTTTTCACAGTGTTTCCAAAACACTTCCCCTTTTAATCTTAATTTCCGGTTTGTAACCTCACCATCCTTTGTCTCACCCATTTCAGGTGCCTGGCACTTCACCAACCACTTCGTGTTTTCTTTTTAAAACAAATCCCCCAGTCCTGAAGACAGTCCGGTGAAACTGCCAGTAGGTTCCACTACCTCATCCGCTGGTTCTTCCATCTACTCACCGTACCAGAAACACCTGAACTTTGTGTGTGTCGACAAGTTTTCATACTGCCATAACATTAGCAGTATATGTAATCATAATCACCATTGTTGTACTAACCCACCCATGCGTATAATTACTGCATAACTTTGTACAAACTTATTGTTTTTCTTGTGCCAAGGATGGAATACTTTACCTTTCAACTCTTGTAAAGGTTTTTAATTGTGCAAATCTAATAAATCACATTCTTTAATGTTTGAAAAAGATATCCTTATCTTTTGGTGTTTATGTTATGAGCCAACTGATATGTGCTAAGTTAGCTCCACTGTGACCTTTTTTCCTACTGAAAGCGTCAATGACTAGGGTAGCTGCTGACTCCGATTATTTTCCTAATTATTGCCTTACCCTCTGGAGTCAAGCCCCCTTAGAAAAAAAGAGGGTTCCCTGCCTTATCTTATACAACCCGTAACATCCTCCCGCATTCAAATTAAGATTTTGTAGAACATGAGCCCCATTGATAGCATTTTGAAAAATAAATATTTAACAAAGAAAGACACATGCATATTTTTAAATTCATAATCCATACGGATACGCATATTTCTCTCATCCCACCTTAAAACCCACCTTCCATATATTTAATATGCTAGGCCTCATTACAACTGAGGCGGTAAGGGGTTAACTGCGCCGGTAAAGGTGCCGGCGCCGTTAACCCTGTACCGGCTCATTACGTGGTTCCCTCGCGGGACCCGCTCTGGACGTCTGGTCAGACCAGACGTCTTTTGCGGGTCCCGTGAGGGGACCAGCATGCTAACAAGGGGGCCGCCATTAACAGTCCCGTTGTTGGCATGCTCCCCATTCCCATTGAGCCATATAGGGGCTCGAATGGGAATGGGGATTGTCCGGGTCCGGGTTCCCCGAATGGAGAAATACCGGGCCCTCCAAAGTCGGAATGGCCCGGTATTTCCCCATTCAGGGACCACGGACCCAGACCTGAGCTTGGAAAGGGCATGGCTACTTCCAAACTCGTAATGAGGCCCGCTGTCTCGTAGCTCAGCTTGGCCCTGGCTCCCCGCCTAAAGGATCATAACAAACACGAAATCTGTATTTTCACCAATTGTCTACCAGTCTATCTGCTCACGACAACACTTTCACGGTCCATGTGCTAATTCTCACCCCACTGTCTCCCACCTCTGTGCTCTCACCTACACAGTTTAATGTAACAACCCTTTGCCTACAGTCATATGGCCAAACCACCAAAATAACAGAGTCCAGGTCCACATACCCACCCCCAGTACCTCATAACCCAGAGAACTACCCTCACAGCACTCCCACTGTTTAAGTCATATACTCACATAGTGTGATGGAACATTGTGACCCCAAACCCAAGGTAACACACTCCTAGACCATTTTCTCACCCCGGCATATCCTAGTGTACGATTGTGCCCCAGATTGGTACCCTGTCAAAATAATCTTCTGCAAATCATCTATACTCACCCATGTCCCACAACCTGCCAGGTTTCATCCTCATATACTCAATCAGTACCTCTCTACCAGCCTTCACAAGCATACTACCCTGAGGTCTCACCCTCGCATATTCATCTAGTGCCCCACAGCCATCCCGCACAACCACCGTACCCCAGGTCACATCCTTGCATGGCCACTCAATGCTGATCCCCACAAGCGGACCACCCACAGTTCTTAACCTCACAGACTCACCCCTTTCCCCACAACCAGCACTCACAAGCACACGACCACTGGGTCTCATCCTCACATACTAACCCAGTGTCCCACAGCTGGCCCTTACAATCACAATTTCCCCAGGCCACATCTTCACATACTCACCCTGCACCCACAGCCGGCACTCACAACCACACCACACATATGTCTCACCCTCACACACTCATCCTATGCACCATAGCCAGACCTCACAAGCACACTACCCAGACCACATACTCACCGAGTACCTTTAACCTTTGAGTAGCTTTCACCAAAACACCCTCCGAGGTGATGTAATTGCCAATGTTGTTGGTCCACTCTGTGCCCCCCAAACACACACTAAACCCCCAATGCTCATTCCTTGTCTCCCGAAATGACCGCCACTTTAACACTCCTAGTGTTATACACTCAAATCAAAGCTTAACATTTCCCATTGCCCCTGGCCATAGCCTCACACATTGGGCCTCATTAGGACCCTGGCGGAGAGGGTATTACGCCAGCGTAGTGCATGGCGTACCTCTCCGCCATACTACGAGTTCCCGTAGCGCCATGGAGGTTTTCTCCGCCTGGTTTTACCAGCCGGAGAAAACCATGGCGCTACGGGACCTCGTTGTTAATTACGCCACCGTATTTTACGGTGGCGTAATTAACTCCTTCCCCACTCCCATTATACCCTATGGGGCAAAAATGGGAATGGGGAAGGGCAGAATGGGGATTGGGGATTTACCGCTCCGCCGAGGTCGGAATGGGGCGGTAAATCCGCCAACCCCCATGGCGCTATCGGCGGCTTTCCGCCATGCTTCGCGGTGCATTTAGCACCGCGAAGTCCGCCTGGGTCGTAATGAGGCCCATTGCCTTTTACCTCATTGCAACCCTCACAATATTGCTCCATTGGGTCTTGTATTCATCTGCCTTGCTTCCCAGGATAGGAAATCCTAAGTCATGATCTCAGTGTGAAGCAGACCCGAGCCCCTGCACAGTCATCCTGACGTCCTAAAGAAGTGTTTGCAAGCCTGGTATCCCTCCTGCCCTTATAATAACGTTTCTCTAGTACATATGCACGTACTTGGGTGTCCCAGCGGACCCCTTTCCAAGTCCCACACTCAATGTTTCTACCCTCGAATGCCACTCTTCCCCAAATCCTTTTCTTACCCAACACCTCCCAGGCCAGTGTCCACCTTAAGGTGCTCTTCAAGGGTGTAAGCATGAAACCGCTTTTTCTTGAATGTTACCAAACTGAAACGCCCATGAAATCAAAACAATTCCCTGATTGTGTGACCAGGTATTTAGGGAATAGGTGCAAAATGTAAAAGCATATTACATTGTTTCGATGAGTCTAATATGACAGACAAAGTTAAGAGTTCTGGCATAACACCCTGAGGCAGATGCCTGGACTGTTTTCATCTTCTTGTGAAACCCTGCTTTAAAAACAGAAAACATCTATATTCTGGTGGTGGGGGAGATATCGAATTCATGCTCAGGGCTGACCCAGATGGCAGCCAGGGGTCTGGCTTGGTTCTTAGAGTCAAATATGAGCCCAGCTGCCAAAAGAAAGAGAATGGAAATATTGGATTACTAGACCCCTTAACTGGTGGTGTCATGCCATCCCCCAACACAATGCTGTAACTGGTGTCGTAGCTTCCCAACAACAGAAACTCCCATCCTGTTGCTCCGTCGCCCTACTCCCACAACACAAGCCCCTACCAAGGTCAGTGAAGATTTGTGAACTACACTATAGGAAAAAAAGACAAGTGACCTCATTACAAGTATGGCGGTCCAGGAACTGCGGTCCCAGTAAGCATGCCGGTACCGTAGTTCCCGGACCGCCATATTACGAGCTATGCTCTCGGTCGCCTGTCAGCCCGCCAGGTCTGACCTGGCGGGCAGAGCGGCACCCGCGAGCGCAGCATGTCTGTTGCACCGGCACCGTTGTTAACAGTGCCGGTGCATCTGACGTCCCCATTCCCATTGAGCCTATAGGGCTCAATGGGAATGGGGACTAACAGGTACCGGCACCTGGCAATGCAGGAATTATCGGGTCCAGCAATGTCGGAATTACCCGGTAATTCCTCATTGCCAGGTGCCGGAAAAAATGCAACTCCGATGGCAGCCGTGCCGGTTTTACCAGTTTTACCGGCACGGCTACCGCCAGAGTTGTAATGAGGGCCAAGGCCTCTAATTTGCATATTTATTAATATCACTGTGATGCCCCAGAAAACTACATGGGAGGGAGTGACACCAGACTTTTTTCCTCTACTACGGCATCGAGGAATGTTACATTAAAAGCATTTGTAATGAGTAAAGCAAGAAACAAATAGCTAATGTACAGTATATGATTGGTCACTATGTTTATTTTAAAAACATATATAGCCACATTATGTTTAGTAAATTAAAAGTGAGTTTTTTTTACAATAGGGTTTGCTATGGACTGAATTACTTCCAGGTATTTCCAGTTGGAGCAGGTAAAACATAGTGACATACAATGATTTGCACAGGATCACACGCTTCTGTTAAGAAGTAAAGTAAGGATTTGACCACAATCTGCAAAGCAGGCACATTGACCACATATCTTCTCGGGCCTAATTTGCAGAACAAGAGGTTGTTTGACTTTCAAGATTCTGCTTTTTAATAGAGATGTCTTGAAAGTCCTCATATCATCCTGGCAGATGCATAACTCTGTATAGAAATACATTAAACAAAAAGTGTTCCTTTGCAGATTTATTTAACATTTCTTGAATGGAAAACCGCAAGCATATAATGTATTAATGTAAATGCATTGATGAATGCTGATGTGAAAGGACCGAATTAATAAAAAACGATTTGTGAGGCTGCAATGGGTGGGTTGCACTGCGGAATTTCCAGGGGTGTGATATCCCGGAACCTGTCAATCACAGGCATCTAAACCTTTTATCTCAGCTCTGGGGCAAGGGCTCCAATGAACTCTACAGCTGCATAAATAGATGAATATTTGAAGTTGCCTGTACCCTGCACTGACTCTCCTACCTAGGTCCCTTTGCTCCCCCTCACAACACAAACCCATAACTTGTGTCCTGCCTGTCCTTCACTCCCCACCTGACACAAACCTTATACTTGGTATACAGCTTCTCCTCCTCTCTACTGCCCCCCCCCCCCCAAACAAACCCCTTTTGCTAATGTGAGTGTTAAAAATCGCTTGGCCTCATTACATCTGTGCCGGTCTGGAAACAACAGAGCCGGTATGCCTATCGGCACCGCTGTTTCCGGATCCGCACAGTACAAATCTGTGGGTGGGTGGGTGCACTCCCGGCTGCCAGGGTCAGATGTGCTGGGCGGGAAAGCACCCGCCTGCGGAGTTCTCACAGAAGCACCGGCACCGTTGTTAATGGTGCCAGTTCTCCCGTGTCCCCATTCCCATAGAGTCCTATGGAACTCCATGGGAATGCGAACTAACAAAATTACCGGCGCCTGACTTCCCAGCCACTGGACTCAGAATAGCCCAGAGGCACCGGCAAGTCAGGTGCCGGTAATTCATTACAGGTCCAGCGGCTACCTGCTGGTTTTACCAGCACGTTTACCGCTGGACCCGTAATGAGGCCAAGAGTCTGTGTTTTACAACTGTATTCTCAAATTTGAAAGAAACACAATGAAAGAGAATGCTTTGCCCAATTCCCTGCTTGTAGTCACTATTCCCCACTGCATGCAGCTTCATGCACATTTCTCCTTTTTAGACACCCACCATTTTCACCTCTTAAGGGACATGCACGTCCATAGCAATCCCCCTTCCCCACCCACAGGGGTTGCTGGGTCTGATTGCTGCATTATCTATATTAAAAAGGATTACTGAAAATATTTGTATCTACGATGTTTCTTTGAAAAACTATGTTGCTACAGTTCATATGGTTTATTTAATCAGGAAAAAATAGCAAAGCCTATGTGCTTTATAAAGTACTTCAACTATATTGAAGAAAAAATCAGTCATATTCTTAACATAGACACAATATTCAGTATACCGAAAAAATAAGGAAAGAAAATGCTGAATGCGCGTTTATTGCACATTCAGTATTTTCGAAAATACTGAATGCGATTTTACCGAATGAGGCGAGCGGGCAATGCAGCAGTGTCCCCTGCTCCCTATGTTCGGTAAAATCCATTCAGGAGTTGCGGGGTCTCCCCCTCTTCCATTACATGGATGGCAGGGGACAAAAAAGAACCAGGGAAAAAAGGACCCTGATGAACCAGTTGTGCCCCACTTTGGGAAGAGGGAACTGACGTTGCAGGGGAAATGGGAGTCATGGCACAGAATATTTGTATTTTGTATTTTATAAGGATTTATATAGCGCTTAGATCCAAAGCGCTTTACATGAGGACAAAAGAATACATAACAAGCATAAGAAACAATGAAACAAGTATCAGAAAACAGTACTTAGAACAATTTACATGAACAGTAAGGTATTAGATGACTGGAACGGGACCGAGGCGGGGGAAGTAGTAAAAATGTAGGAAGCGTTGTCGGACCAACGTGAAAGAGATAGTTCAGGTATAATGATGGAAATTGGAGGAGGTAAGATTTAAGAGAAGTGTGGAAGTAGGTGTAGGGGGAGATGGAGGATATGGGGAGGGGAAGACGGTTCCAGTGGAAAGGGGGCGAGAAGTTGAAAAGATCTGAGGTGGAATAAGGCACAGGGCAGGGGAGGACAGGTGAGAAGGAAGAGATCAGCAGAACGAAGAGAAGGCAGCAGAAGGAAGAGATCAGCAGAAGGAAGAGAAGGCAGCAGAAGGAAGAGATCAGCAGAACCAAGAGAAGGCAGCAGAAGGAAGAGATCATCAGAAGGAAAAGAAGGCAG
This sequence comes from Ambystoma mexicanum, assembly GCF_040938575.1. NCBI lineage: Eukaryota > Metazoa > Chordata > Amphibia > Caudata > Ambystomatidae > Ambystoma > Ambystoma mexicanum. Next base: position 240,196,522 of record NC_090933.1, read on the forward strand.
CAGAAGGAAGAGATCAGCAGAACGAAGAGAAGGCAGCAGAAGGAAGAGATCAGCAGAAGGAAGAGAAGGCAGCAGAAGGAAGAGATCAGCAGAACGAAGAGAAGGGAGCAGAAGGAAGAGATCAGCAAAAGGAAGAGAAGGCAGCAGAAGGAAGAGATCAGCAGAACGAAGAGAAGGCAGCAGGAGGAAGAGATCAGCAGAACGAAGAGAAGGCAGCAGAAGGAAGAGATCAGCAGAAGGAAAAGAAGGCAGCAGAAGGAAGAGATCAGCAGAACGAAGAGAAGGCAGCAGAAGGAAGAGATCAGCAGAAGGAAGAGAAGTCAGCAGAAGGAAGAGATCAGCAGAAGGAAGAGAAGGCAGCAGAAGGAAGAGATCAGCAGGATAGAAGTGAGACGCCGAAAGGTAAGCAGGGATAAAGATGTAGTGAGTAAGGGGGATGCAGGTAAAAGTGATCTATGTGATCACTGCGCAGCGTCATTTTCGGATTCAGCATTTTCATCTCCGAAATTTCAGGTCGCTGGTCATCACATAGATCCCAATATTGTATGTTTCATGATTTCATTCCAGACGCACAATTACATTGGTAATGGTATTGGCTGCGCCATATGTTGTATGTATATATGGAATTTATAAAGCCCAAACCTAGCTGGAAAGCAATAGATTGCTGAACAAAGGAGACACACCCATTGGGTCACAAGAAAGGTGCTGGGGCACTAGAGAACCTGAGATGGGTAGGGGGCAGAAGGTGAGAAACATGCTTGAGTGGAATGATTGGCCAGATGTTCTTTGAAGAGTAGTGGCTTTGCACAATTCATGGATGCTATGATGGGCGTTCATGCTTCATTTCACTAGTCTAGTGCAATGCAAAGCAGTACACTATTGCTGCAACCATGCCGCCACTGTGCATAGCTATTTTCCTTTGCCATGGTGAGAACACAGTAATTCGGCCAAACATTGCTGCTAAACAGCTCAAATGCTGCAATCTCAAGTTTTACGAACATCTGGCAAGTTTGTCCCCCCAACATTTCAATGGTAGTTGCTGCCCTGAGATCATATAAGTATATCCTGTGATTACATGGCAAATGAATGGGAATACATAGGCATATGAAGGCGAAACATGGCAAACGATAACCGTATTCGGACTATGATTCCAAAATCTGGTAGATGTTGAGTACCTGAGCAGAAGATAGGAAAACTATGCAAATGGCAGGAGTACATTGGCAAATGACGTCAATACTTAGGGAACAGAGTGAGTAGGTGGGCAAATGATGGGGTAGCTGATAAATTGTCCAAGTAATTGCGAATATGATGGTGATATCGGGTGAACAGTGTGTGTCACAGACTTATGATGCAAAAACACAACAAATAGTGTACTTGGGAAAATGATGCCAAAATCAGGAATATGCTGTGAATACATGTCCAAGTCCTGGCAAAAGCTGGCAAATAGTCTGTGCATTTGGGTATATTATGGGAAGAGCTCATAAATGGTAGCGGTACCTGGGCATATGATGCCAATACCTGGCAAATAATATATGCTCCTCAACATAAGATGGCACTACTTTGCAAATGTTTTAAGTATCTCAGCGAAAGATGGTGAACGCCTGCCTAAAGGTCCAAGTACTTGTGCATATGATGGAAATTGGTGGCGACTGCTAGCAGTGTGATTGCCTTTGCATATGGTGCCAATACCTGGAAATCAGGGATGTACATGGGCATACAACACCAATACCTGCTACATGATGGTAATACTGGCTATAATATTTGGAAATGTGAGTATATCATGAGAATACCTGGGCAGCGAGGACAACATGGCCTGGGAATGATGGAACAGAGCCATTTCTGAAGTGTGGCGGTGGCGCGAGGGGGGAAGAAGTGGCCAAGGAAGGGGCCTGAAATACAGTGTGAAAGGAGGACACCCCTTCAAAGGAGTATTGTTCAGGGGCAGACAGAGGAACTGACCGGGGACCCCCTTCGAGTTACAGAAGTGGGGGGGCACAGTGAAGACTCCTACAGCCCAGTGTAGACCAAATGCCACTATCTCAGCCACATACATGGCCCAAGCACTTGCACACCCCTCCACCCACAAACACATGCACCAGAGTTCCACCACGCCGCACCTAAACTATGTCCTCATCAATGGCCGCTCCATCCCAGCCCATGCCCTGGACATCAGTGACCTGCTCACCTCCCACAACATGGATGCCCTAGCCATCTCTGAAACCTAGCTCCAGGAAGCTCTGTCCCTGCATTATTTCTAGCCCTCCCCATTGGCTACAGTATATATCGATAGGCCCACCCCAATGCCAGAAGTGGAGGAGAAGCACTCATAGCCAAGGCGTCCCTTCCCTTCTGAAAAATCAACTCCTCCCTAGAAGGTAATGAGGACATTCTATCACTCAAATTAGCCATATTTCCCACCTGCACCATCACACACCACATCATTTACAGCACCCCCTGCCCCTCATCCAGCTTTCAGGAAAACCTCCTCCATCTCTGCATTGACAATTTGAAGAACTCCTCCGAAATCATCCTATTAGGCAACCTGAACCTTGGCCTCAATGACCCTGAAGACTCACAAGTCAGGAACCTTGCCGAAGCTCTAGACACTTAGGATTCACACACTGCATCACCAGCCCCACGCATAACAAATGCTGCACTCTGGACTGGATAGGAGACCTCAATTGTCAGTCATTCATCAAATCCAATTCCCCAAGCCCATGGTCAGACCACCAAACCATCTCCTTCCCCATCCCAGGAAACACAAGCCTGCTACCACCTCACTACCACCAGCACTAGCACTTAGCTCAAAAAAGCGGACAAAATAACCTCATCCCCCTCCTAGACATTCCAGAGTTCAAGCCGCCATTTTCCAACGATCCCAACACACTCACAGCCCTATATAACACCATGCAGAAGCAGGCTGTCAATTCCATTGCCCTCCTAATAGCAAGGAAAGCAAATCCCATTAGGCACGCCAACTCTTGGTACAACCCTTGAGCTACTCAAACTACGAAATAAAAAGCGGACAGCTCAGTCTGCTTGGATAAAAATCCCTACCAACCCCGCTAAAAAGGAATTCGCCAAAGCATCCAAAATCTACAAACAAGCAATCATGTCAGCCAAATCCACTTACTTCAATACTAGGATCACAAATGCCAAATCAGACCTCAGGGAAATGTTCACTATCTTCAGGAAACTTGATACCCCAATCACCACCCCTCAAGCTATCATCAAAGATGCAACATGGTGTACTAACATTCAAACTGCCATGAGGAACAAAACAGATTTGCTCATTAATAAAACACGCACCAACCAAACCAGACTGGGTTCACCCCACCTCACAACAGCAGCCCCTGCCCTCAACACACTCTCCTCAAACATACCCCCATTCTCCTTAAAGGACATCTCAGAATTGGAAGTGCAATCCATTCTAAAAAATCTCAAACCGTCTAAATGCAAAGGCGATGTATGCCCCGCTACAATCATTAAGGAATGTGCCGACATCCTAGCTCCCTTCCTCACGGCCTTTACCAATGCCTCCTTCACCTCTGGACTGGTGTCATCTCGTCTCAAAGAAGCATGGGTACTCCCACTCCTTAAAAAACCTCACTGGATCCCTCAGCCCCCGACAACTATCGGCCCATCACGACAGTCCCTTTTCTTCTATAAATCCTTGATAGAACATCCTATCTCCAGATTCAACACTTCCTAGAAGAAAACCACCTACTAGGCCTTTGCCAATCGGTCTTCCGCCCCGGCCATGGCACCGAATCAGCGCTACTAGATCTAAAAAATCAAATGGCCAAAATTCGGGACAGTGGCAAACCTGCCCTGCTCCTCCTTCTCGACTTGTGAGCCGCATTCGACCTAGTGGAACCCAAAATACTCCAGCACCACCTCACCACATCGGCCCACTTCTCGCAGGAGGCAACAACCTGAAACGTCTAGTTCCTAGAGGGTAGAAACATGAGAGTGCTTGCAGAAAACACAAGGACTCCCCCGCCCCCCATTCCATCCTGCATCTCTCCCACTTCATAAAACATCTTCACCAGACCACTTTTTAATCTCCTAGACTCCAGCAGTATAAATTATACCACTACGCTCATGACACCCAAGTCCTCCATCCCCATAAAGGTAACTACAATGAAGATTCCAAGGCCCTCAACACAGCCTACTCCATCATCCAGACTTGGATGGCGGCAGACGGCCTATGCCTCAACAGGGACAAGACCGAAATCCTGCTAAAAGGGCCTCTGGCGGCACCAGAAAAACTCACTAACCAATACTGTCTCGGGTGGATAGCACAGGAGCAACGTGCTTGCCTTGGAAGCAAGACGACATAGAGCAACACAGGTGTCATCCCCGGGTCTGCGCTTAGAAACCTCTGGGTATTAAGCGCATTATAAATAAACTATCATATCATCAACATTCCTGATCGAGAACATACAAATCCCGGTCTCTCCCACTGTCAAGACCCTAGGGGTATACCTAGACGCCACCCTGTCTATGTCCCGTTAGGTGAGCGCAATCACCTCATCTGCAGCATACTCCACCAAATAACTGAATGCAGCAAAACTGTTCCTCTCCACAGCAAGCTGCCTGACCATAGCTAGAGCTGTCATAGGCTCTAGGTTAGATTACTGCAATGCCCTATTCGCTAGCACTTACTCCAAAAACTCCAAGTCATCCAAAATAATGCACGCCGGGCAGCTCTCAGCATCCCAAAAAGGGAACACATCACGACAGCAAGAAGAGAAGTCCATTGGCTGCCCATCAGAGAGAATCCTGTTCAAAACATTAGCCATCACTCAAAAATGCCTCGCTTACTCAGCCCCACCTTATCTCTCCCAGAAAATAAGTGGAGCCCACTCCTTAAGGCCCACTAGAACAGCATACACTGACAGATTATCGATCCCCTTAGTCAGACGCACCAAAGCAGGTGGAGCCAGCTTCCCTTTTATAGCGGCCAAACACTGGAACTCATTTAACCCATCGCTCAGAGCTGTACCCTCCCATGGAGCCTTCTGCAAAGCACTCAAAACATAAGACCAATATGTATTGTGTAGTACCTCATGTCAACAGTAACTGCATGTATATGCCTTGTATCATAGGCCTAAAATTCCTGTATACGTCATGTACCATATGCCTACAAACTACTTTAACAGTGCCACAATGCTCTTGGGCTGCTGCGCGCTTTAAAAATTAATAAACAAAATACATTTAAAAACAATAAGTGAGCCCAGTGGAGTAACTTTGCTGAAAACGTTGGGGGGGGGGCACATGACATATAAATGAAAGGGGCCCCTGCCAAATGAGTGGGACAAAACGGTGTGCCACAAAAGTTGAGGGGGGACAAACACCCTTGTCCCCCTAAAATTACACCCATGAGTGCAGCGCGCTAAATGAAGGGTGCCAAAGACATGGAACAGATTGCAACAAGTATTGCCTGTGAGTGACTGTCCAACTCATTTCAGCGATTTGCACTATAAAAAAGTCAAACCTTGGTTTTCCCAATGCTTGTTTGGTTTTTAACTTGTGTGCCATGTACTCTGTTATTCTCCTGCACATCCTCTCGAGTTCGCCATGTGCCATCAACTTGACTGCACACAATACAAACGCCAGCTCTATTGGCTTTGTCAATCCTTGGTTTTCAGTGGGAGGGTCCCCCTTTCCTTGCAGTAATCAGAGCTGCTCTGCATCAGCTTTTGGTATAGAAAGGACAGTGAAGGGCCAGATGCACATTTTCATGTTTTCAGATTTCCTCCCCCAGAAAGCTCAAGTTTCATTTCTTTTAAGATTATTTCTTTATCTCGTTGTGTAATGGACTTTTTATTGGCATTGCACATGAGCATATGGAGTTTTTTTTTTTTTATCACATTGTTGTGAGGAATTACAACAGGGAGAAAGAAATACACACGCACTCCATGAATAAACAAGTGCACCTCTCCTGGCTTGGAGAACCTCACAGGCTGCTTGAATGGCACTGTTTATGGCAGGAAACTCGTGTCCTCTGCATTCTCATTGCAGTTGAGCAGGAATCCATAAGAGCGCTTTATCAGGTTCAAAGGGACACATCGTCTGGACTTTTGATGGCTGACACAATGTTCCAGCAGTCTGAATCATTTGGCTGCTTGCCAGCTCAGTGTCTAGCTCTGCTAGGTGCCTATTAGCATGCGGCAGGCGCAGTGCAGTATCGCAGAGCTGTCACTACCACACCCAGCTGCCTTTCATTCCATGGGCAGGTCCCTTTTTGGTTAGACATTCTGCACGTGAGGCCTCGTGTGTCGAGACATGAATCCTTCATCTTAAATGTACGAGTTGCTAAATGGGACCCTCTGTCACAGAATTCTCGAGGGCTAATGGGGCAGGAAGGAAGAGCAAGACCATGTAGAATTTAGTTTACTTTTTTGTGAGCTACCTTTTAGCCAATCATGTTGCTCCAAACCCTAGCTAAAACCACACTATTCTTGCCCGGGTTTGGAAAAACCTGGGTGCTGCTTACATCCGCCCGCCATCTTCTTCCCACCTCCCCTTCCCTCTGCTCATCTCCTCCACCTCCCCTGCCTCTACTCCACTGCGTCTTTTTGTTTTGGCACCTCCGCCCTGCTCCTGGATCTCGGGCGGCCATGGAAATGGGAAAGGAGCTCCACATGGGTGAGTATTTGCTTGAATCAACGGGTCGCGGTAAACACGCAACCTGTTGATTCAACCAAATAAACTGCTATTGGTACCCTGGGTTTGCAAACCAGGTAACCAATAACGGCGCCGTGGCGCCGCATTAAGGCTCTCACTTTGCTCGAGACTATAACTTAGGCATGGGTCGTTACTGGGCCATGCAGCCCTGTAGGGGGGTTAATATTGCTATAATATAGCTTTATAGACTGAGGGAGGAGGCATCATTGTGAGGTAATGACCCGCCCCAAGACCTATAAGTCTATAGGCACATGATGTTAAGAGCCATAGAAGTTTTGGAATTGAGGTGCTTAAGTAGTAAATAGAAAAAGTGCTTAGTGAATAAAATGTTGTTTTATTTGTGATATTAAAATAACAAGATAGTAAAACAAAAGATCAGATAAGGAGAGTTGAAGTAATGGCTGACCAGCTTTCCCGAAGCACTGACTCTGGGTTATACTGATCCACTTGTATGTCATTGATGAGAGGATTGGCTTGTGTTTCTGTCTCACTGGAACATGTTTGTGCAGGGAAGTGGTACTTCTTGTGTCCTTGTAGTATGGTTTCATTTTCTGTATCCTTGTTGCTTGTTGCTAAGAGGAGTATGTAGAGAAACGCTTCCTTTTGTACCCTCGAATATTTCTGGAGTAAGAATGCTTGCAATGAAGTCAATGACTGTAGTTATTGACTACATTCCTAGCATTCTGGTTGGCTGATGGGAGGTCAGCAATGGTAGGGCCCAGATCTTTCTTCTGTCTTGGATGATTCCTTCATCACCTCGGTCTGTGGGCTTTGGAGAGGGCAACTCTCCCAAAGGAAGTGCAGTGCGATCTTCAGTATGAATCTGCAGCCTTAAAGGATCGGAGAGTATCTGAGTGAATCTGATGAAAGGGTGGAAGGCCCCTTCTTTTAAAGGCACAAGTCCTCAGGTGTTTGGACTAAACCTAGCCTGCCTTAGTGGTCCAATCCCTGCTCTTGACCAGAGTGGACTTTGCCCTTCTGAAGTGACACCCAAAGTGCTTTGCTTCAGAAGAAGCGGAGAGGACAGGAAAGAGAGAGCGGTACAGTGAGAATCAAGATGGTGGAAGCCTTCTTCCATTGACCAGAGCCCTCCTGCCTATCATAATCCCACCCCCTTCCCTTCTCACTGTGAAAAGAAGGCCTTTAGAGATGCAGCACTTTGGTGCGTGGCTAATCCTTTTGAATGGGTGTGCACCTTTGATACCCGGGTCCTGGACAGCTGCCTGCTGTGCGGCTGTCTCGGGTGGAGGTTGTTACCTGCTCTCCCAAAGAGATCAAAGAAGAGGCCCAGCCCTCCAGGCTCTTGGCCTGCCATTTGGCAGGCTATACCCGGCTGACCAGAATACACATCGCCTTCCACAGCGGAGCTGACTCACAACAGCTGACGCATGTGCAATATCAATTGGAATGTGGTGGTTGTGATCAGAAGTAGTACCATGCACTATGCCTAAACTCAGGCATATCTTTTATTTAGAGTTTACCCTGCCACCAGCATGGATTACTGATGATCATCATAGTTTTGGGTGCAGGGGGGGGGCATATTTTAAATGCTGCTTCTGCACTGCAGGGACTTGGCTGTCTCCCCGACTGTCCAGTGGGTACTTTGTGACCTCTGAACCTGCTGGGAGTCAAGAATAGAGCAGACACCATGGATCAGGCTACTGATGCAGAGGGAATGAGTACACTATGCTTTTGGCATGGAGTCGTAGGAAAGGGGAACCTGTTTGACAGGTTACACCTGCTGAAAATGGAATTACACACACCATTCTATTTATTAATACAAATCTTAAATGCCACCCCTGTGCTGCAGGGACTTTGCTGTCACTGCGGTGGTTGAGGGGGCATCTTGTGACCTTTGAACCTGCTCTGCGCCACAGCAGGTGCTGCGGATCAGGCTACTGCTGCAGCAGAGCACAAATGCACTATGCTTTTGGCATGGAGTTGCCGATTAAGGATGAACTTGTTAGCAGATTATCCTGTGGGAGAAGAAATCACCTGCATCATTTTATTAATAAAACACCATAAAAGCCAGGGCTTTGCACCCTTGCCAGATAGCAATTCCTCACACACCTGTCAGCCAAAAACGTTGAGACTCACCCTTCTAAGGGCCTGGCTTATCCTCCTGGCAAAAGTACCAGCTGAGGCCATCTGCATTGGAGTGCCTCAACCCGGATTTGTGTTGGATATCCATGTCCAATTCCTTTCGGGATATGGGCCAACACAATAACTTGGGGTTCGCTCCCTGCATGCCATAAGCCACCTCTGAGGTCTTTGGTCTGTCTAGACAGCGAAGTGATACCTGAATATGTAGGGTTTCAACTTGTGTACCGCCCAAACTACTGCAATGGTGGTGCAGTTGTGCTCTTGTTTGGTCAAGCTTTTCTACCCCTTCAGAGTTCAGTTGCACTAATACTGCACTGATGCCAAATTCACAGGCATCTGTCTGGATGATAAACTCTTGCCCAAAATCCAGGATTTTTTAAACTGGGGTCTGGCACAGACCATTCTTCAAGCTCTGGAAGGGTGACTGACAGGCAGGTGACCTATTTCTGCAGTTTCTTTGATGTGGCTTTGTTTAAGGGAAGGGCAATTGTTAGGAAAGATTTGGTAATTGTAGGTAATTTTCCTTCCATGTGGCAACCCCTAAACTTTTTGCTGTTGTTTTTCACCTTGTTCTTGACTTTGCCAGAGAAGTGCAGCCTTCTGCCGCACTCCTCTGGGCTTTCGCTCCTTTTCTTATGGGGAAACTGACATGCCCTTAAGACAGTCAGTACCGGGGAACGCTGTTTCCCGTAGTTTCTTTTATCATGTTGCGGCTTTAGTGCAACATGACACAAGAGGGCACTGTAAGCTAAGTTACAGCTCTCATGGGTCTCTAGCCTTCTACAGGCCCTAGATACTCGTTTAGGATTGTATTTGATCGGTGCAAGTCATTCAGGGACTGGAATGGTGGCAGCGATCGTTTTGTGTATTTTGAGCTCCTTTTGGCGTTCTAAGCGCCTTTTTTCGCGCTGAACCCAAAATGGTGGCCTGGCTCTCAAAATGGCCAGACCACGAGGCTCCTTTGTCCTGTCCGCTGACCGTCTTGCTCCCTTCACCTTCCCCAGGTCGAGCCGACCCGGGGCCTTCCTTATTTGGGCATGTACTTTCCCGCGAAACGTGGTTGCTTTCGCGGGCTTCTACATGTCTTTTGTGTGCCTCCAGGGTGTGGGCTGGGGTGTCTGGTCCCAATACACATCCTGGGTGCCAGAGAGTCTAGGGTGGTGTGAATGCCTGGGACCACCGTGGTCCGTGATTGGTCCACGTATGGTGTGTGTGTTGATGAGCGGATCTCCCATTGGCTCCCCTCCGTTTTGGCGCGAAGGGAACCGTGGATAAGAGGGGGCTGGAAACACCACTACCATGTCGATCTCCTGAGTTCTCACGAACGAAGGAATACAGGAGCCAAGTATCCTGCAACCAAGAGGCTGGACCGAGGAATCGCTGGTGACCCGCTGAAGGACTCCTCCTTTGCACTGCTGTCGTCCTGTGAAACCCTTTCCTCCTTTGATCGAACCAGAAGGCCTGTACTGGTGCTTCGACCTTTGGAATAGCAGGAACAGCTATTCTCGGCGACTTCATCATCTCCTGCCAGTAAGCCTTCGGAAGCGTCTCTGGGCCATCCAGTTGACTGACCAGCTTACACGGGAGTCCTGCTCTGTAACCGCCGCCAGGTTGTGTTGTATTTCGAGTCCTGGTCACTCTCACACGCTTCGTACACTTGGCGTTCCCAAGTCTGAAGTGAGTAGTGTACATTTGGCTCGGATACACACGGCCGCTCCGTTGCCCTGCTGTGGTGACAAAACTGTTCAGGTTTCTTCGATTGGGATGTCTTTTTTCTCTACACGACGACGAGGCATTCCCGGCTCTTCTGAACCTGCCAGCTGCTGAAACTAACGTGGAGAAGCCTGGGTCTGCTGCTTGCTAGTAAATAGAAAAAGTGCTTAGTGAATAAAATGTTGTTTTATTTGTGATATTAAAATAACAAGATAGTAAAACAAAAGATCAGATAAGGAGAGTTGAAGTAATGGCTGACCAGCTTTCCCGAAGCACTGACTCTGGGTTATACTGATCCACTTGTATGTCATTGATGAGAGGATTGGCTTGTGTTTCTGTCTCACTGGAACATGTTTGTGCAGGGAAGTGGTACTTCTTGTGTCCTTGTAGTATGGTTTCATTTTCTGTATCCTTGTTGCTTGTTGCTAAGAGGAGTATGTAGAGAAACGCTTCCTTTTGTACCCTCGAATATTTCTGGAGTAAGAATGCTTGCAATGAAGTCAATGACTGTAGTTATTGACTACATTCCTAGCATTCTGGTTGGCTGATAGGAGGTCAGCAATGGTAGGGCCCAGATCTTTCTTCTGTCTTGGATGATTCCTTCATCACCTCGGTCTGTGGGCTTTGGAGAGGGCAACTCTCCCAAAGGAAGTGCAGTGCGATCTTCAGTATGAATCTGCAGCCTTAAAGGATCGGAGAGTATCTGAGTGAATCTGATGAAAGGGTGGAAGGCCCCTTCTTTTAAAGGCACAAGTCCTCAGGTGTTTGGACTAAACCTAGCCTGCCTTAGTGGTCCAATCCCTGCTCTTGACCAGAGTGGACTTTGCCCTTCTGAAGTGACACCCAAAGTGCTTTGCTTCAGAAGAAGCGGAGAGGACAGGAAAGAGAGAGCGGTACAGTGAGAATCAAGATGGTGGAAGCCTTCTTCCATTGACCAGAGCCCTCCTGCCTATCATAATCCCACCCCCTTCCCTTCTCACTGTGAAAAGAAGGCCTTTAGAGATGCAGCACTTTGGTGCGTGGCTAATCCTTTTGAATGGGTGTGCACCTTTGATACCCGGGTCCTGGACAGCTGCCTGCTGTGCGGCTGTCTCGGGTGGAGGTTGTTACCTGCTCTCCCAAAGAGATCAAAGAAGAGGCCCAGCCCTCCAGGCTCTTGGCCTGCCATTTGGCAGGCTATACCCGGCTGACCAGAATACACATCGCCTTCCACAGCGGAGCTGACTCACAACAGCTGACGCATGTGCAATATCAATTGGAATGTGGTGGTTGTGATCAGAAGTAGTACCATGCACTATGCCTAAACTCAGGCATATCTTTTATTTAGAGTTTACCCTGCCACCAGCATGGATTACTGATGATCATCATAGTTTTGGGTGCAGGGGGGGGGGCATATTTTAAATGCTGCTTCTGCACTGCAGGGACTTGGCTGTCTCCCCGACTGTCCAGTGGGTACTTTGTGACCTCTGAACCTGCTGGGAGTCAAGAATAGAGCAGACACCATGGATCAGGCTACTGATGCAGAGGGAATGAGTACACTATGCTTTTGGCATGGAGTCGTAGGAAAGGGGAACCTGTTTGACAGGTTACACCTGCTGAAAATGGAATTACACACACCATTCTATTTATTAATACAAATCTTAAATGCCACCCCTGTGCTGCAGGGACTTTGCTGTCACTGCGGTGGTTGAGGGGGCATCTTGTGACCTTTGAACCTGCTCTGCGCCACAGCAGGTGCTGCGGATCAGGCTACTGCTGCAGCAGAGCACAAATGCACTATGCTTTTGGCATGGAGTTGCCGATTAAGGATGAACTTGTTAGCAGATTATCCTGTGGGAGAAGAAATCACCTGCATCATTTTATTAATAAAACACCATAAAAGCCAGGGCTTTGCACCCTTGCCAGATAGCAATTCCTCACACACCTGTCAGCCAAAAACGTTGAGACTCACCCTTCTAAGGGCCTGGCTTATCCTCCTGGCAAAAGTACCAGCTGAGGCCATCTGCATTGGAGTGCCTCAACCCGGATTTGTGTTGGATATCCATGTCCAATTCCTTTCGGGATATGGGCCAACACAATAACTTGGGGTTCGCTCCCTGCATGCCATAAGCCACCTCTGAGGTCTTTGGTCTGTCTAGACAGCGAAGTGATACCTGAATATGTAGGGTTTCAACTTGTGTACCGCCCAAACTACTGCAATGGTGGTGCAGTTGTGCTCTTGTTTGGTCAAGCTTTTCTACCCCTTCAGAGTTCAGTTGCACTAATACTGCACTGATGCCAAATTCACAGGCATCTGTCTGGATGATAAACTCTTGCCCAAAATCCAGGATTTTTTAAACTGGGGTCTGGCACAGACCATTCTTCAAGCTCTGGAAGGGTGACTGACAGGCAGGTGACCTATTTCTGCAGTTTCTTTGATGTGGCTTTGTTTAAGGGAAGGGCAATTGTTAGGAAAGATTTCGTAATTGTAGGTAATTTTCCTTCCATGTGGCAACCCCTAAACTTTTTGCTGTTGTTTTTCACCTTGTTCTTGACTTTGCCAGAGAAGTGCAGCCTTCTGCCGCACTCCTCTGGGCTTTCGCTCCTTTTCTTATGGGGAAACTGACATGCCCTTAAGACAGTCAGTACCGGGGAACGCTGTTTCCCGTAGTTTCTTTTATCATGTTGCGGCTTTAGTGCAACATGACACAAGAGGGCACTGTAAGCTAAGTTACAGCTCTCTTGGGTCTCTAGCCTTCTACAGGCCCTAGATACTCGTTTAGGATTGTATTTGATCGGTGCAAGTCATTCAGGGACTGGAATGGTGGCAGCGATCGTTTTGTGTATTTTGAGCTCCTTTTGGCGTTCTAAGCGCCTTTTTTCGCGCTGAACCCAAAATGGTGGCCTGGCTCTCAAAATGGCCAGACCACGAGGCTCCTTTGTCCTGTCCGCTGACCGTCTTGCTCCCTTCACCTTCCCCAGGTCGAGCCGACCCGGGGCCTTCCTTATTTGGGCATGTACTTTCCCGCGAAACGTGGTTGCTTTCGCGGGCTTCTACATGTCTTTTGTGTGCCTCCAGGGTGTGGGCTGGGGTGTCTGGTCCCAATACACATCCTGGGTGCCAGAGAGTCTAGGGTGGTGTGAATGCCTGGGACCACCGTGGTCCGTGATTGGTCCACGTATGGTGTGTGTGTTGATGAGCGGATCTCCCATTGGCTCCCCTCCGTTTTGGCGCGAAGGGAACCGTGGATAAGAGGGGGCTGGAAACACCACTACCATGTCGATCTCCTGAGTTCTCACGAACGAAGGAATACAGGAGCCAAGTATCCTGCAACCAAGAGGCTGGACCGAGGAATCGCTGGTGACCCGCTGAAGGACTCCTCCTTTGCACTGCTGTCGTCCTGTTAAACCCTTTCCTCCTTTGATCGAACCAGAAGGCCTGTACTGGTGCTTCGACCTTTGGAATAGCAGGAACAGCTATTCTCGGCGACTTCATCATCTCCTGCCAGTAAACCTTCGGAAGCGTCTCTGGGCCATCCAGTTGACTGACCAGCTTACACGGGAGTCCTGCTCTGTAACCGCCGCCAGGTTGTGTTGTATTTCGAGTCCTGGTCACTCTCACACGCTTCGTACACTTGGCGTTCCCAAGTCTGAAATGAGTAGTGTACATTTGGCTCGGATACACACGGCCGCTCCGTTGCCCTGCTGTGGTGACAAAACTGTTCAGGTTTCTTCGATTGGGATGTCTTTTTTCTCTACACGACGACGAGGCATTCCCGGCTCTTCTGAACCTGCCAGCTGCTGAAACTAACGTGGAGAAGCCTGGGTCTGCTGCTTGCTAGTAAATAGAAAAAGTGCTTAGTGAATAAAATGTTGTTTTATTTGTGATATTAAAATAACAAGATAGTAAAACAAAAGATCAGATAAGGAGAGTTGAAGTAATGGCTGACCAGCTTTCCCGAAGCACTGACTCTGGGTTATACTGATCCACTTGTATGTCATTGGTGAGAGGATTGGCTTGTGTTTCTGTCTCACTGGAACATGTTTGTGCAGGGAAGTGGTACTTCTTGTGTCCTTGTAGTATGGTTTCATTTTCTGTATCCTTGTTGCTTGTTGCTAAGAGGAGTATGTAGAGAAACGCTTCCTTTTGTACCCTCGAATATTTCTGGAGTAAGAATGCTTGCAATGAAGTCAATGGCCCTCATTACGACCCTGGCGGAATTCGGAAAACGATGGCGGAAATGCAATACCGCCATCGAATAGCGCTCGGTGCGACTATGACCCGTCACCGCAAAGTACGATGCCATTAGCGACACCGTAGTGAACGCCAACGCTAACTGCACCAAGCACGCGCGCGCGCGCCATGCCAAACCGTAAACACCACCATGGCGCAAGGGTACGCCAATTCCGACCCTAGCGGACATGTACCTAACGCCATCAAGCATGGCGGAATGTACCATTCCGCCATGGTGAGAAGTACGGCATCGCGAATCAACCGTAAACGGCCCCACTGAGTGCCTGTACACCGCTCCCTGCCCACAAAGTACAACTCCCCGTAGGTGCAATGAAGTCACAATGCAACCAGTGAAATGTACAAGTCACCCATGCATGCCAACGAACAAAAGAAACACAACAGGGGCCAATGGGAGCTGCAGGGCACAGATGGCACGAATACAGAAGCCATCCCAATGGACATGACCACAGTCCCCCACCAAGAAACGCACGCAAACACAGGCACCTGTGACCAGCAATATTCCGAAAATCACATCATTCCACCAGTCCACCTGGCTGACCGGCATCTGTTACACAAAACCCAATCCCCCGCCCCTGAGCATGACAACATCCAAACAGTCATATTGGCAGCCCCCATCCCTGACCTCACTGGGCTTCGTAGGCAAACGCGCCCAGTACAGTACCACGCAACTAAACTCCGAAGCTGGAACCCAATGCAGATCTCCTCACAATACATCGCCCCCCAAATAGGCATATGCCACATCACTTGCAAAGAAGAACGCTACACGGGCCAAATCAGAATAGAAATTTAATGCACATCAAAATCACCAAGCCCACACAGCCATCAGGCCATGAACTCCAAAACACATTTCACCATTGTGGGCTGCATCCGCAAGAAATGACCAGCCACTACTTGTGTGACGCCCTGTTCCCTCATGGTACACAGAGCCACATTCACGTACGAAAAGGCAACATGGAAGCGCACAGAACCGCAGGGCCGTCCCAATGGGGAGGCACTAGTCCAGCTGAAAGGCCGAAATGTTGCTCCGAGCCACCAGTACTGCGTAAGGGCATGTGGCCCATTGGCGATCGTCCCATAAGATCGTAATGCTGCTCCACTGATTAACACGAAGCAGCAGGTGTCGGGAGTAAAACCCATCTGCAGGAGTGGTATACAGATGGCAGTGGCAAAAGGGGAGGAGATACCTGTCAACCAAAAGAAAAGAAAAAGAACAGAATGGCCATCAGTACTACATTCCAACGACTCACTGCAATGATCACACTAAATCCACAGCCATATGCATGCTAGCCCACTCCAAAGGTCCATCACCACCCAAAAACCACTTGCGACTCATAACTATCTATATCGAGGTGTAAACACCATCACAAACGAGTGTACCTGTGCATGCGCCTGTGAAAACAGAATCCATCTGATGGGATTGGTAACGTGCATGGACACAAGTGTCTGAGGGCGCGTCGAGACAGGGAGGGCTCAACAAGGCCAGATAGACGATGGTCCCACTATGGCAGCCCTGCATCACATAGCGTAGGGGAGGCGGATAGATCCCAAGAAGCCCTGTACATGGCAAACTCTGTATCAAATCACCTGGCCATGCATCCATTCATCATTCCCTCATCCCGGGATTAAAACGCCTGAATATTTACTCACATAACATTAGAAATATCCATTGAGTCTGTGCGTTATGCAGCCTGCAAAATCCACAGTGCCCCAGCCCGTAATTCCAGTGTAGTGAAGTAACATGTATTTGGGAACGTCCGGCCTCATCGCCCACGTCGCTATTGCGCATCCCAAACCATTCATATCAATCATTGCATCCTCGCCATGGCCCCTGTCTCAAGGACATTGAACAATAGTACGTTATATTTGCAGTCAGACCTGTGGGCATTTCCTCGCCGCTAGCTGAAAACCGAAAGCGCCGCCCTTCGAATTCCTCATTTGCAACATCACGTCGGAGAGGCATCTGTGGCCGTTTGAAAACACTAATTAATCCATCGAGTGCGGCTGTGTGTGAAAATGGCAACTGCCTTCACCCACGAATGGGACGCCCCGCCCGTCGTTGCAACTCGGTACAGTGATGCATGAGGGCCCACCGTTACTCGAGTACTACGTTCCACTGACCCTTCACAAGTCTGTTCGCGACTGCACAGATAGTATGTGAAACAATGGGACCACAGCAGAATGAACATATCAACCAATGTTACACGGCCATCGGGTACAAATACATGATTGCAATAGCAAGATGCCATTCCACGAATTGCAGCGTTGTGCGCGGGACGTGCTCGGCCAAAGGGGAGAGCAGTTTGCACAGGTGGAATGAATCACCACAGGTGGAGGCCATTCAGCCTGAAAACACATAAATTGCACAGCCAGTCTCCTCCCACAACCA
The DNA here is from genome assembly GCF_040938575.1 of Ambystoma mexicanum. Taxonomy (NCBI): domain Eukaryota; kingdom Metazoa; phylum Chordata; class Amphibia; order Caudata; family Ambystomatidae; genus Ambystoma; species Ambystoma mexicanum. The sequence continues at coordinate 240,213,651 of NC_090933.1, forward strand.
CACCGAAATGCTACCGGCAGGACTCGCGATGTTGGCCCTGGGGGACCTGATAGCACTGCAAGTACTCCAACTCCAAGAAGAAGACGAACACCAACTACAACCGGCCGCACGGAGGAGACGCAGGAGGAGGAGGAGGCCAAGGCAGGGCCAGCAAGGGCCGCCAGCACAGCCACTACCACCACGCAGGCAGCCCGCAATCCCACGCCTCCGAGCACATCCGTTCAACCTCACTGATGAGCAGATCCACACCCTCTACCGTCTGGACCGGGACACCATAGCCGCCATTGTGGACATGACACAGGCTGACCTTGTCAGCATGATAGATAGCCCAACCGCCATCCCACCCCTACTGAAGGTGGTGTCTGTACTCCACTTCCTGGCCACAGGCACCTACCAGCACACAGTCGGACAGTTGCATGGCATTTCTCAGCCACTGTTCTCACGGACACTATTGCAAGTGCTCGATGCCCTCCTGCAGCACGCAGACGACTACATCTCCCTACCACGCTCGGAGCAGGAAATTACCAACACAAAAGTGGGATTCCATGCACTTGCCGGCATACCGGGTTGCATTGGTGCCATCGACTGCACCCATGTGGAATTGGTCGTCCCACATGCCATGGAGGCCCAGTACCGCAACCGAAAACAATTTCATTCTCTGAATGTACAAATGGTGTGTGACTCCAACAGGATCATTACACATTGTTGTGCCAGATTCCCTGGATCAACCCATGATTCTATGGTCTTGAGGAACTCTACAATACCACGCTACATGGAGCGACACGCAGGGAACAGATCCTGGCTACTCGGTGAGTCTCATTACATGCATGATAATGTGGGGTATGTGATTCGGCAATGACCTGGCAGGAAGGGGGGGGGGTGCGTACGTAGCAATGGCATTCCACATCATACGTTTCTCGTCCACATACAGGTGATGCTGGATATCCACTGAAGAGATGGCTCCTCACACCAGTCCGGAACCCACGGGACCAGCATGAGGAGGACTACAACCATGCCCACTCACGTACCCGTGTAGTCATTGAACAGGCATTCGGCCTACTGAAGGGTCGTTTCCGCTGCCTCAGCAGGTCTGGCGGGGCACTCCTGTACCGCCATGTGAAGGTTGCAAAGATGGTGATGGCATGTGTCATGCTCCACAACATGTGCGTACGTAGAAATGTGCCCATGCCCCCTGACGCAGAACTGCAAGCACCTGATGATGGTCATGATGAGGGTGGGGATGTGGCAGCACCTCAAGGAGTCTGCGAGGCACCGGAGGGCCGTGACATTCGTCAGCATCTCATTGATGTATGCTTCTAGCACTCACGCCTGGTGGCTGATACATGGACACGGGACTCGTGGCACTGTGTGTGTCTGGGACATGCACAATATGGACTGTACGCCTATGATGGCCTAGTACACAAAGATCAATGTCCACACATCTCATTGGTTGATCGTGCACTTTTTATGGCATATGTGATATCATGTTGTACACCCTATCGACCCGCCACCCAAGTGAGCCCAACACACCCCCTCCACCCTCCTACCTCCCCCCCGAACACCAGTGTCCAAAGATGCTCATTGTCAGTGGGCAGTCGCTATTGCAAGCCCCCTCTGCGGGTATCAGGGGCACCCCTGCCTGTGGAGCGCAGGTTCCTCCCAGATCTACGTTGGGGGCTGCCCTGGACGGAACTTGCAACGGATGATGTCTCTGCCTGCTCACGTCCATGCATGTCCCTAAGGGTTTGCGAGAGCTCAGTGAGCACACGGCGCACTGCGGCAAGTTCGGCACATACGTCCTTGGACGTCGCATGCAGTTCCCCCCTCAGGCTCTCGGTGCTTCTCTCCATTTGGACTCCCAGGCTCTCGGTGCTACTCTCCATTTGTGCCCTTAGTGTCTCTGTACCTCTCTCCATTTCTGCCCTAAGTGTCTCAGTTGATGTTTCTATGTCTGCCTTAGTGCCCCCACATTCATCGCATGGTCCTTGAGGAGCGTGGCCAGTTGCTGCTGTTGCACGATTAACTGGTCGAGGGACTGTTGCCTCTGCTGGGCCATGGCCATTTGCGGGGGTGTCACAGAGGGGCTGTTGTCCTCATGTTGCCTTGCCACAGGGCTTGTGGGGGATGGCCAGTCGTCGTCTTGTGGGTGCCCCTGCGTGGTATCCTCATGTTGTACGGGATGGGACAGACAGGGGGATTGGGACAGGTCATGGATGGATCTGACTTCGACATCCCCGTCTTCTGTGTCGGAGCATGCTGCCATCAATGGGGTGTCACCTATGGTGCTGCTGCCACCAGAGGCAGTGCCTTCTGTGGCATCCGTTGGGGGGACCTGTGGTGGTGGTGTTGTGGGCATGCTGGCTGCTGGGGTGCCTGTTGATGTTCCCTCCTCTGTGCTGCCACCTGATTTGTGCTGCTGCCGTGTCTTGATGCGTGCAGCTGAGGTGGAGGGTCTTTGGCCGTTGGTCTTGGCCCTCTTTGCAGGTGTGCTGGTAGGGGTGTCCTGAAGCTCGTCGTTTGGATCGGACCCTGTGGTGGAGTAAAGGAGGGCGAGGGTTATTGATGGGTCTGTGGGAACTGGAATGGCATTGTATCACATGCATTGGGGTGGTACCTGAGGGTGATTTGGGTCGGGGCCTTGGAGGTGCTTTCATTTGTGTGTGGAGTGAGGGTGCAGTTGTTTGGCAGCCTGCAGTTAGGGTGTGCCTGCTGCACGTGTAGTGCGTGTTTTAGGGGTTTTTAATTATTTATGTATTTATTGTGGGTTTTAACGTGCGCTATCAGGCCGATGTGTGTGGACGTTCTCCTGGACATGTGTTTCTGTTGCACTATGTGGACGCATGGTACTTCACATGGATGGACTTTGTGGATTTGGCATTGTTTTATTTGGCCCACCTACCTGAATCTTCGGATGTCTGCACTCCTTTCTCCATCCCTCCGACTCCCTCTATGCTCTCCATTCCGATGGTGGAGGCACAGATTTCTTCCCAGGGGGTCAACTTGATGGGTGATTCAGGACCTCCCCCGGTGGCTGTGGCGATGTTGCGGTTGGCAGAGAGTATGCTGCGGACGCGTATCCGCAGGTCGTCCCATCGCTTACGGCATTGCTGTGGGGTGCGGGGTGCGGTCCCCACCGCACTTACCCGCTGTGCCACCAGAGCCCATATGGCCTTCTTGTTTGCAAGTGCCGTCCTGGTCATTTGCGTGCAGAAGACGACGGCAGCATTCTCCTGGAGGGTCTCTGTTAGCACGGTGAGTTCCTCACGGGAGAAGTGGACCTGCCGCTTGCGGTCGCACGCTTTCTTCGCTACTTTTCCCATTTTTCTTGGTTTCGCTAGGGTGGATGACGGGTTGGGGTGTGTCTCAGGGTAGTGATTTTAGTGGTTGTGTGGTTTTAGTGGTTTTATAGGTGTACGGCGGGATGTTTCCCGTTCCGGGCCCATGTTTTAACTTCCGTTTCCGTATATTTCCGGTCACCGTACTTTCCGGTAGGCGCACACTGCGGTGTCCGCTGTGATGGGTGGCGGTATTGCACCTAGGGCGCCGTACGGCGGCGGTGTGGGCCGTTTTGGGGTCGTTTCCGCCATCGCGGACTTTGCACTTCCGCCATGCCGTGGTGCTTGTGCCCGATGGGTCGGAATGGGCCGCACTTTGCTCCTTCGTGCAATGGCGGAAACGCTATTTACGCTGTGGCGGTCCGGTCAGTCACTTTCCGCCAGGGTCGTAATGAGGGCCAATGACTGTAGTTATTGACTACATTCCTAGCATTCTGGTTGGCTGATAGGAGGTCAGCAATGGTAGGGCCCAGATCTTTCTTCTGTCTTGGATGATTCCTTCATCACCTCGGTCTGTGGGCTTTGGAGAGGGCAACTCTCCCAAAGGAAGTGCAGTGCGATCTTCAGTATGAATCTGCAGCCTTAAAGGATCGGAGAGTATCTGAGTGAATCTGATGAAAGGGTGGAAGGCCCCTTCTTTTAAAGGCACAAGTCCTCAGGTGTTTGGACTAAACCTAGCCTGCCTTAGTGGTCCAATCCCTGCTCTTGACCAGAGTGGACTTTGCCCTTCTGAAGTGACACCCAAAGTGCTTTGCTTCAGAAGAAGCGGAGAGGACAGGAAAGAGAGAGCGGTACAGTGAGAATCAAGATGGTGGAAGCCTTCTTCCATTGACCAGAGCCCTCCTGCCTATCATAATCCCACCCCCTTCCCTTCTCACTGTGAAAAGAAGGCCTTTAGAGATGCAGCACTTTGGTGCGTGGCTAATCCTTTTGAATGGGTGTGCACCTTTGATACCCAGGTCCTGGACAGCTGCCTGCTGTGCGGCTGTCTCGGGTGGAGGTTGTTACCTGCTCTCCCAAAGAGATCAAAGAAGAGGCCCAGCCCTCCAGGCTCTTGGCCTGCCATTTGGCAGGCTATACCCGGCTGACCAGAATACACATCGCCTTCCACAGCGGAGCTGACTCACAACAGCTGACGCATGTGCAATATCAATTGGAATGTGGTGGTTGTGATCAGAAGTAGTACCATGCACTATGCCTAAACTCAGGCATATCTTTTATTTAGAGTTTACCCTGCCACCAGCATGGATTACTGATGATCATCATAGTTTTGGGTGCAGGGGGGGGGCATATTTTAAATGCTGCTTCTGCACTGCAGGGACTTGGCTGTCTCCCCGACTGTCCAGTGGGTACTTTGTGACCTCTGAACCTGCTGGGAGTCAAGAATAGAGCAGACACCATGGATCAGGCTACTGATGCAGAGGGAATGAGTACACTATGCTTTTGGCATGGAGTCGTAGGAAAGGGGAACCTGTTTGACAGGTTACACCTGCTGAAAATGGAATTACACACACCATTCTATTTATTAATACAAATCTTAAATGCCACCCCTGTGCTGCAGGGACTTTGCTGTCACTGCGGTGGTTGAGGGGGCATCTTGTGACCTTTGAACCTGCTCTGCGCCACAGCAGGTGCTGCGGATCAGGCTACTGCTGCAGCAGAGCACAAATGCACTATGCTTTTGGCATGGAGTTGCCGATTAAGGATGAACTTGTTAGCAGATTATCCTGTGGGAGAAGAAATCACCTGCATCATTTTATTAATAAAACACCATAAAAGCCAGGGATTTGCACCCTTGCCAGATAGCAATTCCTCACACACCTGTCAGCCAAAAACGTTGAGACTCACCCTTCTAAGGGCCTGGCTTATCCTCCTGGCAAAAGTACCAGCTGAGGCCATCTGCATTGGAGTGCCTCAACCCGGATTTGTGTTGGATATCCATGTCCAATTCCTTTCGGGATATGGGCCAACACAATAACTTGGGGTTCGCTCCCTGCATGCCATAAGCCACCTCTGAGGTCTTTGGTCTGTCTAGACAGCGAAGTGATACCTGAATATGTAGGGTTTCAACTTGTGTACCGCCCAAACTACTGCAATGGTGGTGCAGTTGTGCTCTTGTTTGGTCAAGCTTTTCTACCCCTTCAGAGTTCAGTTGCACTAATACTGCACTGATGCCAAATTCACAGGCATCTGTCTGGATGATAAACTCTTGCCCAAAATCCAGGATTTTTTAAACTGGGGTCTGGCACAGACCATTCTTTAAGCTCTGGAAGGGTGACTGACAGGCAGGTGACCTATTTCTGCAGTTTCTTTGATGTGGCTTTGTTTAAGGGAAGGGCAATTGTTAGGAAAGATTTCGTAATTGTAGGTAATTTTCCTTCCATGTGGCAACCCCTAAACTTTTTGCTGTTGTTTTTCACCTTGTTCTTGACTTTGCCAGAGAAGTGCAGCCTTCTGCCGCACTCCTCTGGGCTTTCGCTCCTTTTCTTATGGGGAAACTGACATGCCCTTAAGACAGTCAGTACCGGGGAACGCTGTTTCCCGTAGTTTCTTTTATCATGTTGCGGCTTTAGTGCAACATGACACAAGAGGGCACTGTAAGCTAAGTTACAGCTCTCTTGGGTCTCTAGCCTTCTACAGGCCCTAGATACTCGTTTAGGATTGTATTTGATCGGTGCAAGTCATTCAGGGACTGGAATGGTGGCAGCGATCGTTTTGTGTATTTTGAGCTCCTTTTGGCGTTCTAAGCGCCTTTTTTCGCGCTGAACCCAAAATGGTGGCCTGGCTCTCAAAATGGCCAGACCACGAGGCTCCTTTGTCCTGTCCGCTGACCGTCTTGCTCCCTTCACCTTCCCCAGGTCGAGCCGACCCGGGGCCTTCCTTATTTGGGCATGTACTTTCCCGCGAAACGTGGTTGCTTTCGCGGGCTTCTACATGTCTTTTGTGTGCCTCCAGGGTGTGGGCTGGGGTGTCTGGTCCCAATACACATCCTGGGTGCCAGAGAGTCTAGGGTGGTGTGAATGCCTGGGACCACCGTGGTCCGTGATTGGTCCACGTATGGTGTGTGTGTTGATGAGCGGATCTCCCATTGGCTCCCCTCCGTTTTGGCGCGAAGGGAACCGTGGATAAGAGGGGGCTGGAAACACCACTACCATGTCGATCTCCTGAGTTCTCACGAACGAAGGAATACAGGAGCCAAGTATCCTGCAACCAAGAGGCTGGACCGAGGAATCGCTGGTGACCCGCTGAAGGACTCCTCCTTTGCACTGCTGTCGTCCTGTGAAACCCTTTCCTCCTTTGATCGAACCAGAAGGCCTGTACAGGTGCTTCGACCTTTGGAATAGCAGGAACAGCTATTCTCGGCGACTTCATCATCTCCTGCCAGTAAGCCTTCGGAAGCGTCTCTGGGCCATCCAGTTGACTGACCAGCTTACACGGGAGTCCTGCTCTGTAACCGCCGCCAGGTTGTGTTGTATTTCGAGTCCTGGTCACTCTCACACGCTTCGTACACTTGGCGTTCCCAAGTCTGAAGTGAGTAGTGTACATTTGGCTCGGATGCACACGGCCGCTCCGTTGCCCTGCTGTGGTGACAAAACTGTGCAGGTTTCTTCGATTGGGATGTCTTTTTTCTCTACACGACGACGAGGCATTCCCGGCTCTTCTGAACCTGCCAGCTGCTGAAACTAACGTGGAGAAGCCTGGGTCTGCTTGCATCGGGGACCGGTGAGTAGTATAGCTAGGATCTGGTCGCCCTCCTGCAGTAGCCCATTGCTTTTCCCCGCTGTGTAAAAACAGCACCCTTTTGTCCGTACTCGCGCTCTGCTTCTGCTCACTGTGGAGGCTGCGCTTGAGTCGCGGAACCTGTTCTTCTTCTGTTGTGCACTAACCCGAACTGCCTGACTTCCTCCGAAGAGCTTCTCCTTTTGCCCGTTGGCACCAGCGTGTGCAGGTACTTTGAGCACAAGGCTCCACTCTTCGCAGGGCTCGGACTTCCATCTAGTTAGGTGCCTCTGAAGGCAAACTGAGTCTAAAGCATTATCGCACTGCCTGTTTTCTTTCCCTTTCAGGTGGACTACACATTTCGTGCATATAACGCTTGCGACTGTCGTATTTGTATATATATTGTGTTGATATGGTATGTGTTGGCTTAATATTGTGATATTGTGATTTTCTCGCTACGGTCGTTGTTTTAAAGGCCTTAAAATAAATGTGTATATATTTTTGATATAACAACTGTTTGGAGTAGTTTGTAAGTGATCTTGCTTTGTGTGCTCATTGCGGGCTTTCAGTCACCCTCACCCCTCTTGAGACCTAGTCTTGACCGCCGCGATCGCTACCTTGATTGGTCTGGCTTGTCCAGAGGTTACCCTGTTCCAAGTAATTAGGTTGGCCTTCTGAACTTCTGCGCCACCAGGACAGAGTTCAGAAATCCGTCTTAACAAATTGGTGTACAGCGGTGGGATACGACTGAAGGTATCCAGTGTTGCGCACGAACTAGGGCATTTCAGGTTATTCCAACCAGGACACGTAGTGAATTGTTGTAGTATAACTTTAAAAAGGCCATAGTCCTATCTAACAGTATGGAAACAAATACCTTGTTAACTTTAAATGCTTCCAAATCAGAAACATTGAAGAAGATGTGTGCGGAGAGAGGTGTTTCCTCTCAAGGCACGAAATTGGAAATGATCCAAAGAATCGTGGCGTGGCAAGAAGTGCAGCTTGACGCTATAAATTCTGAGGACAGTGCAGAAGGTGGTGGGGCTGCTCTCACTGGTAGAACCGACGGTTCTGCCGCTGCACTGATCCATCGCGACCACGAGGACAGGGAGGATGTGATGTCTAATGTTTCCTCTGCCAGTGCTGATGGGGAGGCTATGCTTGAATTCAAGAAGCAAGAGCTGCGGTTTAGGCAGCAGGAGCTTGAATTCAGCATAGCCAAACTAAAAATCCAACAGGCAGAAAAACAAAAAGACAGGGATCACCAGTTGGAACTGGCCAAGCTTCAGTTTTCAAATGGGTCCAAGGGTCCTGGACATGGGTCTGGGGCTTCCTCTCATCCACGGTTTCCGAAAGATCTGCTCAGTGTGTATGAGGAAAGGAATGACATTATGGACTGGCTGAATGCGTTTGAGTATGCATGCGAAGTTCAACAAGTTGACAATGCTGATAAGATTGCCTGGTTACTCAGCAGACTGCCCCATTCTGGCTGTAGTGCCATTATGGTAATGTCGAAGGCTGAACGAGCTGATTTCGCAATGTTAAAGCAAACTCTCATTTTAAAGTTTGGGAAGACTCCGGCCCAATATTTGAAACGTTTCAGAGAGTATAAGAAAAAGGAAGGTGGTACTTGGGTATCTTATGTCACTGAATCCTTGAAAAACTTAACTGGCTGGGTCGAAGGTTATAAGGTTTCTACCTTCGAAGGCATGATAAATCTTGTCATGCTGGAACACATTTTTGCTTCTTCTTCCCCGGAGCTTAAGCAGCATTTGGCCGATTCGAAGGAGATAGATCCTAAGAAGCTGGCCATTGCAGCAGACTTATGGGTGTCACATCGAGTGTCCCATAAGGACAAAACTCATCCTGGTAAGCAGGAGGAAGGGAAAAAGTCCAAAGATATGGAGGGTGGAGAACCTGCTAAATCTTCTTCCCATAAGGGCCACAAAAAGAAAAATAAGGGTAGGACACAAGAGAACTCACAGGGTAGTGGAGGTCCACCTCCGAAACAAAACTCTGGTTACAATAAGCCTCCCTATGTAAACAGACCCAATGGATCTTGTTTTGCTTGTGGAGCAACTGACCACGTGAAGGGGGATCCCCGTTGTAAGGTTAGACCTTTGGGGGTCCACTCCGCTAATCTGGCCTTCTCCTCCTACGAGGAAGAAGAGATTACAGGAGCATCCTTCTCCTCAGACTCATTTCCCAGCGGGATAGAGGCTGAGGTAGTTTTAGTGTCCCTGGGTTCCTGGGAGCCTAAAGTCGCAGAGGCTTATGCTAGGATTCCGGATAATACCAAGCACTACTTTAAAGACAGTGTGCTGATCAATGGAGTGGATACTCCAGCTCTTAGGGATAGTGGGTGCAGTCGCACTGTAGTGGATTCTACCTTGGTAGACTCAGAGGAAGTTGCCAGAGCTACTCTGATGCCCACTAAGTTGGCTGACGGCCCCCTCCGTATGTTTCCAGTAATACCTGTAAATCTTACTTTAAATGGTACAGCAGTCAGGATTCCAGTGAGCATTCAGAGAAACGTCCCGGGAAAGGTCTTGTTAGGTAATGATCTCAGAGCTTTAGGGCTCGTAGGAGACACTGCCGAAAGACCCTACACACGGTCTCAAGCACGGGCAGCATTGGCCAAGACCAATACGCCGCCCCAGCCGAAGGGGAAACCCAAGGCGAAAGGAGTCGACAAGTCACGACGAGGGAAAGAGAATATTCCCCCGAGCTCGCCTACCACTGCGGTGGAGGAAGTTGGTCAATCGCCCGGGCCTGACGAGGAGGTGGCGATGCCTGAAGTATTCGACCCCAACGATCATCCTGAACTAAAAGACTGGTTAGTTGAAGGAGGTCCTGATAGGGACGAATTCAGTAAAGGCCAACGTGAGTGCCCATCTCTGGAAGGCCTAAGGAGACAGGCCTGCTCCCAGCTTGAGGGTGAACCTCCTGGGACGCATAGGATTTATTGGGAAGGTGGACTCCTGTATAGCGAGCCCACAGAGTCTACAGAAGGAGACCATAGGAGGTTGGTGGTTCCCCTTGCTGTTAGGCCCTTCCTCCTGCAGTTGGCGCATGAAGTTCCCCTTGCTGGTCACCTTGGTATGAAGAGGACCAAGCAAAGGTTATCCATGCACTTCTACTGGCCCAAGATGGGGGTGCAAGTAGAAAGTCACTGCAGGATTTATACCTCCTGCCAGTTGTCTGGTAAGGTTGGCGCGACAATCCAAGCTCCGTTGGTACCGCTCCCAGTTGTGGGGGTACCATTTGAAAGGGTAGGGATCGACATTGTTGGTCCCCTTGACCCGCAAACATCCTCGGGCAATAGGTTTATCCTGGTGCTGGTTGACCATGCAACTCGGTATCCTGAGGCCATCCCATTGAAAACTGTAACTGCCAAGTCAGTTGCAAAAGCTTTACTCAGCATATTTACTAGGGTTGGCTTCCCTAAAGAAGTTGTGTCAGATCGTGGCAGCAACTTTATGTCGAAGTATATGCAGGCTATGTGGAAAGAATGTGGGGTCACCTACAAGTTCTCTTCTGCCTACCACCCCCAGACCAATGGTCTGGTGGAACGTTTCAACAGAACGTTAAAGAGCATGATTGGGGCTCTGGAGGAGCCTCAGAGAAGAAAATGGGATCTTCTGTTACCATGCTTACTGTTTGCCTACCGAGAGGTACCACAGGAGGGTGTTGGCTTCAGCCCCTTCGAACTTCTGTTCGGTCATCCCGTACGGGGACCCTTAGCCATCGTCAAAGAGGGATGGGAGATGCCCACTCCCCCTGTTACTACCAACGTAGTTGATTATGTGCTAGGGCTCAGAAAACGGATGGTACTTCTGATGGGCTTGGCTAGTGATAAATTGAAGGCAGGACAAGCGCTGGTGAAACATTGGTACGACCAGAAAGCTTCCCTCATCAACTTTACACCTGGTCAGCAAGTCCTGATCATGAATCCCATAAGGCCTCGAGCTTTACAGGACAAATGGTCAGGCCCTTACACAGTGGTGGAGCCCCTGGGTGAGGTTAACTATTTAGTGGACCTTGGAAGGCCTGGACAGGCTCCAAAAGTGTTTCACGTGAATAGGCTGAAGGCTTTCGTCCCAAGAGTCGAAATCGCAGCACTGCTACTGGCTTCAGATGTTGAGGAAGAGGAGTCTGAACCTCTCCCCGACCTGTTCCAGAGCGGTCCTTCAGATAGCTCCTTTGAGGGTGTCCGAGTGGCCCCTCACCTGACTTCTGATCAGCAGGCTGAGGTGAAAAGTTTGCTTAGGCAGTTTTCCCCCCTGTTTTCACAGTCGCCTGGTTTGACACCTTGGTGCAAACATAACATTGACACAGGAGACAGTGTACCTACCAAAAATAGGGGATACAGGATGTCAGCAAAGTACGGTCTTATATTAAGACCGAGGTCAACAAAATGTTAGACCTTGGGGTGATTGAACCCTCTAGTAGTCCTTGGTCCAGCCCTGTGGTTTTGGTTCCAAAGGCAGGCACTTCTGAATTGAGGTTCTGCGTGGATTACAGGGCTCTGAATGCTGTCACCAAGACAGATGCACACCCCTTGCCTCGAACAGATGAGCTGGTGGATACTTTGGGTGCCTCCAAGTACCTCAGCACGTTTGACCTCACTGCTGGCTATTGGCAAATAGCTTTAGCAGAACATGCCAAGGAGAAGACAGCATTTTCTACTCCAGACGGCCTTCACCAATTCCGGGTAATGCCGTTCGGGTTGAAGAATGCACCTGCCACTTTCCAGAGGCTTGTGAATCATGTGGTGAATGGGTTGGACGAATTCTGTCTTGCATATCTGGACGATATAGCAGTTTTCAGTGCCACCTGGGAAGACCATGTGAAACACCTCGGGATTGTGCTCCAGGCTCTTCAGAAAGCCCACTTGACCATAAAGGCTAGTAAATGCCAGATTGGACAAGGCTCAGTGGTTTACCTTGGACATGAAGTAGGTGGAGGGAGGATACAGCCTCTACCCAGTAAAGTACAAGCAGTACAAGACTGGCCTACCCCCACTACGCAAACCCAAGTGAGAGCCTTCTTAGGACTCACGGGGTACTACCGCAATTTTGTGGCAGACTATGGCACCATAGCTGCCCCTCTGACTGCCCTCACAACTCCGAAGAAACCCAAGAAGGTAACTTGGACCGACGAGTGTGAGAAGGCCTTCAATGGCTTAAAAGACTCCTTGTGCCAGGCCCCTGTCCTCAGGGCCCCTGATTATCAAAGACCTTTTATCGTGCAGACGGACGCCTCTGACACTGGGATAGGAGCTGTACTATCACAAGTAGATGAGAAGGGTAAGGAACACCCTATCGGTTTTATTAGTCGCCAGCTTAAGGACAGAGAGCTCAGGTGGTCCACGGTAGAGAAAGAATGTTTCTCTGTTGTGTGGGCCCTAAGGAAGCTGAGGCCCTACCTCTATGGGACCCACTTCACTGTGCAAACTGACCATAAGCCGTTAAAGTGGCTAATGAACATGAAGGGGGAGAATCCAAAGTTGCTTAGGTGGTCCATAAGTCTACAAGGCTTCGACTTCACTATTGAGCATAGGCCAGGTGTCCAACATAGCAATGCTGATGGGTTGTCCAGAATGTTTAACCGACCTGAACAAGAGACTCATCCAGGGGTGGATTAGTTCCCCCTGTCCATAGTCTGGGAGGGGCGAGTGTTAGGAAAGATTTCGTAATTGTAGGTAATTTTCCTTCCATGTGGCAACCCCTAAACTTTTTGCTGTTGTTTTTCACCTTGTTCTTGACTTTGCCAGAGAAGTGCAGCCTTCTGCCGCACTCCTCTGGGCTTTCGCTCCTTTTCTTATGGGGAAACTGACATGCCCTTAAGACAGTCAGTACCGGGGAACGCTGTTTCCCGTAGTTTCTTTTATCATGTTGCGGCTTTAGTGCAACATGACACAAGAGGGCACTGCAAGCTAAGTTACAGCTCTCTTGGGTCTCTAGCCTTCTACAGGCCCTAGATACTCGTTTAGGATTGTATTTGATCGGTGCAAGTCATTCAGGGACTGGAATGGTGGCAGCGATCGTTTTGTGTATTTTGATCTCCTTTTGGCGTTCTAAGCGCGTTTTTCGCGCAGAACCCAAAATGGTGGCCTGGCTCCCAAAATGGCCAGACCACGAGGCTCCTTTGTCCTGTCCGCTGACCGTCTTGCTCCCTTCACCTTCCCCAGGTCGAGCCGACCCGGGGCCTTCCTTATTTGGGCATGTACTTTCCCGCGAAACGTGGTTGCTTTCGCGGGCTTCTACATGTCTTTTGTGTGCCTCCAGGGTGTGGGCTGGGATGTCTGGTCCCAATACACATCCTGGGTGCCAGAGAGTCTAGGGTGGTGTGAATGCCTGGGACCACCGTGGTCCGTGATTGGTCCACGTATGGTGTGTGTGTTGATGAGCGGATCTCCCATTGGCTCCCCTCCGTTTTGGCGCGAAGGGAACCGTGGATAAGAGGGGGCTGGAAACACCACTACCATGTCGATCTCCTGAGTTCTCACGAACGAAGGAATACAGGAGCCAAGTATCCTGCAACCAAGAGGCTGGACCGAGGAATCGCTGGTGACCCGCTGAAGGACTCCGCCTTTGCACTGCTGTCGTCCTGTGAAACCCTTTCCTCCTTTGATCGAACCAGAAGGCCTGTACTGGTGCTTCGACCTTTGGAATAGCAGGAACAGCTATTCTCGGCGACTTCATCATCTCCTGCCAGTAAGCCTTCGGAAGCGTCTCTGGGCCATCCAGTTGACTGACCAGCTTACACGGGAGTCCTGCTCTGTAACCGCCGCCAGGTTGTGTTGTATTTCGAGTCCTGGTCACTCTCACACGCTTCGTACACTTGGCGTTCCCAAGTCTGAAATGAGTAGTGTACATTTGGCTCGGATACACACGGCCGCTCCGTTGCCCTGCTGTGGTGACAAAACTGTTCAGGTTTCTTCGATTGGGATGTCTTTTTTCTCTACACGACGACGAGGCATTCCCGGCTCTTCTGAACCTGCCAGCTGCTGAAACTAACATGGAGAAGCCTGGGTCTGCTTGCATCGGGGACCGGTGAGTAGTATAGCTAGGATCTGGTCGCCCTCCTGCAGTAGCCCATTGCTTTTCCCCGCTGTGTAAAAACAGCACCCTTTTGTCCGTACTCGCGCTCTGCTTCTGCTCACTGTGGAGGCTGCGCTTGAGTCGCGGAAACTGTTCTTCTTCTGTTGTGCACTAACCCGAACTGCCTGACTTCCTCCGAAGAGCTTCTCCTTTTGCCCGTTGGCACCAGCGTGTGCAGGTACTTTGAGCACAAGGCTCCACTCTTCGCAGGGCTCGGACTTCCATCTAGTTTGGTGCCTCTGAAGGCGAACTGAGTCTAAAGCATTATCGCACTGCCTGTTTTCTTTCCCTTTCAGGTGGACTACACATTTCGTGCATATAACGCTTGCGACTGTCGTATTTGTATATATATTGTGTTGATATGGTATGTGTTGGCTTAATATTGTGATATTGTGATTTTCTCGCTACGGTCGTTGTTTTAAAGGCCTTAAAATAAATGTGTATATATTTTTGATATAACAACTGTTTGGAATAGTTTGTAAGTGATCTTGCTTTGTGTGCTCAGTGCGGGCTTTCAGTCACCCTCACCCCTCTTGAGACCTAGTCTTGACCGCCGCGATCGCTACCTTGATTGGTCTGGCTCGTCCAGAGGTTACCCTGTTCCAAGTAATTAGGTTGGCCTTCTGAACTTCTGCGCCACCAGGACAGAGTTCAGAAATCCGTCTTAACAAATTGGTGTACAGCGGTGGGATACGACTGAAGGTATCCAGTGTTGCGCACGAACTAGGGCATTTCAGGTTATTCCAACCAGGACACGTAGTGAATTGTTGTAGTATAACTTTAAAAAGGCCATAGTCCTATCTAACAGTATGGAAACAAATACCTTGTTAACTTTAAATGCTTCCAAATCAGAAACATTGAAGAAGATGTGTGCGGAGAGAGGTGTTTCCTCTCAAGGCACGAAATTGGAAATGATGCAAAGAATCGTGGCGTGGCAAGAAGTGCAGCTTGACGCTATAACTTCTGAGGACAGTGCAGAAGGTGGTGGGGCTGCTCTCACTGGTAGAACCGACGGTTCTGCCGCTGCACTGATCCATCGCGACCACGAGGACAGGGAGGATGTGATGTCTAATGTTTCCTCTGCCAGTGCTGATGGGGAGGCTATGCTTGAATTCAAGAAGCAAGAGCTGCGGTTTAGGCAGCAGGAGCTTGAATTCAGCATAGCCAAACTAAAAATCGAACAGGCAGAAAAACAAAAAGACAGGGATCACCAGTTGGAACTGGCCAAGCTTCAGTTTGCAAATGGGTCCAAGGGTCCTGGACATGGGTCTGGGGCTTCCTCTCATCCACGGTTTCCGAAAGATCTGCTCAGTGTGTATGAGGAAAGGAATGACATTATGGACTGGCTGAATGCGTTTGAGTATGCATGCGAAGTTCAACAAGTTGACAATGCTGATAAGATTGCCTGGTTACTCAGCAGACTGCCCCATTCTGGCTGTAGTGCCATTATGGAAATGTCGAAGGCTGAACGAGCTGATTTCGCAATTTTAAAGCAAACTCTCATTTTAAAGTTTGGGAAGACTCCGGCCCAATATTTGAAACGTTTCAGAGAGTATAAGAAAAAGGAAGGTGGTACTTGGGTATCTTATGTCACTGAATCCTTGAAAAACTTAACTGGCTGGGTCGAAGGTTATAAGGTTTCTACCTTCGAAGGCATGATAAATCTTGTCATGCTGGAACACATTTTTGCTTCTTCTTCCCCGGAGCTTAAGCAGCATTTGGCCGATTCGAAGGAGATAGATCCTAAGAAGCTGGCCATTGCAGCAGACTTATGGGTGTCACATCGAGTGTCCCATAAGGACAAAACTCATCCTGGTAAGCAGGAGGAAGGGAAAAAGTCCAAAGATATGGAGGGTGGAGAACCTGCTAAATCTTCTTCCGATAAGGGCCACAAAAAGAAAAATAAGGGTAGGACACAAGAGAACTCACAGGGTAGTGGAGGTCCGCCTCCGAAACAAAACTCTGGTAACAATAAGCCTCCCTATGTAAACAGACCCAATGGATCTTGTTTTGCTTGTGGAGCAACTGACCACGTGAAGGGGGATCCCCGTTGTAAGGTTAGACCTTGGGGGGTCCACTCCGCTAATCTGGCCTTCTCCTCCTACGAGGAAGAAGAGATTACAGGAGAATCCTTCTCCTCAGACTCATTTCCCAGCGGGATAGAGGCTGAGGTAGTTTTAGTGTCCCTGGGTTCCTGGGAGCCTAAAGTCGCAGAGGCTTATGCTAGGATTCCGGATAATACCAAGCACTACTTTAAAGACAGTGTGCTGATCAATGGAGTGGATACTCCAGCTCTTAGGGATAGTGGGTGCAGTCGCACTGTAGTGGATTCTACCTTGGTAGACTCAGAGAAAGTTGCCAGAGCTACTCTGATGCCCACTAAGTTGGCTGACGGCCCCCTCCGTATGTTTCCAGTAATACCTGTAAATCTTACTTTAAATGGTACAGCAGTCAGGATTCCAGTGAGCATTCAGAGAAACGTCCCGGGAAAGGTCTTGTTAGGTAATGATCTCAGAGCTTTAGGGCTCGTAGGAGACACTGCCGAAAGACCCTACACACGGTCTCAAGCACGGGCAGCATTGGCCAAGACCAATACGCCGCCCCAGCCGAAGGGGAAACCCAAGGCGAAAGGAGTCGACAAGTCACGACGAGGGAAAGAGAATATTCCCCCGAGCTCGCCTACCACTGCGGTGGAGGAAGTTGGTCAATCGCCCGGGCCTGACGAGGAGGTGGCGATGCCTAAAGTATTCGACCCCAACGATCATCCTGAACTAAAAGACTTGTTAGTTGAAGGAGGTCCTGATAGGGACGAATTCAGTAAAGGCCAACGTGAGTGCCCATCTCTGGAAGGCCTAAGGAGACAGGCCTGCTCCCAGCTTGAGGGTGAACCTCCTGGGACGCATAGGATTTATTGGGAAGGTGGACTCCTGTATAGCGAGCCCACAGAGTCTACAGAAGGAGACCATAGGAGGTTGGTGGTTCCCCTTGCTGTTAGGCCCTTCCTCCTGCAGTTGGCGCATGAAGTTCCCCTTGCTGGTCACCTTGGTATGAAGAGGACCAAGCAAAGGTTATCCATGCACTTCTACTGGCCCAAGATGGGGGTGCAAGTAGAAAGTCACTGCAGGATTTATACCTCCTGCCAGTTGTCTGGTAAGGTTGGCGCGACAATCCAAGCTCCGTTGGTACCGCTCCCAGTTGTGGGGGTACCATTTGAAAGGGTAGGGATCGACATTGTTGGTCCCCTTGACCCGCAAACATCCTCGGGCAATAGGTTTATCCTGGTGCTGGTTGACCATGCAACTCGGTATCCTGAGGCCATCCCATTGAAAACTGTAACTGCCAAGTCAGTTGCAAAAGCTTTACTCAGCATATTTACTAGGGTTGGCTTCCCTAAAGAAGTTGTGTCAGATCGTGGCAGCAACTTTATGTCGAAGTATATGCAGGCTATGTGGAAAGAATGTGGGGTCACCTACAAGTTCTCTTCTGCCTACCACCCCCAGACCAATGGTCTGGTGGAACGTTTCAACAGAACGTTAAAGAGCATGATTGGGGCTCTGGAGGAGCCTCAGAGAAGAAAATGGGATCTTCTGTTACCATGCTTACTGTTTGCCTACCGAGAGGTACCACAGGAGGGTGTTGGCTTCAGCCCCTTCGAACTTCTGTTCGGTCATCCCGTACGGGGACCCTTAGCCATCGTCAAAGAGGGATGGGAGATGCCCACTCCCCCTGTTACTACCAACGTAGTTGATTATGTGCTAGGGCTCAGAAAACGGATGGTACTTCTGATGGGCTTGGCTAGTGATAAATTGAAGGCAGGACAAGCGCTGGTGAAACATTGGTACGACCAGAAAGCTTCCCTCATCAACTTTACACCTGGTCAGCAAGTCCTGATCATGAATCCCATAAGGCCTCGAGCTTTACAGGACAAATGGTCAGGCCCTTACACAGTGGTGGAGCCCCTGGGTGAGGTTAACTATTTAGTGGACCTTGGAAGGCCTGGACAGGCTCCAAAAGTGTTTCACGTGAATAGGCTGAAGGCTTTCGTCCCAAGAGTCGAAATCGCAGCACTGCTACTGGCTTCAGATGTTGAGGAAGAGGAGTCTGAACCTCTCCCCGACCTGTTCCAGAGCGGTCCTTCAGATAGCTCCTTTGAGGGTGTCCGAGTGGCCCCTCACCTGACTTCTGATCAGCAGGCTGAGGTGAAAAGTTTGCTTAGGCAGTTTTCCCCCCTGTTTTCACAGTCGCCTGGTTTGACACCTTGGTGCAAACATAACATTGACACAGGAGACAGTGTACCTACCAAAAGTAGGGGATACAGGATGTCAGACAAAGTACGGTCTTATATTAAGACCGAGGTCAACAAAATGTTAGACCTTGGGGTGATTGAACCCTCTAGTAGTCCTTGGTCCAGCCCTGTGGTTTTGGTTCCAAAGGCAGGCACTTCTGAATTGAGGTTCTGCGCGGATTACAGGGCTCTGAATGCTGTCACCAAGACAGATGCACACCCCTTGCCTCGAACAGATGAGCTGGTGGATACTTTGGGTGCCTCCAAGTACCTCAGCACGTTTGACCTCACTGCTGGCTATTGGCAAATAGCTTTAGCAGAACATGCCAAGGAGAAGACAGCATTTTCTACTCCAGACGGCCTTTACCAATTCCGGGTAATGCCGTTCGGGTTGAAGAATGCACCTGCCACTTTCCAGAGGCTTGTGAATCATGTGTTGAATGGGTTGGACGAATTCTGTCTTGCATATCTGGACGATATAGCAGTTTTCAGTGCCACCTGGGAAGACCATGTGAAACACCTCGGGATTGTGCTCCAGGCTCTTCAGAAAGCCCACTTGACCATAAAGGCTAGTAAATGCCAGATTGGACAAGGCTCAGTGGTTTACCTTGGACATGAAGTAGGTGGAGGGAGGATACAGCCTCTACCCAGTAAAGTACAAGCAGTACAAGACTGGCCTACCCCCACTACGCAAACCCAAGTGAGAGCCTTCTTAGGACTCACGGGGTATTACCACAATTTTGTGGCAGACTATGGCACCATAGCTGCCCCTCTGACTGCCCTCACAACTCCGAAGAAACCCAAGAAGGTAACTTGGACCGACGAGTGTGAGAAGGCCTTCAATGGCTTAAAAGACTCCTTGTGCCAGGCCCCTGTCCTCAGGGCCCCTGATTATCAAAGACCTTTTATCGTGCAGACGGACGCCTCTGACACTGGGATAGGAGCTGTACTATCACAAGTAGATGAGAAGGGCAAGGAACACCCTATCGGTTTTATTAGTCGCCAGCTTAAGGACAGAGAGCTCAGGTGGTCCAGGGTAGAGAAAGAATGTTTCTCTGTTGTGTGGGCCCTAAGGAAGCTGAGGCCCTACCTCTATGGGACCCACTTCACTGTGCAAACTGACCATAAGCCGTTAAAGTGGCTAATGAACATGAAGGGGGAGAATCCAAAGTTGCTTAGGTGGTCCATAAGTCTACAAGGCTTCGACTTCACTATTGAGCATAGGCCAGGTGTCCAACATAGCAATGCTGATGGGTTGTCCAGAATGTTTAACCGACCTGAACAAGAGACTCATCCAGGGGTGGATTAGTTCCCCCTGTCCATAGTCTGGGAGGGGCGAGTGTTAGGAAAGATTTCGTAATTGTAGGTAATTTTCCTTCCATGTGGCAACCCCTAAACTTTTTGCTGTTGTTTTTCACCTTGTTCTTGACTTTGCCAGAGAAGTGCAGCCTTCTGCCGCACTCCTCTGGGCTTTCGCTCCTTTTCTTATGGGGAAACTAACATGCCCTTAAGACAGTCAGTACCGGGGAACGCTGTTTCCCGTAGTTTCTTTTATCATGTTGCGGCTTTAGTGCAACATGACACAAGAGGGCACTGTAAGCTAAGTTACAGCTCTCTTGGGTCTCTAGCCTTCTACAGGCCCTAGATACTCGTTTAGGATTGTATTTGATCGGTGCAAGTCATTCAGGGACTGGAATGGTGGCAGCGATCGTTTTGTGTATTTTGAGCTCCTTTTGGCGTTCTAAGCGCGTTTTTCGCGCTGAACCCAAAATGGTGGCCTGGCTCCCAAAATGGCCAGACCACGAGGCTCCTTTGTCCTGTCCGCTGACCGTCTTGCTCCCTTCACCTTCCCCAGGTCGAGCCGACCCGGGGCCTTCCTTATTTGGGCATGTACTTTCCCACGAAACGTGGTTGCTTTCGCGGGCTTCTACATGTCTTTTGTGTGCCTCCAGGGTGTGGGCTGGGATGTCTGGTCCCAATACACATCCTGGGTGCCAGAGAGTCTAGGGTGGTGTGAATGCCTGGGACCACCGTGATCCGTGATTGGTCCACGTATGGTGTGTGTGTTGATGAGCGGATCTCCCATTGGCTCCCCTCCGTTTTGGCGCGAAGGGAACCGTGGATAAGAGGGGGCTGGAAACACCACTACCATGTCGATCTCCTGAGTTCTCACGAACGAAGGAATACAGGAGCCAAGTATCCTGCAACCAAGAGGCTGGACCGAGGAATCGCTGGTGACCCGCTGAAGAACTCCTCCTTTGCACTGCTGTCGTCCTGTGAAACCCTTTCCTCCTTTGATCGAACCAGAAGGCCTGTACTGGTGCTTCGACCTTTGGAATAGCAGGAACAGCTATTCTCGGCAACTTCATCATCTCCTGCCAGTAAGCCTTCGGAAGCGTCTCTGGGCCATCCAGTTGACTGACCAGCTTACACGGGAGTCCTGCTCTGTAACCGCCGCCAGGTTGTGTTGTATTTCGAGTCCTGGTCACTCTCACACGCTTCGTACACTTGGCGTTCCCAAGTCTGAAGTGAGTAGTGTACATTTGGCTCGGATACACACGGCCGCTCCGTTGCCCTGCTGTGGTGACAAAACTGTGCAGGTTTCTTCGATTGGGACATCTTTTTTCTCTACACGACGACGAGGCATTCCCGGCTCTTCTGAACCTGCCAGCTGCTGAAACTAACGTGGAGAAGCCTGGGTCTGCTTGCATCGGGGACCGGTGAGTAGTATAGCTAGGATCTGGTCGCCCTCCTGCAGTAGCCCATTGCTTTTCCCCGCTGTGTAAAAACAGCACCCTTTTGTCCGTACTCGCGCTCTGCTTCTGCTCACTGTGGAGGCTGCGCTTGAGTCGCGGAACCTGTTCTTCTTCTGTTGTGCACTAACCCGAACTGCCTGACTTCCTCCGAAGAGCTTCTCCTTTTGCCCGTTGGCACCAGCGTGTGCAGGTACTTTGAGCACAAGGCTCCACTCTTCGCAGGGCTCGGACTTCCATCTAGTTAGGTGCCTCTGAAGGCGAACTGAGTCTAAAGCATTATCGCACTGCCTGTTTTCTTTCCCTTTCAGGTGGACTACACATTTCGTGCATATAACGCTTGCGACTGTCGTATTTGTATATATATTGTGTTGATATGGTATGTGTTGGCTTAATATTGTGATATTGTGATTTTCTCGCTACGGTCGTTGTTTTAAAGGCCTTAAAATAAATGTGTATATATTTTTGATATAACAACTGTTTGGAGTAGTTTGTAAGTGATCTTGCTTTGTGTGCTCATTGCGGGCTTTCAGTCACCCTCACCCCTCTTGAGACCTAGGCCCTCATTACAACTCAGGCGTTAAGGGTTAACGCCACCGTTAACCCTTAACGCCTGATTCCCACCTTAACGCCTGCTTTTTGCAGGCGTTAAGTTCCATGGTGCTAAGGCACCTTGGTGCTAATTACGGCAACGTAATTTACGGTGCCGTAATTAGCGCCTTCCCCACTCCCATTATGCCCTATGGGGCAAAAATGGGAATGGGGAAGGGAAAATGGGAAATGGGGATTTACCGCCCCACTCACCTTGTAATGGGGCGGTAAATCCGCCATCCACCATGGTGTAAACGTAGATTACACCATGGTGGTAAAGTTGGTGCACTTAGCACCTCAGTTGTAATGAGGGCCCTAGTCTTGACCGCCGCGATCGCTACCTTGATTGGTCTGGCTCGTCCAGAGGTTACCCTGTTCCAAGTAATTAGGTTGGCCTTCTGAACTTCTGCGCCACCAGGACAGAGTTCAGAAATCCGTCTTAACAAATTGGTGTACAGCGGTGGGATACGACTGAAGGTATCCAGTGTTGCGCACGAACTAGGGCATTTCAGGTTATTCCAACCAGGACACGTAGTGAATTGTTGTAGTATAACTTTAAAAAGGCCATAGTCCTATCTAACAGTATGGAAACCAATACCTTGTTAACTTTAAATGCTTCCAAATCAGAAACATTGAAGAAGATGTGTGCGGAGAGAGGTGTTTCCTCTCAAGGCACGAAATTGGAAATGATCCAAAGAATCGTGGCGTGGCAAGAAGTGCAGCTTGACGCTATAACTTCTGAGGACAGTGCAGAAAGTGGTGGGGCTGCTCTCACTGGTAGAACCGACGGTTCTGCCGCTGCACTGATCCATCACGACCACGAGGACAGGGAGGATGTGATGTCTAATGTTTCCTCTGCCAGTGCTGATGGGGAGGCTATGCTTGAATTCAAGAAGCAAGAGCTGCGGTTTAGGCAGCAGGAGCTTGAATTCAGCATAGCCAAACTAAAAATCGAACAGGCAGAAAAACAAAAAGACAGGGATCACCAGTTGGAACTGGCCAAGCTTCAGTTTGCAAATGGGTCCAAGGGTCCTGGACATGGGTCTGGGGCTTCCTCTCATCCACGGTTTCCGAAAGATCTGCTCAGTGTGTATGAGGAAAGGAATGACATTATGGACTGGCTGAATGCGTTTGAGTATGCATGCGAAGTTCAACAAGTTGACAATGCTGATAAGATTGCCTGGTTACTCAGCAGACTGCCCCATTCTGGCTGTAGTGCCATTATGGAAATGTCGAAGGCTGAACGAGCTGATTTCGCAATGTTAAAGCAAACTCTCATTTTAAAGTTTGGGAAGACTCCGGCCCAATATTTGAAACGTTTTAGAGAGTATAAGAAAAAGGAAGGTGGTACTTGGGTATCTTATGTCACTGAATCCTTGAAAAACTTAACTGGCTGGGTCGAAGGTTATAAGGTTTCTACCTTCGAAGGCATGATAAATCTTGTCATGCTGGAACACATTTTTGCTTCTTCTTCCCCGGAGCTTAAGCAGCATTTGGCCGATTCGAAGGAGATAGATCCTAAGAAGCTGGCCATTGCAGCAGACTTATGGGTGTCACATCGAGTGTCCCATAAGGACAAAACTCATCCTGGTAAGCAGGAGGAAGGGAAAAAGTCCAAAGATATGGAGGGTGGAGAACCTGCTAAATCTTCTTCCCATAAGGGCCACAAAAAGAAAAATAAGGGTAGGACACAAGAGAACTCACAGGGTAGTGGAGGTCCACCTCCGAAACAAAACTCTGGTTACAATAAGCCTCCCTATGTAAACAGACCCAATGGATCTTGTTTTGCTTGTGGAGCAACTGACCACGTGAAGGGGGATCCCCGTTGTAAGGTTAGACCTTTGGGGGTCCACTCCGCTAATCTGGCCTTCTCCTCCTACGAGGAAGAAGAGATTACAGGAGCATTCTTCTCCTCAGACTCATTTCCCAGCGGGATAGAGGCTGAGGTAGTTTTAGTGTCCCTGGGTTCCTGGGAGCCTAAAGTCGCAGAGGCTTATGCTAGGATTCCGGATAATACCAAGCACTACTTTAAAGACAGTGTGCTGATCAATGGAGTGGATACTCCAGCTCTTAGGAATAGTGGGTGCAGTCGCACTGTAGTGGATTCTACCTTGGTAGACTCAGAGGAAGTTGCCAGAGCTACTCTGATGCCCACTAAGTTGGCTGACGGCCCCCTCCGTATGTTTCCAGTAATACCTGTAAATCTTACTTTAAATGGTACAGCAGTCAGGATTCCAGTGAGCATTCAGAGAAACGTCCCGGGAAAGGTCTTGTTAGGTAATGATCTCAGAGCTTTAGGGCTCGTAGGAGACACTGCCGAAAGACCCTACACACGGTCTCAAGCACGGGCAGCATTGGCCAAGACCAATACGCCGCCCCCGCCGAAGCGGAAACCCAAGGCGAAAGGAGTCGACAAGTCACGACGAGGGAAAGAGAATATTCCCCCGAGCTCGCCTACCACTGCGGTGGAGGAAGTTGGTCAATCGCCCGGGCCTGACGAGGAGGTGGCGATGCCTGAAGTATTCGACCCCAACGATCATCCTGAACTAAAAGACTTGTTAGTTGAAGGAGGTCCTGATAGGGACGAATTCAGTAAAGGCCAACGTGAGTGCCCATCTCTGGAAGGCCTAAGGAGACAGGCCTGCTCCCAGCTTGAGGGTGAACCTCCTGGGACGCATAGGATTTATTGGGAAGGTGGACTCCTGTATAGCGAGCCCACAGAGTCTACAGAAGGAGACCATAGGAGGTTGGTGGTTCCCCTTGCTGTTAGGCCCTTCCTCCTGCAGTTGGCGCATGAAGTTCCCCTTGCTGGTCACCTTGGTATGAAGAGGACCAAGCAAAGGTTATCCATGCACTTCTACTGGCCCAAGATGGGGGTGCAAGTAGAAAGTCACTGCAGGAGTTGTACCTCCTGCCAGTTGTCTGGTAAGGTTGGCGCGACAATCCAAGCTCCGTTGGTACCGCTCCCAGTTGTGGGGGTACCATTTGAAAGGGTAGGGATCGACATCGTTGGTCCCCTTGACCCGCAAACATCCTCGGGCAATAGGTTTATCCTGGTGCTGGTCGACCATGCAACTCGGTATCCTGAGGCCATCCCATTGAAAACTGTAACTGCCAAGTCAGTTGCAAAAGCTTTACTCTGCATATTTACTAGGGTTGGCTTCCCTAAAGAAGTTGTGTCAGATCGTGGCAGCAACTTTATGTCGAAGTATATGCAGGCTATGTGGAAAGAATGTGGGGTCACCTACAAGTTCTCTTCTGCATACCACCCCCAGACCAATGGTCTGGTGGAACGTTTCAACAGAACGTTAAAGAGCATGATTGGGGCTCTGGAGGAGCCTCAGAGAAGAAAATGGGATCTTCTGTTACCATGCTTACTGTTTGCCTACCGAGAGGTACCACAGGAGGGTGTTGGCTTCAGCCCCTTCGAACTTCTGTTCGGTCATCCCGTACGGGGACCCTTAGCCATCGTCAAAGAGGGATGGGAGATGCCCACTCCCCCTGTTACTACCAACGTAGTTGATTATGTGCTAGGGCTCAGAAAACGGATGGTACTTCTGATGGGCTTGGCTAGTGATAAATTGAAGGCAGGACAAGCGCTGGTGAAACATTGGTACGACCAGAAAGCTTCCCTCATCAACTTTACACCTGGTCAGCAAGTCCTGATCATGAATCCCATAAGGCCTCGAGCTTTACAGGACAAATGGTCAGGCCCTTACACAGTGGTGGAGCCCCTGGGTGAGGTTAACTATTTAGTGGACCTTGGAAGGCCTGGACAGGCTCCAAAAGTGTTTCACGTGAATAGGCTGAAGGCTTTCGTCCCAAGAGTCGAAATCGCAGCACTGCTACTGGCTTCAGATGTTGAGGAAGAGGAGTCTGAACCTCTCCCCGACCTGTTCCAGAGCGGTCCTTCAGATAGCTCCTTTGAGGGTGTCCGAGTGGCCCCTCACCTGACTTCTGATCAGCAGGCTGAGGTGAAAAGTTTGCTTAGGCAGTTTTCCCCCCTGTTTTCACAGTCGCCTGGTTTGACACCTTGGTGCAAACATAACATTGACACAGGAGACAGTGTACCTACCAAAAGTAGGGGATACAGGATGTCAGACAAAGTACGGTCTTATATTAAGACCGAGGTCAACAAAATGTTAGACCTTGGGGTGATTGAACCCTCTAGTAGTCCTTGGTCCAGCCCTGTGGTTTTGGTTCCAAAGGCAGGCACTTCTGAATTGAGGTTCTGCGTGGATTACAGGGCTCTGAATGCTGTCACCAAGACAGATGCACACCCCTTGCCTCGAACAGATGAGCTGGTGGATACTTTGGGTGCCTCCAAGTACCTCAGCACGTTTGACCTCACTGCTGGCTATTGGCAAATAGCTTTAGCAGAACATGCCAAGGAGAAGACAGCATTTTCTACTCCAGACGGCCTTTACCAATTCCGGGTAATGCCGTTCGGGTTGAAGAATGCACCTGCCACTTTCCAGAGGCTTGTGAATCATGTGTTGAATGGGTTGGACGAATTCTGTCTTGCATATCTGGACGATATAGCAGTTTTCAGTGCCACCTGGGAAGACCATGTGAAACACCTCGGGATTGTGCTCCAGGCTCTTCAGAAAGCCCACTTGACCATAAAGGCTAGTAAATGCCAGATTGGACAAGGCTCAGTGGTTTACCTTGGACATGAAGTAGGTGGAGGGAGGATACAGCCTCTACCCAGTAAAGTACAAGCAGTACAAGACTGGCCTACCCCCACTAGGCAAACCCAAGTGAGAGCCTTCTTAGGACTCACGGGGTATTACCGCAATTTTGTGGCAGACTATGGCACCATAGCTGCCCCTCTGACTGCCCTCACAACTCCGAAGAAACCCAAGAAGGTAACTTGGACCGACGAGTGTGAGAAGGCCTTCAATGGCTTAAAAGACTCCTTGTGCCAGGCCCCTGTCCTCAGGGCCCCTGATTATCAAAGACCTTTTATCGTGCAGACGGACGCCTCTGACACTGGATAGGAGCTGTACTATCACAAGTAGATGAGAAGGGTAAGGAACACCCTATCGGTTTTATTAGTCGCCAGCTTCAGGACAGAGAGCTCAGGTGGTCCACGGTAGAGAAAGAATGTTTCTCTGTTGTGTGGGCCCTAAGGAAGCTGAGGCCCTACCTCTATTGGACCCACTTCACTGTGCAAACTGACCATAAGCCGTTAAAGTGGCTAATGAACATGAAGGGGGAGAATCCAAAGTTGCTTAGGTGGTCCATAAGTCTACAAGGCTTCGACTTCACTATTGAGCATAGGCCAGGTGTCCAACATAGCAATGCTGATGGGTTGTCCAGAATGTTTAACCGACCTGAACAAGAGACTCATCCAGGGGTGGATTAGTTCCCCCTGTCCATAGTCTGGGAGGGGCGAGTGTTAGGAAAGATTTCGTAATTGTAGGTAATTTTCCTTCCATGTGGCAACCCCTAAACTTTTTGCTGTTGTTTTTCACCTTGTTCTTGACTTTGCCAGAGAAGTGCAGCCTTCTGCCGCACTCCTCTGGGCTTTCGCTCCTTTTCTTATGGGGAAACTGACATGCCCTTAAGACAGTCAATACCGGGGAACACTGTTTCCCGTAGTTTCTTTTATCATGTTGCGGCTTTAGTGCAACATGACACAAGAGGGCACTGTAAGCTAAGTTACAGCTCTCTTGGGTCTCTAGCCTTCTACAGGCCCTAGATACTCGTTTAGGATTGTATTTGATCGGTGCAAGTCATTCAGGGACTGGAATGGTGGCAGCGATCGTTTTGTGTATTTTGAGCTCCTTTTGGCGTTCTAAGCGCGTTTTTCGCGCTGAACCCAAAATGGTGGCCTGGCTCCCAAAATGGCCAGACCACGAGGCTCCTTTGTCCTGTCCGCTGACTGTCTTGCTCCCTTCACCTTCCCCAGGTCGAGCCGACCCGGGGCCTTCCTTATTTGGGCATGTACTTTCCCGCGAAACGTGGTTGCTTTCGCGGGCTTCTACATGTCTTTTGTGTGCCTCCAGGGTGTGGGCTGGGATGTCTGGTCCCAATACACATCCTGGGTGCCAGAGAGTCTAGGGTGGTGTGAATGCCTGGGACCACCGTGGTCCGTGATTGGTCCACGTATGGTGTGTGTGTTGATGAGCGGATCTCCCATTGGCTCCCCTCCGTTTTGGCGCGAAGGGAACCGTGGATAAGAGGGGGCTGGAAACACCACAACCATGTCGATCTCCTGAGTTCTCACGAACGAAGGAATACAGGAGCCAAGTATCCTGCAACCAAGAGGCTGGACCGAGGAATCGCTGGTGACCCGCTGAAGGACTCCTCCTTTGCACTGCTGTCGTCCTGTGAAACCCTTTCCTCCTTTGATCGAACCAGAAGGCCTGTACTGGTGCTTCGACCTTTGGAATAGCAGGAACAGCTATTCTCGGCGACTTCATCATCTCCTGCCAGTAAGCCTTCGGAAGCGTCTCTGGGCCATCCAGTTGACTGACCAGCTTACACGGGAGTCCTGCTCTGTAACCGCCGCCAGGTTGTGTTGTATTTCGAGTCCTGGTCACTCTCACACGCTTCGTACACTTGGCATTCCCAAGTCTGAAGTGAGTAGTGTACATTTGGCTCGGATACACACGGCCGCTCCGTTGCCCTGCTGTGGTGACAAAACTGTGCAGGTTTCTTCGATTGGGACGTCTTTTTTCTCTACACGACGACGAGGCATTCCCGGCTCTTCTGAACCTGCCAGCTGCTGAAACTAACGTGGAGAAGCCTGGGTCTGCTTGCATCGGGGACCGGTGAGTAGTATAGCTAGGATCTGGTCGCCCTCCTGCAGTAGCCCATTGCTTTTCCCCGCTGTGTAAAAACAGCACCCTTTTGTCCGTACTCGCGCTCTGCTTCTGCTCACTGTGGAGGCTGCGCTTCAGTCGCAGAACCTGTTCTTCTTCTGTTGTGCACTAACCCGAACTGCCTGACTTCCTCCGAAGAGCTTCTCCTTTTGCCCGTTGGCACCAGCGTGTGCAGGTACTTTGAGCACAAGGCTCCACTCTTCGCAGGGCTCTGACTTCCATCTAGTTAGGTCCCTCTGAAGGTGAACTGAGTCTAAAGCATTATCGCACTGCCTGTTTTCTTTCCCTTTCAGGTGGACTACACATTTCGTGCATATAACGCTTGCGACTGTCGTATTTGTATATATATTGTGTTGATATGGTATGTGTTGGCTTAATATTGTGATATTGTGATTTTCTCGCTACGGTCGTTGTTTTAAAGGCCTTAAAATAAATGTGTATATATTTTTGATATAACAACTGTTTGGAGTAGTTTGTAAGTGATCTTGCTTTGTGTGCTCATTGCGGGCTTTCAGTCACCCTCACCCCTCTTGAGACCTAGTCTTGACCGCCGCGATCGCTACCTTGATTGGTCTGGCTCGTCCAGAGGTTACCCTGTTCCAAGTAATTAGGTTGGCCTTCTGAACTTCTGCGCCACCAGGACAGAGTTCAGAAATCCGTCTTAACAGCAATGGTCCCATACTCCTTAATGAAAAGATGATAGTAACCCATAAGGCTGAGGAAGGCCCTCACTTGAGTCTGGGTAGTGGGGATGTCCCAATCCTTCACTGCTTGGAATTTGGCCTAAAGAGGTTGTTTCTTACCACCACCTACTTGGTGCACTAGGTAAGTCGCAGTACCCTGCACTAGCTGCCACTTGGACACCTTGATAGTCAAGCCAAACTTCAGCATGGCTTAAAACACCTGTCCTAGATGGGATTTATGGTCTTCCCAGATGTTGCTAAAACCCCCCACGTAATTCAGGTAGGCTACGCTGAAGGCATGTAGCCCCGTTAAGACCTGGTTTACCATCCTCTGGAAGGTGACAGGACCATTCTTTAATCCGAAAGTGATAACTGTGAACTGATAGTGCCCATCGTGGGGGTGTGGAATGTGTGATCGGTAAGGCCAACCTGCCAGTACCACGCCGTAAGGTTGAAGGTATTCATGAACTTGGCATCGCCTAGCCGGTCAATTAGCTCATCTGCTTGAGGGATGGGTTGTGTGTTTGTCTTTGTGACAGAGTTGAACCCCCAATAATCCATGCAAATGTGTTCATTGGTTTTCCTGCCCCTGAACATCTTAGGGTCCAGTACCAGTGGGCTAGCCCAGTGGCCGAGGGGTGGGTCCACATATTGGAGACTTCCTCCTTGATGCTGTCTTTGACCTTTCCAGACATCCAGTGAATCCTACTTTTCAATGGTTTACTGTCCTCAGTGTCGATATCACGGACTCACCAATTAATCTTCCTGCTAGTCAGCAAGAGTAGCCCAAAAAATTGATCCAGCAACCTCTGGCAGTCCCGCCGTTGCTGTTCAGTGAGTTCTGGAAAGACTAGAACTCCCTTGAGAGACCCCGTCAGTGGGCTCTGCGTGCAATTCGGGGAGGGTATCTGTCTCCTCCTCGGTCTCATCATCCATGACCTGAGCCATCACTAAGTCATCTCAGCTGTGATGGAGTTCAAGCTGGTTGAAATGGAAGAACCAATGCCTCTGCCCCTGGGTCTTTTTTATCAACAAGGTAGTTCACCAAACGGATCTTTTCCAATACCACATAGGGCCCAGTCCTCTAGTTATTCAAAGCAGTGGGCTTCATGGGCTCCATGATCCAGACCATCTGGCCTGGCGTGTACTACGTCATGATGGCCTTCTGGTTTTGCCAGTACTTCATGAGCTCCTGGCTTGCCTTCATGGTGCTGGGCGTTCTGTTCCCTGTAGTTAACCCATGCCCTTGAGGGTCCTACTGAACCGCTCAACAAACCCGTTGGTTTTTTGGCTGTAAGGCCATGGTGACCATGTAGGTTACGGCATGTTCATCCCACATTTTCTGCATACACTCCGATATGAAGTTGGATCCCGTGTCAGAAATTAGATCTTTGAATCCCACATGAGAGAATATCCAGATGAGAGCCTTCATGACCACAGGAGCATTGATGCTTCTCAGGGGGAGAGCATTGGGGTACCCATTGGTATGATCTACCACGACCAAGATATACCAGTTTCCTGAGGAGGTTTGAGGATACAAAGGACCCACAATGTCCATAACTATCCTCTTGAAAGACCGCCCAACCATGGGTAGTGGAATTATGGTGGCTTTGGTGGTGCCACTAGTCTTGCCAAATGCTTCAAAGGTGTGGCAGGACCAGAAAAATAATTTTATCTTCAATCCAATCGGGTACCAATTGAGATGGGCAGCCAGCCTGTCGGTCTTCTTTGACATTTCAATATAGCCTGCCAACAGAATGCTGTGACTGAAGTCCAGAAGGAATCTTCTGTGGCACTGGGGAACTACCAAACGCAGGCTGGTCCCTATCTCAGAATTATTGGGCTCACTATTCTCCCAGTACACCCTGAACATCCCAGGGGCCTCCCCCTCAGCATGCTTCTCTGTCTGCTCATGCATGTCTGCCAAAGTGGGGCAGTTGCCATGTGCCTGGCAAAGATCAGCCTGACCCAGGCCCCAGCTCAGGATAGGTACTAGTGAATGCTAGCATTTTCCACCGCGGAGCGGCGCGGAGTGGCGGCGAGTGGCAGTCTTGCAGTATACTCCCACCACCCGGTATTTTTTCCAGCTCCATTGTTGGAGGTGTGTTTCCAGCTACACCCAGCATCCTACACTACAAAACCTTCATTTCCACCGCGGAGCGGCGCGGAGTGGCGGCGAGTGGCAGTCTTGCAGTATACTCCCACCACCCGGTATTTTTTCCAGCTCCATTGTTGGAGGTGTGTTTCCAGCTACACCCAGCATCCTACACTACAAAACCTTCATTTCCACCGCGGAGCGGCGCGGAGTGGCGGCGAGTGGCAGTCTTGCAGTCATGCCAGGCAAGACGGGCCCGACTGCTGTCCCACCAACCGCCGCCCTACCACCTAAACTCCAGGCTTTGGACCCCGAAGATCTGACAGGCCGCCGCCTGAGAAGCAATGCAAAATTGCTGGCTAAAAATGCAACTGAAATACTTACAGACACTCTCAATCACCTCCCTGTGTCTTGCCTTGAACCAACAGACGACCACCTTTCATCCCAGAGCCCTGACCCCAAAACAGGTCCTTACTTGGGAAAAAGTCGTCAGACACTGGGAAAGGGTATGTGTACAGGAAAAAAAAGAGACACTGAAAAGTGCACCTTTCTTCCCAATAGTAAAAGGCCTACACAAACATATGAAGCAGACTCACCCGAGGATGACACCTTGATCCTGGACGCCTACGCCATCGAGCCTCGCCTGCCTCCGACACCCGTCGTTTCATCCCTGCACCTACAGGCGGGCCCGACGCTCCCCGGAGCTCCGCAGCATCCCGAAGGGGCGGCTGCGTTGAGTCCCGGAACGAATGCGCCCAGACCGCCAAACGAGTGTACGCCGGCGGGGCCAGCCTTGAATCCCGTGCCTATGCAGCTCGTTTCCCTGCCGGCGTCCGACAGGCCGACCCAAGCCACGGCCCCAGCTCCGCAGTCACCCGGAGGGGAGACGGCGTGGAGCGGGCCGCCCACCTTGAGGCCGGCGAACGCAGAAAACGGGCTGACAGAACGGGAGGCGGCCGCATCGGAGGGCGGCCCCCCGCCCCCCCCCTTGGGGGGGCGAAAAGAAGTGTCATCCGACCCTGAGGGAGAACCACAACCCGGGGTCAAAGAGCTGGACTGCCAGAGCGGACAAACATCTGAGGGAAATCCGCCTGCGAGAACACCGGAGAGCGAATCCGCATCAGCGCCACCTATTGACCAAACTCAAAAACCCACAATATTACTCAATGAAGCCTCAATAAATTTGCCATCAGATAACCCCGACGATGAAATCAACGAGGAGACTGCTTTAAACCGACCACTACTCAACGAAGAAAAGGGCTCTGCCTTTAACGCCACAAAAAAAAAGAGACCTCGGTCATTTGACGACCCAACAAAAAAAAAAAAAAAAGTTTACGAGGAGGAAATAGCAAGCAAACAAAGGAACCCAGACAGTTCTGCCAAACAACTACCAAAACACACGACCTCTATTAAAACACTTCGCGTGGCCACTAAAGACTCAAGAAAGAACATGAAAAAACCTCAACGCCCCTTGAAACTACTATCGGACTTCTTCCACAAGCACTCCAAAGCTATCCAACAAAAGTGCAAAGAACTGACAGACGCAGAAATCTTGGAGGCAGCAGACGCAATCACCCCCCCTCGAAAACATCGCAGGGTAATACAAGCCCAACGTAAAGTACCCCTGCCTCTAACTAAAGAAGACAACAGATCAGCAATCACCATAGATCCGACAAAATGGCACTTTTCGGGCCAAGTTACTCCAACAATCCCACAAATAACGACAGACGAGCCAGGGGTGCAAATCGCCCCGAAACTGACCTCACCCGCAGCACCCTCCTGTAAACCGGCGGTACCTCATTCCGGCAATACAATGGCGCAAATAGCACCATCAATTTTGGCCCCTCAACAAAGTCAAAAGAGCTGCGACTATAAATCACAGATCCAACCCCAGCCCCACAGCCAAGAGACACAAGAGGGTGACAGACCCATATTTTCTCGATACAACCTGTCCCCGTTGAAGCAAGTAGACTCCCCTACGACAAACAACACTCAACCTACACCAATAGATATTCCAAGTGATAGGGAGGCTTCACCTCAACCAAATAACAGCGATAAAGAACACTTACCTGAGACCTCGCCATGGCCTTTGAGAGAGGCCCACATATCTACTCCGCAAACCCGGAAAAGAGACTGTGAAAGAAACCACCCGGCAAAATCTAAAAATAGAATCCAGTTTGAGAAAATTCTAGATAACTTCTACTCAAACTTGGACAGCTATAATAACCAAAGAAGACATTCCTCAGATCACACTTCTAGAAGGTTATCTGCAGTCACTATACCAGCTACACGACCGTTATCACCTACCAGAGGCAAACCGACACCGTATAGCCCTTCACCATCAAACGACTTACAGTCAAAAAAACTGGACACTTGCACCCTGATGTCAGCTTTATCCATAGCTTTAAATCCTTTTGTCAAGCTATACGAAACAATCGGAGACACAATGAAGGATCACACATCACTTCAAACGGTAATGCTAAATAAACTAACTTTTCTGGAGGGTTATATCACGGCCCTAGAAGCTAAGATAGCATCAATTGAAAACAACCCAACTCAAGACCAGATGACGCTTCCATCTCAACAACCAATTCAACCTACGTGCCCTGTTCGTGAAGAAAGACCGCAAATGAAGTCATTGGGCACACAAACACTCTCATTCATCGATCTAACGGTGCCCACATCTCTCCCGACAGACAATTGTAAGTCGACAAAAGGAGGGAAAGAACCCAACTACAAAAGGAAAAAAACAGCATTACTAGAACCGATTTTCCAACGACAGGTCCCAATCAGCTTAGAAACAACAGCCTCGCTAAAAAGCCCTATAACCAAACCCAAAGGGAAAGGGGAAGCCATAGACCAACGGGAAGCAAACACGGAAGCCCATGTAACATGTAACCACTCTCCTAGAGGGGCGGAAGCCTTTCTAAATGACGAGGATTTGATGAACATTACTCAACATTTCTCAGATCAATCCACAACTCCAATCCAAGCAGTGCAAAGTGCAAACGACTCTTCTCCTAACCACACAACGTCCTCAGAACACCGCAATAAAGAAAAGGAGACTATAGAATCTCCTTTTTACACCCTCGAAGAACGAAGACAGTGGCTGTCCAGGGATACTAACAACCTAAAAGAACCCCCATTGGGAAAACTGGGGACAGTACCCAACCCTAAACCCCAAAAGCCAGAAAACGAGAAACGGGATAAACAATCACATCGACGATCATTAAGGCACACTCAAAGATCGAGTAACAGCCACTATCGCCATCGTCCAACAAGTCAATCAAAGAATCCTACACCAAGACCATATCCAAAGGAGGCTCCAAAAAGAACCTTCAAATCAAAAACTGTTAAACATCACACAAAACCTCAACCACGATGGATTCTGAAACTAGAGCAGATTCCTGGTAATTTCGATGAAGTAACTCTAAACAGAAGAGCAGTTATGGACCTGTTTAGTTTCATTCCGAAACTACGCTCAATTAAATCAGATGACCTTCAGATCGTAGACCCAAGCCACCAAGGCCACAGAGCAATTTCACATCTATACATCGCGTCACAAACAACAAATAATGCCCTTAAATCCGCCCTGGAAGAACTTTTAATAATGGGTTACGATCTTACGGAATCTACGAGAGAAATCAAACCTCGTAATCACCGAGAAACTAGAGAATCCCAAGAGCGTAAAAGAGCAACGGAACACCATCGACTTTCTTATCAAAATTCTTACTCGACATCGAAAAAGACAGTTAAAACAAATGTTAGAGTCCAAAATCCAAACTCTAGCAACGCACCTCATCAACAAGAATCCACTCGGCCAGTAAAAGGTCCAGTTAGCTCAACTTTAACTGTCAAGGAAACAAAATCTTCCAAGACTCTGGCTAAAACCAACCACCCGACAGTAGGCTTAAAGCTCCAAAGGACAGTCCGAAACAAGTCTTCTCCAGCAGACCCACCACAATCCCAAACCTCGTCGCTGCACTCCCTCTGGTCTTGGCTGCCGAAAGCCCTGAAGCTAAATTCACAAAAATAGCCACCCGAGAAAAG
The DNA here is from genome assembly GCF_040938575.1 of Ambystoma mexicanum. Taxonomy (NCBI): domain Eukaryota; kingdom Metazoa; phylum Chordata; class Amphibia; order Caudata; family Ambystomatidae; genus Ambystoma; species Ambystoma mexicanum. The sequence goes on from NC_090933.1 coordinate 240,249,096, forward strand.
GATCTACAGCAACGCTACCGTCTACCGGAATTCTAACCCTCAAGATCAACTAAAAATGTGTTCGTGGAATACTCGAGGTTTTCTTCACTTAACAGCCCCGGGGTCCGTGACCCTTACAGCATATGATATCATCTGTCTGCAAGAGACATGGCTGCTCCAACCTCCAGTCCTCGACGGTTACGAGACCCACACAGTGTTGGCCAAGAAGGGCCTTTTAGGCCGCCCAACGCAGGTCTCCTTATAGCAATTCGCAGTGGACGAGGCCTAACCGATACACAAAAATTAAAGGAAAAGCATTTCATGATGATGGTAAAATTAAACTGGACTACAAGAGATGAAAAAACAAATAAAATACTGACGAAGAAATTAATAATCGTTAACATATACTGGAACCCAGCAACCATCGACTGTACAAAATTCATCAATACAATCGAACAAGATCTAGACTGGGCTCAAGTAACCCACCACCCCGACTATGTAGTCCTATGTGGTGACCTTAACATCACTAGACAACCTTACGAGAGCACAAAAGGACCTAAATTGAAAAAACGCCAAATTGACCAAAGATCGATTAAATGGCAGAACCTAATGAAGTCTAGATCCTACGATAACCTAGACGAAGCCTTCCCTGACCCAAATAGATTACCAACATGGGAAGGAGCTAAATCGAGCTCAACAATCGATTATATCTTAGTATCACGCCCTTTGTTACTGCATATTAACTCCTTTAAAGTTGTCAAAACCAGAGAAAGTGACCATAACCTTCTCGAAACCACCTGGACAACAAAGGCACCGATTAACCATACTATGAGCGTAGACATTGAACCCAACGACCAGGGGACTAGACTAAGGATCACAGAAAAGGCCATAATAACCATCTCATTGCTTTATAGCGAGCATAAAATCACTCCAAGCAATAACGAAGTAGATTATACTCCACTGCTGACAGCATTTAGAATTTCAAAACGAAACAAGAAACCAACCGCCTCAGACCAAAAACATAAGTATGACACACTAGTCGCTGAAAGAAAAAGGGAGCTGAGGAAAACAAAAAGACAAGCTCGCAAACTCGACTTTCCACAGTCAACTGCCATCATCAAAGACGCAGTAAAAAACTACAAAACTTGGCTTAAAAGCTACCGGCACAAGCTTTACCAGCAAGACGCAGAAGATATCCTGAAAGCTATCACAGGAAACCATGCAAGAGATTTTTGGTCCCTACTCCACTCAACAACCCCTGGCGCTAGACCTTGCCAACTGAACGCAATAGGCCAGCTAGAATGGGAAACACACTTCAGAAATCTCTTCAAGAACACCACGACCACATGGCCCGTGATGGAAAACAACGATACCGCCTGGATCCGTGTAGATAATATCGAAGAAATCGTAACTTTAATCAAAAAATTAAAACCTTCACGCGCACCAGGTCCGGACGGCATCACGAATTTTGACCTGAAGGCCCACCCCGAAGCCTGGGCGCCTTTGCTAAGCCAAATCTTCAGACGATGTGCCACTACAAAATCCATCCCTCCATCGTGGAAGAGTGCTAACGTGGTACCCATCTATAAAAAGGGCAACAGATCAGACCCTAACAGTTATCGACCTATTGCCCTCCTAGACCCAATAGGAAAATTGTTTGGATCCCTTTTACTAAACCATTTCACCACCTGGGCCAACGACGCTCCCTGCCAAGACAATCTCCAAACCGGCTTCAAAAAGAACTTAGGGACCAACGCCAACATACTAATACTGAGTGCCTTGAAAAGCAAAGTTTTGGAGGGACGTCCAAGTCTGTTTATCACGTTCGTCGACCTGACACAGGCGTTCGACAAGGTGGATCGTGACAGATTGTGGGAGAAACTTGCACGATGGAAATGCCCTCCTGGCATCCTCACCCCAATCAGAGCCCTTTACTCCAACACTTCAATGCGAGTACGCCTTAACCAACAAGGCCTCCTAACAGAAGAAATAACAACGGCTAGAGGGGTAAAGCAAGGCTGCCCCCTAGCCCCGGCTCTGTTTTGGACCTACCTAGGAGACTTCCAGGAAACAGAAAAACTGGTGAGAGCATTTCCTCCTAAACTCGGAGGTGATCAGATCAGTCGCCTCCTTTACGCCGACGACCTCATCCTCTTGGACAACACCCCAATAGGCTTACAACGCCAACTCTCAAATTTACAACAATATATGTTGGCAAACAACTTGGAAATTAACCAAGCAAAAACCAAAATGATGGTCATCGAGAAATCTGCAAAAAGGAACGCCATTCAACCTTTAAAACTAGGTTCGATCACCATCGAGAAAGTTGCCAGCTTTAAATACCTGGGTGTCATCCTAGATAGTTCGCACAGAGAGAACGCGATGAAGGAAGAACTGCACGCAAAAACCATAAAATTGGCCGCACAAGGGAAAGCCATCGATATAAAATTCGGCAGATTCTCAATCATCCCGGTACGAGACTTTTACAAAAAGAAAGTCATACCATCTTTGACTTATGGCGCCGACGCAATGCCGAATCTTCCACAAGAACTGTGGCAAAGCCTGGAAGCAACTTTCTGGAGATCAGTCCTTGGCCTCCCAAAATCTACCCCGATAACATTAATCAGACGGGAACTCACTCTCTCCTCCTTAAAATCTACCACGGACAGCAACAGTGTGCTACTATATCGGAAATGTATACTGCAAGATGCCCCATATGCTTACAAGCTGATAAGAGAAGAAATCCGTCTCGGGACATGTCAAATGCTTAACCGATGGGAAACTAAAATCCTGTCCATGCTGGACTCGGTCGCCTGCAATATGGAGGATCTTATTAGCAACCCAGTCAGAGTAATTAAAAAAATCAAAGAAATGGACTGGATTAACACCCTTGAAACAGCTACTCGATATAAACTTACCAACCACCTCCCCCCGTTCTGCAAAAAATTAGACTCTGTTCAACCATACTTGAAACTATTCCCTAATAGATCAACTAGAAACTTCTTCTTAAAAATTCGACTCAATCTACTAGAAACAAATGAAATCTTGGCGATTAGATGCATATCCACGACCAGTAATTGTCGGCTTTGCAAATCTACAGAGACTAAAGAATCCATAAGACACCTGCTTTTGACCTGCCCTGCGACGACAGACATCCGTCGAACTTACTTGAAAGATACCTTCTCAAACTTCACCTTGCAAGAAGAAGAAGCGTGTTGGAACAAATTGATAGACGGAGACAAACAAACATGGCAGCTGGCAACAACAAGCATCATGAAGCACATTTTTAACGTCCTCCTTCCGCTGCAGTCTCAACACAACGTTCCTTCGATTCAATGATTTTCTTTTCCTCCTTACATTGACAAATACGTGAGGCAGACCTCGACTATTTAACTATTAGGAACGTCAAACGTCACAACCGCATCAAACGCGTCTCCAAATCTTCTTTCTTTGTTAAAAAATCTTATTTAGATTAAATACAAAAAAAAAAAAAAAAAAAAAAAAAATGCTTCAAAGGTGTGGCAGGACCAGAAAAATAATTTTATCTTCAATCCAATCGGGTACCAATTGAGATGGGCAGCCAGCCTGTCGGTCTTCTTTGACATTTCAATATAGCCTGCCAACAGAATGCTGTGACTGAAGTCCAGAAGGAATCTTCTGTGGCACTGGGGAACTACCAAACGCAGGCTGGTCCCTATCTCAGAATTATTGGGCTCACTATTCTCCCAGTACACCCTGAACATCCCAGGGGCCTCCCCCTCAGCATGCTTCTCTGTCTGCTCATGCATGTCTGCCAAAGTGGGGCAGTTGCCATGTGCCTGGCAAAGATCAGCCTGACCCAGGCCCCAGCTCAGGATAGGTACTAGTGAATGCTAGCATGTGCCACACTTAGATGGAATTATTAACTTTAGCCTGTGTCACATCTAGATAGGCTTTTTAATGTTAGCATTCGCAACACTTAGATAGACTTAGATGGAATGCTTATCTTTAGCCTGCGTCACATCTAGATAGGATTGTGAATGTTAGCATGTGCCACACTTAGATAGAATTCTTAACTTTAGCCTAGGTCGCATCTAGATAGAAATATGAATGTTAGCATACGCCACACTTAGATGGAATGCTTAACTTTAGACTGCGTCACACCTAGATAGGATTGCGAATGTTAACATGTGCCACACTTAAATGAAACTGTGAATGTTACCAAGTGCCACACTCAGAGGGAATCGTGATCACTAGCCTGCCTCACATCTAGATAGGATATTGAAGATTAGCAAGTGCCACACTCAGATGGAATAGTGAATGACAGCAAGCATCACACCGACACATAACTGCAAGGACAGCAATGCCAATTAACCGATCCACTAACAATTTCCCCCCCTCTGCATACACCTCTCAAATTCTAATCAAACACAACCACAACCCTACAACACAACAATCCGCACAAACTTCACTACAGTGCTACAACAAAACAAACCACACATAGGCCCTCATTACGACCCTGGCGGAAAGGGGTTTACGCCGGCGTAAACCATGGCGCCCCTTTCCTCCAGAGTACGAGTTCCAGTAGCGCCATGGTGATTTTTACGCCTGCTTTTTGCAGGCGGAAAAATCCATGGCGCTACGGGACTTGTTGTTAATTACGCCACCGTAATTTACGGTGGCGTAATTAACGCCTTCCCCACTCCCATTATACCCTATGGGGCAAAAATGGGAATGGGGAAGGGTAAATGGGGATTGGGGATTTACCGCCCCGCCAAGGTCGGAATGGGGCGGTAAGTCCGCCAACCACCATGGCGGAGTTGGCAGCTTAGCGCCATGGACCATGGTGCAAATTGCACCATGGTTCTCCGCCAGGGTCGTAATGAGGGCCATAGTCTCGCACAACAGCACACAACCACTACCGACCATGAAACACCCCAAGCCCAGCCAACCGCCCCACCAGGCTGAGGCTGACAACAGCACATCACTGCTCTCTTGCACTTTTCCAGCTTATTCCAACTAACTCACCCCCCCTTCCCTTTTTCAGAGCCACCAGAGCGCCAGGGGACCACTCCGGTGGTGATAGTGTGCGGTACAAATATCCTTTAACATTAACATTTACATAGGTCACTTAGCTGGGGGAGACCGTTGAGGTCTGAAACTACCATGTTCTCCACCTTAGGTTTGGGTTATACTCGGTAGGCAACTCTGAGGTCACTGAGTCAGGTGCAGCTTCGGCATGTATTTCAGTGGCCACTAGACCCTCCCCTGCAGGAGCAGGTGTCTCTGTTGACTCTGCATCTGTACTGGGTAGTACCGGAGGAGCCAGTCTTTTGCAGTTGTCAGCTGGAAGAGCCCCTAAACTTATGTTGCCAGGGCTGCTTCCCGAGTTGTCTCCTTTGCCCTAGAAGGTGTGACCATGGCAATGATTTTGGTATCAGGTATATCTATTCCCAGCAGGCAGTGTGCTGGAATGGCATCTTTAACAGAAATGCAAAGCTGCGAGATTTCCCCCTCCAACTGAACTCCACGATAGTCAATGGGCATTGGGTGAGACCATCAAATCCCTAAACTAGTCTGGGAAGTCCAGGGATGATCTGGTCCTCTCGCACCCGCTGTCGTTGGACAGCAGTGATACTCACAGCAGTATCACAAAGTGCTGGAGGTCTGCTCCTGTTAATGAACATATGGGGCCTCATTACGACCCTTAGCATACGCCACACTTAGATGGAATGCTTAACTTTAGACTGCGTCACACCTAGATAGGATTGCGAATGTTAACATGTGCCACACTTAAATGAAACTGTGAATGTTACCAAGTGCCACACTCAGAGGGAATCGTGATCACTAGCCTGCCTCACATCTAGATAGGATATTGAAGATTAGCAAGTGCCACACTCAGATGGAATAGTGAATGACAGCAAGCATCACACCGACACATAACTGCAAGGACAGCAATGCCAATTAACCGATCCACTAACAATTTCCCCCCCTCTGCATACACCTCTCAAATTCTAATCAAACACAACCACAACCCTACAACACAACAATCCGCACAAACTTCACTACAGTGCTACAACAAAACAAACCACACATAGGCCCTCATTACGACCCTGGCGGAAAGGGGTTTACGCCGGCGTAAACCATGGCGCCCCTTTCCTCCAGAGTACGAGTTCCAGTAGCGCCATGGTGATTTTTACGCCTGCTTTTTGCAGGCGGAAAAATCCATGGCGCTACGGGACTTGTTGTTAATTACGCCACCGTAATTTACGGTGGCGTAATTAACGCCTTCCCCACTCCCATTATACCCTATGGGGCAAAAATGGGAATGGGGAAGGGTAAATGGGGATTGGGGATTTACCGCCCCGCCAAGGTCGGAATGGGGCGGTAAGTCCGCCAACCACCATGGCGGAGTTGGCAGCTTAGCGCCATGGACCATGGTGCAAATTGCACCATGGTTCTCCGCCAGGGTCGTAATGAGGGCCATAGTCTCGCACAACAGCACACAACCACTACCGACCATGAAACACCCCAAGCCCAGCCAACCGCCCCACCAGGCTGAGGCTGACAACAGCACATCACTGCTCTCTTGCACTTTTCCAGCTTATTCCAACTAACTCACCCCCCCTTCCCTTTTTCAGAGCCACCAGAGCGCCAGGGGACCACTCCGGTGGTGATAGTGTGCGGTACAAATATCCTTTAACATTAACATTTACATAGGTCACTTAGCTGGGGGAGACCGTTGAGGTCTGAAACTACCATGTTCTCCACCTTAGGTTTGGGTTATACTCGGTAGGCAACTCTGAGGTCACTGAGTCAGGTGCAGCTTCGGCATGTATTTCAGTGGCCACTAGACCCTCCCCTGCAGGAGCAGGTGTCTCTGTTGACTCTGCATCTGTACTGGGTAGTACCGGAGGAGCCAGTCTTTTGCAGTTGTCAGCTGGAAGAGCCCCTAAACTTATGTTGCCAGGGCTGCTTCCCGAGTTGTCTCCTTTGCCCTAGAAGGTGTGACCATGGCAATGATTTTGGTATCAGGTATATCTATTCCCAGCAGGCAGTGTGCTGGAATGGCATCTTTAACAGAAATGCAAAGCTGCGAGATTTCCCCCTCCAACTGAACTCCACGATAGTCAATGGGCATTGGGTGAGACCATCAAATCCCTAAACTAGTCTGGGAAGTCCAGGGATGATCTGGTCCTCTCGCACCCGCTGTCGTTGGACAGCAGTGATACTCACAGCAGTATCACAAAGTGCTGGAGGTCTGCTCCTGTTAATGAACATATGGGGCCTCATTACGACCCTGGCGGAATGGGTTTTTACGGCGCCGTTCAACCCGTTCCGCCACATTACGAGGTCCCCTCGCGGGACACGTTAAGCACGCCTGGGAAAACCAGGCATGCATACCGGGTCCCGCAAGGGGAAGAGGGAGCAAACAAACGGACATCTCGTAATGGCCCGTTGTTTACTCCCTCTCCCATTCCCTGTCAGCCCTATGGGGGCTGAAATGGGAATGGGGATGAACCGTGTCCGTGTCCTCGAGTGAAGAATTACCGGGCCATCCGAACTCGGAATGGTCCGGTAAGTCCTCATTCCGAGGACACGGACACGGATGCGGTTTTGCCGGCAGCCATGCCGCAAATTGCGGCATGGCTACCGGCATAACTTGTAATGAGGGCCATGGTCTAAAAAGATCTCTGTATTCGCAGGAACTGGGCCTCATGGGAGAACTAGTACCTTCCCGCTCAAGGATGCTAGGGTGCATTCGACCAACCCCAGGCTGAGTGGAAAATAATAGTCTAAGGTGCCCACATTGACTATGAACTCTCCTTCTTCCTCCTCCATGAGCGGAGCGCTAACCAGGGCCGGCTTGGGTTTACACTTCCAGGATGAATTCCCTTTCTATGCCTCCGATCTATGCAGACAAGGTAGCCTTGAGGGGCTGTGAATGCCCCAGTTATAGGGGTGCCCTCACTTCTCCTTCCTGATGGAGCGGATGATGCAGGTAACTGGAATTTCCCCTCTAGTTTTTGGGCCCCTTTCTTAGCAAGATGGTGTGGACCTATGTCCTTACCTTCTTTAAATTTACTTTTCTCAACCCCCTTGTCATCTGGTTTGGATGAAATAGTGACTTCATTTTTCTGGATGAGAGTAGCCACAAACTGGTCGGCTGCCTTTGCAGGCTTCTGAGGGTCTGTGATTTCTTTTGTCCACTAGATGCTGGTGTAACTCCAACTCACATTGTTTAAATATGCTCTCACATGCTATCAGATTAAACATGCCCGTAAATGTGTCAACTTTGTTACCTGTGACCCAACCACACAGATATTTCCGTGATTAATGCTTAAACGCCTCAATGTTTTGACTCCCCCTTTTGGTGAGCTCTCTAAAGCTCTTGAGGTATTGTTCTGGGGTTTTGCAGAACTTTCTGGGGACGGCAGCCTTCAACTTGGAATAGATAGGCCACTCTTCAGGAGTCAACTGAATGATCACATCAGTTCCAACTGCCGGTAGACGGCTCATAAGGGCTGCACTCCACAACTACTCTTCCACCTCCTGGAGGCGGAAAGCTAAATCCAGCTTTTGGAACCAATTGAAAATGTCCTTCTGCTCCTCATACGGCTAGACTAAGTCCTTGGGGAGGTGGCGCTTAGGCTTTCCTTGGAAGCCACTGCTGGAGACGCTTCCTTCTCCACTGGAAGTTTTGCTGACATCCTTCTGAGCCTCAACCTCTATCATGCGCAGCATCACATAGTCCCTTTTCTTTTTTCTGCCAGGGCCTCTGTGGTTTTCTGTTTGTGTCCTGCTAGGGCTACTCTCTTCTGTTCCAGGAGGTAGAACCTATCAGCGTCAAGTCCAGTGAGAGGCTCTTGAGACCTAGTTGAAGCGTGGGAACCCATGGATGAGTGCAACTTGCGGTAGGCTTTTGACCTTTGGGAAACCATTGTGCCTGCCAGTGGCAGTAATGCTGAGAAGCGCCATCACTGTAACTCTTGTCACAGTTTCTATCCCCCCCAGGGGCATGGGCAACAGGACGAGGAGATCCAGCTCGCTGCTGGTCCCCAGAGAGCCCTCTATTTTCCCAGTGTTCTCAGAAGCTTGGAAGCATTATAACAGTTTGGCTTTCTTTTTATGTTTTTACATTTTATTTACATACTTGGCATTGCAAAGAATCACACAGATATATAGTACAGCTCATCAGAATGTGCATATTATCTCAACGTGCATTAAAACTACCAGTAGTCGATGGGCACTGTGCAGTCGGATTTTAGTAAGGCACGATACACTATCAAAGCGGAAATTTACATAGAGTTGCATCCAAATAACAGTATATATCAAGACTGCTCTGTATGTAGAGTAAGCAGATATGCTCTGAAAAATCATCAGATGTCTCTTGGTCGGCTAGCTGTGGGTAATACTGATATAAACAGTTCCTCTTGATTATTAGTCCAGAGCATATCTTTCATCCATTGCAGCGCCGGGGTGTGTCCACAGGCGCAGTATACATTGTTTGGCCAAGATATGATAAGGCCAAGGTTCAGAAATCTATGGGTGGTGGGGGACATTTTATCTAACAGACCAAACAAGCATATGACAGGGTCAGTCCGAATTTGCTATCGCCCAAGGTAGTACATATGTCTCTCCAGAATGTATAGCGCATGGGGCAGGACCACATGTGTAAATATGAGGCATTGTCATCTCCACATCTGGGACAGTTATCGCATTTTGTACAAACAGTCATAGCCTAGTAGGAGTGTAGATATACCCGTCAAGCACTTTTAATTGAATTAGACACAGTCTCGAGTTCATGGATATCTGACGCGTAAGTCGACACATTTTTTGCCACACTACATCCGTAATGTCCATATTCAGGTCTCTCACCCATTTATCCTGGGTATTGGATAGTGCGTCTGGAATATGGTTTAGGATCAATCTGCACAAGCTCGACACAATTTTCAGACAGCCTCTGCATGCATTATGCACGATAGGCAGGGAAGTACTATCGGATCTGCAGGTAATATTGGCCACAATCTCTGAAATGCTGCGTACAACCTGTAATATTGTAGCCAGAGAAGCACCTTGTGTTTAGGAGTAGCAAGCAAATCATGTTAATCTATGAAGCATCCATTGACATACATGTATCCCAATTTCATCACGCCCAGCATAGTCCAAATTGTCAATTATTGCTGCATCAGAGGTAAAGGGACAATTCCAGAGGCGAACATTGCAACAATATGGCACCGACCAGCTAGTGAGTTTCAGGATTTTCCTCCATGCAAAAAGTGTGGCCCCAACTAGATTGAATTGACACTAATTGGAGTAGCCATTAGTGAGTCTAAGGGATGGAATATCATTCAATCCAGCTGTGTCCTTCTCAATGAGTACATGACAGTACGTGGTGTCCTCAGTGTTCCAATATGTTGCATATTGTTTGTTTGTTTATTTATATTGCGCACCGAAGCCTGGGGTATCTGGGCGCATGACAGATTACACGGCTACTTAAGCAGAATACACAGAAAGAAGATAAACAGAATTATTTACAGCATTATATTACATCTGGGAAAATGACTTTACTGAGAATCCTTTTATATTGCGCTTGTGCCGCCAGACACTACAATCCGAAGTCTGGCGCCATGAAACCTCCCTTACCATATGGTTCACCAAGGCCGGACCGCCCCTGAATGCCACATGCACATCTGGAGAAAAGAGTCCAGTTCCTTGAAAAAATGACGCCGCGGCCACATCAGGAGATTCTGAAAAACGTACAATACTTTGGACACCACGACCATTTTCAGTATTTTGCCCGCTATTGAGATGAGGAGTCGAGCCCAACCTGCCAGTTTAGTTGACACATGAGCCATGTAGCTACCATATTTGCCACTATATAATATAGTTGGGTCTCTAGACACTATAACCCCTAGGTTTTTAGTTACACTCGAGGACCAGGTAAAATCCACTGCAGCCAGTGGCCTTTCAGTCGACATCATTAGCGGAAATAACTCAGACTTTTTATTAATACGAAGACCAGAAAGTTCACCAAAGTTAACACATCTTGCATAATGAGGCCCAGCTTATGGTGAGGGTTCCTGACAAATAGGACCACGTCGTCCACGTACAGAGAAATCATATCAGGAACACCTGCTATCCTAATACCCCTGCATGAGCGTTTATGGCATATAAGGTCTGCCAGAGGCTCCATAATTAAAGCGAACAGTAATGGGGAAAGCGGACACCCCTTTCAATCACAATAGGATCTGACGACATTCCCTTAGTGCAGACTCTGGCAGTCAGGCTAAGTAAGATACATTTAGGCTCAAACCCGGACTGTGTGAGAACAGTACACAGGTATTGCCACGAGACAGACTCAAAGACCTTCTGCATATCCAATGACGCTGCTACAACCCTTGCGTTTGAATCAACGTGTGCCACTATATTGAATAGCCATCGTAAATTGAGAGATGTCGGCTGCCCAGGAATGAAGCCAGAATGATCAGGGTGAATTATGTGTCTCATTACAGGCATCAACCGGTGGTAGACCAATACTTTAGCAAATAGGTTTATATCCGTATTAATCAGAGACAGAGGTCTAGATGACCCGCATTATTTCACTGGTTTGTCCGGCTTTAATAGCACTGTGATAATCGCTTCATGCATGGGAGCAGTTGCGTGCTTAAGGCTTCTCTCCAGACCTCAGGGAGATGAGGTCCTAAAGTGAGCTTGAGGTGTTTATAGAATTCTGCACTCAGGCCATCCGAGCCAGGCGCCCCATCACACAGTTCACCTCATCAATAGTGAAAGGTAGGTCAAGGTGATTGCAGGTATCTCGCGATAGACGTGTTATGGGGGAGTTCATTTCAAAATTCCACCACATCAGTTGTAGTGCATGTATCTGCCTGCACTTACAATGCTGCATAAAAGTCACGGAATACTGTGTTTATCTCTCTACTTGTATGGATGGTACGCCCCTCTGCATTAATAATCGCTATACAGCCACTTATTTTGTCTTGCTCCAGCACCTTTGCTAGCATTCTACCAGGGCATACCCTTTCACCGTAGCGCCTCTCGGTAGCTGGAGCTCCAAAGAACTTCTCCTCCCTGTCTGCATTTCGACAGAATTCATCTATTGCCTCCTTGACCCTGGCATATGATGAAGGGGAGAGAGCGGCAGCCTTCAAGCTCTAATTTATACATTGTCGAATGTCCTTCCTGATTGTTTTTAAAACCCTGAATTCAGTTGCCGTGGAGATGACCCTAATGGAAACCTTAAAGGCATGACACTGGAAAAGTGTGAACCGTGCCCATGTCATTTTTCAAGAAAGGTTTAATATTGTCATGCTCGTTAGCTTCAAAGAGAATGTATTCAAGCGCCTGGGGCTTGAATTTCCAGGAAAAGGTATAGAGTAGGTTGGTTACAAAGCCTCAGGGTCAATATAACCAGTGAGTGGTTGGAGTAAGTTCTAGGAAGTATCTCTACTGAGGTTACACCAGACATGAGAGTGGTGGCGCCAGCCACAAGCCTATCCTTCAAAACGAATCATGTACTGAGGGGTAAAATGTGTAGTTTTGTGTATATTGATGAAGCGTGCACCATGCATCAAGAACTGGCAACCTTTGCAATCCCTCTAAAACCATGTGGGCTTCTTTAGACATTTCCCTCGGAAGTGGAATTAGATCGGTCTACCATCACATCTAACATAATGTTTAAGTCTCCCCCTCATAATATGTGAGCCAGTGGGTAGGTATCAGATATGTCTATCACTGTAGCAAAGAGTTGCGGATCATCTGTGTTGAGGTATAAGTTTTGCCTAGCAGAGCTTGCTACCCATTAATCTACTGCAAACCACTGCATACCGTCCTAAGGGGGTCAATATGTGATCTTCTATGCTGAAAGATAAAGGATTTATGTATGACTCTCAATACCCCTCTCGTGTGACAGGAATATGACGTGTAGTAATTGTGTTGACCCCATGATTTAGCAAACACAGCGCCTAGACTATCCAATGCATATGTTTCTTGTAGGAAAAGTAGTTTAACCGCACGTCGCTCCGTATGTGGAAGTAACATCCGCATTTTAGGGGGTAATTCATAGAAATCAGCGCACAAGTGGCACACGCGGCTGGCGCACACTGTGCGGTGCAAATCCCTGCACCAGCCGCGTGCGCCAAAACCCATTTCCGCGCACAGCGTATTCATGGATACCAGCTACCAAAACCAGCCGTGGCGCACAGTGGCGCAGCGACCCTGCAGCAGCGCCAGTTACGCCCCCAAGAACACCTCTTGCGCAGGGAAAAGCCATCAAAATCCCCAATCCAGCGCAAAGGGCTGCGCTAACCCTGTACCAGCACGGCAAGCGGGCTACGTGTATCACTAGGGTGTGCGGGAAGTACCTCACGTCATTTCAGCTGGGTACGTGCATTTCAGGGGTGCGCGGGAAGTTCCACACGCGAATGTCCTGGCTACGTGTATTTCGGGGTGCGCAGGAAGTTTCACACGCGATATCAGCAGGGTACGTGTATTCCAGGGGTGCGCGGGAAGTTCCACACGCGAATGTCCTGGCTACGTGTATTTCGGGGTGCGCGGGAAGTTTCACACGCGATATCAGCAGGGTACGTGTATTCCAGGGGTGCGCGGGAAGTTCCACACGGGAATGTCCAGGCCACGTGTATTTCGGGGTGCGCGGGAAGTCTCACACGCGATATCAGCAGGGTACGTGTATTCCAGGGGTGCGCGGGAAGTCCCACACGCGATTTCAGCAGGGTACGTGTATTACAGGGGTGCGCTTGAAGTTCCACACGCGATTCCATCAGGGTACGTGTACATCAGGGGTGCGCGGGAATTTTCACATGTGAATTCAGCAGGGTACGTGTATATCAGGGGTGCGCGGGAAGTTCCACATGCGAATGTCCCGGCTATGTGTATTTCGGGGTGCGCGGGAAGTTTCACACACGATATCAGCAGGGTACATGCATATCAGGGGTGCGCGGGAAGTTCCACACGCGAATGTCCTGACTACGTGTATTTCGGGGTGCGCGGGAAGTTTCACACGCGATATCAGCAGGGTATGTGTATTCCAGGTGTGCGTGGGAAGTCACACACGCGAAGTAAGCAGGGTACGTGTATTCTAGGGGTGCGCAGGAAGTTCCACACGCGATTTCAGCAGGGTACGTGTATCACAGGGGTGCGCTTGAAGTTCCACACGCGATTCCATCAGGGTACGTGTATTACAGGGGTGCGCGGGGAGCACCACACGTGAATTGCACGTGTGGGTCCTCCCAGGTGTTCCCTCTACACCCTCAACGGCCCCTGCAGGTGGCTCACACCACAGGGGCCTACCCTGCACATGTCCTGCAGGCACCCCATCCACCATGGCCATGCCCCCCAGCCAACCCACATGTCAACTTGCACTACTGCCCACCAACGCATGTCCCCCTGCACCCCCAGCCACCAGGGGCACCCTCCACCAGGCCCCCACCCATGTCTCCCACCACCCCCAGCCCCCAGCAGTGCAGGGGCACCCTCCACCAGGCTCCCACCCATGTCTCCCACCACTCCCACCCCCCAGCAGTGCAGGGGCACCCTCCACCAGGCCCCCACCCATGTTCCCCACCACCCCCACCCCCCAGCACTGTGGGGTACCTGCCAGCAGGCCCCCACCCATGTCCAACTCATGTTCCCCACCACCCCCACCCCCCAGCACTGTGGGGCACCTGCCAGCAGGCCCCCACCCATGTCCAACTCATGTTCCCCACCACCCCCACCCCCCAGCACTGTGGGGCACCTGCCAGCAGGCCCCCACCCATGTCCAACTCATGTTCCCCACCACCCCACCCCCCAGCAGTGCAGGGGCACCCTCCACCAGGCCCCCACCCATGTCCAACTCATGTTCCCCACCACCCCCACCCCCCAGCACTGTGGGGCACCTGCCAGCAGGCCCCCACCCATGTCCAACTCATGTTCCCCACCACCCCCACACCCAGCAGTGCAGGGGCACCCTCCACCAGGCCCCCACCCATGTCCAACTCATGTTCCCCACCACCCCCACCCCCCAGCACTGTGGGGCACCTGCCAGCAGGCCCCCACCCATGTCCAACTCATGTTCCCCACCACCCCCACCCCCCAGCACTGTGGGGCACCTGCCAGCAGGCCCCAACTCATGTTCCCCAGCCAACATGTCATCACAATCTAGATCCCTGGTCCCTATGGTCAGCCTCCAAATGCAAAACACCCACCCGAGTATTGCATCCACCCACTCATAATTGGCAATTACATGACAGAACACCAATTGCAAGTTTCGAAACAAACACATGTCCCTCACATACACCCAATGGGTGTCAGTGAATGTCAAAACCCATATCATGAGATGCATGAAACCAATGAGATGATACTACACATTGAAGTTCGATAAAAAAATATGTATTAAAGGAAACATAGATAGAATCAAAAATAAAGAAACAGAAATGGGAATGTACAAAAATGAAAAGAAGCATGTCTGTGAAAAAAAGCAAAACCAAAAATCATAATCCAAAGTAATGGTGTCCAAAGTCACTGTCCACAAAAGAAAATCCAATGGGTAATAATAATTGAAAGCCATTGCTCCATGGGTAAATTGTGAAAGAAAAATAAAATCCAACAGTGAACTATGTACAGATGAACAAGCCAGGGTCCATTATCCCAACAAAAGAAATGAAACCTATCTAACAACACTAACTAATAAAATAAACTATATACAAAAATGTGGCCAATGTCCAAAAGGTCCAAAATAAATCAAAAAACAAAGGAAACCTAACACTACCTACATAACTATGTACAAGGGCAGCGGGCTAGTCTGACGGCTCACTTTTGGATGTCCCGGGCCAGGGCATCATCGAACTCCTGCTCAATGTCCCGGAGGCGGTCCTCCTCCATGGCCCCGAGGGTCCGCAGGGCCGTTGACGTGTCCACCTCCAACCCCCTGCGGATTGCCTCGAGGCACTCGGCCCGCCTCAGGGCCCTCTGCATGGAGTTCTCCGCCCTGACCATTGTGAGCCGTGCCTCTTCCGCCTGCTGCCGCTCCGCATCTATGGCGTGGCCCAACCACTGCCACACGGAAGACACTCTCTGTGCTGGGTCCTCCTGCCCTCCGGCCGATGCCTGCCCATCCGATGTTGAAGGCCCCGAGCCTTCATGGCTCCCACCACGTTGCTGCTGCTGCTGTGCGTCTGCCCGTGCACTGCCACCTGCTGCCTGCACATCCTCCGCCGGCTGGGGTGCAGTCGTTGATGTGGCCACCCCTGCTGGACGTCCGACTCCCGACTGTGGCAGGGATGCCTCCTCCACCAGCCTGGCCGCACCGTCAGAGGCAGCTCCACAGGGCACCCAGGTGACTGATGGGTGGGAAGATGGCACGGAGGACGACTGGCGCGTAGGGGGTTCAGTTGAGGAGGGGGTCGTAGCAAGCCCCATCAAATGGAGGAATCCGGCCTGGGTGACCTGTCCCAGCAGGCTGACGTGGTCAACAAGCCATTCGAGATGACGTGCAGTCTCCTCATGAAAAGACTGCAGGTCACCTCGCATGGCCCGTTGACGCAACGCCACACCAGTCAGGACAGGCTCAACCCAGACCCGGATAGCCACGTCTGCAGGCAGAGGAAGGCCGGTTGTCGTTTGCTCATCCCCTGCCTGAAAACGGGTCTGGACGTAGGTATCCCTGCTGGTGCAAGATGATGCAGGGACAGGATCAGGGACAGAATCAGGGACAGGATTGCACACAGGCACCTCCGCGGCGGCCTGTGCTGCCTCCTGTCCCTGTTGCTTGCACAGCCTCCTCCTCCACCAAACCCCCCACCAACCTGGATGACTCCGTGCCATCTTCCCCCGTTGGGCCCTGTGGGGTCCCAGCTGCCCCTTCTGCTGCCGAGGAGTCCAACTCCAACCTCCGCCTCTTGGACCTCCTCCCGGCAGCTGCGGCCTGGGACGCGGCACCGGACTTCGCACTCCCCGACGAGATGACAACATGGGAGGGGAGCCGGGCCTTGCGTCTCCAGCTGGCGGTGGGATCCCCGCCGCTGTGCTCCACAGCACCTTCTCCGCCCTCTTCATCAGTTGACGCTGCAGACAGGGAGAAGTAAAACACAGGCATCAGGGCACTGTACAATGGACATATTCACACATGACGGTTGTACATGAGTGGCATTGGCAAACCTCAGACATGCCATCACAATCCCCAACACACATGTCATTTCAACTCGCACACATGAGCCATACCACAGCCATATCGCAACTGCCAGCACCACCAATACCCATACAACAGCATGAGCAGGCAAAGCTGAGCCAGACATCACATGCAACACAGGAAGTGCACCACACATGTACACACACCACCACACTTGCATGCATGTGTACACCTCTGCCAAGTGTCGCAGTGTTCAGATGGGCATCCATGTCACAACTGCCAATCAGGCTTCCACATCTGGCTGTCACATGCATCCATGTTGCATCACTGTTGCACCCTTGTCAAATACACACAAATGTACATGTACACAGTGCTGATACATGCAGCTGAAAACAACATACATGCGTGGCATCACAGACATGTCTACTTACATACACATTCATCCAAACATGTGTGCCCACACAACTGCATTTGGCATGCAAGCCTACACACACAAGCACCATCCATGTCTCACACATTACAGCCCTCGCATGTGTTAGCCCCACCGCCCTGTACACCCCCACCCATACTCGACCCCATACAAACAGATGCGCAACCTGCACACTACTGAAACATCACCACACGCACAGCTCACAATCAGGATGCATGTACACTTACCGCTCGACTCCAGACGGGTCTGCCTCTCAAGGACTTGGACATGGAGCGCTGGGGATATGCGTTCCAGGACCCTCATCTGATCTTCCGTCAAGTGGCCCCGGCGCCCCTTGGCATCCGCTGCCTTCAAGAGGCGCCGGGCCTTGTTCAGGGTCCTGCACCTGAAGTCCTCCCAGCGCTTCTTGCCATGTTGGAAGTCGCGGACTGCCACCCCCTCCGCGTTGATGGCAGTCATGATGTCAGTCCAGATCCGAGTCCGTCCTTCCTTGTCGGCGCGGGAACCTCCGAAGAGGGCATCATACTGCCCCAGGACTTGCTCCACCAGGACACCAACTTCGGTGGGACTGAAGCTGGTGCCCCTCTGCCTCTCTGGCCGGGGGTTGTCAGTGGTGCCAGATGTTGCAGTGCCCGACATGACAACCCCAGAGGCAGGAGTGGGTGGGCAACTGGGTCCTGGGGCTGTGCTGTGGAGCGATGGAATCCCAGTCGGGAGTCTTCGGTTCCAGCAGGGGTGGTCACAGCAACAGCACCCCTGGCTGATGTGCAGGCAGCAAATGGCAGGGCACGTGGGCAGCAGGCAGTCAGGCAGCAGCAGATGGCAGGTGGGAGCGTGCTTGGGGCTCTGGGGGGCAGTAGTTCGGCCTTCTGGGCAGGAGCGTGGTCTTCCGTGTGCTTACGCGTGGCCAGCTTGATACAGAGTGATTTGGCACGTGAAAATTCAGCACGTCAGCGTGTAATTCGAGGAAAGGCCCTTAGCGCGTAAGCGCGTCTGCATGCATACGCAATTTCATTGGACAGAAGACCCCTGAAGCGCAAGCGCCCCTGTGACGTGACGCGCACAGGCGTGCATGGGTATTTCAGCGTGCGTGAAAAACTGCACGTCCGCGTGTAATACGAGGAAAGGGCCCAGGCGCGTAAGTGACGTGACGCACGCGTGCGTTTCCCTCAGCACGGGTTAAAGGTGAGCGGGCCCAGCAGTTCGCTGTACCTGCCTTTCGTGGAGACTGACGTGTGTTGCTGCTTCCTGTTGTTTCGCGCGCCATCACAACTTCACAGCTATCAAGGACGTATCTCTTCTATGCATCGCGCTAGTCAGACGGTGAGTCGCACACGCTCTTTTTCCCACTGCGGGTGCCCGTGTGTATCGCACCCATTTTCGATGTCATAGTAGCCTGCGTGTCCCATGCGTACGCGTTATTCGTGTTACTGGGTGCCACCGCGTACTGCGGGAGGTTGAATCCACGCACGTAGGCTGCAGGGTTGCGTGCACGGTTTTACTGCAGTTTTGGGGTGCCTGAGCGTTGTGTGACCCGTCACCACATCACCGGGGTCACATACAGCCTTGCAGGTGCAGGGGGGCTGTTAACATCTTGCTTCCCACCCCCTTCACCCCAATTGCCCAGGTCAATTGTGGTGTATACTTCCCATTGGCACCACTCCATCTGTCCCAGCACTACTACATCAGTGCCATGGTTGGGAGGCCACCAAAGGTGAGGGGCGCCTCAGCTCGGCGTCCTCCTCGTGGCGGGCGGGGTCGGGGACGTGGCCGTGGTGACCAGGGAGTAGGGGGACTCCAGGGTGTCCAGGGCGGCCACAGAGGGGGAAGAGGCAGGGGTGCGCCACTTGAGCACAATGTTGTGCCATGTGTCGGTGCAGTCATGCCACCACCCCCTGTGGTTCCGGGGGATGCAGCTCCTGCATCTGGCACTGGCACCCATTTGACCCGGCAGTCCGTTCCATCGACTGCCACGGGCCCAAGGGTAGTGGTAGCTTCAGGTGCAGCTGTGGACACCGCCACCCAGGCTCGGGGTCTGCCAGCGCAGGCTGCGTTGGCACTTGAAGAGCCCTTGGTAGATCTCCAACAGGCCAGGGGGGAAACCATAGGGGCAGGCCGGGCTGCTCAGGCCAAGACACGTGTCCCTGGGGCAGTCATGTCATCTGCTGGCCTGAACAGCCGGGTGTTGGCAAGTGCAGGGGCAGATGCACCCAACAGCACCCCGGTTGTGAGTCTGCCAACCAAGAGCGTTGCGGTCAATGACCCTGCCACAGCTGATGTTGCTGTGCAGGGTCCCTTAGTGGGCACCCAGCTGCCACTGACACAAGTCAGGCCTTTGGTCATCCCTCCACCTGCCACTCCCTTGGCTCAATCCACCGAACCCACTGGCCATACTGGTCAGGGCGGCATTAGCCAGCCAGGGTCTGCGCCACAGTCCAAGAGGAGGAAGGTTGCACCTGCAGCGCAGGCTGGGACCCCACACACAGCCACGACCTCCTGCACGTCGAGGAAGAAGCCTTTCTGTAAGCAGGAACTGGACTTCCTCGTGGACTACGTGCGGGGCCACAGCCGTGACATGCTAGTAAGTGCCAATAGTCAGACTACGGCTGCCAACGTGACACCCACTGGAAGCATGTTGTGGAACGTGTCAGTTCATTCGGCCATGAGGTGCGCACGGCGCAAGAGTGCAAAAAGTGTTGGAATGACATCAAACGCAGTACTAAAGCTAAGCGTGCCTCTAATTACAACTTGACTCTGGTGACTGGCGGTGGGCCTGCACCAGAGGAGGAACAGCTCACTCTGCATGAGGCTCTTGTTGCGGAGTTCATACCACCTGAATTGGTCGAAGGAGTGGGAGAGATGCTGGACTTTGATGCGCAGTCCAGTGAGTGTTGATGCGTGTTTGTTGAGGACGTGTGTGTTTCACTTGTGGGATGTGTTGTGCATGATTGCCGCTACATGTGACGTGTACATGGTTCTGATGTGTAAGTAATGCAATGCTTCCGTCATGCATGTCTCCTCTGCCTGCATGCGGGGACTCCATGTAGGCATGCTCCCTTGCCCCTCCTCCGCCACTCTGCACCCCAGTTCCACCTTTGCACTGGTCTGCTTCAATCTTGCCAATTTGTACTTTCTTGTTCACGTGTCCTGTGTATATGCTAACTTCCAGCGTAGAATCTGCCAGACATATGCCGTGTGGTACAGCCTTAGTACTCGATGCAGGGTATCTCACTTGTACTGTGCATAGGTCAGATGTCCCGCAGGGACATGAGTGCCCATTCATGCTCCATGTGCATTGCACGCATGCCCCTATGTGTCCTTGACTGGATGATCACTGTAATACAAGTCCTTGGTTACATACATTGCCTGGCATCTCATCAGCCTTCCCATGTCAACTGTGGCTCAGTCCTGCGTTGCACACATGTTTAGGGTCTGACAATCTGTGTGGCTCACAGGCCTCAGCCTGTTCAATGGCCAATGACTCTGTCCAACTGTTGTTGTGTCTTCTTCACACGTGGGCGGCCTCCAGAGTTTTCATCATGTGTCCTGCTTACTGTCCCAGCATCATTTGCAGTGTTGTCACTTGAATCACATTAAGCTGTCGATGCCAGTCAACACTGCCTGTCAATACACAGGTGTATGGTCAGCCTTTTGATACCATGCTAGGCATCCCTGCTTTGGTACTGGGGTGGAGGGGTGCTTGGCTTCTAGATATGGTACACATTGAATGCACAATGCACGTGATGTCTGAATTTGACATTGCACTGCCTTCACATTTCCTGGCACACACCATGGAGTCCTTGTACATGTAGGTAGTGAGTGGCGTACAAATTTTCTGCACTGCATAGACCCACTTCCATGGAAACTGCCACCTTTCAACAGGTCTGATCACAGAAGCTATTCAAAGTTGACCCAGCATGCATGCCAGGTTATATGTTGTGTGTCACATGTCTGCCGGATGCGTTTGCTGTCGGTGTGTGTGTGTTGTGTGCTTCTGACATGTGTAATGACCTTTTTTCTCTCTATTTTTCAGGTGATGAGTCAATGGAGGCGGAGGATGGTGTTGTCATGCCAGACACAGGGTTGTTACCACCACATCAACCCGGCACTAGTGGGGGTCGTGGGGTGGTAGGCCACAAAAACCCCCAAGTGCTGCAGTCCATCTTGTCTTTGGCTGCCTATGAGTCCAGCCTTGATGACGACTCTGACGTCCATGTTGAGTTGGATGAGCATCAAGTCCATGTGTCAGGGGTGAGTGATTCTGATGTGGACACTCCTCTGTCTGCGACCCCTGCACTGAGGGATCAGACAGTCTTGGTTCCTCCGCCCGTGGTGGATCGGGACGCAGGGTCACCCTCCACACCAGTCACTGATGTGCCTGGGACATCACGTCGACGGGGGCATGTAGTCGTGCAGCCGCAGGCGGTGCCAACACAGCGAGGACCCCCGGTCCTTGGGTCCCGCAGGGGTCAAGCCCGGCAACGCGGTCGCCGTGCGCAACCGCAGTATACTGAGTGGGTGCAAGACATGACTGCCAATTCCGAACGGCAGGGGGCAGCAATGGAGAACATCGCTGAGAGCATGGAGCGTGTGGCCCGATCTGTGCTCCCCCCTGCTAGGCAGATGCTTCTCCAGCAGCAGGCGGCACGGTCCACGGCCCGCTCGCTCAGGCTGGGCATGGCGGCCTCAGACAGGGCACGCCAGGCAGAAATGTCATCTCTGCGTCAAGCAATTGCTGCTCACACAGAGGCGCACATGGATGCCTTGAGGGAGGAGTATGCTTCCCTCAGATCCACTCTGGGTGTCCTTATGATGTCCCAGAGGCAGCAGGCAGAGGAGAGGTTTGCACAGCTTGAGCGTACCATCTCGGCTGAGCTACAGGCTTGCCGGGAGGTGCAGCGGTTGTCCAGCCAGGCCTTGCAGGAGGAACTCCGTGTTACACGTGCTACCTTGCAAGAGGAAGCACGTGTATCACGTGAGGTTCTGCATGCAGACCTACGTCACATCGCCACACAGAACCAGGCTCACCCATCCGGCAGAGTTGCTGCCGAGGAGGGGCAAGCTGCGGCTAGGCGTGGCCAGGCTACTGTGCCACGTCCTCCTTTCCAGGATGAGCCAGACTCGGACGACCATCTATCTCCCACATAGGTCGGGCTGTGCAGGTGTTGAGCCCATGGAGGTTTTTTTTGGCTCAGCATCATCGCATGTGGATGTTGAGCAGCACCCTATACCTCCCCCCTCCTGGGTGCCTCCCCTCCCCCCCGGGTCGTATGTGGCTATTTTTGATTTTTCTTTTAGTTTAGTTAGTTAAGTTTCTGTTTGTAGTTAGTTTAATTAGGTAATGTAGGTTTTCCATTATTAGCGTAATTAGTTAATAGTTGATTTAGTTTAAAATTGATTGTCTATTGTGCTTTCATGTAACGGTGCGGTGCTTTGTTGCTTTTGAAGGCATCCACTGTCTGTTCCAGCTGGGCCCTTCAGGCTTGTCTTGTGTATGTGTTTGCTGCTTGGGGTCCTTGACTCACATATGCCACTCCTGCCTCCCTTATCCATGGGCTCGCAAGGATGGTTCGGTGTTACAGACTTTTACACAAGAGCTTTGGACTGTCATATCTGTGGCATGTCTGGTGCTGTGTGACTTGTGTTTACACCCCTAGTGGGGATGATTTTGGTGTTATTGTCCACTGTTCAGCTTTTGCTAGATGGGGTGTGTCATGATTAATGTGTACATTAATTGCTATGCATTGTGTAGTATGTTTCTTATCTTTACTGTACACGTGCTTGTTGCAATTCATGCTGTAGATAGTGTTCCACACTTTGGATGTGAAAGATGGACTGATGGTGTGATTTATGATGTGACTCTCTGACATGGTCAAGTAATGAGATGCCTGATGAGACACACACAGATGACTTTGAAGCATTAATCATGTGTTTCATGCCCTTTCTGCAGGGGGATGAGCCTCCAGAGCACCTTTGCCAGCAGACATGGCCCATTGGACGACGGAATTCTGGACACGTTTGTTGGTGCCCAAATGCACATGTGTGTACAAACAGAGGCACAGGGATTGCAGACCTACATCCTAGAACTGCTGACGTGTTCCAAGGAACTCCAGGCAAGGTGAGCAGCACAGGAGCACAGGGGGGCCACAACACAGCAAAGCTTGCACCAGGCGAGTTGCACATGCAGGCTTAGTCACAGCACTGAGGGTGAGCTTAGACGAATATTGGTGTTGAAGCACACAATGCAGCTCACATGTGTTGGTGGACTGATGGCTGTTGATTGTAAGGTTGTCCGGGACACATGCAGGGGCAGTGGCACATACCCTCCGGTACACCAAGGTCCATTGAGGCACTTGTATCAACCATGTAGCCTTCCGAGACATGGAAAGGGGCAGCTCACAGGGACATACAGCAAGGGACGTACTCGGGTGCAGTGCATATCATTTCCATGTACTTTATGATAAATGCACTGCCAACTTTGTTTCGGTCATGGTGGTACGCAACTTGCTCAGAAGTCATGGCTTGCTCTATGGGTCTGTCTGCTTACCCAGGGAACATTGCATGTTGTGTGAATTGTGACACATTGATGTTCCATTTGCCACGCACCCACCGGCGGCTGACTTACTGCATTGACTGTGTATGACCCGTCACAGGGGTGATGTTATATATGGGTACGAAGCATCTACACCAGATTATCTGTTTGGAGAGTAGTTTGTTGCTATGGGGCATGTTTGGTGTTGTGTTTTTGTGTAATTGGCACGTACAGGTTGTTGACTGTGGCTCTCTTTGCAGCATTGCAGTGCTCCTGTAACCGGACCTGAGAGTGCGCAGGCAGGAGGCCAGCACTCAAAACCAGAGCTAAGTGTCTTGTTGTTTTTCTTTCAAACTGCTCTGCATAGGCTTTCTGGGGAGTGTACTAATGAATGGATGTATGTGTGGTTCAATTTGGTATGTTTTTTCCCCCTAATCACCCGGAATCCTATGCAATTTTGAACCCTGTACCCTCTACCCGGTGTTCCTGCTTCCCGTACCTATCCAAGCAACGTTCCCTAACCCACTTTCCCCGCTGGGGTTGCGGATGCCTGTGTAAGCCCCGAACTTGCAGGCGCCAAAACCCTAGAGGGGGTGGTTGGTTCGTACCACTCCTAAGCCTGGACTACAGAAGGCCAGGACAATGACGTCCAAGTTTGTTTGGATTGGGTATGTGTTTATGCAGGTAGTACATTTTCGTGCATTCCCTAGTTTCATGTGTCATTCCTCCTCCCCTCTCCTGCCACTCATTCCAGTCATCCAGTGTGTCAACACCTGTCCCGACTGCATATCCCTGAACCTCCTTCCCCACCAGGGTCTCAGGGGCCTGTGTGAGTTTGACCTTGCAGGCACCCGAACACGGTGGGGGTGGTTGTTTCGTGACACTCCCGCGCCTGTACACGGGACCTGTGACAGTACACATCCGTTCATGGTGCATCATCCTATGTCATGTACCACACATGGTTCACATCCTGTTGTGACATTGTTTTACTGTGCTACCTTGGTTGTTGCATCATTGTGGTAGTACTTGGCCTTTGTGAGGTACTGCTACGTCAAGTCATCTACTGGAGGGTGTTCTGGTTCGTTTTTCTGGCTTGGATTTTGTGATTTTGGAAATGAGTGTGGATTATGAGGGTGCAGGCACCTTTTTACACACAAGGTGGGAGATGGTGACGAAGGGTAAAGGTGATCCTGTGGCCAGGTGGAATTGAGGTTTGAAGGCTCCATGACCCAGGTGCAGTTGTTCAGTGGGTCATGGTCATTTGTGAGGGAGGGGGGGTTGTTGTTGATAGTTGCCTTGCCCTGCAGTGTGGTGGGAACTCTGACATTGTAATGGTGGTATCCTATGTACATGTTGTGTTCTGCTGATCAATGCCTGTTCATGTGTTGTGTTTACCTTTCAGGTGCGAGGGGATAGTTGTGGTTTGACATGCTGGGGTGTACACATGGTGAATGTTCACATGTGATGTGTAGAGAACACTGATGGTCACTTGAGTGCACATGCATATGTGGAGTGCATGTCCTTGCAGAACCACACACTTGCACTCTGGTGCACTACATGTACTCCCACCCTTGCATATCCACGTGTACACTGTTTGCCTTCTGGTGCCCACTGTGTCCCTGCAGCACATGTTCTGTGACCAATTATGGATCCTGTACATGCCTAATTTGCTGTTTGATGTGGTCTGTCACTTAGATGTAATGCTCAGGGTGTGCATCACACACAATGGCTGTTCACTGTGCTGTGCGCTGAGGAGTATGTTGCAGGAGTAGGACACAGCACACAGAAGCTGCAGTGTTGATTTTGCAATGCACAATGTGCATGTAGACAAGCATTCATTGTTATGTTATGTCTACAACTCTTGTAATGCATTTGGAAATGACTTATTTTGGGTGGGAGGTTGTTGGTCTGTCATTTCATCTGATTCCAGGTCAGGCATCATTGTCTGATGCCACTGTAGATTTTGGACATGGCAATGTGTACCTTATTGTTACTGTGTTGGTGTATGGGTATTGCTTGCCATGGCATGTTGTGGTTTGGGAGGGTTTGAGTGACATGACAGTGATGGCCATGGCCTGTTTTGCAGGTGTTTGTGATGCACACCTTGCATGTCAGGGTCATCCGCTTCTCAGAGCAACTAGCTGTGGGTAGATCTCTCTCCGCGGCAGGGCCCTCCCTCTGGAACAGCCTTCCTGCCTCACTTGAACTTGAGGGGAACCATCTCCGGTTCGGGAAGCACCTCAAGACCTTCCTCTTTGCGTCTGCTTTCTCTCTGCCTCTCCCTTGCGGAATTCTTCACTGGAACTGCACTGGAGATGCAACTGGGCCACTCTCACCGACCTCGGTCCCTGGCCCAGCCACTCTCTACTTGCACTGCCTCCCTGGCAACCCCTGCACTGCGGTACTGTCTCTCTATCCCTACAGCCCCCCCTTCCCAGCACTTGTCTGCACTTACGTTTGCAGTTGCCACCAGCCGACCTATGTATTTGTTTTTTGGTCTACTTCCCCTGTACTGCACTCCCCATGTCATGATCTCTGCTTCCAAAAGGTCAGGGTTTTCCCAACTCCCTTGGAAGCAGATCCATAACCCAGGTTCCGAGTGCCAACCAGTCCCAATTGGGACCTTTTGGACCCAGTCCTGGCGCCAGTGGCACCAGGCTCATAAATATGCCCAGTCCCAGCGCTGGAAGCGCCGGGCTCATAATGCTTGGGTGGACTTACCTGCAGCAGACCATGCTGCTTACTTGCCTGCCAGTTGAGCCTCTGATCCTCTTCTGTTTGGAACTACTTTTCCTGTTGGGTGGGGCAGGAGCCACTCCCTAGATTCAGAACACTGGAACTCTTCTGGAAAGTAGGAACTCTTTTCTTACCTAGGCGTGGCTGTGGAAGGAGACACCTAAGCACTACAGGAGGCTATTTAAACCACACCCGATGGATGAATCTTGCTTTGCGTTATTCTGCATCCTCTGCAGCAGAACGCTCATCGTGTCTTCTGCATCTGATCCTGGGCCTAAGGAAAAAGGCTTACCATCCTGAATCCAGTCTTCAGCAACACCTATAAAGACAAGAAAGAACAGGTTAGCATTACGGTCTTCAGTGACAGCTCTTCACTTACCTGGTCCATCGGCTGTCACCAACGCCTCGCGCTGCATTCCGGCATCTGAAAGACAAAGGCTTACCTACTCTTCGTGCGCTCCGGAGGTCTTCACACTGCATTCCGGCATCTGAAAGACAAAAGCTTACCAACTCTTCGCACGCTCCGGAGGCCTTCGGCGCTGCATCCCGCATCTGAAAGACAAAACAAGGTGCGTTTAAAGACATTGGGGAACTTTAATACTCACGTGCCATTACTCCTTTCCACATCTAACCCAGTGGGTATTCCGGCACCCTGCAGCCGCTCCGAACTTGTACCTGCAAAATAAAAAGACAGTTAGAGCGCATCGTGAAGCAGGCAACAAGCGCTTACTTACGTGCTTCCAGGCGCTTCTATTCATCACACGGGCTCCATCTTCAACTCACTTCAGCCCGTCATTCGCCATCGCCGGAACCCTGCAAAACAAGAAACATCATTACTAAAGACTTTAAAGACTTTAGAATTACTCGAAACTTACCGTTCGTGCAGTAAACGACGGACAGCAGTCCTCTAAAGTCAAGAGGCCTGCTCCCCTTATCCAGTGAAGAAACTGGTTACAGCACCCTGCCCCGAGGCAGATGGAGAGCACGGCGTTCACTTACCTAAGGTGAGAGCGTTAACCTTTGGGGTTCTACAGGAGAAGAGAAAGGGAAGAAGAGAGAGACATTCAATAACCCAGTTCCTTAATCCCATATTTTCTATCTGCAGACATCTTACCCTTCGAGTCAGACATACAGTGCACAGAGGTCCAGCCCAAAGAGCCAGCCGTGTGTTACACATCACCTTTGAAGATACGGTATACGCCCAGTCAAGACCGGCGCCTCTACGGGAATCAGGTGAGCGTTACAGAACGCAAAGCCTACCACAAAACTCCCATCCAGGCGCTATGGAAACCTCGGATACCGACCAGCTAGCCCAGTTACTTGGGGAACTAAGGGCAGAAGTGCATGCAGCCCGTCAGGAAACGAACGCTCTAAGAAGGGAACTGATTATTTCCAAGGAGCGAACAGATGATCTCGCTAGACAATTGCTACAGTCACAAGCCGGACAGACCCCGTTACCCGCATCTGGGGGAAATCTTCCTTCTACATCCTCTATGAATCCAGTGCAGATCAACCTACCTGGGAATGTACCTCCGGCTCCGCCCGAACGATTTTCTGGTGCCCCAAAGAGGTTTGCAGTATTTATCAATCAGTGCCGGTTGCATTTCTTATGCCGGCCAGCAGCCTTTCCAACTGATCAAGCTAAAGAAGCTTTCGTGCTTTCGTACCTTAGTGGCAATGCGGCAGACTGGTCGATCCCTCTAGTAAATCAAGATGATCCGGTCCTCCATGATTTTCAAGCTTTTCAGCTCAGTATGGAAAAACTGTTCGCAAGACATTCACAGGGGCAGGCCTTGGACAATGAGCTTCTTTCGTTGCGACAAGGTAATCAAGACCTTTTGGCTTATATTGCGTCTTTCAACAGACTGATAGTGGAAACTCAATGGCCTGAGGACAAAAGGATTACGCTGTTTTATAGAGGTCTACGTGGAGAGCTCAAAGATGTGTTAGCCCAAGTAGTGAATCCCCCACAAGATTGTTCGGACTATATAGACTTAGTCGTTCAAATAGATCACAGACTGCAGAACAGGAAGGCCGATCGTTCCAAGTTTGATGCTCGAGTATTTTCCAAACCGCCAACTCCTTCCAAAGGAGTAGACTCCGGGGAACCCATGCAAATAGGGGGTCTGAAAGGTCCTCTAACACAAAAGGAGCGGTAAAGGAGAAAACAGATGCAATTATGCCTCTATTGCGGAAACTCAGGGCACTTTCTTCGAGACTGTCCGGTGAAACCTGCCAAGAAGGCAGTAGGAGCTGCAGTTACCAAAGTTACAAACTCTGAGCAGGGAAACGACCTCGCCCGACAAGAATAGAGGTCCTCTTGCCGAGCGTGAAAACCAGTTCCGTGACCTCGCATTTTAGTGATACCTATGGTCCTCATTAGCCCTGATAATCCGGATCGATTACATGCAATTGAAGCTTACGTCGACAGCGGTGCCATCGGCAATTATGTGGATCATGAAATGGTTTTGAGGATGAATCTAACTCTTTGTCCCAAAGCTGTAAAGGACGTCATTACTACGGTGGATGGTACGGAGATAGCCTCCGGGCCAGTAACGCATACCACTCAAGAGGTGACGCTAGTAAGTCAAGATGGACACCATGAGAAGATCGTGTTCGATGTGATCAAGGCCCCTCAGTTTCAGATTATTCTAGGAATACCTTGGTTAGAGAAACACAATCCTCTGATCGATTGGCGAGCAAGAACGGTCCAGTTTCCAGAATGTGTCTCTACTTGTCACCCTCCACCTGGTGTTGCACTGGCAGCAATTTCTTCAGAGACTCCCCAGTCACCTCCCGAATATCTAGAATACCAAGATGTTTTCCGGAAGGATCAGGCTAACTCTCTACCTCCTCATAGGTCTTATGACTGCCAGATAGACCTGATACCTGGATCTACTCCTCCTTGTAGTAGAATTTATGCCCTCACCGAGCCTGAGAACCTTCACCTTCGACAATACCTGGATCAATACCTGGCAAATGGGTTTATTCGTCCTTCCAAGTCCCCTGCTTCTTCAGCTTTGTTCTTCGTTCCAAAAAAGGAAGGAGACCTTAGAACTTGTATAGATTATCGCTCCCTGAACCAGATCACCGTTAAGAATAGATATCCGTTACCTTTGATCCCTGAACTCCTGGACCAAGTCAGAAAAGCATGCATATATACAAAGCTGGATCTTAGAGGAGCTTACCACTTGGTACGAGTAAAAGAGGGCGATGAATGGAAGACGGCCTTCTGCACCAAGTATGGGCTATTTGAATATCAGGTCATGCCCTTCGGACTTTGCAATGCCCCGGCCGCCTTTCAATATTTTATGAACGATGTCCTCAGAGAGCTCATAGATGTGTGTGTTGTTGTTTACATTGACGACATCCTCGTTTATTCTTCATCGGAATCTGAACATCGGAAACACGTGAAAATGGTCCTCGAAAGATTGCGTCAACACAAACTTTTCGCTAAGTTGGAAAAATGTGTTTTCAACGTGACTGAAGTTGAATTCTTGGGATTCATATTATCACCTGGCAGAGTGCGTATGGATTCAAAGAAGGTTGATGCAGTTCTCAAATGGCCATCACCATCCTCCGTAAAAGGTGTGCAAAGCATGTTAGGCTTCGCTAACTTTTACCGCAGGTTTATCCCCGAATTCTCTCGAATAGTCCAGCCCATCACTGCCTTGTTAAAGAAAAACAAACGTTTTGAATGGTCTACCGAGGCGGAACAAGCTTTCCAGGATTTGAAGACTAAATTTATCTCTGCACCAATCTTAAAACACCCTCGCCCCGAACTCCCCTACATCGTGGAAACTGATGCTTCAAGCCTTGCCATGGGGGCAGTTCTATCACAAAAGGACCCGGTAACCAATCAGTTGCATCCCGTGGCATTTTGGTCCCGCAAATTCTCGCCTCCTGAAATCAATTACACGATTACTGACAAGGAACTTCTGGCTATCAAGTCTGCCTTTAAGGCTTGGCGGCATTATCTGCTGGGGGCCCGACACACCGTTACTGTGATTACGGATCACCGAAACCTGCAATATTTGAAAACCGCAAAAGCCCAATCCTCTAGACAACTCCGTTGGGCATTATTCTTTGCCGAGTTTGACTTCATAATTACCTATCGACCTGGTTAAAGAACGGTAAAGCTGATGCCCTTTCTCGGATGGGAGTGGAAGAACACTTGATCAACCCTAAACCTGTACCAATCATTCCCGAACAAAGAATTCTGGGTGTAATCGCCACAGAATCCATAGAGGAAGTTAAGGATAAAGCCAGGCAACTTGTAACTCCAGCAGACATAAAGAATTGGCATCTGCAGGGAAAGGACTTTGCAGTAAAGGACAACTTATTGTATTTCCAAGAACGATTATACCTACCCAGCACAGATTTACAGAAAAAAGTAATCTCTTGTTATCACGATTCTTTAATGGAAGGACATCCCGGTATGGCCAAGACCTCAGAAAAGATCAAGCGCTACTTCTGGTGGCCGTCTTGGAAAAAAGATATCAGAGACTTTATAATGTCCTGTGGAGTATGCGCCCAAAACAAGAGTCAAAAGGAAAGACCAGCAGGCCTCTTACGCCCTATTGACATCCCACCTCGCCCTTGGCATACGCTTTCTATGGACTTCATCACCGATCTACCTCCATGCTCCGGATACAATACGATTCTAGTAATCGTGGACTTATTCTCCAAGATGGCGCATTTCATTCCGCTCAAAGGCTTGCCAACAGCAGCAACTCTGGCCCGAGAATTTCTCGAAAACATTGTCCGACTGCACGGTTTTCCTTCGGTTCTAATTTCGGATCGAGGTAGTCAATTTATTTCTCATTTTTGGCGAAGTTGCTGTCGGTCGGCTCAAATTGATGTGAGACTATCGACCAGTCACCACCCTCAGACCGACGGACAAACCGAGAGGACCAATCAAACTCTGGAACAGTATTTACGCTGCATGCTGCAACAAACTGAAAAAACTTGGAAAGACATCCTTTGGATAGCCGAATATGCCTACAATAACTCTGTCCATTCGGGAACTGGGAAAACCCCGTTTTTTCTTTTGTACGGAAGTCACCCTCGAACCTCGGAGTTGGATCCCCTCCAAGATCTTGAAACACCAGCAGTAGACTGCCTGCATTCTACAATCACCCAAGCCTTTAAGGAAGCTGTTTCTCACCTTCAAAGGGCTAAAGAACAATACAAGAAAGGAGCAGATCAACATCGGAAGGAAGCCCCTCAATATCAAGTAGGGGATCAAGTCTGGTTATCCACCAAATATCTACCTCTAAAAGGGCCACGCACATTCAACCCAAGATACCTTGGTCCCTATTCCATCACTACCATAGTAAACCCAGTAGCGGTCAAGTTGGACTTGCCCCCGCACATGAAGATACATCCGGTCTTCCACGTCTCTCTATTAAAACCCGTGCAACCTCAAACCCGACTAACTAAATCTCCAAAACCTATCCTAGTTGATGGAGAACTCGAGTTTGAAGTCAAAAGCATTCTGGACTCCAAGATCTCCAAATCTAAACTATTTTACCTAATTGACTGGAAAGGCTACGGCCCCCAAGAGAGATCCTGGGAACCTGCTGAATATGTCCATGCTCCTCGCCTAATCAAAAGATTTCACCGAACATTTCCTGACAAGCCAAAACCCCCGGAGAAGCCCGGTTTGGGAGGGGCCTTGAGGGGGGGTACTGTCATGATCTCTGCTTCCAAAAGGTCAGGGTTTTCTCAACTCCCTTGGAAGCAGATCCATAACCCAGGTTCCGAGTGCCAACCAGTCCCAATTGGGACCTTTTGGACCCAGTCCTGGCGCCAGTGGCACCAGGCTCATAAATATGCCCAGTCCCAGCGCTGGAAGCGCCGGGCTCATAATGCTTGGGTGGACTTACCTGCAGCAGACCATGCTGCTTACTTGCCTGCCAGTTGAGCCTCTGATCCTCTTCTGTTTGGAACTACTTTTCCTGTTGGGTGGGGCAGGAACCACTCCCTAGATTCAGAACACTGGAACTCTTCTGGAAAGCAGGAACTCTTTTCTTACCTAGGCGTGGCTGTGGAAGTAGACACCTAAGCACTACAGGAGGCTATTTAAACCACACCCGATGGATGAATCTTGCTTTGCGTTATTCTGCATCCTCTGCAGCAGAACGCTCATCGTGTCTTCTGCATCTGATCCTGGGCCTAAGGAAAAAGGCTTACCATCCTGAATCCAGTCTTCAGCAACACCTATAAAGACAAGAAAGAACAGGTTAGCATTACGGTCTTCAGTGACAGCTCTTCACTTACCTGGTCCATCGGCTGTCACCAACGCCTCGCGCTGCATTCCGGCATCTGAAAGACAAAGGCTTACCTACTCTTCGTGCGCTCCGGAGGTCTTCACACTGCATTCCGGCATCTGAAAGACAAAAGCTTACCAACTCTTCGCACGCTCCGGAGGCCTTCAGCGCTGCATCCCGCATCTGAAAGACAAAACAAGGTGCGTTTAAAGACATTGGGGAACTTTAATACTCACGTGCCATTACTCCTTTCCACATCTAACTCAGTGGGTATTCCGGCCGCTCCGAACTTGTACCTGCAAAATAAAAAGACAGTTAGAGCGCATCGTGAAGCAGGCAACAAGCGCTTACTTACGTGCTTCCAGGCGCTTCTATTCATCACACGGGCTCCATCTTCAACTCACTTCAGCCCGTCATCCGCCATCGCCGGAACCCTGCAAAACAAGAAACATCATTACTAAAGACTTTAAAGACATTAGAATTACTCGAAACTTACCGTTCGTGCAGTAAACGACGGACAGCAGTCCTCTGAAGTCAAGAGGCCTGCTCCCCTTATCCAGTGAAGAAACTGGTTACAGCACCCTGCCCCGAGGCAGATGGAGAGCACGGCGTTCACTTACCTAAGGTGAGAGCGTTAACCTTTGGGGTTCTACAGGAGAAGAGAAAGGGAAGAAGAGAGAGACATTCAATAACCCAGTTCCTTAATCCCATATTTTCTATCTGCAGACATCTTACCCTTCGAGTCAGACATACAGTGCACAGAGGTCCAGCCCAAAGAGCCAGCCGTGTGTTACACATCACCTTTGAAGATACGGTATACGCCCAGTCAAGACCGGCGCCTCTACGGGAATCAGGTGAGCGTTACACCCCCCCTCCCCTTCCCCTTGCACTTTTCCCTTTCCCCTACCCCTGCACTTGCACAATCTAAATGACACCTGTTCTAGTAGTACCGTTGTCTGTCTTCCCTTGTTCCCCCCTCCCTGCCTCATCGCACCTTGAAATACTTGTGTATAGGCCATATCATGTCATATGTCATATGTGTGCCTTTTGGTCACTCAGGATAGCTTGTGTTTAAGTAGCTAGTGATGCAGACGATGTGGCACTTCCATGGCAACTATCTCAGGGTATTAGGGTTGTGACAGTTGACTGTCTCTTTGTCATCATCGATTGTCACCTGGTATGTGCCAGGCCTGTGTGCACTCCGCAGGGGTGGGAGTTTAGGTGAAAAATGTGGCCACAAGCTGGGTCCGGGCTTCCTCGCCACGTGCCCTCTCCCCTCCCATGGGCAGCGCCTGTGCCTGTTGTTGGGGATGTGGGCTCACCACCATGTCCACCGGGACGCCCTGCCGTGTTGCAACATTGTGCATGACACATGCTGCCACAATGATCCTGCACACTACTGGTGGTGCATAGAGTAGTTGCCCGCCAGAGCGGTCAAGGGAGCGGAAACGTGACTTGAGCACTCCGAATGTGCGCTCCACTATGGCCCTGGTTGCAATATGGGCGGCGTTGTATCTTACCTGGGGTGGTGTGGTGGGGTTCCGGATTGGCGTCATCATGTGGTTGCTCAGAGGGTAGGCACTGTCCCCTGGGGAGGTGATAGGGTTTGGGTATTTGTCTGTGTGTGACTTGCATGCATGTGCAAGGGCATTTGTACTGACCTAGGAGCCATGTGTCGCCATGCTGCCCAGCTTCCAGGGCCCGGCTCAGGGCGGACATTCTGTATATGAAACTGTCATGGGTGGAGCCAGGGTAGTTTGCATAGACAGAGGTGATGATTCCCTTTGCATCGCATACCACCTGTACATTGATGGAATGCCAGTGCTTGCGGTTTCGGTAGACGTGCACAGTGGCCCTAGGTGGACGTAGGGCCACATGGGTGCAATCTATGGCACCGAGCACTTTGGGGAAGTGTGCCACCCTGAAAAAATCCAGGACAACGGCCTGCCTTTATGCGGGTGTTCTGGGCATGTATATGTGCCTGCAGACTGAGGGGCGCGCTGTCATGATTGCCAGTACCTGGTGTAGGCAGCGTGACTGCGTGGCCTGTGAGACCCCCCCCCACTATGGCAGTAGTCCGCTGAAATGACTAAGTGGCCAAAAAATGCAGGACATTGAGCAGCTTCTCCAAGGGGCTCAATGCTTGGGAGCAAAGGGTGGGGGATGTAAGGTCATCTTCCCACTCCCTGACCAGGTCTAGGATGATATGGGGTGGAAACCTATACCTGCCATAGACCTGGTCGTCAGGCATCCCAAAAAGGCTTGTCCGTGGTGCGAAAATGCGTGCCCTGGCTATTCTCCTCCTCCTGCGGTGTCCCACGATCAGTGCTGCGACAAATGGGGCATTCATCGTAGCTGTATATTCGTGTTTGTTGTTTGCGCGCACTTTTGTAGTGTGCGTGGGGACGCTTCCGCCTGCCTTCGTGTGGTGGACGCGTTGACGCCTGTGCGCGTCTTTTGGCGTGCGCGGGTTTCCCGTATTCGGATCCATGAATACGGGTTGTTCGCGTGCGTGTGGGCGTTCCGTGTAGTTCCCTGCAGTACTTCCCCAGTTACGCCTTCTTTTTCACGCGTTGTTCCCCATTCCGCGTGTTACGCCCACTGTTCCGCCCACTTTGGTTGTGTGCGCCGCGCTATGTGCGCTTTTGCTGTGCGCATAGCGCACGCCGTGTATGCCAGCGTGCGCCATGGCTGGATTGGGCGCACGGACAGCGGGAAACACGCGCAGTGTCTTCCTTGAATCGCACGCGTGCGCGTGCGCTGCGTTTCTCACGCTTGCGCTCCCTTGCGCCTGCTTGCGCATGGATTTTCACCGCACGTTTGTTCCATGAATCGGCCCCTTAATGTGGTGGGTCAATCTGCGGAAATTCCAACTCACGCACTTCACCTCAGTCCCCATGAAAAAGTACATATGAACAAGTGTGGTATATCAGCCAATAAAATTAGTGATCTAACGCTGTGGGTAGAACCATTTTTAGTGCACAAACCAATTAAGTATAATTCAAGCCAAGCAGGAATTTCCAATTTTAAACCCCAATTGCCCCTCACCCACCACCTTCACCACACTGTAACCACAGGCAGTGCAAAACCCACCTCTCAACATCCCAACAAATCAGCAACTTTGCTCAGGGGGGAAGCCGCTATCAGGCCGTGCCCCGGGAACACTGAAAGGCTGTCTAACAGCATGAATTAACAAGTATTGGATCATATATGCCCTATTGTATATTCAATAATAAGCATTTAGCACATCCATTGTGTGAACAATTAGGGTGTTATCGAAGTGAAACCAGAGACACGAAGCCAGAAAGCTTCCACTAGATGCAGCAAAATTGGCTTCTATGAATACGATATCCTCATTGGGTACAGTGAAGAAATATGTTTTGCTTCAGAATTAAAATCTCAGTTTTGCTGGGTACTGACTGCAGAGTATTTCACCCCTCTGTCTTGCAACAATTTTCAAACACATAGGAAAGTTTTCTGCTATTGTTGTGCAGCCATCGAGAAGTCTGGATAAATATGGATTCTGTCCATGCCCAGTCTGAGTTCGCCTTTCTGTCTGGCTGCCCGTAGGATGGCATCTCTGTCCCTAAAATTAAGGATCCGGGCAATGGGCCTGATTACGACCTCGGCAGTAACGCTAACGCTATTAGCGCGGGGGCTATTAGCGTGACCGCCATAGCCCTAGGCGCTAATAGCGCGGAATCACGAGTTGGGCGGACTTGGAAGTCCCCATTCCCCATTGAGCCCATTCGGGAATGCCCCATTCCCCATTGGGCTCAATGAGGAAAATTCGCGCTCTTACCACCGGCGGATTTCCCGCCGGCGGTAATAGCGCAAATTTTCGGAGGATTTCCCCCCAGCCAAGAGCTGGGGCGAAATCCGCCGAAGCCCTGATTCGGCGGACCCTTAAATCTGGCGGTAATAGCGCTACCGCCAGATTTAAGGGTTACCGCCGAGGTCGTGATCAGTCTAAATGATTGGTCGTGGGTCTGCACCAGGTTTCGGTGGTGGTGCCAGAG
Source organism: Ambystoma mexicanum (assembly GCF_040938575.1). NCBI lineage: Eukaryota > Metazoa > Chordata > Amphibia > Caudata > Ambystomatidae > Ambystoma > Ambystoma mexicanum. The sequence continues at coordinate 240,286,192 of NC_090933.1, forward strand.
ATCTATGAGCGTGCACCAACATAAAGGTAGGTGACAGTATAGGGTTACTCAGGATTGTTTGCAAGGTTTCCTCCACAAAGGTCTCCGTGTTGCTCTTGGAGAGGTTTTCAGGGATCCCAATGAAATGGATGTTATTACGGGGCAGTCGGATTTGATTACATTTTTATAAAGTGACACACGCCCAAAGGCCTCAGAGCGCAACATAAAACAAACAATACAAATAACACAGGTTACAATTAACAAACAACTTCGCAAAAACCTCAAACAAAAGGTTTAAAAACAAAAATACTAAAGTCAGATAGTCTAAAATTCAGAGCATTAGAAAAGTTCCCACTTCTTCATTCCTTGCAGCATTAAGGACCTACAAAAGATCGACTACCAGTTTCACATCATATGTAGTGTTAGGAAGGGCCTTACAAATGGATAGAAAGCATGGGAGGTTACGACTTCCACGCCCCACAAGTATACAGTCCCTTCTGTTCTGTTTGGCTCATTGGTCAATTTTTATTCTCCGAAGGGCCTTAAGGTCAGCAGTTCTTATAATCTCTGGTGCAGTCTTCTAGTGAAGCCAGGTCAGTACCTTATTTCTAAGCGCTTCCTTAGGTTAATGCCCTGTTGGTGTTTCAACATTAGTGATAATAAAATTACATTGGTCCATAATAGTCCCTCTTAAGGTTTTATCAGTAACCAGGGGCACATGGGTTTTGCCAATACGCAAACTCCTGGACATACCAGGTTTAGGTTTGTAGAGGTCATGACAAACATAACGCAAAGATGACTGAACTGGCTCCCAAACTACACCACACAATTTGGACATTCCGATTTCCACAGGTATAGGTGGAATCATAGTCTGGGGGTTAGACATAACTTCCTGTAGTTTTGCAAATTTATCACCCGGGAGTTGAGCCATATTCGACACATCCAGAAACATCTGATAGGATTAATCCCTGGGGCCTTCGATGTCTTTGCTCTCACAGTCATTCAAGGATTGATATTTATCTTTAGAAACCTGACTGCTGGTTTCGTTCATGATTGTTTGAGAGCGCCGACTTACCATGTCAGGCATCTAGTCCGTTTGGAAGGAATTGTCTGCCTAAACCGGATGAAATTGTAGCACAGATTTGTCCAGCAAGTCCACACAGGAGCAAAAGCCTAAAATGTGTTTGCACTTGATTAAGCTCAACCAATATCCTTCCCTTGACTTGATGTCATTGTAGAGAACTCACTTGATCAAAGAGATTAGATTGCTCATTGCTCATCCTCGCAGGCCCCAGTGAAAACTAGGATGTAGGCTCTGGGATAGCCTCTCTACCCTTGTAATCCTTTCAACAGTAGGAGATGAAAGCACGAGCCAAGCAGAGGAAGATCCTTCAGTCCCTCTGACATGGCTTCTAATAACCCCAACCTTAGGTGAACACCTCAGATGTTCCTGGTTAGCAAGCTCCTCCAGAGCTAACTCCCCACATACTCTAGGAGTATATGGTGACATACCAGAGTCATCCTAATCCAAATCAGAAGGATCTGGTCTCAGTCACTGTTTTCTTTGTGCACTTAATGCCAATACTTCATTTAAGTGACTCTCATAAGGCAGCGAGGCTGCAGATGGACTACCATACTTTATAGGGGACAAAATCGGCATCCCACAATTATAACTACTTTGGGAGAATGGACAAGGGGCATTTTGATTGTCATGGCTCTGGTGATAGGCATAACAAGGGTCTACAGTCAGCCCAACAGGAGGTCACCTTAACTGATCACCGTAACTGTCCCTAACTAAAGATTTTTCAGTGAATTTGAATGGTTTTGTTATACCATAGTTTATTCAACTGTGACTGGGCATGGATTTCGGCCGTGACCACTGTACGCATTGCACCAATATGTTTCTTTAGGGCCCACTAGCAATGGCTTTTGCCCATGTTTCACCTATAGGTTGCTTTGGGGCCCACTAGCCATGGCCTTCAGCCCTGGCCAGAGAGCACAGCCTTTCTGCTGTGCCCACTTTATATTTTAAAACACTATGGGCCTCATTACAACCTGCCAGTCCGGGACCGTGCAAAATCCGTGACGGCGGTAAAAACGTTTCCGTGTCCGCAAGGTTGCGGAAAAACCGTCCGATTACACGCTGTCGGTCGCGCGCACCACACGGATTCGGAAACGTTGTTACCGCCGTCACGGAAAACCCCACGGAAATGGAAATATCGCAGCCACAAGTGGCGCAAAACCCGTGTCCGCCTCCGCCGCCACGGACACGGAACCGGAAATACCATGATCGCCAAAACAGGGAACAGAGAGGCGGCCATCATATAAAAGCACAATCCATTGCCATCCAGAGCCAGCACAAGCACAATCCTAACTCTGAGAAGCCAAAAGGGACCACCAGCATGTCTGCCAGGATTCCTGCTCAGAGGCAGCGCAAACAGCGCTTCAGCGAGGCGGAGCTAACCGTCTTGGTGGAGCACATTGTGGACAATGCGGAGATGCTGTTCAGCGCCGACCAACGGCGTGCCACACAGCAGCGGAGGAAGGAGGTGTGGGCCGAAGCTGCACGCAAGTGCACCGCTGTGGGCGTGACAGTGAGGAGCGTGAAGGACTGCCACAAGCGGTGGGACGACCTGAGGCTGAGGGTACGCAACCTCATTTCCACGCACCGCCAACGCAGCAGTGGGACAGGCGGAGGACCCCCTTCCCCACTGAGGCTGCAAGCATGGGAGGAGCGTTGCAGCAGTGTCCTCCACCTAGAGGGAATCCATGGGATCGGGGAGGCTGAGGCAGGAGTGAGCCCACCTGCAGATGCCGGTAAGTGCCCAAACATGAATGCCACATGTAAATATGCAGTTGTGAGTACTGGGCCAAAGGACCCATTAACAACCCCCCCCCCCCAGACAGTGCATGTGTGGGCCAAAGGACCCATAAACAACCCCCCCAGGCAGTGCATGTGTGGGCCAAAGGACCCATAAACAACCCCCCCCCAGGCAGTGCATGTGTGGGCCAAAGGACCCATTAACAACCCCCCCCCCAGGCAGTGCATGTGTGGGCCAAAGGACCCATCATGATCCGTATGGCAACCAATATCACAGAATGCATACACCAGCAATCAGATGTATGTGACTAACACTATTCAATGTACAATCTTAATGACGCATGTGATGCACCCATCTGCCACCACAACAACACTAATTGCATGCCCTTTGTGTCCCCACAGCCGTTTCAAGTGACAGTGATACTGCACAACAGGCCAGCCAATCTGCACCGGCAAGTACACAAGCCACCGCCACCACACAGGAGGATGCTGCCGGCAGTTCTGCACCTCTGGCCACATTACCAGCCACTACAGATGTGCCGCCCACCACCACCACCGACATCCCCACCGTCTCCACACTGCCTGAGTCTAGACAGGTGCCACGGGAACCTATCATGGCCACCCAACACAACACCGAAGGCAGCAGCACTGCAGAGGGGGCGGCCTGCAGTGATAACAGTGCCCCGCAAGAGCACTCGGAAACGGGCCACAGGAGGAGATGCCCACACTGGAAGACCTGGGCTCCTTCCATGAGCTGGAGTTCAGCCCCACATCACTGGGGAGTCCCATGAGGTCGCCCACCCCATCCATGGCCGAACTTAATGCCTGCATGCAGCGGATGGAGGACCAGCAGGCTACCCTCACCCAGCTGGTGGAGAGGCAGCTAGAGGAATCCAGGCTGCAGAGGGAGAGCTACAGCGCCTCAGTGCGTCGCCTGTCGAGGTCCATCGGACGCTTTGCGAGCACTATAGTAACCCTTGTACGCCATGTGCGAGAGGGCAACGACCACACCTCCAGGCTTGAAGAGGCCATGTTGGTTGGCCAACAGGCAAATCTGGCACGGATGCCCTCTTTCCCAGATTCTGGCCAATCAAACACAACCACCCCATCCAGCTCCACTACTGCCAGTCCAAGGAGGCGCTCGAGTAGGCTAACGGGTCCCTCGGGCAAGGTTGCACAGGCACAGAAGCGCACACGGAAGTGATGGCATGTGTGTGGGGCAGTGCAGGACACATGTGGACTACAAGGGTGTGAGAGGGGTGGGCACGTTTGGGTGGTGGGGTAGGTAGTTTTGGGGGTTTGAACAATGGGTCCTGGGTGGGAGTGGGCACGTTTGGGTGGTGGGTGGCCCCGGGTGTACAGCTTCCCTAACCAATGCACCTTCTTCCCTGTTGTTATTACATCAATACATCACCATTTCGAATCAAGACATACATGTGTGGACATTGATCATTTATTTTGCAGTGCAACTATTAATTCATTGTCGTCACCATGTTCGTGCATTTCTGTGAATGTGCTGTGATTCAAAAGTAAATGCGAATCAGGGCATCCCGTGCTCTCTGGCCATCATGTGGACCCCCAGGTGGAGGCGGTGCCATCCCATCCCCATCTCCATCCCCATCCCCATCTCCATCCCCATCCCCATCTCCATCCCCATCCACATCCCCATCTTCCTCATCTGCGTCTGGTGGCATTGGGATGTTCCTGCGCAGGCATATATTGTGCAGCATGGCACATACGAGCGTGATTTTACCCGTCTTCACTGGGCTGTACAGCAGTGATCCGCCAGATCTGCTCAGACAGCGGAAACGGGCCTTCAGCAGTCCAAATGTCCTCTCAATCATTCCACGTGTGTGGATATGTGCCCTATTGTATGCCTCTTCATGCCTGTTCCTTGGTCTCCGTACAGGTGTCATCATCCATGGCGTGAGTGCATATCCCGCATCACCTACATGGGATGTAGATGGGGGAACATGTCAGTGTTTGTGGCATCATGTCCTCATCTGCTGCTATGCATTCTTGTATCATCATTCATTCATGCATATGTACCATGCAGTGTATGGAGGTATGTTTTGGGCATCACGATGTATGTCGCTGACTGGATATGGGCCTACACATTAACTTGCATGTTTACTGTGCCCTGCGGGTGACATTTGATTGTGTGCATGTCACGGTGCATCGCTGTCCACACATGGCGGAGTGTCTCCACTGTACGGAAGTAGTAAATACTTTGCCGATGTTTAGCCTTACTTTGGCACATTTACCTACAGCATGATGCTAGAGGAAAATCCTCAGCTACGAGGTCAAACTTATAGTTTGGCGGCGTGGTACAAAATGGCCGTAATTCAGTTATTGCAAAAAAAGTGCTTTTTCACACACTGCCGAACTTGCAATAAGGCACAATGGGCCTCATTACATGGTAGGCGATAACCATGGCGCTACTAGCGCCATGGTTGCCGCCGGTATTTTACCGTGTCCGCCTTGGTGGATGGCAGAATTACCGCCCTACTCCAAGGTGAGCGAGGGCGGTAATTCCCCATTCACCAAGGCACTTCCCCATTCCCATTTTTGCCCCCATAGGGCATAATGGGAATGGGGAAGGCGCTAATTACGGTACCGCAAATTGCGGTACCGTAATTAGCACCAAGGTCCCTTTGCGGCACCCTACTTTAACGGCTGGTAAAACCAGCCGTTAAGGTCGGGTCCCGCAAAGGGAACTCGTAGTAAGGCGGTAAGGGTTTACCGGTACCAGTGCCCTTAGCGGTACCGGTAAACACTTACCGCCTACCGTGTAATGAGGCCCAATGTACTGAAAAGTGTATTTGAGCACATACCAATAACAATAGTGTTCCACTGACGACTATACAGAGCAGACAAGGAATGTGCGTACTCTAGAGGCGTCTAGCCAGTCGGATAGCACAGCAAGTAGAGCACTCACTTTGACATCTGTGCAGAGCCTGCAGATGAAGGTTCAAATCCCGGCGGGGCCAAACTCAGCCCTTGATGCTTCCAAGGTCGATAAATGAGCACCACACACCATGGGTAATAATAAGCAGCACTCAGATACCTGAGTGTTTGTAGCGCTATATAAATGCTAAATTATTACTATAAGTGTAGATAGCATGAAAGATGCATGGAAGATTAGCAGGGTGTGAAGAAATGGTGGGAAACGATGAAGTAGAGGTCAGTGAAGGTAGAGTGTGCAAAGGACAAGAAGGACAATGGGCCTCATTAGGAGTGTGGCAGCCACGGAATGAACAGTGCCGGTAAGGGACTGGCACCGTTCATTCCAGGGTGCCACATTACGAGCTTTGCAGCAGGTTCCGCTCTTCACGCCTGGCCAGACCAGACGTGCAGAGCAGGACCCACTAGCAGACCAGGATGCTAACAATGGGCCCGTCATTAACAGGCCCGTTGTTAGCATTCTCCCCAATCCCATTGAGCCCTATGGGGGCTCAATGGGAATGGGGACGTACCAGGTCCCGCAAAAGGGAATTACCAGGCCCTCCAAGGTCGGAATGGCCTGGTAAATCCCCTTTTGCGGGACCCAGACCCGAGTTTGGAGGTAACCATGCTGCTAAAAACGGCCTGGCTACCTCCAAACTCGTAATGAGGCCCAAAATGTAGAAAACGTGGTGACATTAAGGTAAGGAAAAACTGCCCAGATGGGTGCGCTCAGTTGAAATTACAGTCAGAAAAGCGAAAAGAAAAATGAGAAAAACACATTTTCCTGACACAACGGTGACACAGTTCCATATTGATCAAACATGGATGTTATTTGTACAGAAAAGTAAATAAGGGAGAAAAAAAGTGGGGGGAAAAGGTATGAGGGTGTAGAGTAGTAAGGGGAGGGGGTAAAGAGAGGTGTGAGGTTGGAACTCCCACTAAGAAAAACAGCACAAAAAAGAATAGTTGTCAGGAAAAATAATCAATTTTGTTCTTTTTCAGGGTGTCACAAAAGAATAGGTAAACAAACTGACATCCAACCCTCAGTTGAGATATAAGATATGTAGTACTATATGGGGGTTTACAAAAGTGGGCTCCCAACATCTATAGAGATATTTTAAACTAGTAAAATATATAGACAGAGAAAGGACATGGACGCTATGTGTGGAGAACCTGTGGTTGTTGGGGCGGGGGTGGAGGGCATGCCTGTAAATGGCATACCCTCCTGTATATGTTATTGCTTAGGAGATATATAACCCTCTGCACTCAAATACATATAAAAAATATATTTACATTTATTCAATTGCATAGCATAAGAGGTAGAGCGTAAAGGTACAACAATGACAGATAAAGTGTGAAACAAAGATGCATGAACAAATAAAAAACAACACTATAGTAGGCACAATGGCCCTCATTACGACCTCGGCGGTAGCCATGCCGCTATTGGCAGCATGGCTGCCGCCGAAATCGCGTCCGGGTCCACGGAATGAGGAATTACCGGGCCATTCCAAGTTCGGAAGGCCTGGTAATTCCTCCCTCCAAGGACCCGGACCCAGTCCTTCCCCATTCCCATTTCAGCCCCCATATGGCTGGATGGGAATGGGAGAGGGAGCAAACAACGGGCCATTACGAGTTGGCCCGTTGTTTGCTCCCTCTTCCAATCACGGGACCCGGTAAGCACGCCTGGTTTCATCAGGCGTTACGTACCAGGTCCCGCGAGAGGACCTCGTAATGAGGCGGTACCGGGTTAACGACACCGTAAAAGGTGCCGGCGCCGTTAACCCAGTACCGCCAGGGTCGTAATGAGGCCCTTTGTATATTAGGCACGAGTGCGATTTTTCAAATATTTGAGACTATGCACGAAGTGGTTCTTTGGACCACTGTCTGTCTAGCCCAACAACATTCTATCATGTTGCCTCACTTATGGCGACATGCCAGAGAGGCTGTATTGCTGCATGGCTATATTGAAGGGCAATGGATGGATGTGTACAAGTCAATGAACAAAGAGAAGTCAATTACCAGACAGTCATGGATTGTAGGTACCTCCCAATCCGTGACTTAAAAAGGGCTTATCAAAGCATGAGGTCCCTACTGTACAGCTTCAGGGAAAACGCCATGGGTTGTTTCTTGGGAACAGATTCCACAACCTCTGCCCCATCTTCATTACTGCACGACTAATAGGGATCACAAACTCTTAATGTTCATCTCCATTCCAATTCAAATATGTGGAATTGAATCTGGGTTGTTTAGTTGCGAGGATATGGCGAAGACGTAGGCCTCGTTATGAGTTTGGCGGGGCAGTAAAAAAGTGGCAGTAATTCCTTTACTCCTACTTTTACCGCCATTTTTACTGTCCCGCCAAATTCCAGATTTGGAGGAAAAGTCGGGGAATCACCTCCAGCAAAATGGTGGAGGTGAATCCTCCCACTTTACCTCAAAATGTCAGTGGGTTTAGCATGCATTATTACTGCTCATGGTGTAAAAGAATCTGGCTTTTTACCAATACGAGAACCACCCGTGACCTGTGTTAGGCCCACGGACAGAGGGTCGGTAACGGTAAACGGTTTTGGCAGTAAAGCCCTGGATTTGTCAGCAATTTACTGCCACACTAGTCATGAGGCCCATAGAGCCATGTTTTGAGGTTCATTTGCTCCGGGACCTGGTGATAGCCGGAGAAAGAAAACAGACGACCGTTCCTGCAGTGACCGAAATTGCCTTGACACCGGAAAAAAGCGATGCCATGTAGAGAAAGCAGCTGACAAGTTCATCTGCAAAGAAAATCCATGCTTTGCATTCTCCGCTCTGCAGCCACATTTCCAGAGTGCATTATTTCTGGCAGCGCTGACACTAATGCCTGCGAGGCAATATGGGATGACAGACGGCCCTGCGAATGCTGAGCTTGCTGGAAATTCATCAGCACATGGCCTGTGCTTGGGTGCTCCTGGGCAGGCTCCGATGCAAACTCTGAGCTGCTTTGTCCTTTTAGAGACACCTAATCCAGGCCCTCTTTATTAAAACGAGTGACTACAGGGGATTGATAACGAAAAACAGCACGTGATTTGTTGCTGAAACAGGCACTTGTATTGATCCAGAAAAACCATTAGTTGAAGCTCTTGAGATGCTCTATAGATTATTTACAACTTGCTTTGGGCGAATGTTGCAGATCTAACCTCTGCATATGGCATCCATGGGGCAGGCGTGGGGCAGTGCAGAGTAGAGAGGGAAGACTGAGTGTTCAGGGGATGGATAAAGAACAGCACTAGTATGGAGAGGCAGATGAGGGACTGGAATGAGTCACGCCCTCATTTTGCTGTTTGCAAAATGAGTACCTAATGGATACAAGTCTTGGAAGGAATCATATCCAATGGCATTGATCTGGGCAGTCCTGCAAACCAGAGTGTTGCTGCTAGGTCTGGAAAAGATCTGTGGCTACCTTAATGCAGGGACTCACGGCTAGCTAGCCAGTTGGTTGAAGCTCCTGAGCTTCTATCCGGGGCTACAACCAAAAGACCCAGGGCTATAGACACCCAGGCCCCTGTATTGACACCTCTGCCTCCTCCAAACCATCTGCCTGCTGTGCCATTACAGAAGGGAGGCAACCCATATGCAAATAAGGCTTGGTCACACCCCAAAAGCAGGAGTGTGGCCTGAACTGCTGTGTGGCATCCCTTCTGCAGGAGATTGAAAGCAACCCCAGCCATGTTTCATGTCCCTTCCTTGGCTGCCCTGTCTCCTCTAAGACGGATCAGAAACATCTTTAGTTCATGTTGTGGCTTATCACTGCAACCATAAAGCGTTCGGACTGTGTGCTCGGTGCTCTGTGTTTGCCGCCACCGACCTAGTCACCAGTTGCGCTCGATTGCAATCAGCAGGCTTCCATTTAGGAAAATGGGAATGCCAAGTGGAGGTGAACTGTGAACAATGTAAACACACCGCTTCTATGTGTTACTCCCTAACAGCACTCCAGACTCTCGCTAAGAAGAGGCCACTAGATTGTAAGAGGCATATTTGGGGAATTTGCAGGTTGTTGCAGTTCTGCGAGATTCACGATTAGTTCCATTTAGGACTGTACACCTCCACCAATCCTGCAGGTCCCTTTCCCAATCAATATGTCCCCTGGAGTGACGGCAAATTGACGCGTTGTTTTGCCTTGACCTCCAAGCCAGCAAGAACTTTGGCTACCGGTCCTGGCAAAGCCAGCAAGATTCAGTTCAAGATCAACTTCTCCCCTGCGCACGGATACTGGGCAATGTCATCCCGCTTGCAGCATCCTCAGAATCCTGGCCCAAGTTTGCTCTCTAAGGAGTAGCAGTCAGAGGGCAATGGCTGACATTGCCCTGGGCACCAATCTCTGTCTGCCATCAGGGGATTTGCGGCAAAATTATTCATGCTTCATCATTAGAAGATGTTTTCTGTAAAACCTCAAACTCGCACTGTGAAGCTTTGGGCAGGATGTGAAGAGGACTCCCACAAGCAGCCCTTTAACCACGCAGCTCTTGGAATGAAAGGGCAGCCTGTTAGGTATTAGTTCCTCATTAAGAAACGAAAGGAGATCTGGGGTGCACTGCTATCATAACTGTGGTGTGCTCCGCCCTCTCATTTTGTTAATCACAGGCTCGATCCCCCACAGGCAGCCTACCAGCGGGTTTAGAAGTCTGAAGCCCGTGATTTAGGGACATAAATGAGAGGATGGGTGCCTAAAGCAGTGATAGCAGTGCGCCTCAGCTCTCCTACTTGTCTTCCACTGGCTGGGAGCCAAGCAATTGCCAGGACCACACCTTCCACGTCCACGCCCCCTAATTCAAGCCTGCCCTCGATTCTGCCTTCCACTTAAAGCACTGCTCATACCAATAAAGTGTGGACAATCAGGCCCTCAGCATGGTGTGCGCGCTACAAATTATAAACAATAAATCATGACAACAACAAATCTGTGTATACTTAGTGAACGCTTGGGCACAACAAGAACAAAATTGTTCCATCACTCCGATCACACTGAACATATGGAGCGTGGCAGGTGCTTCGCTCCCCTCTCAAGATGTTTGGGGGCTGATCAGATGGCCCCTTAGCAATGCCATAAGCCCAGAGATAATGTGGCCTAAGAGCTTAATTTGTGGGGGTGTTTGCCAGGGACCAGCCCTGGCACTTATGTCTGAGCCATAGCACTTATTCTTTCAGACTCAGTTTGGTTATGAGGTGGTGTTTTGACAATTTTATTATTTTAACTGCTAGTCACCTATGGAATCCCAGCTAAATGTATTTGATGATTGCGTTTAAAGACACACTTAAACGTGTGTCTCGTGTCAAGACATGACGAGTATGTCATTTTATGCACATGTTGATCAGCATTTGTAAATCATCCATCTGCCATAGTGAGTACATCTGTCAACCACAATAAGCCGGTGGGAGTTGCAGCTTTAAACCCCATATATGTTGACAGCATGGGGAGCCGCCATGGGTGGTGGCAAGAGTGGGCGGGGAGTTGTCCATCCTGATGTGTCATGGGCGTGTTAGAAAATATTTGCAAGCCCGGCACTTATTTATTTACAAATTAAGCACTAACTAAGGCACACATGACCAGACACTCACCTCCGACATTTCCTGAATTTAAGGCATGGCAGAGGCCTCTTTGTGTTCCAGCAGAAGAGGGCTAGCCACCGATCAGGTGGCCCCTGAGTGTGTCAACAATCCCAGGAGCAACGTGCTCTAAGAGAATGCGTCTCTTGAGACCCACATAAGAAGAAGTATACACATATTACGCTCTTGTGCAGAACTACGCCGGACTCTCCACGATCTAAGTGCTATAATAGTTGTTATTACCCAATTTGAAATCGTATTTGATTTATTGACTCAGAAAGATTAAAAGTAAGTCAGCCCTTCCGGTGGTTCGAATTTGCGAAGTGCCGACTGCTTTTATGTCGACACCAATGGTTTACCTGTGTAGTTATCCACTGTTGACGTATGGCCTGGATACTCCATTAGTTAAACCCAGTCATGGAGTCCTTGTCCAGCAAAGGGTAATCACAAAGGGCGCCACCTGTTGGCCTGTTCAAGTGCTTGCCCTCCAGCCACTATGGCTATAATTCATTGCCCTATGCAACATGGCGGCTGCAGTCTCAAGCATAAAATAATAATCATTTGTTTACTGACTGTGTTCAATTTAACAATACACCTTTCACAATGATCATATAAATAAACCACACATTCTATCATCATAATTGAGTAAAACATGATACAGTATTTACCCTTAGAAAATATTTAAATTAATTTTCAGCACATAAAACATTGTCACAAATATTTTTTTTTTTAAAAATGCTTCTCTTTAATTTACAAGTTGCTAGCTCACTCACTTCCATCCACCTCGGGTTCCGGATGGCCATACAAATAACTCTGTTTGCGCGCTTGCCCTCATCTAACAAAGCCCTAACAAACTACACCAGCTTCATCACTGCCTACCTGGGCAAACTCCTCCAACGTCAGCCAGCACATCATCATCTCTTTATAATTCATAGATATAATACCTTTTCTGTAGCTTTGTAGATAATGCCTGCAAGACTCTGTGGATACTTAGCTGCTAACCTCAAGTATGCATCCATCGCCACCTCTCCTCTCCCTCACTCTATTGCACTTGCTGACACACAGTCCAGTGTCTCAGACTGTGCAATGTCTCTTTCCCTCCTTATTTTCTTACACTTGGATCTTTCTACCTATAACCTTCTCTCCTGTCAGCATCCAAGGATGCAGCCTCCAGGCTTAGTTGTGATTGTCCCTGAACCCTCCCTTGATTGCCTCTCGCTGCCCCTTCCTGAAATATTCTTCAGTCAATATCTGGAATGTGGCCTACAGGCTTATCTGTGAACATCCCTGACCCTTTCCCTGGCTGCCTCCCCTTGTCCCTTCCGCTCAACCGTCTCCCTTCAGTTTCAGGCATGTGGCCTCAAGGCGTAGCTGTGAACATCTCTGACCCTTTCCCTGATTGCCTCTTCCTGTCTCGTCCTCTAAACTTTCTCCCATCAGTATCAGGACTGTGGCCTCTGGGCTTAGCTGGGAATGTCCCTGACTCTTCCCCCAATTGGCTCTCTTAGCCCCTAAACCTTCTCCCATCATTATCTCGTTTTGGTCTCCTTCTACCTTTTATTCAACCTCCTCTCCCATCAGGATCTTCAAAATAGCCTTCTGGCTTAATAGTGAATGACCCTGAACCCTGGTTCTCCCCTATTTAGCACTTTGAAGCCATCGTCCAATGTAATTAATCAAAAAACTCCAATGAATAAAAAAATAAAAATACTGAAAACCCTCTCAGGACGTCACCTCTTTGTTAAATTCTGTGTACATCAGCTCGCGATTAGCGATCAAATCTTCTATACTCTCAAGAGAGGCGACAATACCAAGTCAGTCTGAGAAAGACAATACTTTATAAGGCCCCCAGAGTGCCAGCTCTGCTATATGAAATGTCAACGCACCAAGCATCATGATTGGGAGCACCTGTCATTTCAAATGAATTGAGACATTGGTGTATTCTTACGCTAAGAAAATCAGTTCACCCCCATCAATGGCTAACACAACGCTTAACATTGGGCCTCATTCCGAGTATGGCGGTAAGGGATAGCGGCCACCGGTAACGAGACCGGTAGCGGTAATCCCTTACCGCCATACTCCGAGTTCCCTCTGCGCCCTCGCCCTTAACGCCTGCTTTGAGCAGGTGTTAAAGTCGAGGGCGCAAAGGGGCCTCCAAGCCAATAACGGTGACAGTAATGAACGGTCACCGTTATTTGCATCTTCCCCATTCCCATTGAGCCCTATGGGGGCTCATTTGGGAATGGGGAAGAGCCTTGGTGAATGGGGAATTACCGCCCCGCCAACCTTGGAATGGGGCGGTGATTCCGCCATCCACCAAGGCGCTGCCGGTCCAGGTACGGCGTCAACCAAGGCGTTAATACCGCCATTGGTTAGCGCCGTACTCGGAATGAGGCCCATTGATCCCTGGGTCCAGTCCCTGCCACTAGCGGGCAAATGCCCTTCCAAGTCTCGGCTCTGTCCCAGAACATGACCTGCTGAGGACTGCTAGAGACACTTTTCAGCACGATAATTGACTTCAAATGGCATGTATTAAAATAACGTGTTTTAACACTAGAGTGTTTTACTGACTGGGTAAATGTTTGATCTTGCTTGGGGGGTTATTGTATTATTTTGCCTGCCATAGTTCAGGGTATTACATTCTTAGTTTGGGGTTTTCCTTTGTTTGGACAATATGCTTTGTCCTGAGCTGATTTGAATTGGTTTGTACCATATATTGCAACCCCCATAATCTCTTGCAAGGATTTGAGGCTTAAGGTGAGCCATGCTGCCAAACTGTACCTTGCAGAAACTTTGTCTTATAACTGTGTGAATATCTCAGTGTAAGAGAAGTGGCAGCAGGGGCACAGGATGAGGGCTGCCCTCTCCAACCACTGCCTGCCTCATGACTTCCTTACAAAAGTAGTCCCTAAAAAGGACTATTACATGGAGGCGATGTCCCCATAAATAGTAAAAGGTTATTGTGATATCGAGGGAGGGTTTACATAATAATAATAATCTCTTGGTTTTAGAAAGTGTATTCTGTCACAGATTGTGATAAAATGTGCACAGTAAAGAACAGTTGTTGATGTAATCAAATATAAGACTACTCATTTGATGATCTCGAAATGAAGAGAGAATTAGTGGTCCCATTAGGTGCCACATTGTGTTCATCGGTTATACTGAGAAAACTTGAGAGCGTGCAAGAGTCCACTGAGCTATCTTGCTGGGAAAATGATGGAAAGTTTTTATTGCAATTATGGTAAAGGGAAAAAGAGGGAGAAATGTCAGCACCTAGGCGGGAGTGGATTGGATCCACACTCCCTCCTCATCCACGGAATGCAAATGGAATAGGACCCTCACACCTTGGTAGACATGGGTTCCTGATTTAAGCCCCCTGTCCCAATAGTGAGGTACCTCACATTTAGTTTCTCCATTACCTGTTGCGGTTGTCTCGAATTCTGGTACTTCCTTCCTTTGTTAAGGTATCTCACATTTAGCCACTTACTACCGCCTGCCATATTCTCAAGTTTAGACATATCTCTGCCTGTTTGGGTATTTCACATCTAGCTAGTGGCTCTCTGCTGCTGCTGTCTCAAATATGGGCTCTTTCTCGCTCCCCAGGTGTCTCACAGCTGGCTGTTGACTGCCTGCTGTAGTGATATAAGGTCTGGGCGCCACTCTGACAGGTCAGATGTCCCCTGTCTAGCTTTAACAACTGCAGTGTCTTAGACTTGGGTGCCTCTCTCTCTGCTGAGGTACCTCTGATCCAAGCGCTCTCTACCAGCAGCTATTCACTCAGACCTAAACATTTCTCCCTTGTTTCAGTGCCCCCTCACATGACTATGTCTGGCAATTCCAAACGGACAGGGACAGCACAACAACCGAGACCACCTCTCCGGCCACACAACTCTGATCCATCTGCCCCACACTCCCCCTGAGCATCACTCCTGCACACAGTCATTCACTACACGCATACCAACACACAAACAAACGGAACCCTCTTGCAAGTCAAAAAGTACTCTACCCGGGCCACCACTTTCTTACTAGCACCCTCATTCACGAACTCCCCCCCGCATGCCACAACACCTCTCTATCTCCAACCCCTGCACTGGAATCCTCTCACACTCTGCCGCTTCGCCCCCTTCCTCCTCTCACCACAACCCCTCCAACTCTCATCAAGAATCACCCCTCCCTTACCCCGCTCCCATACACTTCTGCGCAACCTCCTCTCATGGCCACTCTCTCCCTCCGGACAACCAAGGAGAATTACCCTCACCCCCCCCCCCACTTGTAGACACCGCGCAACCTCCATCTCTCAAGCCAGAGGAGGTCTCTGGTGCTCCAAACAACACAACCTCCCTGCCACTACCGCAAGATCTGCACCACCTCACAGAAATTTTCCTTTCAGATCAGTCCACCCGCCCTCATCCCTCTCTGCCCTAGCCAGAACGACAGGACCCCCCATTTCACATCATTTCAAACACTCATATGTTGGGGGCTCTGCATTGCACCTCTAACACTGACACACCGCCGATACGCATACCCTCCCTCCCTCCTTTCTATCTCAAATCCACCACACCTCACCCATATCCCCCCTCCCACAAAAACCTGGCATCCCCTAGATGGTCCCACCCCATACTCCACCCAGTGTGGCCCCCTTTGTCATCACCTGCTATGCCCACACCCCTAACACAAATGTACTTCCCACCCCTCCTCAGCATCCACTCACCCTCCATCTCCAGAACACCCCAGTCCACCCCTTTCCCTTCTCTCACCAAAGTATGCCTTGCTCCTTCCAGAACTATCACTTCATCCCTGTTCCCCTCTGACTCCCGTACCCTCTCTCACACACCTCTTGCACCCAAATGCACAAAACCCGGGAAGAGAGACCAGCCCTCACCCTTCCCTCTTCATGCCTCACCATGCCTACATTGGTCCACCCTACCCGTTGTCCCAGCCCAGCTGTCAGGACCTCTCTGCTAGCCACTCCATGACTCTGCCTCTTTGAACATGACCTCTCGCCCATCACATCCATACCTCTACCTCCCTCTGGGCACATAACCCATCCAACAACTAGCCAGAACACGCACACCACACCAGCACCACTCAATGCCCACCTCCTTACTCCAACCCACCACCTTTCATCTCACACAAACCAGCCACTGCCCGCTCGTGCAAACCGGCCAATGCCCGCTCACTCTTCCCGCTCCTGATCCACCTAACTCACTCACCACACCCACAAACATAACCCCCAACTTGAGCCGCCACCACCACCCCTCACCCTGGACTGTTCTGGCCCTACCTCCCTCACCCCTCCACCACTACAGACACCTCCCCACCGGCGAATCAGTCCTGCCGAATCCATCCAGCCACAAGCATCAGGGGAACAGTCATGTCCCATCAAGTCACCTGCCTCCTATTCAATGCCCAGTCTGTGGACAAAACAGACACATCATCTTTGACCTCCTATCTCTTGGCAATCCCAATCTCATCTTCATCACTGACACATGGTTCTCAAACGACTTCAAACCAGTTGCGCCCAAGGCTTTCCCACCGACTACTCACTAATCTCCCACAACAGAATTTCTGGAGGTGGCGGAGTAGCTATCCTCCACAAACCTCAGATCTCCATCTCACTCATAGAAACCCAGCCATGCAAAGCTAACTGTCAATCCCTTCTAGTCAGACTCTCTGTTGTTCACTCTCTCACACAGCTTCTTACTCATCTACAGGCCACCTGGATATGACAGATATTTTGCCAACAGTCTCTGCGACTCATTAGCTACCACTCTGATCAACCACCCAGCACCCACCATACTGGGGGTCTTTAACATCTGGTTTGATGTGCCCAATAACTCTATGATGCAACCCCTGGTCGACAGTCTAGAGGCACTCAACCTTTCCCAGCATACTACAGTCCCACCCACATTGGAGGCCACACCCTTGAGGCAATCTTCAGCCCCTCCGACCTCGTCTCTGTGTCCAGCCCCAAACCCCTCATCTGGACAGACCACTCAGCCATTTCTTTCACTGTCCTTTCTCTGTCCGCACACTGCCCCCACCACCCATGGCCCGCACTGTCCCCCCACATGATCACAAATGCTGGAATAAGGTCAAGCTACTACCTGACATGGCTGAAGTCCTGCTACACACACTCCCGTCCCTCCTGAACCCATACCTATCGAATCCTTTGACTCCTGGCTGAATGACTCATTCCTCACCCTTAACCCCTCCCACCCCACTGCCGTCCACAAAGGACCAATGCCCAAATGGTTCATACTCAACCTAAAGACTTTCAAAACCCATAATCGATCCCTCCAGCGCAAATGGCAAGCATCCAAAACCCCCCATAGCAAGTCTGTGTTCGCCCAACATCACCATAACTACACATTTGAAATCTGAAAGGACAAAAAAACCTACAGCAATAAAAGAATACTGAACTGCTGCAGCAGCAGCTAAGTGCTCCACAGGATCGTCTCGGAATTTGTGAAGCCCTCCTGCACCACTGCCCCGACCACATCCACACAAACGTTCTAACAAACGCTCAAACAACTTCCTCTCCCATCACTACCACAACAAAACACTGGACAGAACGGCCACTCTTAATGCCAAACTTTCCAACCTCACCCTCTGCCCAACACCCGCCCAACACCCGCTCCTCGAGATTCCACCATCCCTGCCCCTGTAATGCCATCTTTCAACTCTTTCAACACAGTGGCATCGGGTGGTTGCTGACCATGCGAGAGAAGCCAACTCACATAGACGCGAGATGGAGCTCTAACGCTTCCAGTAAACCACGGAGGAAAGCCGTGCCAAACGGATTGAGACCTAGCTTTTGCACAGGAACACAGAGAATGAATGCCGGGGTCGTAGGAGACGCTGTCTCCATTATAACATTCTGAAGCAAAGGGGGGAAGAGAAATGCCTAGCCTAATAGTGATTTAACAAAACGCAGCGGATTGATTCAGTTCAAGAAAACTGCTAATATCACGCACAAAGGGAAATTCATTTGTTGTGAAAAACTTTCTGACCACTGTGAAATACCAAAACATCTGGCACGATACCAATCTACAGAAAAAAACCACCCCAAGTCCTGATATCGAAACCTGAAGAAGGGCAACATAAAGCCCGAAACGCGTAGTTTAAGGAAAGGCGATAGAACTCAGAGAGCAGTGTTGAGTGCTATTTATCTCAAACACCTGTCAAGATATCTGGATATGTTTCTTTGTTCTTTCAAAGAAAAGTGAAAACCAACTAAGGACTGGTTACCATACATATATGTGAACTAAATATGAATGATATGGATAAAATGAAAAACTGATGTTGTAAAATGTACAAGATTTATATGTGAATTGTATTATATGCTGTCAATTGAAACTGCATGGAAATGATTTATATATATTTTTGGACATAATTAAATTTGTATACTAGAACAGATTGAAATCAGAGTGTGAATAACTAAAAACCATGATTTCCGAAACACGTATTACTCGCAATTACACAACATATAATAATCAAACATGTAGCAGAAGCATTAGCAAGTAAGTATGGTGATACCCATGGATATGTAACAAACAATGAAGCAAAGTAGTTCTCCGGACTGGTACTCTTGCAATGATTGTTAGCTCAAGTCTGGTAAGTGGCCTGTTCCTTCACAGGCTGTTTTCTGTGGATACAGCTTTGAGCCTACTCATATCTCTGTGACAGAAAATTATATGCTTTAAATATTTTGCTTTCCGACATATAAATGCTCCCATTTAACAACCACTCAGAACGAAACTTATCTTTGGCCCCGGAACCAATAATGGGAGTTCCCATGGCTTGTAGTAAACAGCATGTAGATCAACAAGCATGTCAGAATCTTTTGTATTCACTACGCGAGACACCTGTGGTGTCCAGCGAGCTGACGGTAAGAGTCAAAGAGCCTCGTTACAAGTGAGGCAGAACAGGTTAACGGGACCCGCTAAAGGAGGCGGACCTGTTTAACCCGTTCCGCCTCATTACAAGCTCCCCTTGCGGAACCCGGTAAGTCACGCCTGGTCAAACCAGGTGTGCTTACCGGGTCCCGCGCGGGGAAGAGGGACCAAACAACGGACCGCTCGTAATCGGCCTGTTGTTTGCTCCCTCCCCCATTCCCATTCAGCCCTATGGGGGCTGAAATAGGAATGGGGAAGGTCTGGTCCTGGGTTCCTGAAGGGAGGAATTACCGGGCCCTCCGAACTCGGAATGGCCCGTTAATTCCCCATTCTGGGGACCCGGACCCGATTCTGGCAGTAGCCATTCCCGCCAATAGCGGCATGGCTACCGCCAAAATCGTAATGAGGTCCAAAGAGTCGGTGAGTAGCCGAGTGGGATGGGTGTGGCAGAAATGGGCAGATCTAGAGGAAGATCAGTGTGTAAGGTAAGTAATGATGGACCTCTGGAGTGTCTTGTCAGGTAAGCATGCCAGTCTGCCAGAGTGACGTGTCAAAGAAATGTTTCTGGGCTTCCTGAGTGGCATGTCAGATAAGTAATGCTGGCTGCTGGGTGGCTTGTCAAGTAAGTATGCTGGGCAACCTGAGCGATAAGAAACTGGCAGCACCTTGTCATTGCCACGTATGTTAATTACCAGCAACCAGGCTTAAATAGAGCTCCTGGTAGGCTTCAAGCAAGCTGCCAGGGACTCTGAGTACTGCAGTTCTGGAGGCACCTCCAAGGCTTGTTAGCCTTCTTGTAATGGGACAAGCCACAACACATGGTCCTATTCCCAATACTCACAAAATTCTGACAGTAAAGTAGAAAAATAGATGCACAGCAACAGCCTGCATTATTCAATTAAAAGGGGCCTGGAGGGCAGACTCAGATCGGTATAGGTGAGAGGAATGAATTGTGAACTGACATTCAATAACGAGATACGATAAGGAAATCAGCATATGCCGAATGCAGAAGTGATGGCAACATTGGTTAGGCACAATAATACACGTAGTGAGGGGATAGGTTAGAAGGGAGCAGAGGGCGGAGCCAGAGGAGCAAACAAGTAGAGGGGGAGAGCCTTTAAAATAATTCTGTTCTGTTGTTTGTTGTCTTAGATGTACTAAGAACAACAATTATATTCAGGAAGAGAGAAGCAGAAGCAATCGTCTAAGGCATATGTCTAAAATATGCAAGTGAAGGAAAATCAAAGAAAAAATGGGTAAAATAACAGTCTAAAGAGCATAGTACCCATGAAAGGCAATGTGCATTAATGTACATTAATCGTCAACTAGAGAATCGCAGATGCTTAGAAAAATGGAACGCTGTTACACAGGGCAAGAAACGTAGGCAATTCCCTGTCGAAGGTCCCACAGGGTTGCATCATTTCCCCCATGATGTGAAAGCTATACATGGAGCTGTTGGGAGCCCTCATAGCCACACACAAAACCCACATCCACCAATACGCGATGACACAAAGCAATATCTCAAGATCGCCTCCATCAAGGACATCCACAGGCTCAAACATGCCTCTCGCTGATCCAGTCTTTGATATCCAGTGCATACTTGAAGCTTAACCGCTCCAAGGTCGAATTCCTACTCTTCACCATCAACAATTAACACCCAGACATACAGACCTGCCTATGAACCATGAATCCTGAGGGCTTCCCACCCGAGCTCACCTCCTTCTTGTATCAACTCTCCCTCCTGTGGAAAGTCAAGCCTATCCTCCCTCCAGACAGCTTTAGAGGCACCTTTCAAGCACTGATCCTTTCCCACCTGGATGGTGACACCTTCCTCAAAGGCCTCCCGTCGTCCACCCTTGTGTACCTGAGAAGTATCCTACACGCGGCCGCAAAGCCTAATCAGCGGTCTGCGCAGATACAACCACATCACCTGGCCCTCATCGAGCTTCACTGGCTCCCACTGCATGAACAAGTCATCTTCAAGTCTTGCTGCATCATCTATAAGGCACTCGCCCTGAAGTCACCAAGCTACCTCCCTGAATAACTCAGAGTCTCTAGCAGACAGAGCTCCACCAAAAGCCACAACAAATGCAGACTTGAAATCCACCACTGCAAAAAAGAAAGGACCAGAAAACAAGCCTTCTTTGCCTATGCTCCAAGACCTTGGAACCTCTTCCCCGTCAGCATCAGACCCGCCCCCACGCTCCTACAATTCAGAAAAGAACTTTCTTCAAGGAGCCTCTCCTCTTCAACACCTAGGCCATCACGTCACCCCACATGCTAGATGCCGTCGGCCCTTCTCCTCCACGCCACCCTGTACAGTTGTACCCCTCCTCTGTGTCCCTCTGTATCCTACCTCCACTGTATATCTGTTCTGTTGTTACCTCTAAAAAGCACTCCCTTATGCATCTGTACTGCTGTACTGTTGTATACCTCGCTCTGTTGTTTATCTGTATTGGTGTATACCTCTGGAAAGTGCTCTGTTGCTTCTCGAAGCTAGGTCTGCATTCAATAAATACCATAAATACCATAATAATGATTTTTAAAAAATTGATTTAGCAAATCTTTTGGGCTTACAATGTAAGTTAGAGGACAAGAAATGTAAGATACACCCTGAAGAATGGAAGATATTTCTAAATTTGTCTTGGGAAGGTTCAAATAGAGTTGGATAACAGAGAATATGCAGATAGAAGATTCAAATGAGAAATTAAGATGTGAGCTGCATTAAATAATGGGACAGAAGAGGGGGGCATGATCAGGGCAGAAGGGGCGTGAAGGAAGGGAAAGGTCAGGTTCACCGGGTCCAAGGTTGGGGAATTGCTTCACTGTATCCACGGCATATAATCAAGGATGAGGATGAGGAAGAGGAAAGGCATGAAGAGGGGGAGGATATTATTGAGGTGTTGAGTGCTTCACACTTCACTGGCAATTGCAATGCTACACGCACGCCAGCTGCAGCCACACAAGGACAGCCCCAATATGAGCTGACAGCCCAGCCCCAAAACAGGACTAACTCAGGTGCGCAGCGCCAATTGCAAAGACAAGCAGCACATTGACATACACAACTATAAGCCAATCCCACACTTGGACAGCTGCAATATATGGAAAATCAAACTTGCAAATATAAGCCCCACTGAGGTAGTTACTAGGAATGGGTGCTGACAGTGCTCATAGCCTGTTTATGGTATGTACCCCATGGACACCTGGGGATTTGAAGAATTTATCTAAGGAATTTCTGAATATCAGGGAAGAGCTAGAGGTATTCAATGAGGTGTTAAAGATAATGATTCAGTGTCACAACCCCTACTGGGCTGATATGAAGGAGCTCATATGGTGATAATGCCTACTGTCCTATGCCTGAATTTGACTCAAGAGAGTGGCTGACCCCTGAGGATACAGGAACAGAAATAGAATTGGTACAAGCCAGAGATAATTTAATACAGTGTACTCCAATAGTATGTAAAAAAAATACAGATTGACCAAAGAGTAGTAATTGTAAACATATGGAAGGCCAGTCTATCTTGAGCATTTGAAGGAAGTGTCTGCTTAGCATTCGTATATAAATAAGCCTGTCAGGACAGCACAGGATGCTGGAGTAGGTGCCTTTGCTCAGGAATTATTATCAAAACCTCCACAACAATTGAAAACTGCATGGATTGGGTGGCAAGCGAAGCCCCCCTTGCAGAATTGGTGTCAGCAGCTAATCATTGTGCTTTTTTGTCAAGACCAAATGAAATAGTGGACAGAATGCAAGTAGTGTCTCTTCAACAGCAGAGGCAGGGGTGGGCTATTTATATGAATGTGGGACGTGGCAGGCCAGCAGTTGCAAGAGGAACCGAATAATCAGGTGAAGAGGTAGGGATCAAGAGGTGGTACCCCTAACCCACAAGGTACTCAGAATGTATTTGTGACATGTGAGGCTGCATATCAATATTGTGCACAAGGGGGAGGACTTGAAATGATAATGTCCTAATGACCCATGTTTAGTAGAAACAGGGGTAAACCCCTTAGGGGTCAAATTGAGGGATTTTTCAAATGTTCCACTCTCAAACTGTGGGTAGTTCTAATAATTCTGTGGTTTATCCCATGACTACACCGTTGCCTTTGTTCATAGGCCCCAGCTCAGATAAACACACACTCCTTTTGAGTCCTCATTCACGTGTAAACCTGTTATGGTGAGACGTGTTATGCAAACTGTGATGCACCGTGTACTTCACTCCAGGCTGGGCCTCATCACGACTTCGGCGGTAACCCTTAAATCCGGCAGTAGCGCTATTACCGCCGGATTTAAGGGTCCGCCGAATCAGGGCTTCGGCGGATTTCAACCCAGCTCTGAGCTGGTGTGAAATCCGCCCAAAATTCGCGCTCATACCGGCGGTGGGAAATCCGCCGGCGGTATGAGCGCGAAATTTCCCCATTTTGCCCAATGGGGAATGGGGCATTCCCGAATGGGCTCAATGGGGATTGGGGACTTCCAAGTCCACATAACTCGTGATCCCGCGCTATTAGCGCCGGGGTCTATGGCGGTCGCGCTAATAGCCCCCTCGCTAATAGCGCCGGCCCTACCGCCGAAGTCGTGATGAGGCCCTCTCTTTTTTAGATATGTCAAATGAGCATGTGAATGAAGTGATGGTAGTGCTACACGCGGAGAGAGTAGGGAAGGCGAGAGAAGAGGTGAGGCAGGCAGATTTAGAAGAATGATTGTCAAAGGTACCAAAAGAGTTGTGGTTGCAACATGCAATCGAAGTGGGGTTGATACAAAATGTGGGAAATAAGGAGGATTTATCCCCGGCGCAGTGAATGCATGTTCAGTCAACTACCATCAGCTTGTAAGACTCCCCTGAATTGGGTCCTAAATGAATGGGAAACAGAGGCTATTGTGAGGGCAGTACCTTATTCAGAGTGGGCTAAGAAAAAAATACTCAAAAAGACTCTGATGTTGTCTCCAAAATCGACAACAGATGTTAAACAGTCTGTGTGACCAAAAACAAGCACAAAAGAGAAAATTGACTTCCCACTGGTCTACTCATCTATATTTTCTAAAACAAGGAAAGCTCCACATGTAGGCGATTCAATGGATCACTGATGGGTATATGACACAGCTAATGGATCTAGTAATGGCACACTAATTCTTCAAGGGTGAGTCACTCCACCGATTGAGACTTCCAAAAACTATACAAACTTTGATCATGCCAGGTTTCTGTGTGCCTCAGGAAGAGGAGGAGGTTCCACAGGGGAGGTGCTTCACGTTTGTGCTTGTAGTTGTCTGAAATCAGCATTGTATGGTAGAAGGTGAGATAAACTGCCTGCATCTCAAGCTATATGTACCCTCATCCAACAAGAGCTTTATCAACCCCAAAGACTACGTCGTAAAGAGAATCAATCGTGCTGAAACCTCAAACACCCTGGTACTGAACATTGAATGATGGGACAATTCTAGAGAGGTGGGCAGTACTCAATACCCTGTTGCGTTCAGTGAATTGACAGCTTCATTTCCCAATTGTTCTGCAAGAGCAGTGATAATACTGGCCCAGTCGGAAGACCAGCTGACGGTGAAAGTCAGGAAGTGGAGGAGTCTTTACAAAGGAGCAATTTATGAGGATAAGTCTAGAGTAGCTAGAGAAGTCTACCGGGCAGACTACAACATCACACAATTGTGATGTAACTTTAGGGAAATGTCATGTCATCAAAGACTTAACCAGTATCACCCAATCTGTGTTAACAATTCTTATGACTAACATCACAACTGTAGGTTGAATAATAAAATGGAACATCACCTGCAGAGAAGTGCAAGCCTACTTGAAGGACCAGATGAGATGAATCCATGATGGCAGCAAGCACCCACCTTGGCCAGTGGTGTTAAATGAAGAATCAGGAGTCCCAGTGATGCTGTGGCCCTGGACTAATGAATGGAAGTTTTCGAACTGGAGGTGTGATGCTGAGACTGCAAGATACTCCTTCAGCGAGTTTGGGCTTGTTCAAGGGATGTGAGCTCCAGCGTATTGGATAATACCAGTGATCTGGACAAGATGCTAATGGGTCTGGGTGATCCTTCAAGATGTCTGGTAGATATAAGTTCCAGGAGAAACCAGGTGCTATGTGGTGAGAATCCCTGAAATAAAGAGGGATGCATAAATCAGAACCAGAAATGACTGGACAGTAAGGCAGAGAGAACACCCACTGTTACAATGTTTAAGCAGGGTAAAGCTAGGCCATATGTTGACTGTAAACTGTCAGATTTGCTGTGACGCAGTGGGCAAAGGTTTAATGCTGAATAGAACTCTAATGTTCATTGCAAACAACATCTGCATACAGGTGAGGGAAAGAATAGAGACTGAAGTGATTTTCACATTGTCGACTATGACTGAAACATACAATGTACTATGGCCTGCAGAATTGAAATTTGAAGTTCATTAAAAAAGTTAAGTTACATTTAATTGGTCCACTATTGTTTCCTATTGCTTTAATAACGTGTTGGAACTGTTGCCTGAAGTACAAAAACGATTTGATATAAAGAAAGAATTATATACGTAATGCAATCGATGTTTGACTGTGAGAGGAATGCCTTTCAGTTAGAACATGGACCAGTCACTCCCTTCTTAAATTGATATAATTTGTCATACCATTAAGGTTCTTAAACTAACTATCTTATATAAGTGGATAAGATTCGTATTTTGTTAGTTTTTATATAGCGCCTTAAGCCAAAGCGCTATACAGAACAAGAACGGTACAATAAAAATGAATAACAGTAACAGTAATAAAAGAATCGGTCATATTGACCAGAAAAGCGCAAGTGGGACTTCAACAATTTACAGAATACGGAACAAATAGAGATGGAGCAAAGGGAATAAGGAAGAACATTCCAGTGAAGAGGGGCTAAGAGAGAAAAAGATCGAAAGCGAGACTGAGCACAGGGGGGACGTGGGGTTACAAGACACAATTGAGAGTATGAAGGTCAGGAAGGAGTGTAGAATGAAACCAGAGCAGAAAGATAGCAAGGTGCAAGACCATGGAGGGACTTGAAAACAAGACATAAGGAATTAAATATGAGATGAGAATGAAAGGGTAACCAGCCAAGAGTAGAAAGGAAAGAGGAAATAGAATCACAAAAGGGGAGAAGACAAAGGAGACAGATGGAGGTGTTAAAACAGAGTTTAGAGGAGCAAGACGAATTAGCAGTAGAACAGTAAAAGAGTTTGGAGAAAATCAAAGAGGATTTCAACAATTTTGTGGCTTGAAAACCAAGAAAGAGACGAGCTTTATGGATGTTG
Organism: Ambystoma mexicanum; assembly: GCF_040938575.1. NCBI lineage: Eukaryota > Metazoa > Chordata > Amphibia > Caudata > Ambystomatidae > Ambystoma > Ambystoma mexicanum. The sequence continues at coordinate 240,312,681 of NC_090933.1, forward strand.
TACAAGTGAAAAGGACAGGCACGCAAGGACAGAGATATGATGAGTAAAGGATAGAGCAGGATCAAGGTGAAGGCCCAGATTACGAGCGGTGAGAGAAATAGGAAGCTGGAATGGGGGTACGAAACAAAAGAAGGAAAAGTGGGGGAAAGAAGAGTATTAGCTGGAAAAAGGAGAACCTTGGTTTTAGCAGCATTAAGAACAAGATAGTGGATTTGATAGCTAGTAAACAAGCTGAGTGTCGGTGGTGAATATCAGAAGGAAAGAAAGAAAAGGACAGGAAGAGCTGAGTGTCATCAGAGTAAAAGTGATGTGATAGACCGAATGAGGAAATAACCGTAGCAAGAGGAGAAGTGTAGAGGGAAAACAGAAAAGGATCCAGAACAGACCCTTGTGGAACACCATGATCAAGTGGGAATGTGTCAGATGTTTTACATGCCCAGGTCACTGAAAAGGTTCTATGAGACAGGTATGATTAGAACTAGGAAAGAACAGAACCAGAGAAACCAAGAGATGAAAGAGAAACCAATAGGAGAGAGTGGTCAACCGTGTCAAAGGCAGCAGAAATATCCAGCAGAACAAGACGAGACGAGTGTTTAGAGTGACGTTCAGTGAGTGAAGAATTTAGAGTGGAGAGAAGAGCAGTTTGAGTGGAATGACATGGACGAAAGCCCGACTGAAAGTGGGGAAGAATCGAGGAATTGGAAACAAAGGTAGAAACCTGAGAATACACCACCTGTTCAATAAGGAGATAGGACGTAAATTTAAGACAAGCAAGGGATCAGCCGTTGGTTTCTTTAGAATTGGAAGAATAGAAGCATGCTTAAAAGATAGAGGGAAATTGACGTTGAGAGGCAAACGTTAAAGAAAGAGGTAAGATAAGAATCAAGGAATGAATAGACTTTGGGAATAAGTGCTGAGGGAATGGGGTCAGTGGAAGATGCAGTAGGATGAGCTTTAGCCAATCAAAGAGAAGTCTGTTCATTGGTAATAGGTTTGAAACAGGAAATAGAGGGAGCTGTGGTGGAAGAAGTAAGTAGAGATGGAGAAGTGGAGGTTTCAATATCTGAACAAAGAGAAGCCACCGTTGAGGAAAAGAATGGAGCTAGGTCAGAAGCTGAAAGAGTGGAACTGGCTGCGTAGTCAGGGATAGGGGGTGAGAGGAGGCGTGAAAGGATCTGGAAGAGACAATGAGAATGGGTTGATTGGATATCGAGGAGATCAGAGCAGTAAGAACATTTGGCTGAGAGTAAACAGTCAGCGAAAAGAGCATGAAAGGAAAACTATGAGGAATGGTCAGCCGCAGACTTGGACTTAAGCCAATGTATTTCAAGACAGCGCAGGAGGCAGGGCGCATGGAACAAAGGTGAGGAGAAGGCCATGGTTGGAAAGGTTTATGGGTAGGAAAAAAGGGGGAAGTAGGATAAAGTATGTCCAGAGAAGAAGATAGAGAAGAGGACCGAGCCAAGTCAGCTCCATCAGCAGAGAGGCCTGCAAAAGAGGAGTGTGAAGACAGTACAGAAATGCAAGAGGAAACAAAGAGTGAAGTGTTGAAATAACTTAAGTCACGCCGGTAAAAAGGTGATCTAAGCCAAGAAGCAAGAGGGTGTGTTGAGACTTGAGGAAAAATTGACGCAGTAAGAAGATGGTGATCAGAAAGATAAACAGGAAGTGATGAGACCGAGGAGGTGGACAAAGATGAAACACAAATAAGGTCCGGACATGATCCAGAAGTGAGGGTAGAAGGGGTGGGGAGAGGACATAGATAATGAGAGTGAAGAATTGAGAGCAGAGGAAGAGTATAATGAATAATAGAAAGATGAAGATTAAAGTCACCCAAAAGTATGAGAGGAGTTGTAGAAGGGAGAATAGTAGAGAGAAGAAGATCAATGTCTTCGCAAAAAGAGACAACTGGTTCAGGAGGACGGTAGACAAGAAGGAATGAAATAGGGTAAGATTTAGAGAAGGCAGTATATGAAAATTCAAAAGAAGAATAGGTAGGGAGAGGAATAGTCGAGGATGTTAATGTAAAAGAAGAGCGATATAGAATGGCAGTACCCCCTGCGTGGGCTAAGGGATGTGGGGTATGACAGAAGGGGTATGACAGAAGGAAGGCTGAGAAGTGGTAAGAGAGGCAGCAACAGTAGTGTTGTGTGAGGGAATGCAAGTCTCTGTGATAAAGGGGAAGTCTAGATTAAATCTTAGAAAGAGATCATGGACAGCAGAGGACTTATTACAGAGAAATCTGGCATTCCATAGGCCAAGATCAATGAGTGCATTATTAGAACAACATTGAGGATAAATGAGATTTCCGTAGACCGGGTGGAGGTAAGTCGGGAAATCGATGGATTGCTTTGTGGTGGCATAATATAAACATACAGTAGGAAGGAGAAATAGTGTTACCATCACCAGAATGAACCAACAGGTCGTAGTGATGGATGCGCTGGTGAATGGAAGACAGGTGGTGCTACGATGGCACATAGAAAGATGGTGGTCGGTTTAGTGCAAAGAGCTGTTAAGGTGAGTGTTAGACCACCTCCATCCATGGACAGCCGCAGACAGCAGGACTTAGCCTGACTTCGCCCCGCAGGATGTGATGAAGGTACGTCCGGGGCGAAGGATTGGCTGAGGCGGTGGACGAGACTCAAAGTGTCACACCACCATGGTAACGGGAACGCTTGCAATTATGTCGGAGGAGCTAGCAGCGAAGTTCAGAGCTGCCAGGTCAGGCAGTAGGATGATAGCAAATGCACAGCCCTCATAACTCGGGAAATTAAGCATATTGATGCTGCTGCTGCAAAAGTATTGAGAGCTCTTTACATGTTTATAAAGAGCGCATGTTACCAATGTTAGTTGAAAATACAGAACGTGTGTTACTTGATTGAACCAGTAATGATGAAGATGATTTAAGACAAGAGGAAGTGAAAAAAGTCAATGTCCAAAGTGTATCGTCAATGAAAAATTCTTTCAATGCATATATCTACGCAAAATAACTCTGAAATAAATTAACATGACCACTTAGCTAAGATAATGGACTAAAGGTAAAATGAGACCGGGATGGAAGTAACAGAATAAAGAAAGAACATGATTAAATACAAGATTCATAAAGGTTGTGCAAAGGGCACAAATGGGGACGGCTGTCAAAGACAAGAGTACTTATTTCTGATAGGTCCTTGTACATACATGAGCCACAGGCAAAGCAAAACCGCAACCATAGTTGGGAAGGTGCCGCAGTGACTTCAGTCATGTTTTAAAAACATAGCCGGTGAGAAGTATGATTCGTTAACAAGCACATAGAAGCCAATGAGGCTGTGGGACCATTTGGTTAATCCTTTCTCGGGGCACAGGGTGTGCCTAGTGACGTGTAAACATCACCAGTGAAGGCAGTTTGTATTGCCTGATAACTGGAAGAGTGATCACGTGGGCATTAGAGGCCATATCAGGTCTTATTACATGAAAGAAAATGATACACTGGAAGAAGTGGTATATATCATGTGGGGAGGTCTAGTGGAATCATACTGGTCTAACATGGTACTGTAAAAACATGCCTCCGAAGGTCCAAGGATGCTCCGTTAGGAAGTTCCTTGTTAATGTAACTGACTATATGTACCTTACTGACTTTTTGTATAAGCCCCATGGTGTAAACCCCTAAAAAAAACAAGAGGTTTGTGAGATTGGGGTCCACATTTTTGTGATGGGGACACTGTGCCAGTTTCTCTGTCCATTTCTTCACAGCTGCATGGAAATGTATTCTGCCTCCACCTTTGCTGCCTGTACTGTTTATTAGATTAGTTGGTAGTTGGTTTCCACGCCATACACTAGGCAACCGTATGTGTCATAACTCCCAGTAAAATAACACCAACTCGTGTGCACCTTGTAAGGGACATGTTTTCTAATGCCAACAGTGCTTTGAGTGATTGATTGATTTCGTTTGTATAGAGCGCTACATCGCCCATAGGCCTCAAGGCGCTTAAAAGAGAGGGTGTGTAGATGTTACATCATTGTTAAAGGTAGCCCTGCAATGATTACTTACCCAAGCAGTAGAGAATATACGAGTCTACTTTCCTTCGCTGGGATAATAACCTATTTTAACATTTGGGTATGAGACTGATTCTGTGGTCCCTGCTCCTTAGGTGTGTGGGATAAAAGAAACCAGGATTTTTTGGCACTTGTCATAAAAGCACAAAGTCCAAAACAATTGAATTAATTGAAACCATTTTGTGGCCGGTGCATGCTTAATACAAGAAATTAAACTAAAAATATATATCCACTGCACACTCCACATTTGTATTTTGGCATGCAGGTACAATTAGTATTACAGACTGCTTTCACCACAAAATCTGAAAGAAGGCACATATCGATAAGCCTCCTGAACTGCCAGCTTGCAAGGGCATGCGTCAAAGGCCAACCATGTCACACCACTGCCGCGCTGTATGTGTATCTACCCACTAACGACGCATTGGGAACCTAGATTAGATTCACACCTAACGCGTTAATTAAAATCTACTGCTTTTACTTTGATGAAGTCATAGAAATGTCCTCATACTCTATTGGACATTGTGCAATCGCACAGGTGTAAACGCCTTCTGAATCATGAGGGAAGGGGGCTCATTCTTTCTCTTAAAGGGGATACTACGTTTATTTGATGTTTTACCTCCTGCAGCACAGGGAAATAAATCATTTCTGGATTATGACCTGACCTAAATCCATGGGGAGTTTGACCATTTTCTACCTGGCAGACAATAGCAGAGGAATCCTGCTGGTCCCCGGGTTCCTGTGTCATTATCTACCCCAGACAGACAAAGGCAACTGGAGCTCAGTCATTCGCGCATGAGCACACAGCACAGACCACACATGGTGGCCCTAATTACACGCAAGCCTCCGATTTCCAATGTGTTAATATGAGGCATAAAAAAACCGGCCTTATTCTGTAGGTATCCCGCTCTCTGCAACCCAAATCAAAGTGTGACACAGGCGGAAATGACGTCGGTGTCCGGGCTAGGAGTGAGGAAACGAAGTGGAGTGGATTTCCTTCTCATGCCACATCCATTAAGAGAAGGAGAATCAAAATGGCCGCAGAGGAAGAACCACATTAGCTTGTCTCTGCATTGTTGACCGTCTGGGCTTTTAAATGATCGCAACAAGTGAGTCCTAAAGAGAGGAATTATTTTTGACAGTCTTCATCCTCTGGTTAAGGGGCACTGTTCATCCCGTGGACAAAAATGTCACTTTATTACCATACGTGCTTGTGAAAAATCACCTTAGCTAGTATTTTATGTCATGCTTATTTATACGTCTAGACTCCACTGTACACTGCTGTCATGAATTTGTAATAGAGATGCTTTTGGTGGAGGAATGAGTGGGTGCTACCCAGCTTCCCTCCCCCACCCCTTGAGCCACCAGAGTGAAAATAGCACATCATATGTGTCCCTTATAAAATATACAGAGAAGAGCTATGCCAGCATGATTATTCTCACCAAAGCAGGAAACCTCTTCATGGGAAAAACCCTACGACAGGCCAGGGCTTGTGAGATGATGGACGGGGAGCGCAGCCATCTCTCAATATAACCTAAGCACATGGGATGGCACTGGATCTACAGTTAGCATACTGTTGCCAAAACTCCAAGGTCAGGCGCCTAAAGACCACGGTATCCCCTTAACACAATTACGACCTGTTGTGTCGTACTATATTGTCTTTTTAAAACTATAATTGCTCGGTTGAGGATTATCAGAATTGTACCATTGAAAGTCTACCTGCCTCACTAATAAGTGCTATGCAATCACATTAAAAGGGCACCAGACGTGTTTGTATTGCCCCAATAAAAGAGTCCTGCTAAGTGACATTCTGTTGCATTAAAATAATAGCAGTCTTGTTGGCAAGTACTGTACAGTTTCATTAAAAGTATATGTTGCAAGGAAGTTTGGATGACCCCAGTCCTTAAGAAGATAACGCTACACACTGAAGTCATAGTGAACTACCACCCCATCAAACCGTTCCCTTCGTACTGAAGGTCCTGGATAGGGTTGTGTATCTTCAAATACAAAAGCACATCACTGATAACAACTTACTAGGTATCCATCAGTCTGGCTTTCGCGCCATGCACGGGACTGAGACTGCCATGTTAAATCTTAGAGACAATCTGGTGGAATCCGCTGAAAAGGGCAGGGTGGCTTTATTGATGCTAGTGGGCCTTTCAGCAGCTTTTGACCTGGTGGATCATTCCTTCCTTCTGGAGAGGCAGATCAGCCTTAGAAATTGTTCTGAGCGGACTATTACATGGGTGCCATCTTTTCCTGGCCCCAGACTAGCTAGGGTTACCTCTGGAGGGTTTCACTCACAGCCGGAGTACTTAGCATGTGGCATTCCTCAAGGCGCATGCCTCTCGCCTTCTCTTTTTAACATCTACATACGTCCTCTGTTTGACTTGGTATAGACATAAAATACACAAATTATGCTGTGTTTGAGCTCTCTGGCAGGTATGACCGTGACACCGCCACAGTGAATGATGTCTAAAACCTGATCCAAAGATGGATGGCTGCAAATTCCCTTACTTTAAACAATGGAAAAAACTGAGGTGATGCTTGTTGGCTCAGCCACTCGCTTAAAGAAGCTGATTATCAGATACAGCCATCTTAGAATCGCCAACTGTTCCATCCAAATCAGTCCTCATGTTAAGACTCTGAGTTCTTTTGGATTCTGGGCTTAACACGCAGAAGCATGCATTACAGGTGAAGGCATCCTATGCTTATATGAGCAAACTTTTACGTTAGATCAGGCCCTATCTTACTACGGCAAACCTTGTATTTTTATTTGTATTTTATTGTGAGCATTTTTAAGGCACTTTAAACAACAGAATTGTGTTTCAAAGCGCCACAAGGCTAAATGGGAAGGGAACAGGGGAAATAATAACAATGGCAAAACAGTAATATACAGTCGTTGTCCTACTAGGTCTGGTCGCATAAGGCTGTGCAAGTGCATTGAGGAGAAGTGCAGGGGAAGGGGATCAAAGGGGGAACCGAGGAGTGGACAAGTACTGGAGGAGGGCCTGGTAGGGAAGTGCTAAGGGGAGCTGGGAGGAGAACCTCAGGCTAAGTGCTGGTACAGGCGACTCTAAAGGTGGGATATGGAGCCACCCAGCAGGGGCCCACAGGGCAGTGCAGGGGGGTGGAAGGGTGCTGGTATTGACTAGGAGGAAGGGCCTGGGATCCTGTGAGATTCGTGAGGATCAGGCCACCAGTCACAGCGGCAGTGGGGTGATTTGCAGGGAAGGGAAAGAGAGAGAGAGGTAGAGAAGAGCACAGTTTTGAGCAGTTTCGAGAACCTAAAGAGGTCTGGCTCAATTCTGAGAGGGGCAGGGAAGCTGTTCCAAAAGGGGGGACTAGCTGAGGGGAGAGACCTTCCCCCTACTATCTACTTGGAGAAGCGTTTGGCATTTAGAGAGTTGGAATTAGAGGGCCATTGGGCTATAGCAGGGGAGTATTTAGAGAGGGAACGTTGAAGATAGAGTGGTCCCAGGACCCAGAAGGCCTTCTGGGTGATGAAGTGGGGCTTGAATTTGATCCTTGCAGTCACCAGGAGACAGTGAAAAGTTTTTAGGGCTGTATAGATAGGAATGATGGAAGCAGTGTCCCACTGAGGGTAGATCAGATTTGGGCCACTCAATCGCCAGGCCTGTTGGGTCTGAACTTGGAGAGGATTTTGTAGCCCTCAGGAAGGGGAGTGTCAAGAGCACTGACAGAGCTGGCATTGAACCACGTCTCATTAAGAGCGAGGACGTCCACGTCAAATTATTCGAGGAGGCGACAGATGTCAGAGGAATGTTTGACAGCAGAGCAAGCATTCAGTGTAGCTAAGTGAAGCTGGTTACCACCTTTAAAGGTTTTCAGAGGAGGTGTACAGGGGCGTATTACTCCTATCAGCAGTTTTGGAGAATTGAGGGGAGAGGCAGCAGGGTTGGCAGGAGAACGGAGGAAGTTTATGAGAGAAGGAAGGCGCTGGTTGAGAGGAAAAGTTGGTTGAGAACCTTGGGCCATGATAGTGCCATTGTGATGGACATTAATGATACACCTATGGGATGAGAAGTATGCAAGGAGCACTTCCCACCTAGTGCCACCGTTAATGAGTGAGGAGGAGAAAGGAGAAAGGAGAAAGGGTGGAGACCAGCTCGGGGGTACAAAGGTAAGGAGAGGGTACAGTGAAGAGGAGGTTGGTAATGGTATGTCTGGAAGTGGCATTGACGTAAGTGTCAGGGATATTTAGGCCTGGATTGGAGTCCAGGAGAGATTTTTTCAGCTTTTTTTCTTACAGACTTTGTGAGAGAGGTAGGATAGGTGATAGAACAGCAGTTAGAATAGATAGGACTGATGGAGAGTGACATGGGGTAGAGAGGGAGAAAGAGATACGCAGGGGAGCTGCACAGTGCACAGGAATTCATCAAGTGGCCTAGCGTCCAGGCAGGCACAGCAGAGGAATTGTGCAAAGAAAGGCAAACAGTTCACAGAATAGATTCGAATTGTGCCAAAAGCACTAGAAACAGCACATAATGGAGGAAAAGATAATAAAGGTGCTCTGGGAGAGGAATTATGGGTTTGGCACTAGCAGGCAGAAGAAAGCAGGCTATATATGAAATTTACTGCAGATATACAAATAAAGTGATAGGAAGATATAGGTTGCAGTCAGGCGCGATGGCACAGGAGGCAGGATTCAGAAGGCAACCAGGTGGAGGGTTGTGGGCAGGAGCAGGTGATCCGGGGTGCTTACCAGTGAAAAGTAGAAGCACATTTTCGAAGGTCCCGAAAAGCAGGGGTACAGTCAGATTGTTAATTGTGCAGCATGGGCCTGAGAAAGTTAGGAGCGCGGCATGGAGGGGGGCTCTGTCCTGCTCTAGACAGGGCCAGACAGGAATACCCAGGAGCCTTAAGAGAGGGCTTCCACAATGTTAGATGAAGAAAGCTGAGTCCAATCAACCCATTGGAAGGAGGTTACTGGGCAACTGCTGTGGTGATTCAGAATTTGATAATGCGTCGGCCATGTTGAAGTGGCCACGAGGATGCCGGGATACCTCACAGCCCAAGTGGGCTTTTCTGATTAAAATCTTCTGAGTGCCATAAGGAGGCACAAAGAGGCACAACAGAAGAAACGAGGTGCAGGGAGAGCCAAGCGAACTCTGCCTGCAATTGTGCTACGATTAATATCTATTCTTTTGGCTTTTCCTGTAATATCTGCAATGGCACCAGTGTGCCTATAAATTGTTCGTACCTCTGTTTAAAGGAGCTGCAGGCTGGAGATAGTGGAATGTTGCAGTGCATCACAGCCACATAGCGGGGAAAGGAAGGGAGCATCTGCTCTTGTGAATACCTGTATTGACTATTGCAATAGCCTGTTGATTGGTACTACCAAAAGCACCATCAGATCACTCCAGGTTGAACAGAACGGGCCATTAGAGCTGTCTCTGGAAAAAAACAGTACAGAACATACCACTCATGCAAGAAGATCCTTACACCGGCTTCCGGTCTGTCATGCATTACACACAAGGTCCTCACTCTCACGCACAAATGCCTCTAAGGCAAGGCTCCAGACTATCTCAAAATGTGCATACAAAGGCCACTACTGAACTGAGAAACGTACGTTCAAGTGATACTAACAAGCTTGCCATTCCATGGTACATGCTTTAGTGTGTGTGCTCCCTCACTCTGGAACCAGATTCCACAAAGTATTAGCAAAATATCATGCCTGTCCAATTTTAAAAAGGCTGTAAAAACACACCTTTTCAACTCTAAGGATTAAAAATGATACCTCTCTCCAATACTACACTCTGCCCCAGACTCCCTTATCTAGTCAGCTTTGTTTGTTAGTCTGCCTCAGTTTTTTCGTGTGCACTGAGGCCTCCGGGCGTGTTGCGCTTTGCAAGAAATGTAATAAATAAAATAAAATATTATATAGCAATACGGCTTAACTTGTTGTAATACCTCATTAAAAGTATAGCTGCTCTGCTGGGAAATACTGTACTGCCCTGTTAAAAGTGCCCCAGTCCTGTCGCAAAGTGGCTACAACGTGGCACTGAGTGCTATATAAGTTCTTAAATAAAGAATTGCAACCTTGGTAAGCGCCTGCCCTCCTCAACAAGAGTGTCATTATTTATTTAATTTGGTAATGTAGCTTAGTTTGTTCTTGTGCAACACAGCGCTTAATTTGTGGGGGTGTTTGCCAGAGCAAATCCCTGGTAATTATTTTTGAGCCCCGGCACTTATTGGCTCAGACTAAGTTTGATTATGAAGTGGTAGGTCAGTGCATCCATCAACCCCAAGGAGCCGGTGCGAGCTGTAGTTTAACCGCCAATATGATGACACTGTGGGGAGCAGCTTTGGGTAGTGGCAGCAGTGGTGACGAACTGCCTGCCCGCGTTGTCACAGGCGTGCTAGATAATATTTGGGCCCTGGCACTTATTTCTTTTCAAATGAAGCAATGCCAACACTCAATACCAGTTCACAATCTCATCACAGTGATGTATTTGTAATGTGACATTATAAATATACCGGCCCCACCAGGAAGTCGCAGCACTGTCCCAATGAAAGTATTTCACCCCGATTGAGAACACATGTGTTATTTGCATAGAGGCAGCAGGCACATTAACCCACTGGGGTTCATCAAACGGTTTGAAAGGTAGGAACTGTGTTGTAAAAACTGAACACAGAAGTTTTACATTTCTGAGCTATGGCGACCAAGAGGACAGTCGCCTATGAAGCTGTGTCAGTGTTGGTCATATGTAAGCCATGCCTGCCCTTTAACAGCACAAACAGCATCTACACATTTCAAAACAGGCCAGTGGCATTGAAAGGTTGTGCAGTGTGTGTGCCTGCAATATAACAAGCCTGAAGGTGAGGTCATGGAAATGTGCTGGATTGAAAGCGTCACGGCTCGAAGCCCCACACAACAATGCGACTTTCTTACAGTGCATACTGCTGTGAGCCCCACTCTCCCCCCCTACTCAGAATGGCAAGAAGGAAGTTCAGACACTGTGCCCATCACATCTTTATGTTCCCTGCTTAGACTGTCAACAGGTGTGGGCATTCTGCCATTAATAGAATAATGTTTCTTTTGAGAATAATAGGCACCATATCATTGAAAAGGTATGACCGTCCTGCTGAACATGTATTGCTGACCCATTCAAAGTAAGGCTGGCCTCCTGCTGACAAGTGATGGTACTACTGGTTAAATGTGCTAGAGCTTTCGAGAATGCGGACCCTGCATCCTGTTCATGTATGGAATGATTATTCTAATCAGCTGCACGGTAAATGCTGGAATCGAAGACCCAAAGGTAATAGACATCGATCTCTGTGGCAGGTACATTAACAGACTGAGATTTATTTCTAATTGGCCGATTCCACTTGAGGGCTTATAAGTTAAATAGCAGGCATACCTTACTAGTGAATACCTCTGCCTCAGCCCAACCGGCGTCTGTAAATTGCTCTGGACAGTCATTGAGAGGATGTGACGCTCGCCAGAGAACCCTATAGCCTGACACACAACCCTCCCCATCCACAGCATTGAAAGCGTTGTGTGCTCGCCAGTAGTATCCCCTGCGGCAGTGTCTATTCGCAAGGACGATGGATAAATGGCACACATTCTTCACAATTTGTGAGGACAAGAGGGTCCGTTTAAATTGTGCAGAATGTATGCTATTTGCCCTTTGTCCTTGCGAATAGCACATACTCTGTACAATGTGCAAGGTCAAAGAGGGTAGTTGCGAGAAATGGACCATGTCAGCACCCCGCCTACTTTTCTTCACGTGACTTTGGGCACGTTTCTTTCCCTAGCATGCACGTAGCGTTGCACGTCATCTTGTCCCTCATTGTAATTTTTGTGAGGCTTCAGCTGCCAAGCTGCAAGACCAACCGGAATCTGCGTGGTCTTGGGTGGCTGAAACTAAACAGGGCATTTTCTTCTGGACGTGGAAGGTATGGAGGGCTAAGAAAAGCATCAGTGCAAGAACAGTGGATGGTGGTATTTAACGGAGAAGGGGAGAGGACAGGATTTGGGCTCTGCAATAGACCGCTTGAATAGGGGGAAAGGGAGGCAAAGAGGGTATTAAAGTAATGCTGCTTGGCAGACAGGAACAGAAAATCGTAGGAAGAATGAATAGTCGATACTTGATCCAGATCAGAAATCGTCCTTCGCTTATCTCGGCGCAAGGTACAGTCGGCAGAGTAGAAGAAAGGGGTCATCCAGGGCTGTGAAGGTTTGTGAGAGGGAACGAAAGGAGAGAGGGGATAAAGAAGGTGAAGAGTACCACATGGCTAGAAGAATAAAGAACTGAGGCAGCATCTGTAGAAAGAGAGGCCAAGGTATAAGTAGAGGCAGGAATAGGTGTAAGTGCAGAAGAAAAGTTGGAGACTTGGAATGTTCAAGTAGCACGATGTTGCAATAGTCCAGTTTGAAAAAAGGTGGCAGAAAGGGGGTTAGAGGAGAAGGAGGAAGAAGTAAAGAAGAGAATGGGCTGAGGAATAAAGAGGCAGAGCAGAGATCGAGAAGGAAATGGGAAAGGTGGAAAAGATTAAGTCCAGCGAGAAACCAGAAATTTGGAAGGGAGAGTAGAAATTTGTAGTAGATTAAAGGAGTCAAGAATATATAGCAGAAGCACTGCAGAATGAGATAAAGAGAGGTGCAGGTTAAAGTCACCCAGAATACAGAGCAGATTTGAAGGTAGGAGAGAGGAAAGGAATGCACCAAGATCATCATAGAAAGAAGAGACAGGACCTGAGATCTTAAAGAAAGACCATTACATCTTGCTCTTGTTAAAATACATCTCTCATATTAGTAATTTGTCCAGGATAAGTGTTTTTGTTTTGAAGTTAGAACCATGTATCTGCAGTTAAAAGGTTTCATTAAATCATTAGACTTCCTGAGGTCCTGGACATATAGTAGTAGTTCCTTTAGAGATCATAAAGAAGTCTTATCTTAAGAGCTTGGCAAGGTAAAGTGACTATGTGCATTTATCTTACAAAGAAGTTGTTTTGGTACTCGACCATTGATAGATCGCAAAACAGATTCAGTTAACCAAGTACAGAACATAAGGCCATTAGAGTAAATAAGGGAATCATTCAAGGCTCTGGGATGCCTAATAACACGTCTTGAGTTCCATCAAAAAGGTCAGGTTGCATGGGGCATTACCATTTTTTAAATGACTCCCCTCAAACAGAATTATTCTGCTCTGGCTCTTTCGATTTTGTAAAAATAATTAATCCCAAAAAGTCTTATAGATCAATAAACAACACGAGACCATTGATTTTTTTAGCACTGTTATGAAAATTAACTATAATGATTGGTTTGTCAGTTCAAGCCCTTAGTGTTTTAGCTTGTAAGCAACTTACTACTCGGCCAATGGTGATAGGGGTACAATGTAATCTACACTTAACATAAATTGCCATTTACCCTTCGTCCTGGCAAATAGTACACAGTTTACACTATTTATTCTCCGTCCTGGCAAATTGTAGAACTTCTGCACTATTTATCCTTCATCCCATCATCCTTGCAAGTAGTAGAAATTCTGCACTATTTACCCTTCATCTCATCGTCCTTGAAAAAAGTAGAAATTCTGCACTATTTACCCATCGTCCTTATAAATAGTACACATTCAGCACTATTTTCCCTTTTTCCTGGCAAATAGTACACATTGTTTGCACTATTTACCCTTTGTCCTTGCTAATAAACCTTACCTACTTTGTAATATCCCCAAAGAGGTGACCCACTTTACTGTGGTGGATCTTAATAACGCGCTGTTCCCCTGCACCCAGATTCACAGTACTTCACCATATTTACACACGGGGGGATGGCTTTGAACACACATGATTGCCTCAAAGGTACTGCAAGTCCCCCATAATTTTCAACAGAATACTACATGCTGATTTAGGCAATATTCATGTGCCTAGTACCATCATTCAATATGCTTACGACTTAATAGTGTGTAGTGTCAGCGAGCACCAGTGCAGACAGGACTCCATAACACTCCTACAACTTCTGGCCCAAAAGGGATAGAAGGTTGACAAGGCAAAATTACAGTATTGCCTTCAGAAGGTACTGTATTTGGAGTGGTTAATTTATGTCAAAGAATAATCCCTGATCGCACCCTCTCTGCGTGTGCTACCTCGCAGCCCAAAACAGTGTGAAGAAAATGCACAAATTCTTAGGATTCTGCAATTTTTGTAGGGCATGTATACTTGATTACGCAGCTTACACAAGACCTCTGTTGCAGGGCCTTAAGGAAGCTCAGAAAGGCGACAGCAAAATAATTTGGACAGAAGAGATATGATATGATATGGCATTTATAACGTAGATGTATACCAATTTTAATGACCTCCAGGAGGTAATTTCAACTGCACCAGTGTTAGCAACCCCAGACTACACGCAAGAGTCTACCTATTCTCTCATTCTAATTGACAAATGATGACTGTGGTACTGACGCAGAAAAGCTCCATGGGCCACAAGCCATTGGCCTACTACAGTGGTATCCTAGATTCAGTGATGCTGGGGCAATTTACCTGTTAGCAAGCTCTTGTTGCAGCGGCATTCACCATTGAGCTTAACGATCATTATGGGGTGCTCCATGACATTGGGGGTCATTACGACCCTGGCGGCCACAGAATGAACGGTGCCGGTAAGATACCGGCACCGTTCATTCTGGGCCGCCACATTACGAGTTTGATCACAGGCTTACCGGCACCCGTGAGCAGACCAGGATGCTAACAAAGGACCCGTCATTAACGGGTCCGTTGTTAGCACCCTCCCCATTCCCATTGAGCCCTATGGGGGCTCAAATGGGAATGGGGATGTACCGGGTCCGGGTCCCAAAAATGGGAATTACCGGGCCCACAAAAGTCAGAATGGCCTGGTAATTCCCTTTTTTCGGGACCCGGACCCAGGCACGAGTTTGGAGGCAACAATGCTGCTAAGAACGGCATGGCTACCTCCAAACTCGTAATGAGGCCCATTGTATATTGAGCACACAGTGTTTGCCATTTTTGAACGCTCTAAAGCCACAATGACCACACAGCGAGCTTCTGGATACGAGATCATTCTATCCAGTACAAACATTCACATTGTGCGAGGTAAAACTGTTAACCCTGCCACTTTCCTAACTGAAATGTGTTCTGATGAATACTTGGCCAACCATAACTGTGTAACCTTTGAGGGTCTGGAAGATGATATCCCTAAAGCATGTGACAGACCACTTGAAGGGGGGAAGTCCTCTTCATTGATGGGTCAGTGACAATTGACCAGGGCACAGGCCTACGACACACTGGGGTGTCAGTGGTCCGCTTAGTGGATGGGGATTACGAGACACTTGTGCAGAAGAGGTTACCAATGCTTTTCCCGGCTCAAACGGCCAAGCTCATAGCGCTTATTGAAGCATTTCAATCATCTCAAGGATCTTACGTGACCATTTACTCTGACTCTGCATATGTTACCACCACAGTAAATGCAGGTCTTGCACAATGAAAGAGAAGGGGATTCAGGAGGGCAGACAGATCCCCGTGCAACACTCTGCATTACTGGACAAGCTCATCCATGCACTCTCCCAGCCATCTGTAGTGGCGGTCTTAAAATGCACCACCCACACTAATTACAGAGACAAGGTCTTGCTCAGTAACGATGCTGCAGACGCAGTGGCAAAAACCGCAGCAACCTCCCAGTGCCACAAGTGGTGGAGTATCCCATGCTGACACACAACACAGAACAGTTGCCTACCTCATAGAATGCCCTACCAATTTCACAAATGAATGAACTACAGGGACGTGCCCCACAAGAGGAGAAAGAACTTTGCGTGAAAACGGGATGTAAACCGTCTCCAATAGATCTCTTATGAAGACAGGAATTATCAGGGAAAGCAGTGATCTCCCATGAGTTATTACTAGTAGCGGTCGACCAGTTACATTATCACACGTTTCCAAAGAACATATCACAGAAGACATTGAGGAAGACTGGTTCATCCCCAACCTACAAAATAAATCGACAAACATGGCCACACATTGCACTACATGCCAAAGTTATAACACATGCCTCACACTAAGGACTATCAGAGGCACTCTGCCCGCCCTACTGAGCCATTCCGCAAACTTCACATTGATTATGTGGACATGGGTAAAAGGTGTAATGGATCTCAGTACCTCATTGTTGTTTGTCCCTTCTCGTGATGGGTATGGGCGGGGCCTTGTGCGCATCCTGACGCTAAGTGTGCTGCCAAATTTGTTGTGCGGGAAGTGTTCCATCAATGGGGTGTGTGATATGTATTGAGGTCAGATAACAGCACACATTTTTTCAATGGCCTCTTCAAAGAGCTTTTAACATTACTGGGCATCAGGCATTGGAAGTGCACCATTTACCACCCACAGACTAACAGGATCATAGAGAGGATAAATGGCCAGCTTAAAAGCAAGCTTTGGCAACTGTGTACCACCTTAAAGAAGAACTGGGTGTACTGTCTACCACTCGCATTATTCAGTTTGCACACACAGCTCTGTGTAGACCACCATTTATCTCCCCATGAAGTGGTCACAGGACGCAGCATCCACACACCGCTCTCTCCTGTCAGGTAAGCGTCAGATGCTCATAGAGCAGCATCCATTTTGGGGAGGAATTTAGTAGCTACCTGTCCTCCCTAAAAAAGGCAATACAATTTGTCTCCCAACAGATTGCACCTCCCCGGACAGACAAAGCAACTGGTGCCGCAGCTGACAGGCCTGCAACGTCAACCCCTCTGAAGCTCTTCCCTGGCCTCTGCAGCTCTTCCCTGGGGATATAATTTATGTTAGGAATTGTATTCCTTGATGGAACCAGCTAAGCTATAACGGTCCGTTTTGGTTCGTTCATGCCACTCCTCTTGCTGTCAAGGTGAAAGAGCTACATTACTGAGTGCACCTCTCGCATGTCTGAAAAACACCTCTGCACCAACCTGCACCGATGTATTGAACTGCCCCTTGCCCACAATACTGTAATTCAACCGTGCATGACAGCCCAAGCACTCTTTTTAAAAAAAATAAGGAAGCATCACCCAATACCTTCACACAACGCTGCTACGCACTACATTTGCACAGGAATTGCACTCTCACAGTTCCCCATACACTCTCTCTCTTTCTCTATCTCGCTCTTAATTCCTCTCTCTCTCTACCCCTATCTATTGCTATATCTATTTTCTGCCTCTCCTAAACACAGATTGCTTTCTAGGTGACCATCGCAATGGATCCGGCGAGCTCCAACAGTTCTATTTATATTAGGAAAAGTGATGTGTATAGTACTATGTCAAGGTTTTCCTATTCATAGATATGTGAAATGCATTACATTGCTGAACTATGTGCAATATTTATGTTTGGTTTAGGAATATATTAGGGGTGTACTTTTGTATGGGGAGGGCATATAAAAAGGGGGGTATAGACAAACAAATGCTACCATTAATGCATCTATTTAAGGTCCTAATTTCACCAAAATGGGAATTCAGGATGTAAATGTGACCCAAAAACTTTACACACATGACACTGTGGCCACAGACACCAATGACAATTCTCAAATTAGAAATGACAGAATTGCTCGTAATACTGCTGATTTTAGTGCCCCTTCCACGACATCTTTCGATTTCACCAGGT
This sequence comes from Ambystoma mexicanum, assembly GCF_040938575.1. NCBI lineage: Eukaryota > Metazoa > Chordata > Amphibia > Caudata > Ambystomatidae > Ambystoma > Ambystoma mexicanum. The sequence goes on from NC_090933.1 coordinate 240,330,315, forward strand.
CTCTTGAAAGTGTATATAACATAACTCTAACACGTAAGAAAAGGCAACTTAGAAAATATAGATATAATAAGTATAATGGGCTAGGCCTAAATACAATAGAAGATGTGTATCATTGAGAATTCTCAAATAGTTGGTATGCAAACATGAGTTCTGTGGGAATGAGAAGAATGCATGGTAGTTTTTATGTCTGTTCGGTGATACCACATGCATCAAGGACACCCAAGATATTAATATCACATGAACTACCAATTGTAGAGGCTCAATACTTGGTTCATCTGGATCTGTGTAGGCTGCGGGGCTCATTCCAGGTGCAAAGTGTGCAATAAGATGTATGGATCCTGATCAGTTGCAATGCAAACAAATCCCCAAAAGCACTCAGTGTCTGTGAAGGCCGTACGTGAATTTACGAGGAGTGAAATACATAGATAGCAGGGGCAAGAAACATCAATGAGTTGTGCAGCAGGAGGGCAACTGGGATTCAGAGATGAAGAATTGGCTCAAGTGAATAAAGTATGTGCACAATTCTGGAATGAACATGTTGCAAACCTAACGTGGGTCGGAGCAATGGAAAAGGCAGTGAAAGTCCAGCAGCAACAAACTCAGGAACTATGCTTTTATAACAAATGAACTGTTTTTGTGGCTGCTAATCTCAAATGCAATAAGACATTGCTTATCCCAGACCTAAAAAAAGGCACTGCTGCAGTAATGCACTAATACTGGGTGTGTGGACAGCAGTAATTCTTTCACCTCACGCCATCATAGAGGGGCTATTGCTCACTGGCCATGCTGCACTCAGCAGTCCTTGTGATCCCAAAAGAACACCTTGCAATGGGATCGAAAAATGTGCCTGCCCAGACCCCAGCCACAATGGGGCCCATTGGAAACCCATTACCACACCCCATCTTCTGTGTCTTGCCTGAGAAAGAAAAGAACAGCAAGTTGCGCAGAAAAAGAAGATTGAACTATCTGTCTCAAGACTCCTCTGAAATGCTCAAAGAAATACAAAATGAATATAGACTGTTTAGTAAAGAAGAAACGTTCTTTGCACCTCTTCTTCTACCTGGGTCCAAACAGCAACAAATGCCAAGTGGCTGCAAAAAGTCAGATGGGAGGTCGTGCAGCTGGCGAAAGACAGAACAAGGACTCAACGCAAACTAATGTCAAGATGTGCGCCATAAGGTTGATGACCCTCCCGAACAGGTATGTGCTTGATCTGCTCACAGCGATGGAAGGAGGGGTTTGACCACAAATCAGCGATTGTTGCTGCATGTCCTTGCCTCCAAATGACGCAGAGAATGGCTCCCTGATGCAAATAATAGGAGCACTACACTCCCTCGGATCACACATGCAAACTGAAGCTGGCATACAAGACGATGACTGGTTTGATAGACTTTTCGGTTGGGCACTATCCTAGATGTGGGTGATCATGAAGATGCTGGTGCCCGTCATCGTGTTTATATTGATACTTTTTTGCACCTGACAATTGGGACTTTGATGTTGTGCCAAAGCAGTACATAGCAGTGCCATGATGATGGTCTCAATTGGGGTTACAAATGCTCCTCATGGTACAAAGGATAGTGCTGCCCAAGCAGATGATCCAAACAAACCTTGCATCATGTTAATAGAGCAGCGCTTACACCCTCCCGGTGCTATCACTACACCCCCACCGGATCCCGAGCATTACACAGAGCATTGGGTTGATTTAGCAGGAGATGGGGGATACATACACATGACGTGCACCCCTGAGGAGTATGCCCAGTCTGGCCAAAGTTTACATCATGTATGCAGAGCATGGCTTCCAAAGGAGGGATCACCACCTTATTTGGAGGCTGAAAGGTTGGAAGAGGAACGCTACCGAGGAACTAACAAAGGTGGGTTTATAAGGGAATTTGTTAATGTAGAATTAACAACAAGGGGGAATGTTGGGAAGGGGACACAATCTTCCCGTGCCCCCAGGTGCTGCAGAATAAGGCAGAGGCTGTCATCAGTAATGTAAGAAACCTGCGAGGAGGGGGTGAGCTCTTACAGTGTCTTGTAGGTGTAGTGCACATGCAGGAATAGCAGCCATCTTAGATATTGGCAGCCATATTGTGGCACAAATCTTAAACATAGCAGGGAGATCAGCAATCTAGGCGTAGGCCATGAGCATGAGCAAGGGAATAGGTTGTGTCCCACACACACTGATGAGAAAGGCCAGAGATGCACAGCCCCATAAAACCCTCAAGTGTCCTAAAATGTTGCCAACCTTCGCACCCTGGGAAGAATGTGCCCTGCAAGGCCAAGAGAGGAGGGCTGAGTGTCTGTGAACAGTGTAATCCCATGAGAAAGAGGGCATGGTTCTCCAACCCCCACCAGTCCCACACCTAAGTTATAGCACCCCAATACCCTGACTTTAGTACCACTGAGTTCCAATGTACCAGATAACTCCAGACCACTGACTATAAACCTGTTGGACCCCCACTCAATCAGAATGATCAGAAAGCAGGCATTCCTGCCTTCATTCATAGGTCACGTGATTTGTGCTGCGAGGTGCAGGGAGGGATGACATTATAGCCCAGAATGAGGGTGGGAGAGCTTGGAGAAATGCCGGCCTGTCTAGGAGCTAGTGAAGTGTGTGAGTTAGTATGTTCTCGGCTTTCCCCCTGGTCCCCTGTCTGCTCGTACCAGGTGCACTGTTACATAGATATAGATGTGATTATCTTAGTTACTAATATCATTTTTACTTGGCCGACTGCTGACTAATAACGACTGCAACATCGCCCACGTGGGAGAAGATGGACGAGCGGAGCTGGGACCAATGTCCTGGCAACCCCTATGGAGCAGTATACTGTATATAATGATCTCACCGATGACACTCTGTACCTTCTTAATGTGCTGCTCATGCATATTTTGCCAGAACTTTCTGCAGCAGCAGAGTTCAACTTTCTTCAGCAGCAGAGTTCTTTGTTGGTGCTTTTTCCTTTTGTATGGAAATACAACTTGCTATCCTTGCAAGAGGTGTATTGGGGCTTTTTCCCTAGTGGGTTGTATTTTTTCTGGTGTGAGTGTCTAGAGGGCCGTCTAGGGGGCGTTCCTACAGTATTAGTCATCACTTCTCATACCTTATCCTCCACATCGGTTGCAGTAGAAAAATAGTATTTTGTTGAAGTTCCAGGCTCCACCTATATAATAGTAATTGTAATAATAAAGATGTAACATCAACAAAAATAAATTACATGCAAAAGATGGTTGATGTTAACAATGAAGCATACAAGCCAGTTTGTACCAAATGCTAATATTATACATAACAATAATCAATACGTTTTAAGTTGAACTTGAACAAATACATATTTTGTGTAGTCGCATCTGAAGGAATATTCTAAAAAAATGACTTAAAAGGTGAGTGAGGTTGCTGTAGGACTCCGGAATAGTGGTTGATGTAGGATCACGGTCCTTTAATCGATGTATATATTCATACCATTGTTCAATAGAAAATGGACATTAGTATTATAATTTAGACCACAACAAAAACGATTTTAAAAGTTTGTCTGCAAGTGGCTTGGCCTCACCGTTAGGATGTTGGATGTGTCTGTGGTTTCCTCCACGGTAACCGTCTGTAATTCCATCAGTGCGGTTTACATAAAGACAGACATTGTCATTGTAAATAAATGACACACTTTTAAAAGACGCAATGTGAGTGTGTGTCTGGAAAGGCTCCAATTGCACTGAACTATTGGAGTATCTCTAATGTAGGGATACACCCAGTAATCTTAACTTCAAAATGTACAAACCACAGTAAAGCGTGTCATGAAGGAAACTTGTGTAATAAAATTTCAATGGAAATATTCTCCAAAAAATGAAAACCGTTCATTATGTTACCTGTTCACAGATTATTTCAATATATCGAGTGGTAATTTACAAGACCTACTATATAGGCACATTTTGAAAATGGTTAAATACATTTAAAAATGCACTGTCCACTACTCACCTGGGTCAGCGTGAGCTGAAATTCAGTTGGAACTGCATTGGAAAGTAATTTGCGAAGAAATCTGGGGCAACGCTTTTTAGTGTACTGTGATTGTTCGTACATATCATCTGTGAAGGGCATGCTGCAGACGCGGAATCAATTGCCCCTCACGTCATCCAAGACATCCTTGGCTCTGCTTTCAATTTCAGACACTGGAAATCTGCAGCTCAAGAGCCATTTTCTTATTAAATTTAAATCCTTTGGAAATACACGCAGGACTTTACTCTGACTTTTAGCATGGCTCTTATTAGTGCAACCCAAAACGATACAAGAAGGCATTGTTGGATTTTCCCTATGATCTGTTAAAGAAATATAAATAAATATTAATATTAAAAAAAAGTATCAGTGAGTAAATCAAATTGCTTTGATGATAAAAAAAGAATTTACTTTATAAAGCCTAAAGCAGACATGCATTGAAAAAATACATTACGAAAGAATACATTTGGAAACAATTCTCTGCAATGTTACGTGCTAATTACAGAGATAAAAATGCATAGGATGGTTCACAATGCTGTAGACATTTTGAGCAAAGTAAATTGAGAATAGGGTGTACATTGTGTATACAGCAATAAAATGTGGCCTAGCAGAGAAGGTTCACACTACAGAAAACAATAGTAAAAGTTGACTAACCATTAAATAGAAGAACAGATGAGCCGACTCAGAGAGCAAGGAAAAAAGTGGAGAGCTGGCGATATCCGGTGTCGATCTCACAGATGTTTTCTTGTTAACCCCCACATTGTTTATAAAGGATTACAGAAGTGGGAGTGATGTGAATGTCTGATGTGCTCGTTCACACCCACCAGGACTCTATGACAATGTTTGACATCATCAATCCCACCAGTGCAGCCCCCTTGCGATTCCACGCCCACAGGTGCAAACTATCATTGATAGCAGAGGGGTATGGAAGTGGATGAGGCGAGTGCAATAGGCCCGAAACACAGTCAAAGGACACAGACGTATGTTGATTGAAGGGACGCGTCTTCAAAGGGGAGTCCAGAGACATGTGTATGGGGTGGCTATGTGGAGAAGGATGGACCATGCAAAAAAACTCTTTGTGGTGTACTTGCTATTCAGCACCTTCAGCGTTCCCATCCTCCTAGCCTCCTTGCGAACGTACGCACACAGGTGCGAACTGCCATTAATAGCAGAGGGGGAATCGATGTGGATGAGGTGAGAGCAATAGGCCCGGAAGACAGTCAAAGGACACAGACATATGTTAATTGCAGGGACAGGGTCTTCAAAGGGGAGTCTGGTGACATCAGTTGTGGGGTGGTCATGTGGATAAGGGTGCTCATGCAAAATAACCCTTTGTGTTGTACATGGTATTCGGCCCCTTGAGCGTTCCCACCCTTCAAGCCCCCTTGCGAGCGCATGCACACAGGTGCCAACTGCCATTAATAGTGGAGGGGCGATGGAAGTGGATGAGGTGAGCAGAAAAGGCCTGGAACACAGTCAAAGGACACAGACATAGGCTGATTGCAGGGACGGAGTCTTCAAAGGGGAGTCTGGAGACACCGGGTCTGAGGTGGCCATGTGGATAAGGGTGCCCTTGCGAAAGAACCCTTTTTGGTGCACACGGTATTCGGCACCTTTAGCGTTCCCATCCTCCAAGACCCCTTGCAACCGCAGGGCCACAGGTGCGGACAACCATTGATAGCGAAGGGGAGATGGATATGGATGAGGCGGACGCAATAGGCCCTGAAGACAATCAAAGGACACAGACAAATGTTGATTGCAGGGACAGGGTCTTCAAAGGGGAGTCTGGTGACATCAGTTGTGGGGTGGTCATGTGGATAAGTGTGTTCATGCGAAATAACCCTTTGTGGTGTACATGGTAATCGGCCCCTTGAGCGTTCCCACCCTTCAAGCCCCCTTGCGAGCACACGCACAGAAGTGAGAACAGCCATTGATAGTGGAGGGGGGAAGGATGTGGATGAGGCAAGCACAATAGGCCCGGAACACAGTCAAAGGACACATACATATGTTGCTTGCAGAGATGGCGTCTTAAAAGGTGAGTCTGGAGACACTAGATCTAGGGTGGCCATGTGGATAAGGGTGCTCATGCCAAAGAACCCTTTGTGGTGTACATGGTATTTGGCACCTTGAGCGTTCCCATCCTAGGAGCCCCCTTTCGAGCGCACGCACACAGGTGAGAACTGCCACTGATAGCGGAGAGGGGATGGATGTGGATGAGGCAAGCGCAATAGGCCCGGAAGAAAGTCCAAGGACACAGACATATGTTGATTGCAGGGATTGGGTCTTAAAAGGGGAGTCTGGAGACACCGGGTCTGAGGTGGCCATGTAGATAATGGTGCTCTTGCGAAAGAACCCTTTGTGGTGTACATTGTATTCAGCACTGAGCGTTCTCAATCCCTCAGACCCCTTGCAAACGCAGGCACACTGGTGCGAACTGCCATTGATAGCGGAGGGGTGTTGGATGTGGATGAGGTGAACACAATAGGCCCGAAGACAGTCAAAGGACACAGACATATGTTGATTGCAGGGATGGGGTTTTAAAAGGGGAGTCTGGAGACACCGGGCCTGGGGTGACCATGTGGATAAGGGTGCTCATGCGAAAGAACCCTTTGTGGTGTACATTGTATTCTGCACCTTGAGCGTTCTCATCTTCCCAGCCCAATTGTGAGCGCACGCACACAGGTACAAACTGCCGTTGATAGCGGAGGGGGGATGGATGTGGATGAGGCAAACGCAATAGGCATGGAAGCCAGTCAAAGGACACAGACATATGTTGATTGCAGGGACATTGTCTTCAAACGGGAGTCTGGAGACACTGGGTCTGGGGTAGCGATATGCATAAGGGTGACCTTGTGAAAGAACCCTTTGTAGTGTACATGGTATTTGGCACCTTGCGCATTCCCATCCTACCAGCCCCCTTGAGAGCGCACGCCCACAGGTGCGAACTGTCATTGATAGCGGAGGCTGATGAATGTGGTTGAGGCGAGCGTGATAGGGCAGTAAACTTGTTAAAGCACAACAATCTTTTACAATAATCTTGATGTTTGGACATGTTGTAGACTTACACAAAATGTCTAACAACTGTTCAGATAAACTAATTTCTTATTTTTTTTTAATTTAGTTCGGTAAAGTGGATGTCAATGACACTACAAATTATACTGCTGCGGTCGAGGTACGGTCTGTATAAATCCACGCCATTGTCTGTGGTCACTGTGGAATTCATCACGAATAGCTCGAACCACACAGGCAGGTATTGCTTGTCGAATGCAAAATCCCAGTCTTCCATGAATCCGCCATGTAAAGGTACGATATGCCACAAGTCTGTCCCGCCTGTATAAGAGATACAGAAATAGTTTACCTGAATGAACCCAATAATTGATTTTTTTTTATATTTGGCGTACCTTATAAAATGTAAGCTATTTTTATGCTTTAAAAAATACCTTTTCGTGCAAAGTACTTACAGTACTTGTGATTTCAAGTAGGGAACAATTAGAAATGTGAACACCCATTCCAACAAAAACAGTTTGGGAGATATTTCCAAGTGAAAGAAACGACGATAAATCTAAAGATGAACAATTTGGTTTCAGATTAGAATGAGTAATTTTTTCAATTTACGGAAAAATTATTTCGTCAGTGATCCATCGAAGCTATATTGATATAGGGGAACAACATATTAAGTTAGCCGTCTCGGTCCTCAAACACACAACATATATAGAGTGAACTTACGCTTTACTTGGATTACGAGGGTGAACTGTAGCTCGAAGTTCGTGCGTAAGGACCATTGTCATTTGCAACACAGATCTTGTAAGGCAGGCCTTGAAGTCATGCAGCTCGGTAACGCATAGCGGTGGTGTGTCTTCTTTGGCAATGTAGGCCAAGCAGCCAGAGATTTCAGCAGTTCTCCTGCAAAGTAGACATAAACTCACAATGATGGCAGGTACACCAGGTGGAAACATGTTCCATGTGATTGGGTTCAGGCTCCGGTGATTGATCCTCATGACTTTCATCTGATTCCACATCGTCTCAAGTTTTTTTCTCTTTCAAGGATTTCCTCTTCTGAATATTTGGGCTTGTACAGGTAGGGCTGAATTGTTGCCATTATTCCAGATTAGTGAAGAAGCACAGAATAAACAGTGAGGTACAGTGAGGTAAAAACGTTTTTGTTTGTATACAGTAAATAAAAGAGGTTTCCCCTTAACATTGAATGTTAAAGAAAGACAAGCGAAGAAACAGCCATGTTTCAAAACCACATTGTGAAAAGACAAGATTAATAGGCTCAAACTTTAAAAGTTTGCATGGACATTTTTCCGTAACACGAGAAATGAAAAGCTACTACTGAGTTAATTCATTTCCAGCAGGATAATTGACGGTTCTCAATGTGTCGTACTTGGCAGATAGCTGAACAGAGCAGAAACAAGTCAGGGAAGCTCAAAATTAAATGCACTGACAGGAAGGAAAAAGAAACTCCAATGTTGTGTGATCAGAAAGGGTTTGTTTACACTTGTCGAGGAACGCGCGCCTCGGCATTTCCATGGAGATGCGTCAATAGATTGCGCATAGAGGACGTTGAATGAGACGTGCATTGGTGTTGTGAAATAGAGTGTGAGCCTCTAGTGATATGTCAGCTTGAGGGACGGGCAATCTGAATTAGTGCCGCAAGGGCACCTGAACTTAGGGCAATGGATGGATAGATAAGATTAGCACAAGATGGAGGTACCAACACGTCGTTTTCACATGTGTTAAAGTGGGAAAAACTCAGGTAAGTTGCATTGGAATTTTTTTTAAGAACAATTGAAATATGCTCTATAATACATGACCAATCGATTGGGCCAATAACATTTCTGACCGAACTACCCCTTTAATATGTATCCTAACACGCTTTGCATCCATCCTAATCAGACCTGCACACTAATGCTGAATATGTATTTTACTTAGCTTCTACCTGCATGATCTTGCCATTCGCCTGTCTGTATACCTGATGTAACCCTCTTAACATGAGGCGTGGCTTTGCCAGACAGTACACCTACCTGATTTTGCCTTGCCCATCTGTTTACCTGATGTAGCCCCCGTACCATGAGACATGGCTTTACCAGACTGTACGCCTACCTGATTTTGCTTTGCCTGTCTGTATACCTAGTGTAGCCCCCCGTACCATGAGGCGTGACTTTGACAGACATTATGACCTTCCTGATTTACCATTGCCTGACTGTAGACCTGCTGTAGCCCCCGTACCATGAGGTGTGGCTTTACCAGACTGTACACCCACTTGATTTTGCCTTTTGCCTGTCTGTATACCTGTTGTAGACCCGGTACCATGGACATGGCTTTGCCAGACTTGATACCTTCCTGAGTTTGCCTTTCCTGACTGTATACCTGATGTAGCCCCCATGCCATGAGGCGTGGCTTTACCAGACTGTTCAGCCACCTGATTTTGCCTTTTGCCTGTCTGTATACCAGATGTAGCCCATGTACCATGAGGTGTGGCTTTGCCAGATTATGCTTTTCGAGAACCATTTGTATGTTGTAACCTGTACTAATGGTAGTGCACTGTGCACTTCCCACTCACTGTAACTAGCGCACTGATGCCTGAGGGTTTTGGTGCAGTGCTATAAATTTAAAAATAAATAAATAAATAAATGCTTGCTCCACACAAAATCTCTATGCCACAACAACTGGTTCACTGATAAACTTTACTCACTACGGAGACAAAAATGAGCACTTGAACGTCGATTTGAACACCAATGGAGAAAACACCCTTCCCCTGAAAACATTATTGCTTCCCTAGCCACAGCTAAAACTTACAAAGCTACCTTCATCTCTACCAAATCTGAATCACTCAACACCGAAATAACCAAAGCCAGTTCCAATGCAAAAGAACTGTTTAAGCTTCTCAAAGAATTTAAAACACCTTCACCCCCTATCTCCCACTTTCCCAAAAACAAAGCTGGGTGCACTACTATCCAATCAGCCCTGTCCAACAAAACACTGAAGCCAGTTGTCCAAGTGGGCGGGAGCGGTCGGAAGCAGTGCTCCTCTACTTCTTTTAAGTTTTATCGTTCCTATACTTTTATTTTAAAAAGAAACCGTTCCGGAAACTTTTCGTTTTGAAATACAAGTGTAGGAAGAAGTTGAAACTTGCACTTTCAGTGCGCTACACTGAACGTTCCCTTAAACAGCAGGCACATGTGTTTTGGGGTTTGTATTGTGCATGGGAGGGGGCATAGTGATGGGGTTTGTGGGGCGCAGTGCAGACCGGTAGGGAACAGAGTTCCACTACTTCTTTTTGTATACTTCGACCACTGACTAAAGCTACGGGAAAAAAACATCTCCAAAAAAGCCTACCTCACCTACATCATCGCCCACCTCATCAACCCCGATCCCTCCAGTCACACCACCCTTCCACTTCCTTTCAATCACCCCAGCTGATGTGCTCAATACCATCAAAGCTCTCAAACCCTCCTACTGCAAAGGGGATGTTAGCCCAGCATCCATCCCCAAGCTTTGTGCAGATACACTCGCCCCTCCCATTGCGGATTTCATCAACTCCTCCTTTCCCTCTGGCATTGTTCCCACCAATATCTAAGAGGCCGCGGTCACCCCACTACTCAAGAATACCTCCCTTGGTGAACTATCGACCCATCATGACTGTCCCGTTCCTAATCAAAATGATAGATTGCCCCGCCTACACTCAAATCCAATCCTACCTAGAACATCGCAACTTTCTTGACACCTGCCAATCATGCTATAAACCACGCAATAGCACAGAATCAGCCCTCATAGATCTCAAATTTAGCTCGACCATTCCCGTGACACAGGAAAACTCTCTCTGCTCCTCCTCCTGGACTTCTCTGCCGCATTTGATTTAGTCGATCATGACATCCTTTGTGAACACCTCAAAGCAAAATTCAACTTCTCCCCCGGAACCCACCAAATGGATGAAATCCTTCCTCAATGACCACACCTCCAAGTTCTTCATAGGTGATGAATCAGCCGATCCCACCCCTGTCCCCTACAGTGTACCACGAGTATCCTGCATCGCCCCGACATTATACAATATCTATACCAAACCACTTTTCGATCACCTAGACCACCTGAACATCCCCTACACCAATTTTGCAGATGAACCACAAATCCTATTGTAACGCATTGGCAATTATGCCCTAGAATTCGCTATGATCAATCACACCTACAGCATCATACAAAAATTAGATGGCTAACCAGCATTTATGCTTAAACTATGACAAAACAGAGCTACTATTATCTTGACCCTGCATATGTCTCCTTCACCATAGTTGACAACTCCATTCAGGTATCTAGCCATGTAAACATCTTTGAAGTCTACTTCGACGCTGAACTCAACATGCACAGACATATTAATTCACTTGCCTCCTCATCTCCATACACCACCAAGCTCATCAAACTCAGCTGAACATTTTTATCACCTGACAACTGCCTCATACTTTCCAGAGCAATCATAGGTAGTAAATTAGATTACTGCAACGTCCTACTCTCAACTTTTGTAACCTTAGGGATAGCCTGTGGTCGGGCAGGATGTAAAGGATGGAATGATATTTAGTACAGGGGGTAGTCCTGACCTCATACATTTAAGCTACAGTAGTTTGCTGTAGTGAAAAATTCGAACACATCTCCATATTATGTTTAATCCATCTTCATAAGTATGCATCATAGGAGGAAAGTACAAATCCAAATTCTGGAGAAACTGAAAAAAAACAGTTGTTGAGACCTTTATTTACTTAGGTCGCATATTTCAGCATAGATAATTCAATATTGATGGCTGAAAAAATTACACATAGAAAAGAATAAACAATCAACAATTAACCTGGTCACCAGCTCGGTGAATTGTGTAAACAGTATTGGACATATATGTTAACAATGTAGAGTGCATGTTTCCATAGCATTACATGTCCACTGGTGACAGGAGGTCACTCAATTAAGCCTGTTATGGTTCATACAGTGCAGAATTAAAAAAGTGACTTTGTAACAATGTCCCTACGTTTCCAAAAACGGCACGTTTGTAGGATTAGTATAGGGTGTTACCTCCACACTTCTATACTAGTACTGTGTTATGTAGTACTGTGCCAAGGCCAAGGGCGACTCCAACAGAGGCGGCTCCAGGAAGTGTCAGCAGGTGTCCGCAGGGGAAGACAAGCCAGTGGCCAGCCGTCAACCAGCAACTACAAGGACCAGTAAGGTAGGGTGGCTCGGATCGGGGAGAGTTACAGCTCTACTCTAGATACCTGGCCACTAGGCTAAACCAATGTCTACCAATATGATCACCCCCCGTCGCCCCAAACTGCATTGTTAGGCCTCTCTCCCACTATACAGGTATCTCAAACTTAGCAGGGCCGCTGTGCCCAAATTGCATTGTCTGTCCTCCAAACTGCATTGATAGCAGGGTCGCAGTGCCCAAATTGCATTGTCGTTTCTCCTAACTACATTGATAGCAGGGCCGCAGTGCCCAAATTGCATGGTCTGTTCTCCAAACTGCATTGATAGGCCTCTCTCCCACTATACAGGTGTCTCAAACCTAGCAGGGCCGCTGTGCCCAAATTGCATTGTCTGTTCTCCAAACTGCATTGATAGCAGGGCCGCAGTGCCCAAACTACATTGTCTGTTCTCCAAACTGCATTGATAGCAGGGCCGCAGTGCCCAAATTGCATTGTCTGTTCTCCAAACCGCATTGATAGTAGGGCCGCAGTGCCCACCCAGCATTGTCTGTCCTCCAAACTGCATTGATAGCAGGGCCGCAGTGCCCAAATTGCATTGTCTGTTCTACAAACTGCATTGATAGCAGGGCCGCAGTGCCCAAATTGCATTGTCTGTTCTCCAAACTGCATTGATAGCAGGGCCGCAGTGCCCAAATTACATTGTCTGTTCTCCAAACTGCATTGATAGCAGGGCCGCAGTGCCCAAATTGCATGGTCTGTTCTCCAAACTGCATTGATAGGCCTCTCTCCCACTATACAGGTGTCTCAAACTTAGCAGGGCCTCTGTGCCCAAATTGCATTAGACTTGATCCCAAACTGCTTTGTTAGGCCTCTCTCCCACCATACAGATGTCTCAAACTTAGCAGGGCCGCTGTGCGCAAATTGCATTGTCTGTCCTCCAGACTGCATTGATAGCAGGGTCGCAGTGCCCAAATTGCATTGTCTGTTCTCCAAACTACATTGATAGCATGGTCGCAGTGCCCAAATTGCATTGTCTGTTCACCTAACTGCATTGATAGCAGGGCCGCAGTGCCCAAATTGCATTGTCTGTTTTCCAAATTGCATTGATAGCAGGGCCGCAGTGCCCAAATTGCATTGTCTGTCCTCCAAACTGCACTGATAGCAGGGCTGAAGTGCCCAAATTGCATTGTCTGCTCCCCAAACTGCATTGATAGCAGGGTCGCAGTGCCCAAATTGCATGGCCTGTTCTCCAAACTGCATTGATAGGCCTCTCTCCCACTATACAGGTGTCTCAAACTTAGCAGGGCCGCAGTGCCCAAACTGCATTGTCTGTTCTCCAAACTGCATTGATAGCAGGGCCGCAGTGCCCAAATTGCATTGTCTGTTCTCCAGACTGCATGGATAGCAGGGCCGCAGTGCCCAAATTGCATTGTCTATTCTCCAAACTGCATTGATAGCAGGGCCTCAGTTCCCAAATTACATTGGCCCTCATTAGGACCTTGGCGGAGGACAATGGCGCTATTAGCACCATGGTCCATGGCGCTAAGCTGCCAACTCCGCCATGGGGGTTGGCGGACTTACCGACCCATTCTGAGGTTGGCGGGGCGGTAAATCCCCAATCCCCATTTACCCTTCCCCATTCCCATTTCTGGCCCCATAGGGCATAATGGGAGTGGGGAAGGCGTTAATTACGCCACCGTAAATTACGGTGGCGTAATTAACAACAAGGTCCCTTAGCGCCATGGATTTTAACGCCTGCTAAAAGCAGGCGTTAAAATCACCATGGCGCTAAGGGAACTCGTACTCAGGCGGTAAGGGGCGCCATGGTTTACGCCGGCGTAAACCCCTTACCGCCTGGGTCCTAATGAGGCCCATTGTCTGTTCTCCAAACTGCATTGATAGCAGGGCCGCAGTGCCCAAATTTCATGGTCTGATCTCCAAACTGCATTGATAGGCCTCTCTCCTACTATGAAGGTGTTTCAAACTTAGCAGGGCCTCTGCGCCCAAATTGCATTAGGTTTGATCCCAAACTGCATTGTTAGGCCTCTCTCCCACTATACAGGTGTCTCAAACTTAGCAGGGCCTCTGTGCCCAAATTGCATTAGCTTTGATCCCAAACTGCATTGTTAGGTCTCTCTCCCACTATACAGGTGTCTCAGACTTAGCAGGGCCTCTGCGCCCATATTGCATTTGGTTTGATCCCAAACTGCATTGTTAGGCCTCTCTCCCACTATACAGGTGTCTCAAAATTAGCATGGCCTCCGTGCCCAAATTGCATTAGGTTTGATCCCAAACTGCATTGATAGCTGGGTCTCTGTGCCCAATTTGCATTATGTTTGGTCCCAAACTGCATTGTTAGGCCTCTCTCCCACTACACAGGTGTCTCAAACTTAGTAGGGCCTCAGTGCCCAAATTGCATTGTGTGGTTCCAAACTGCATTGATAGCAGGGCCTGTGTGCCCAAATAGCATTGTGTGACCTCCAGACTGCATTGATAGGCCCCTCTCCCACTATACAGGTGTCTCAAACTTGATTAACCTCTCTCCCACTCCACAGGTATCTCAAATCTAGCTCACTCGCACATTTAGCAAACTCCCAAGTGAGACAGAAACCACCAGCGAATTACGATGGTGGGTCGCTCTGACTAGGGCCTCTCGCATCACAAGGCGAAAGTCCAAGCCACGCCCGTCCAAGCCACCTCCAACCAGCTGATACCCTATGCAACCCACACAGCCTGCTCACCACTATGAACCGTGCTTAGGGGGACGGACAGTAAAAGAGAGCCACCGATAACTCCCAACTTAATAACCCTACCACCCCCCTTCCCCCTAGGACAGCGACTGAACGAGTCGTCAACTCCAGCCGGAATACCACCCATAGACAGAGCCAAACTAGTAGCGGACACCACCTCAACAGCCACCACACCACAAGACAACTGGTCCAAAGCAGGACCAATTAGACGTAACCAAACAAAGACTAAACAACTCTCAACCCTACAATGCCTGCGCAAACAACCAATTCCGAGAAAAAGACGAAAAGAGGAAAGAACAAACACACCAGAACAGCAACCTAGAACAACCATAGACTGGACCCCCACAGGCAGGAGCACAAAC
Source organism: Ambystoma mexicanum (assembly GCF_040938575.1). Taxonomy (NCBI): domain Eukaryota; kingdom Metazoa; phylum Chordata; class Amphibia; order Caudata; family Ambystomatidae; genus Ambystoma; species Ambystoma mexicanum. The sequence continues at coordinate 240,345,598 of NC_090933.1, forward strand.
CGAAGGAACTCTGAGAGAAGAGAAAAATCCCTCTACCTAACTCCATACCTCGCAGACAACTGGCCACCACACCAATCCAACCCAACATCAGAAGCAGCAACATCAATCAACCTAACACAAGCAAGTAGAAGAAGGATGACCAAAACAAACAACATACAGACGACAGACCCAATAACCCCCTACATCACCAAAGCAAGAGGAACTTCCAATCAACAACCACAACCCCCGGAAGACGAACCCGATGAAAACACAAAAAACCCAAGACAAAACCTAGAAGAACTCTTCGAAGACGCTGACACCCCAAACCCCGCAGCCCAACAAGTGACCGACCAAGAAAGAAACCTCAACACCGAGCGGAAGACAACCTCGACAAAACCCAAACCAAACAACACCTCCAAACATCACTGCAATCTAATAAACGCAAGATCCATGTCAAAACACTCAACAGAGATCTTCGACCTACTCGACGACAACGGCATTGACATCCTGTTCATCACAGAAACATGGCTGGACGACAACTACAAAATCACACTCCAAAGCTGCCTTCCGACTGACTTCAAATGCCTACAAATAAACAGAAAAATCAAAAAAGGAGGAGGCATCGCTATAGCATTCAAAGAACACTTGAAAATAAAAACTGACGAACCACTCAACATCCTCAACTGCGAAACCATGGTAATTCACCTAACAGCGAGCCCAAAAACCAACATCACATTCATCCTGGTATACAGACCACCAACATATGATGCAACATTCGTCAATAACTTCATTGAAGCCATCACCAATTTAGCCATCAACCACGAACACCTAATCATCCTGGGGGACTTCAACATCTGGTTTGAAGACAGCCACGCCAACTCCCAAAACTCACTAATTGAACAACTCAGCACCATGAAACTACCTAGTCAAAGGAGCAACGCACTCGACAGGTCACACCCTAGACGCAATTTTCGCCAAATAAAAACTCATCACCACGGCACCTTCGATACAAATACTGTGGATCGACCATCTCATCATCCCATTCGTGATCACTCTGCCTACCTAAGCCTACATCCAACATCCGAAACTCACAACCACCACCAAAAGAAACTGGAAACGCGTCAAAGAAAGCAACCTATTCGAACAACTGGAATTAACGAAACCCTCAAAAACAGAACTGGAACTAGCTGACCTAGACGGCAAAGCAGAAATACTGCACAAATGGATCACAGATACGATAGACAAGATCGCCCCGGAAAAACCGTTCACCCCATCAAAAAAAAAGAGCAATGGCAAAATGGTTCACCCCACTATTAAACGACATGAAAAAGGAAAACAGAAAGATGGAATTGGAATGGAGGAAAGAATACAACCCACGAAAAAAAACACTGTACCAGAAACAAATCCGTGCATACAAGAATGAAATTCAAAAGGCAAAGAAAAGACATTACGATGACAGAATTAACAATGCCACCAACACACAAAAAGAAATGTTTAGCATCATTAAAGAAATGAGAAACCCACCAGGCTGTGATAACACCTCAACCCCCTCAGAAAAACTATGCAACGACCTGGCAGATCACTTCAAAAAAAAAATCAACGACATCCGTCAAACCATACAAAAGCGACCAACCAACCACAACATACAACCCAACGAACCCAACTCGGAACCACAACACAAACTCTGAAGCTTTCCTGAAATATCAGCAGAGGCATTCGCAATGCTGGTTAAACGAAGCAAGAAAGCGGGATCACCCATGGACCTATGTCCCCCAGACATCTACAAATCAATCCTTGTGCAAGGATCGCCAGCAGAACACTACAGAAACCTTCTAAATCTATCACTATCAACAGGGACTGTACCGAAGATCTTCAAATCAGCATACATCAAGCCACTCTTAAAAACACAAGTGGTGACGTAGATGACCTGTCCAACTACAGACCGATCTCTAACATCCCCTACCCAGCAAAACTTCTAGAAACCTACGTATATAAACAAACCCAAGAACACGTAGAAAAACACCACCTGCTGGACCAAGCTCAAATCGGTTTCAGACCAGCGAGTGGAACGGAAACAGCACTACTATCCATCTGGGACGACCTCAAAACTAACGCAGACTCAAACACAACTTCAGCCCTTATTCTGCTCGACCTCTCCGCAGCCTTTGACACAGTTAGCCACGACACCCTGACCAAAAGACTAGAAAACATAGGCATAACAGACACAGCACTACGCTGGACCAAATCATTCCTAACAGACAGAACAATGAGAGCAGCTCCCGCATTCCACTGCTTGTTCCTGGGGGATGCTGGTGTACAGGCTCTTGATGTCCATGGTGACTATTTCTTCATTGGTGGGGTCAAAGGGCTGGTTTTCAAAAATAGTAATGGTCGTCATGGTGTCCTTGAGATATGTCGGTGTATTCTGGCATTATGGTTTTAGGAAAAAATCAATGAATTTGCACAGGGGTTCTAGTATGGAGCCGCATCCCATGCTAGAAATAAACGCAAGGACTCTTAGATCTACTCTGTGGAATATGTGGGAAATCCGCGGACACCATCCCTGCGGGAGCTGCTCAGTTTGCAGTCAAACCAAAAAACTATGATCCTTCCCGCTAGACGGCAAAGAATGGGAAATCCGCCACTTTTCCAATTGCCAGACACCCAATGGCCCTCATTACGACCCTGGCGGAAAGGGGTTTACGCCGGCGTAAACCATGGCGCCCCTTTCCGCCTGACTACGAGTTCCCGTAGCGCCATGGTGATTTTTACGCCTGCTTTTTGCAGGCGGAAAAATCCATGGCGCTACGGGACTTGTTGTTAATTACGCCACCGTAATTTACGGTGGCGTAATTAACGCCTTCCCCACTCCCATTATACCCTATGGGGCAAAAATGGGAATGGGGAAGGGTAAATGGGGATTGGGGACTTACCGCCCCGCCAAGGTCGGAATGGGGCGGTAAATCCGCCAACCACCATGGCGGAGTTGGCAGCTTTGCGCCATGGACCATGGTGCAAATTGCACCATGGTTCTCCGCCAGGGTCGTAATGAGGCCCAATGTCATTTATCTCATTGAATGCCCCTGCCATCTGAGATACATAGGCCAAACATCAAGGCCAGTGAACAAAAGAATAGGGGAACATAAATCCAGAATAAGATGTAAAACTCATAATGCACCCCTGGTTTCACATTTTCTTGAATTCCAACATATTTGTGACTCCTTCCAATGGTGGGTAGTAGACAAAGTGACAGACTGTTCTAATACCACCAATGCTCTCAATCTCAAAGAAGCCTGGTGGATATTCAAGCTACAGACCATTTCTCAGGGTCTCAGTGAACTCACACCACTTGAATATCTGTAATCACAATAATTCCCCCCCTTTTCTTGTCCACTCCTCTATCCGAGCATTCTAACATGCAGCTCTCCTGCAGACGATTATCCCGCAGAATGCAGATCCGAGTCTATGTTTCCCCGGAGACCCGCCGCCCCCGGCAGAGCGCATGCGCTAGGATCAGACACTAACTCCATACGCATGCGCCCTTCAAATAACTCGCACAGCTCCTTCCCAGTCGTACGCGAGCTCCACTACTGTGCGGATCCAAAGCACGCTATCCAACCCCTGCCTCGAGGTGAGTCCACCATAACCTGACAAAGGGCCCCAATTCTTACAGGTATACCTTCTCCTGTAGCCGGCAACCAATACTACAAGGTTTCTCTGTCTTTTGTCTCCTCCTCCCACCCTGCAGCTTTGATCATAGAGCTCCTCTACTACACAGACAGGAACTGATCTCCTGCCTCCGAGACTCCTAGCACACCGAGGGACCTCTGCAGCACCAAGTCCTGCTTTGCCAAAGCAACCAGGTACCCCCAGAGAGCCTCCCATACCACTAAGCCACATTTAGGCGTTTTTAGCTATATATGTGACTAAACCCACCTAATGTGTTCTTTCAGATTGCACTCCAGTGAACATCCTGCATCCCTCGGCTAGCGGGCCACCATTTTGTTTATCATGAGTACTCCAACTAACAGCTCATACACCTAAACCTCCGAATGCAAGGTCAGTGCCTGGGATCGGAGGGTCCTCCTCAGAGTATAGCCTCTCACGGGCTGTTTTAATATTCACATTTATGGTCCACTTTCTGGAACATACAACAATGTCTTTTATATTGTGTTTTAATCATAGGGAGACCTGCTTGATCTGGCCCCAGAAGAAGGCTGCCACCCTCTTACAGCCGAAACGTCCCACGTCATCACGTCTGGCCCGTACATCATACAGACCTATGAACTGAATCTTTACTACCACCTTTATGTTGACATCACCTCTCAGCAGACCCTATTTTTAGGTTTCTTGAAGCAAATAACACCGTACTGTGCAAATATGGGTTGTAACTGTGACAAGACATTATTAGGTTAACAAATATGAAGTAATATTTGGTAACACTGCACACAGGTAATATAACACAGTACTAGGATAGAAGTGTGGAGGTAACACCCTATACTCATCCTACAAAGTGCCGTTTTGGAAACGTAGGCACATTGTTACAAAGTCACTTTTTGAATTCTGCACTGTATAAACCATAACAGGCTTAATTTAGTGACCTCCTGTCACCAGTGGACATGTAATGCTATGCAAAGATGCACTATACATTGTTAACATATATGTCCAATACTGTTTACACAACTCACCGAGCTGGTGACCAGGTTAATTGTTGATTGTTTATTCTTTTCTATGTGTAATTGTTTCAGCCATCAATATTGAATTATCTATGCTGAAATATGCGACCTAAGTAAATAAAGGTCTCAACAACTGTTTTTTTCAGTTTCTCCAGAATTTGGATTTGTACTTTCCTCCTATGATGCATACTTATGAAGATGGATTAAACATAATATGGAGATGTGTTAGAATTGTTCACTACAGCAAACTACTGTAGCTTAAATGTATGAGGTCAGGACTACCCCCCTGTACTAAACGTCCTACTCTCAGGCACGTCAGCGAAAACCTAGCCAAACTCCAGCTCTTACAAAACAATGCACTCAGAGCCACCTGGGGCCTCAAACGCACAGACCACATCACCCATGTAAGAAAAGATGCCAATTGGCTACCTATTAAAGCATACATTGAGTTCAAAACCCTCACAATCTAAAAAACAGCTCCTGTCTCAACACCCACATCCACAAAAAAACCTCCACCAGCTATCTTCGCTTTTCCTCCCTCTCCCTACTCACCCCTAAATTCAACTAAAAAAGTGCTGGAGGTTCAAGCCTCGTAGTCACTGCCCCCAACCTCTGGAATTCGTTACCCTCACCCATAAGAAACGAGTCCTCTTACCTTCTAAATTCTAAAAACTTGTCTCTTCAACAAATATCACTGAACTTTCACCCATTTATGAGCTCACTGTAGTCACTACCTGTTATCCCAGATCAATGCTCAGGGTCTGGGTGCTCCACAAATGAAATAAAATAAAATAAAGATGTTTTCCTATTAAATATATTAAATGAATCGATTTAGCTCGAAATGCATCAATGGTGTTTGGTAATTATAATGTTGGTTTTTTGAACACGTTCACATCATTTCATTAATGAATAATGTGTTTTCCATTTGAATGTGCTTAACAACACTTGTTGAATTATGAATTAAAAACAAATGCTGATTAGTATTTCAACTTATACAGAAAGTTGAATCACCAGCTTTGCTAGGAGGAGTCGGGTGAGAGGCAGGGAGAGGAGCAGTGTGCTGCTGGATTTTGTGGGGCAGACAGGGCGGTGGGAGGAGTTGTGAGAATGTGAGAGCTGTGTGTAAGATTGGTGGGGTAGGTGCACATCATCCTTTTGGATGGGGAAGCGCCTGCGTGGGTCCGCACACGCATTCGATAATTTGAAGAAGAAGAAGAATCACCAGCCCTCATCCTTCCTTGATATCGATCACAAAGTAAAGGAGAGAAGGGGACAGAAAATATGTGACTAGCGGCTAATCAGGGTCAGACCAATATAGCCATGTAGGATGCTTATGGAAGAATGGGAGAGAGGCAGAAGAGCACCATCAGGACACACAGGTTGGCTGTTTTGCTTGATATGATATGATATCATTTCATATGATATATGATATGATATTTTATTTATATCGCGCTCATACACAAGTGTTTCAGTGCGCGACAAGGCAAGGGAGGGGGAACAGGGGATAACAAAACAACAATCTCACTAGGCTCAGTGACATTGAAAAAGTGCAAGTGCATGGGAGAGGGTGAGGGGGAAAAGTGCAAGGAAGGGGGGAGAAAAAAGGAGAGTGCGGAGCAAGGAAACACAGATAAATAATAATAAATTGATAAATAATAAGCCAACAAACAATGGTAGTGCAGCCAGCAGGTGGCAAGTGCTGGGTTTAAGGCGGCAGACGGAGTAGGTCTGATAAGTACTGGAAGAAAGAAAAGGGGGGGCCTTGTATGTGTACAGATACAGACCCCCGTGCAAGGGGTGGCACGGAGGCAGTGCGGTAGGGTGGCAGGGTGAGCAGGTACCTGGGCCCAGAGGACAGATGGTGGCCAGGTGTACGGTGCCAAAGGAGGACACAACAAAAAAAATCAGCAGGGGAGAAAGGAGGCAAAGGCAGAAGCAAAGAGGAAGGTCTTGAGGTGCTTCCGGAACCGGAGATGGTTCTCCTCGAGTTTTAGTGTGTCAGGGAGGCTGTTCCAGAGGGATGCCCCAGCCGAAGACTGGGCTCGACCCCCAGCTTGTTTATTTGAAAAACGACTGACCCTGAGGGAGTTAGAGGTAGAGGAGCAGAGAGCTTGAGAGGGGAGGTATTTGCAGAGGGATAGCTGAAGGTATGTTGGACCCAGGCCCCAGAAAGCTTTGTGGACAATGCAGAGGGTTTTGAATTTAATTCTTGCATCCACGGGGAGCCAATGGAGAGATTTCAGAGCTGGAGAGATACGATCCCAGGGCTTGAGGCCAAGGACAAGTCTTGCAGTACTGTTCTGGATAAATTGCAGAGGACGGAGAGTAGAGTCAGGTAGATTTAGAAAGAAAGTTGGACCAATTTTGTAAGTATGTGCCAAACGGCTTGATTTAATGGAAAAGAATATATATACGTGTGTTATCTTCACATAATCTGAACGGAAAAAATGACAATTTTTGTGGGTGTTCTCTTAACAACTAAAAATATTATTGCATCAAAGCATAGCAACACCTTTGCAAACTAGTGTACAGGACACAAAGAGATTTGTTAATCAACTCCTAAGATATCAGACTCAATTGGATTGTTGGAACCTGAGTAGTCAATATGATGGTATAATCAACTCAAAGCTTGTCATGAAGATCATCATATTCCAAAACCATAGAATAACAAAGACACTCCTACACGTGTTTCAACCCTCTAGGGTCGTCATCAGGGCGTAAGATTTGATACTGTTAGCACTGTAACATTTCATTTCTGAACATTTAAGAACGATACATTGCCAAAAGAGGAATGACATTTGTATACATGAAATGAACATAATAAAATGGATAACCATCATAAAAACAGGACAAGACAAAAGTCCAAAGGATTTTTTGTGAGCGCAGAACATGAGGTGACCACACTTTTTTAGTTCTACATTTTGGGTAACTGTGAGAAGTTCCCCATCACCTCATTACTGCAGCACGCAATCATTTCAAACTGTTTTGTCATCTTGTATTATATGAGAAGTTGTGCATGCCCAGAATAAGGTTTTGTCACACACAATACACTCAATAGATTTAGAAAGAGGCTGTTGCATTAGAGAGAGAACAAGAGCTTGGGAGAAGGAGAGGAAAGGAAGAGTACCTCTGAGGAGGTGCAGTAGGAAGTTTGACTTTTTTGAGACATCAGCGATGTGGCCTGAGAAGGAAAGTGTGGAATCAAAGATGACGCTGAGGTTCTTAGCCTCGCAGGTGGGGATAGGAAGAGGGCCAAGGGAGGCCGGACAGCGAGTGAGGGGAAAGGATGGTGATGGTGTGCCTATGAGGAGGATCTCCATCTTTCTGGCATTCAGGCAAAGATAGTTGGTGGCACACCAATCTTGAATGGCAGTTAGGAAATCAGAGATGAGAGAGGTAGAGGAGGTGGCCGAGGGCAGCCTGAAAATGAGTTGAGTGTCGTCCGCATAACACTGGAAGTTTGAGCAGAAAAAGGCAATGCAGTGGGTGAGAATTGCCAGATATTGGTTGAAAAGCCAAGATGAAAGGTTAGATCTATGGAGGACACCACAAGTGGAGAAGAAGATAAATGATAGGAAGTACCCAAGTTGGACCTGGGAGGGTCGATCGGAGAGGAAAGAGGTCAGCCAGGCCAGAGCCTGATCGGTGATACCTAGGTTATCACAGAGATGGTTGAGCAGGATGGTATGGTTGACTGTGTCGAAGGCAGAGGAGAGATCAAGTATGACGAGTATAGATGGAGTGCTAGAGTCAAGGTTGGAGAGCAGATCCTCATGAATGTTCAGTAGAGCAGTTTCCATGCTTCTGCCAGCTCTGAAGCCAGACTGATGGTCATGGAGACAACCAACAGCATCGTAATGAATGTTTAGCTGAGAGATGGGCAGCTTTTCCAGGAGTTTGCCCAGAAAGGGAGTAATAGATATTGGGCGATAGTTGGCCACACACAAAGGATCAGCTGTGGGTTTCTTGAGGAGAGGATGCACAAAGGAGTGCTTAAGAGAAGAGGGGAAGGATCCCGAGGCAAAGGAGTGGTTGCAGAAATCGGCAAGGGCCGGAGCGAGGGTATCAATGTGGTCCTTCATAGTTTGAGAGGAACAGGGATGGACCTGTTTTGACGAGGCTTTCATTGATCAGACTTGTCTAGCGACCTCATCAGGGGAGAAAAGATGAAAGGATTAAAAGGAGGGTGGGAGGAAGGCCGAAGGAGGGTAAGCTAGTACAGACGGAGAGGGGAGAGGAGAGGGAGAGGAGGATAGGGTGGACAGGATGTCCTGGGTTTTTCAGATAAAGTGAGAGGCAAGGGCATTGCAAAGAGCCTGGGAGGCAAGAGGAAGGGTAGAGACTGCAGCAGGGTCGGCCAGCTCCTTGCAGATTGTGAAGAGTTCTGCTGAGTTGTTAGATGGCGCAGAGACACGGGCTTGAATGTGGACTATCTTCTTGGTACGGACAGAGAGTCGGTATTGTCTTTGGAGTAGGCAACAGGCCAGTTTGTCACAGGATGAACAGGAATCCCTCAATTTTCTCTCAGCCGCCCTACACTTACGTTTAAGTGTAGCTAGGTAAGAGTCATACCAGGAATTGCACTTGGCTTTGGACTTCAAGCGGATCCTCATGACAGGGGCAAGAGCATCAAGAGTATCAGAAATAGAAGAGCAGAGGAGAGACAGGGCTGTGTCAGGGTGAGAGTCAGCCAGAGGATGAAGGGGGCGGGCAAGAGAGAAGGTGACAGTGAAAGCCTCAACTGACACACGCTTCATAGGCTCGATGTCCAAGAAGGTAGCTGGCAGTGTTGGGGTAGGCTTAGCTTCGGGCAAAAGATAGAGAGATGAGAGGAGAGGAGGCAGTGATCACTCCAGGAGAGAGGAGTGGTGAGGGGGTAGAGAGGGGGAGGCCAGAGGAGATCAAGACATCAAGTGTGTGCCCTGCAGAGTGCGTTGGGCCAGAGGGGAGGATAGAGAGGGAGAGGGAATTGCAGAGGTCGCGAAAGAGCAAAGATGAAGGACAGGGAGGGTCAAGGTGAATGTTGAGGTCACCAAGGAGGAGGAGTTGAGTGGTTGAGTCCAGGAGGGAGGAGGAGAGGACAGGCCACTCAGAGGGAAAAGAGGTGATTTGACCAGGGGTTCGGTAGAAAGTAGCAACAGTAAGAGAGTGGCTAGGAGAGATGGAGAGTCTGCATGCAAGGCATTCAAAATAGGAGTAAATCTGAGTGTGAATGATGGTGCCAGGAATCCACTCAGGAAAGATCAGGGCTACACCTCCACCGAGCAAGCTGGATCTGGGAGCGGAGAGGATCTTGTATCCGTCAGGGAGGAGAGTGTCAAAGCTTGTGACAGAGCTGGCCGTGAGCCAGGTCTCAGTAAGACAGAGGATATCCAGGTCCAGTTCTTCAAGGAGGTGGCAGATGTCAGAGGAGTGTTTGAGAGTAGAGCGAGAGTTGAGAGTGGCAAGATGAAGAAGAATGCCAGACTTAAAGACCTTCCAGGGAGGGGTACAAATCAGAGGTATGCCCTGCAGAGGTGTGGAGGGAGCCTGAAGTAGGGCAGAGGAGGGGGGAAGTGTGGACAAGGTAGCCAAGGAGTGGGAGGAGGGGACAGCTGGACATGATAGGAAGTTGATTAGGCAGGGGATCCGCCTATCGAAGAGGAGGAGATTGGCCAGAGGACCTTGGACTATGACAGTGGCCCTCATTACGACCCTGGCGGAAAGTGACTGACCGGACCGCCACAGCGTAAATAGCGTTTCCGCCATTGCATGAAGGAGCAAAGTGCGGCCCATTCCGACCCATCGGGCACGAGCACCACGGCATGGCGGAAGTGCAAAGTCCGTGATGGCGGAAATGACCCCAAAACGGCCCACACCGCCGCCGTACGGCGCCCCAGGTGCAATACCGCCACCCCTCTTAGCGGTCACCGCAGTGTGCGCCTACCGGAAAGTACGGTGGCCAGAAATATACGGAAACGGAAGTTAAAACACGGGCCCGGAACGGGAAACATCCCGGCGTACACCTATAAATACACTAAAACCACACAACCACTAAAAACACTACCCTGAGACACACCCCACCCCGTCAACCACCCTAGCGAAACCAAGAAAAATGGGAAAAGTAGCGAAGAAAGCGTGCGACCGCAAGCGGCAGGTCCACTTCTCCCGTGAGGAACTCACCGTGCTAACAGAGACCCTCCAGGAGAATGCTGCCGTGGTCTTCTCCACGCAAATGACCAGGACGGCACTTGCAAACAAGAAGGCCATATGGGCTCTGGTGGCACAGCGGGTAAGTGCGGTGGGGACCGCACCCCGCACCCCGCAGCAATGCCGCAAGCGATGGGACGACCTGCGGATACGCGTCCGCAGCATACTCTCTGCCAACCGCAACATTGCCACAGCCACCGGGGGAGGTCCTGAATCACCCATCAAGTTGACCCCCTGGGAAGAAATCTGTGCCTCCACCATCGGAATGGAGAGCATTGAGGGAGTCGGAGGGATGGAGAAAGGAGTGCAGACATCCGAAGATTCAGGTAGGTGGGCCAGATAAAACAATCCACACAGTCCATCCATGTGAAGTACCATGCGTCCACATAGTGCAACAGAAACACATGTCCAGGAGAACGTCCACACACATCGGCCTGATAGCGCACGTTAAAAACCACAATAAATACATAAATAATTAAAAACCCCTAAAACACGCACTACACGTGCAGCAGGCACACCCTAACTGCAGGCTGCCAAACAACTGCACCCTCACTCCACACACAAATCAATGCACCTCCAAGGCCCCGACCCAAAACACCCTCAGGTACCACCCCAAAGCATGTGATACAATGCCATTCCAATTCCCACAGACCCATCAATAACCCTCGCTCTCCTTTACTCCACCACAGGGTCCGATCCAAACGACGAGCAACAGGACACCCCTACCAGCACACCTGCAAAGAGGGCCAAGACCAACGGCCAGAGACCCTCCACCTCAGCTGCACGCATCAAGACACGGCAGCAGCACAAATCAGGTGGCAGCACACAGGAGGGAACATCAACAGGCACCCCAGCAGCCAGCATGCCCACAACACCACCACCACAGGTCCCCCCAATGGATGCCACAGAAGGCACTGCCTCTGGTGGCAGCAGCACCATAGGTGACACCCCATTGATGGCAGCATGCTCGGACACAGAAAACGGGGATGCCGAAGTCAGATCCATCCATGACCTGTCCCAATCCCCCTGTCTGTCCCATCCCGTACAACATGAGGATACCACGCAGGGGCACCCACAAGACGACGACTGGCCATCCCCCCCAAGCCCTGTGGGAAGGCAACATGAGGTCAACAGCCCCTCTGCGACACCCCCGCAAATGGCCATGGCCCAGCAGAGGCAACAGTCCCTCGACCAGTTGATCGAACAACAGCAGCAACTGGCCACACTCCTCAAGGACCATGCCGATGAATGTGGGGGCACCAAGGCAGACATAGAAACATCAACTGAGACACTTAGGGCAGAAATGGAGAGAGGCACAGAGACGCTAAGGTCACAAATTGAGAGAAGCACCGAGAGCCTGAGGGGGGAACTGCATGCGACGTCCAAAGACGTATGTGCCGAACTTGCCGCAGTGCGCCGTGTGCTCACTGAGCTCTCGCAAACCCTTAGGGACATGCATGGACGTGAGCAGGCAGACACATCATCCGTTGCAAGTTCCGTCCAGGGCAGCCCCCAACGTAGATCTGGGAGGACCCGGCGCTCCACAGGCAGGGGTGCCCCTGATACCCGCAGAGGGGGCATGCAATAGCGACAGCCCACTGACAATGAGCATCTTTGAACACTGGTGTTCGGGGGGGAGGTAGGAGGGTGGAGGGGGTGTGTTGGGCTCACTTGGGTGGCGGGTCGATAGGGTGTACAACATGATATCACATATGCCATAAACAGTGCACGATCAACCAATGAGATGTGTGGACATTGATCTTTGTGTACTAGGCCATCATAGGCGTACAGTCCATTTTGTGCATGTTCCAGACACACACAGTGCCACGTGTCCCGTGTCCATGTATCAGCCACCAGGCATGAGTGATAGAAGCATACATCAATGAGATGCTGACGAATGTCACGGGCCTCCGGTGCCTCGCAGACTCCTTGAGGTGCTGCCACATCCCCACCCTCATCATGACCATCATCCGGTGCTTGCAGTTCTGCGTCAGGGGGCATGGGCACATTTCTACGTACGCACATGTTGTGGAGCATGACACATGCCATCACCATCTTTGCAACCTTCTCATGGCGGTACAGGAGTGCCCCGCCAGACCTGCTGAGGCAGCGGAAACGGCCCTTCAGTAGGCCGAATGCCTGCTCAATGACTACACGGGTACGTGAGTGGGCATGGTTGTAGTCCTCCTCATGCTGGTCCCGTGGGTTCCGGACTGGTGTGAGGAGCCATCTCTTCAGTGGATATCCAGCATCACCTGTATGTGGACGAGAAACGTAGGATGTGGGATGCCATTGATACGTACGCACACCCCCCCCCTTCCTGCCAGTACATTGCCAAATCACATACCCCACATCATCGTGCATGCAATGAGACTCACCGAGTAGCCAGGATCTGTTCCCTGCGTGTCGCTCCATGTAGCGTGGTATGGTAGAGTTCCTCAAGACCATGGAATCATGGGTTGATCCAGGGAATCGGGCACAACAATGCGTAAAGATCCTGTTGGAGTCACACACCATTTGTACATTCAGGGAATGAAATTGTTTTCGGTTGCGGTACTGGGCCTCCATGGCATGTGGCACGACCAATTCAACATGGGTGCAGTCGATGGCACCAATGCAACCCGGTATGCCGGCAAGTGCATGGAATCCCACTTTTGTGTTGGTTATTTCCTGCTCCGAGCGTGGTAGGGAGATGTAGTCGTCTGCGTGCTGCAGGAGGGCATCGAGCACTTGGAATAGTGTCCGTGAGAACAGTGGCTGAGAAATGCCATGCAACTGTCCGACTGTGTGCTGGTAGGTGCCTGTGGCCAGGAAGTGGAGTACAGACACCACCTTCAGTAGGGGTGGGATGGCGGTTGGGCTATCTATCATGCTGACTAGGTCAGCCTGTGTCATGTCCACAATGGCGGCTATGGTGTCCCGGTCCAGACGGTAGAGGGTGTGGATCTGCTCATCAGTGAGGTTGAACGGATGTGCTCGGAGGCGTGGGATTGCGGGCTGCCTGCGTGGTGGTAGTGGCTGTGCTGCTGGGCCTTGCTGGCCCTGCCTTGGCCTCCTCCTCCTCCTGCGTCTCCTCCGTGCGGCTGGTTGTAGTTGTTGTTCGTCTTCTTCTTGGAGTCGGAGCACTTGCAGTGCTATCAGGTCCCCCAGGGCCAACATCGCGAGTCCTGCCGGTAGCATTTCGCTGTGGTTGTGGGAGGAGACTGGCTGTGCAATTTATGTGTTTTCAGGCTGTATGGCCTCCACCTGTGGTGATTGATTCCACCTGTGCAAACTGCTCTCCCCTTTGGCCGAGCACGTCCCGCGCACAACGCTGCAATTCGGGGAATGGTATCTTGCTATTGCAATCATGTATTTGTACCCGATGGGCGTGTAAGATTGGTTGATATGTTCATTCTGCTGTGGTCCCATTGTTTCCCATACTATCTGTGCAGTCGCGAACGGACTTGTGAAGGGTCAGTGGAACGTAGTACTCGAGTAACGGTGGGCCCTCATGCATCACTGTACCGAGTTGCAACGACGGGCGGGGCGTCCCATTTGTGGGTGAAGGCAGTTGCCATTTTCACACACAGCCGCACTCGATGGAATAATTAGTGATTTCAAACGGCCACAGATGCCTTTCGACGTGATGTTGCAAATGAGGAATTCGAAGGGCGGCGCTTTCTGTTTCCAGCTAGCGGCGAGGAGATGCCCACAGGTCTGACTGCAAATATAACGTTCTATTGTTCTATGTCCTTGAGACAGGGCCCATGGCGAGGGAGCAATGATTGATATGAATAGTTTGGGATGCGCAATAGCTACGTGGGCGATGAGGCCGGCCATTCCCAAATACATGTTACTTCACAACACTGGATTTACGGGCTGGGGCACTGTGGATTTAGCAGGCTGCATTACGCACAGACTCAATGGACGTTTCTAATGTCATGTGAGTAATTATTCAGGCGTTTTGATCCCGGGATGAGGGAATGATGAATGGATGCATGGGCAGGTGATTTGATGCAGAGTTTGCCATGTACAGGGCTTCTTGGGATCTATCCGCCTCCCCTACGCTATGTGATGCAGGGCTGCCATAGTGGGACCATCGTCTATCTGGCCTTGTTGAGCCCTCCCTGTCTCGACGCGCCCTCAGACACTTGTGTCCATGCACGTTAACATTCCCATCTGATGGATTCTGTTTTGGCAGACGCATGCACAGGTACACTCGTTCGTGATGGTGTTTACACCTAGGTATAGATGGTTATGAGTCGCAAGTGGCTTTGGGGTGGTGATGATCCTTTGGAGTGGGCTAGCATGCATATGGCTGTGGATTTCGTGTGCTCATTGAAGTGAGTTGTTCGAATGTAGTTCTGATGGCCATTCTGTTCTTGTTCTTTTCTTTTGGTTGACAGGTATCTCCTCCCCTTTTGCCACTGCCATCTGTATGCCACTCCTGCAGATGGATTTTACTCCCGACACCTGCTGCTTCGTGTTAATCGGTGGAGCAGCATTACGATCTTATGGGACGATCGCCAGTGGCCCACATGCCCTTACGCAGTACTGGTGGCTCGGAGCAACATTTCGGCCTTTCAGCTGGACTAGTGCCTCCCCATTGGGACGGCCCTGCGGTTGTGTGCGCTTCCTTTTTGCCTTTTCGTACGTGATTGTGGCTCTGTGTACCATGATGGGACAGGGCGTCACACAAGTAGTGGCTGGTCATTTCTTGCGGATGCAGCCCACAATGGTGAAATGTGTTTTGGAGTTCATGGCCTGATGGCTGTATGGGCTTGGTGATTTTGTTGTGCATTAAATTTCTATTCTGATTTGGCCCGTGTAGCGTTTTTCTTTGCAAGTGATGTGGCATGTGCCTATTTGTGGGGCGATGTATTGTGAGGAGATCTGCATTGGGTTCCTGCTTCGGGGTTTAGTTGCGTGGTACTGTGCTGGGCGCGTTTGCCTACTGAGCCCGTGAGGTCAGGGATGGGGGCTGCCTATATGACAGTTTGGATGTTGTCATGCTCAGGGGCGGGGGATTGGGTTTTGTGTGACAGATGGCGGTCAGCCAGGTGGACTGGTGGAATGATGTGATTTTCGGAATGTTGCTGGTCACAGGTGCCTGTGTTTGCGTGCGTTTCTTGGTGGGGGACTGTGGTCATGTCCATTGGGATGGCTTCTGTATTCGTGCCATCTGTGCCCTGCAGCTCCCATTGGCCCCTCTTGTGTTGCTTTTGTTCGTTGGCATGCATGGGTGCTTTGTACATTTCAATGGTTGCATTGTGACTTCATTGCACCTACAGGGAGTTGTACTTTGTGGGCAGGGAGCGGTGTACAGGCACTCAGTGGGGCCGTTTACGGTTGATTCGCGATGCCGTACTTCTCGCCATGGCGGAATGGTCCATTCCGCCATGCCTGATGGCGTTAGGTACATGTCCGCTAGGGTCGGAATTGGCGTACCGTTGCACCATGGTGGTGTTTGCGGTTTGGCATGGCGCGCGCGCGCGTGCTTAGTGCAGTTAGCGTTGGCGTTCACTACGGTGTCGCTAATGGCTTCGTACTTTGCGGTGACGGGTCATAGTCGCACCGAGCGCTATTCGATGGCGGTATTGCATTTCCGCCATCGTTTTCCCCTTTCCGCCAGGGTCGTAATGAGGGCCAGTGCCATTAAGGTAGACATTTAGGATGACTCGGGAGGAGTCGAAGGAATCCATGAGGACTTCCCAGCAAGTTCCACCATTAATGGGAGAGGAGGAGACAGGACAGAGCACAGAGATGATATGCACGGTCCATAGATCCAGCAAAGGGACAACAAAGAGGATGTCGGTGAGGGTTTGTCTAGAAGAGGCGCTGGAATAGGTATCAGCGATAGAGAGACCTGGGTTGGAGGTCAAGATATCCTTTTTAAACTTCTTCTTTCCAGACTTAGTAAGAAGGGAAGGATAGTTGATAATGAAGCCGTTGGAATAGATAGGAGAAACAGAACGTGCCATGGGTGAGAAGGGAAAGGAGGCAGAGGGAAGAGTATACAAGTACAACAGGAATAGAACAGCCACTGGGCTAGCAGGTTACAGTCAGTGGGAAAGAATAAATGGAAAATACACAACAAGTTTAACTTTCAAGATCAGTAAAAGGAAGAAAGCATTGGTAGGCCAGGGCCAAAGACTTGATAGGTGAAAATAAATTAGTATGTTTCTGAGTCCCCATATAAGCACTGGTCGCACCGAAGGGATCAAACTACCTTTTTATGACATTCTTTGACCTCAACCAGTTCCCCAGCCTACCACTTTGGTCCTTAAATTGAAGAGGGCACCTGGTTGGCTCCAGTACTGTTGTGTATGAACTCGTAATCCTCCTAAACATAATGCACATACAGATACCAAGCAAGCCCTGAAGAAGGCTGAAGCCATAAACAATGACACATACAGCCAAAACTTAAGTTGTTGTTTGTTCGATGCAAAAAATGTTTGATCACTTATTTCCTTAAATGTGACAAAACTGCAAATGTGTAACTGGTTAATAAAGAATGCTGTTAAGAGTCCCAAGATGAATTGCAGACTCTTGCTGCCTAAGTTTAAATCTGAAGCTGTTTTGATTGACATAATTATTTTTTATGTTTAAGTACTTTTGATTCACTATTTCTGTAAGATCCAAATGTTACAAAATAATGTCTTAAGAACGGCACTAAACATCCCAAACAAAGATCACATATCTGAGCTTAGAAGACAAAACCACTGGATGACAATTAAGGACAGAATTTTGCTTAAAACAACTTCCCTGACTCATAAATGCCTGAATAACGCTGCACCACAGTACCTCCCCAACCGGATAGTCAAGAAAACAACTACTTGCCCAACTAGGTCCACCAATTCATGCTGCCTTAGTGTACCAAGATTCAATGTATCCAAATCTGGTGGTAGAAGCTTCCCAGTTATGGCAGCCCAAACATGGAACTCACTCCCCTACTCACTCCGGGTTGGTCAAACCTACCATAGCTTCAGACGCAACATACAAAAATGTATCAGAACTAATGATGTTCACCCTAGAACCTAAAGTTATATAACATACTAAACTTAGTACCTGCTATCATTAAATCCTACAACTGCAGTGGACGGGAGCGGTCGGGAGCGGTGCTCCTCTACTTCTTTTAATTTAGTTCTACCGTTCCTATAATTTTATTTTAAAAAGAAACCGTTCCGGAATGGTTTCGTTTTAAAATAAAAGTGTAGGAAGAAGTTGAAAATTGCACTTTCAGTGCACTGCACTTAAACAGCAGGCACATGTGTTTTGGGGGTTTTATTGTGGATGGGAGGGGGCTTGGTGATGGGCTCTGTGGGGAGCCGGGACAGGCCAGTAGGGAACATAGTTCCACTACTTCTTTTCCTACACTTTGACCACTGTACAACTGTAATTATCTCCTATATTGCTCTCTGTATTGTAATTATAATCGTAATTGTATATATCTCCAATGCATACCCGTAATAAGTGAACTGTAAATATCTCCTTCATTGTACCTGTAATATTATGACTGCAACTCTATGTATCCTAAGCCTAAAGCCTACTTGTACTGCTTGCGCCCATTTACCTTCAGGTTTGGTGCACCATACAAAATAAATCAACAAACAAACTATTTGTTGTTTTCTTTCAATACACTTTGGTGAAGGGTTCCCTTTTAGTGTTGTCAAAATTTTTATTGGGGGAATGCAAATTTTAATTTATCTGTTGAATGCTTTGCTTTTTATGCATGGATTAGACATGGTACTAAGGTACTTGTTTAACCTCAGGAGATTTGCTTTTAAAACTTTACAATGACAAAACAGGAAGCTTGAATCACCAACAACTCTCCTCAACGCGGGCCCTTTATCGGGGCACATTCCCATTGACCTGCACTTTCTCCATTAGACTCGCCAAGCAATAAAGCCCGGGCTACTCAAACACTAACCTTCTTTTCCTCGGTCTCATCTAACTCAGTGGCAAGATATCACCAGGGCGGTGACCAGGGCACTTTATACATATTGCCATCAAAATAATTTTTCACTGTGTAGTTTAATTACTTGAAATATATGGGAGCTATGACAAAGACTTTTTAATAGCCGATTGCATGATGTATGTGTTCAATTGGCTGGTGATTTAAGGTCTTTGATAGCAGGGGTGATAGATGACCATTGGTATGAGGTTCCATTTTATTTTATTTCAGTGTACCCTTTCCACGTGGGTGTAGAAGTATGCGGTAGGCTTGCAACTTTTGCCAAATGAATACTCGCTGCCCATTAAAAAGATTTTAGTTCATCAAAGCAGGGCCAACATTCCCAGTATAATATTGTAAGAAGCAATTGTAAGCAGCTTAATTGTGTATTATTCATCCCCTACGCCTCTGCAAAATAAGCTCCATGCTTGGTTTGTTTTTTTGCAAAACATGAACCAGATTTTTTTGTATTTTATTTTTGCATAACATGCCTAAGGGATGGTTCTCTGCAAAAAACATGCTCCGGGCATGTGTTTTCTGTTGTTGCTTAAAATACATGTTCCAGGTCTGGTTTGCTTTCCTGCTTATTGTGCCAAGGGGTTGGTTTTCTGGAAAGCGTGCTACAGACTTTGCATAATTCTTACCAAACATTCCCCGGGCTTGGCTTGTTTTTAGTCTGCTCTTGCTTGGTTTTGCTTTCTATAAAACATGTTTAAGGCTTGGTAAAGTTGTCGACACAGCATGGTCCAGGGCTCATTCGGTTTTCGTGAATACACGCTCTAGTCTTGCTTTGATTTTTGGGAAAACACGATCATGCTTGTCTTGGTTTTCTGCAAAATATGTTCCAGGCTTACTTGAATTTTTGGAAATATATGCTCTAAATGGAGTTTGGTTTGGATGCTGATGTGCAATTTCTCATATTGTGGCATATGTCCTCATAACACGTGGTAGTGGTAAAACATGAGGTATTTTCAAATAACGCATGTTTTACCCCTCCACACCGTTATGGGTTGCACTACTGATTTGTGGAGAGGTAATTATTACAAAATGGCTGTTTTACTGAAAAGTATCGCAATTATTTTGTCTGAAAAATATCCTTGAGAAGTGGCTGATACACCTAAGTGAGGTGCAGTCTATAGTTTGGCAAGTAGGTGTTGTCACAAAGGCTCAAAAAATCACCCTATTTATAGAGGCTGTTCAAGCGTCTTCATTGAAAAAATGGTGGGGCCTATGGTCGTCCTTCTCTCTCACGTGTAGTGTCGAGCCTCCTCCCTAACCCTGGCATCCCTGGCACCAGGTTAGCAGTTACAAAATATTGACCCCTACTTTCAAATTCTGTCTTCTAACAGTGCAGACATTAAGGCCAAACACCTCATCTCACTAGACCTCCTCAGGGACTTCCTAACTCACCCTACACTATCCAGTGGTTAGTGTTCTAATGGGAGTTGGTATAGCCCCTCGTAATTACGCTGTTTGATTCAGGAATTTGCTACCACTCCCACTCTCACCAGTCTTCTTTCCCTTTGGTGTCCCGTTTTGTCACGGTTTATTATACGGTCACACCCAAGTCAGCGAGCCCCGTCCGCCATAATGAATGTGGCGCACAATTAAGCGCTTTGATTTTTTTAAAAAAAATAGTTCAATGTGGTAAGGCCGCTAACTCGTCTCGCACACAACCCCAACAAATACCCGGTGCCAAAATGGACTAGGAACCAGGCCGGTGTATTCAGGATATCTTTATTAATTAATGTATTTAAATCAAATTAGACAAACAGATTACATCCGCCACCCAAACCATTGCAGCACAAAAACAAAATATCCTTTTGTAAAGTACCAACACAGAGATTACACTAGAATATTCAGTTACAATAGTTTCTTTTTACTTCATCCACCAAAACAGCAGAAAAAAACAGTTTAAGGCACACAGTGAATTGGAATAGGGTCACGCCTTTCTCCCAGCAACCCTCACCCTCCAAACATCATTAAGGCTTGATTATTTTGAATGGAAGGCAGTGGCAGGGAGTAGGAACACAAGGGGAAAAACTTATTTTAGGTAGTACTCACAGAAACAATATGGGAGGTAGAAAGCTAAAATCAGTTTTGAACTGCTTAGCACAGCTGTACTGGGAAAGGATAGGAAGAAATGGGAAATTCGTTGTTCTACACTTAAGAAGGACAGGCAGGGCTTTGGGATATAGGTCAGCACAGAAATATTGGGAACATCAGTTTTTAGGTTGGAATCACAGATGCAATGTGAGAAGGAAAATGTATATGGGAAAATTCGTTTTTCAGGGCAAAATGGGAAAATCGATTTTGGGGAGGTTTCGCACAATTTCAATGTAAGAAATACAATGCAAATAGGAAATTCGTTTTATAGAGCATCATGGAACACAGGGACAATTTTGTTTTGCACAGCACAATGGGAACAGAGGGACAATTTTGTTTTGCACAGCACAGTGGGAATACAGGGACAATTTCACTTTGCCCAGGCACAGGCACTACTGGCCTTCCCACTTCAGGTTTAACATGAAGGGGATCAATGGGGAATTTCGTTTTTTCACGCCCTGCACACACACATGGAAGCAGGTTTTGGGGGGTTCATTGTTTTGGCAAATCTTTATGACTATACCGGCTCACAACCCACTGGGATAAGATTGTTGGTTTTGAATGCCAACAATCAAGATAGCATGAATTAAATGGGGGAATTCATTGGATTACTTTGATCAATATGCTAAGGATCTACACAGGCAAACAGGGGGATTTTTCAATGGGGGAAATAACAAAAAAAATGCTGGAAAAATATGTATAGGGCTTAAGCAATCTATGGCTTGGGGTATTTCTACTTACAGGAGAGGTCTGGACTGGGCATGAGGGAGCATCAGGGCACACTGCTGGGACAGCCAAGGGGGGTTAGTCAAGGGTCTCCTCTCTTTTCCTCCAACAGGCCCCAATCAGCTTCTACATATCCTGGCTCCTGTCTTCACTGGAAAATTAGGCCTCTCTCGGCCAGGATGTTCTCGCCAGATTTTGGCAGCAGGTCACATCTTGGAATTATTGGAAGCTTTCCAGCTCTGAGGCAAGCTGGCTTAGTTATTGGGCAGATGACATCACAAACTTGGCATGATTCCTGCTAAAGGGATTGGTGGAGTGGCACTACCCCTTCCCACCTGTGTGCTGATAGGACAGGGGAATGGAGGAGTGCTTTGGACTGGCTAGGGGAGGAGAAAGCTACATCATCTCACTTTGACAGGTGGGCTTGGTCATGTTTTTGACTTGAAAATCTCACCACATGGCAAGTACCCTTATTTTTCACGTCTTGACATGTATGAATACATTTTTTAATCAATATTTCAAAGCTAATCACATGAGACTAATCTGGACTCTGCACACCCTTCCTGTGCAGAGATACAGTTTTTCCTCATTTACTAAGGAACCATATCAGTGAAAAATATGCCGCTTTTACGGGCGTCATACTAATAATGATGGGTATGTTTTTATCAATTTTTTGCATCTGTGGAAATCACGAAGAGACCCAAATCACAATTTCATTAATAACGTCTATTGTGTATATACCACAAGCATGGTTGCAATGGGTTGACTGTCAGCTTTAATAAAAGCCTGGAATGACTGTTGTGTGTTGTACACTGTTCATTTTACACGACAAAATACATTTCTCCCATTTTAAACAATGGGCAGTCCCACTACTCATTTGCTGGCCCCAACCTCTTTTGTAAGTTCCAGTTCTCTTGTTGAAGCATTTGACGTCAGGAGAGGTATCTGTGTTTATATTAGCTTACTCCTTTAGGGTCTAATGGACACTAATGGCCGGACGAATGCACTTTTCATAGGGTTTGTGACCCAGAGGTCACAAGGGCTGCGGAACAGACCTAATCTTCTCTGGTCTTCCCTGCGTCTCCCATCTAAGAGCATATTATTTCTTGTATTTTTAAGGAATGGCTCTGATTGCTGAAGGCAACCATGCTTCTCTCTTCAGGGTAACAGGGAGGAGAGAGCTTGGTTTCACATTTGAAGAAATCAACATCCCTGTCCCTTGCAGCAAACAGCCTGTAACTCGTACCTAAATGTGTTTAAAATTAAATCTTATAAAATAAACAGTTTCAAAACTATACAAGTTGCTTTAACATAATCAATTTTGTGAGCTTGTGCTCGGCAGAAAGCATATTCACTTTTTGAAAGTTTGGCGGTAATTTTGCTGTACATATTATTAATCTAGATGAGGGAAAACAACATGTAAAAATGCTTTGTGTCACTGCAACTACTTGAAACACAATTCTGGCATTTCCTTTAAGATACTGTGCACTGTGGTTTCTGGAAATATCAGTGCAGCTCTCCATAGATTGTCAAAATGTCCTTTCCACATGTCTTTCTTTCCCTTCACGAAAGGCATTGCACACATTTTATCATCTTCCCATGTTTAGGCCCACTTTCTTTCCTTATGATTTGGATTCACTAGGCCTTGTGTCCAGCATTATTTCTGCGCAGGCCTTTTATTTTGGTGAGCCCTCATAACTGTCTCCGGCCTCTTTATTTCTGGCGTCAAGGGGGTATTTCACCCCACAAAATTCCCCCTCCTGGCTCTTTGATTAATTAGGCAGAGAGAAGAGCAAGAAGAGAGTGAGGTGTCCGTTTCCTTGTGGCCTGGATTTGTTCCAGGGATCTCTTTGGGAGTACATCCGCTCTTTTCCTGGTCCTGAGGGAGTGGCGCTCTGGTCTGCACTCCACTCTTTTCAGATTTTTATATTTTGGTCCTGGGCCTCTCCCTTTCCGGAAGCCCCATCTCCGGCCTGTAGAGGTAAGGAGTTATTTAATCTGCCAAGAAGAAAGGAGAGGTTAAGTATTTCATACAGTACTGTTTTCCCCGGTATTGACGTGCAAATTGACAACATCAGAACAAGAGACACATCACAGTTTATAACATCACCACTTTTGAACATGATTATTGTTCGTAATAACTTCAAAATGAGTATAAGTTGTTCTACGCCCTGTAAATGTGTGATTTTCACCATCCGGGTTCCCATTCTTTACCTTTATTCGTCAGATGGTTCCTGGGCTCTACCCTCACTGACAAATATTAAATCAAAACAGTGACATGATCAATCAATAATCATGCTAGTTTTTCAGATATGATTATTAATTGATCGTGCCTCAACACTCAGGGTAATGTCAAATATACCCTGTATGTACTGTAAAAATAGCCGATGCGCTTTTGACTACTGCTTTTTGACTCTGTGAACTTGTTAATCACAGTGTTCATAAAGGTTTGTGATAGTCGCGTCTTATTGGAGAATGGCGGTATAAAAAGCCCAAAAACCACTTATGCTGATAGTAATCTTGAAACTCCAATAAAGACAGGGGCCAAATGATTGTATTGCACAATACTATTTATTGCATAGTATGGTGCCGTTTAGGTCATGGTGTGGTGCCCTTTAGATGACACGTGTTTCGGCCACTGGTCTTTCTCAAATCAGGGCATAGTTATTTGCTGGTATTCCTTGGTCCTTAAATGATTCAATTCGGTCCGGTATAGTAATGGGTTGAATCCCAGTTCCGCAAAGGTTTGTCAGTCTCTCGTGTTGGCTCTCTGCACCAACAAGGTGCTTGGGAAAGGCTTCTCTTGAGTTATTTTACTGCCTCGGCTTGCTCTATACCCCACTCCCGCTTGGCCCCGGCCTTTGGTAAAAGGACCAAGGGTCACGTGACTTCTGCATAGTCCTCAATGAATTTTCTACTATAATTAGTAAGTCCGAGAAGGCTTCATAGTTCATGCAGAGTCGTAGGGTCTTTTAATTTCAATAAGGCTTCCACCTTTTTCATCTGGGGACTGAGACCCTCAAGGGTGATATCATGCCCTAAGAAGGTCACGTGGGTCTTACACCACTGTGCCTTCTGAAAGGACAGTTTCGCTCCAGCTTTCTGCAACTGGGTCAGAACATAGCATATTTCAGCTATGTGTTCCTCCACAGTTGAGCTTTGATTAAAACATTGTCTACATAGGCTAGGTTTCCCCTTTTGCCCAAGTCAGGCATGGCCTTATGCAGGAAGATGTTAAATTTGTTGCCAGAGTTTATGTATCCAAAGGGGGTTCGGGTCCACGTGTATTGCTGCCCCCTGAAGAAAAAGGCAAGCTTGTACTGGCCTTCCCTGCTCACGGGTACTGTCCAGTAACCGATAGGTCAGGTCAATGGAGGTATACACTTTTGACCCTTGGATCTGGGCCAGTCCCTGATCAATGTTGGGAACCGGCCATCTTGACATATGGACCCAGTTATTTAACTCCCTAAGGTCTTCACAAAGTCTCCATTGGCCATTTGGTTTAAGTATCCCCAGTACCAGGTTATTAAAGGTACTGTGGACTGGACAAATTATCCCATAGGATTCGAAGTTCTTTATAATCTCTGAGTGACTCCATAGGCGCGAGAGGCAACCAGTATTGCTTTGCAAATACAGGAGTCATCTCAGGGTCCATTGGTGTGGCGATGGAATGTATCTCTGTGGGCCACAGTCACACATGTCCACAGCAAAACCTTCCTGAAAATCCCAAAACACCTCTTTCTGCTTTTGCTCCTCGGTCTCACAGGCATCTGTGAGATTGATTTGTTCCTCAACCATCTGCCTTGAGCCTGGAAATACCTCTGGTTTTGCAATTTCAGCAATATCCTCCAGTTGAGTGGATAGATCTCTTATTATGGTGTTGGTCTGGACATGAGGTTTCTTCCTAATGCCACAGGTTACCTCTTCCCCACCATAAGGGCAGGAAAAGTACACCAATAAATTCCCCCCTTGCCTGGTGAAAATCTTTTCCAGAGGGATATTGTCGTCACAACTGTAACAGTCATTTGGAATTGGTCCCATGATCTCATTCCCTAAGTCAATAGAATAATGTTGGGCATCAACCACCATTCCAATAAAGGTGTCTGCGCCCAGAGGGATACTTCTAGGATCACTGTTATCCACCAATATTCGAATGGTGTTGTGTTCTAGGTCAACTAGTGGTGTCAGATGTAAATACAAACCTTGCAATTGGAGGTGATAATTCAAATTTATATATGCGTTGTTGTTTTTGAGGTTCTGTCCTCACTTACTTTTTAGGGGAACTGTACATTTTCGTACCTGTCCTGGGATGGTGACCTCTTGTCCTATTTGAACTTCAACTGCATACAGCACCAATTGAGCTGACCCAAATGCTTTCTCGGTGTTGTCAAAGCCCATGGGGTTACCCCGAAGTCGGGACCAGGTTTTGTAATTAATCAGGTCCAAATTAATTGCAAATCGATTGAGAATGTCACTGCCTAAGCAAAAGGCATAGGGGACATCTCTCACAACCCAACAATTATGTTCTATGCTTTTGTTGCCAATGGAAATTTTTAGCATGTACCTGCTAGGTGTGATATGTTTGGAATGTTGAGTTTCCAGAGCCATTTCCCACTTATCTATCTACTTAAATGTGGGAATGGTCTGATATTTTGGGAGTTTCCTGAATAATGCTTCACTGATGAAGCTTTTTCCATTATTCAGACATACTCTGGTGAGAACAGGCTCACCCCCTCATTTACCTGAATGGGGAAAAACAGCTGCTCATCCTTTTTCTGAATGTTAGTCAAGCTTTGAGCTGGTTTTTCATCGTCTTTTGTTATGGGATTTGAGTTTTCTTCAGATTGTGGATCGGTATACAATTTGAGAGTATTTCCTTCCAGTCTGCAATGCCACTTAAAACTGGGAGGAAGGTTCATTTTCAAAAATGGAGAAGGGTTCCCATCACCAGTTTGTTCTCCTTCAGGGATAAGAGTGATGTTGGGGACTAGGTTGTTTCTAAAGTGAAATTCACTTTGCACAGACTGTTGTTCAATCATGTGGCATGTGCCATTTAAACTCACATAATTCGTACTTTGTTTTAATTTCATTGGCCGGTTAGTCTGAGTCCAGAGGACCTTGTTCACACAGTCAATCAGAGGTGATAACCTCCAGAGGAGGTCATTCCTCAGGAGACAAGATGTGCCCGCTGGAGTGACAACTATTAATGGGTGTTTCCCCATATGTCGCCCAATTTTGATCTCCAGATCCGCAGTCTCTTCAACAGAAATATAATTTCCATCGAAGTTTTGGAGTTGCCCAGGAAGAGGTGTGAGGAGAATTTGGTGACTCTCCCCACTTCCTGAATTTATTTGGTCAAAGGCCTTTTTGGACAGGAGGGTGGCTAGAGATCCAGTATCCACCAGCGCTGAAAATGCACATTGACGCGGGACCTTGACAGAGGCGTAAATTCTCCCTGGGACAGATAAAATGTGCATTTTGTGCCAGCTTGGCAGTTAATTTCTTTATTTTGAACTCCGACACTGTGTGATCTTGGACACTTTTCTGTGTCGGAGTCTGGGAATCTAAAGACATTTTGCACCCAGCAACCAATGGGCTGGGGAACTCCCCTTTTTCCCCTGATTCTTTGCGGTCCCCTTTTCCTGGAGACAGTTGCCCAAACCTGTCTGGGGGGAGGATCCCTCATTGCTTTCAGAGTTATCTGTGTGACATTGTTGTGGTTCAGGAATTGGTGGTCCTCGGTCAGTCTCCATACCTGCCCTGTCTATATTAGGGTCTTTTGGGACCCATTTTTCCTTGGGAGGGATCCCCCCATCCCTGAAACAGAAGATTTTCTTCACTGAATCCACCAGGGATTCTTCCCCTTTAAACGGGATGAGGCAGACTTCCTCTACAAAAGGGTTTTCTATGGCCCTTGATTTCTCCTACTTACCCTCTGTTTCCTAGGTTCCAGCTTTTCGGGGGTAGGAGATTTGTGTTCAGGTTCAGAGGTTTGTAGGGGGTTTTCTCGGGTGAGAAAGGAAGTTTCCTCTAGGGCTTTGCATCCCCCTCGCCCCATTCCCCCTCCTCTGGAACCTGTTGGTTGTTGGGTTTTCTCCCCGTCATTGTTCCGGGGCACCAGACCCAGGTGTTGAGCTGGTCTGGGCAGCCATATTTATTAGATGGCTCTTCTGAGCCCTCAACATGAGACCTGGGTCTTAACTTTGGACCTGGCGTTCCAGTTGAGACATCCTCTCAGGTTGGTATGGGGGTCTGGAGTCATACCTTTGCTGCTCTTTGAAAGGGTTGCTGTCCATTCTCCCACAGTAACTCGGGTATTGAGGGTTTCCCTGATAACCCTTCATACTTGGTCTCCTTACTACATGATTAGGGGGCTAGTGTCCTGAAAGCGAGGACAGAGAGAGGAAAATTGTTCTGAAAATTGGGGGTTGGAGGGTATCTGGGAAAAAAAAGCTTCAGTTGGAGGGTGGAGTATTTCTTCCCTCCTGAGGGAAGTTCTGAGGGAGGTTTTGAAGGAAATTGTTCTGGGGCAGTACTTCCCTGATTGGACCCCCCTCCCGTGCCAGGGGTTTAGATACATTCCCCAAGATGGGTCTGTTACCCTTGTCTCATGGGCTGATATAGGTGGCGGGGTCAGGTGAAGCGTTGGTTGCATACCCTGCCTGACTGACACCCAATTGTGATGGATCAGTGGGCCTTCACCGCCTCTGATTCTACTTATTAGAGGGAGGAATATATTTAGGCATCCCCCCATTTCTAAGTCCAAAATGGGGGTATTCTTCAACACCGCCACCTTTGCAGCAGTATGGGTGTTAGATGGTTTGGAATTTTTTTGGGTTATTTTTGTTCTCAGCTGGCTTTTGACTTCATAAATCTGGGTAGCCTGTTCTGTCACCCAATCCAGGGTCCTACTCTCAGTGGACGTCCCTAACCAGTTGGGTCATTATGTATTTAGGATGCATGGAAATAAGTATTAATGAACTTCCTGCTGTGTGTGCGCACCCGTCTAGAGGTTTGGGCACATGCCTGTTTCATTTCTTGCAAAAACTCTCTAGGTGCCTGGTCTTCATCTCACTGCAGGTTGTAGGCCATTTTGCGGGCCTCCTGAGGGTTCCTGTGCACAGAGAAATGCTTTAAGATGGCCACCTTATGGGTAGACCATCGTTGGTGACTTTGATCCTCTAGCCCTGCAAAGAAGCTGGAGTATTCCGGGGAGAATGTTCATTTGACAAACTCCATGGAATTGTGATCATTTTTTATGCCAAATGACATCATCTGATCATACAATTTGAAATGCTCCCATACTTAGTATTTGGCATGTTTGTAATATGGTGTCATGAAGCTTCTGATGGCTTTTATTTGCCGAATTTGGTCTTTTACAAGACATCCCTTCTGTTTGGCGGACTTGTTTTTGTGCTGGACCTGAGTCCACTCGCCCTCTGACTCAGAGCTGCTACTATTGGTGGTCAACTACCTGTCCTCTAGGCGCCTCCCTGAGACTGAGAATCCCACCCA
This sequence comes from Ambystoma mexicanum, assembly GCF_040938575.1. NCBI lineage: Eukaryota > Metazoa > Chordata > Amphibia > Caudata > Ambystomatidae > Ambystoma > Ambystoma mexicanum. Next base: position 240,374,725 of record NC_090933.1, read on the forward strand.
GAATAACAGGGTCTGGTCTCTTCTCTCCTGTGGTATCGTGGGCTCTTTGGGTGACTTCCCTTGGGCTCCCCTTTCGCACAGGGGAGTACTCATCTTCCTCATCCCTTCTTCCAGGTGTGGTGGAGAACTCCCGCCACCTCCCTGAATGTGTGAAGGTTTTCAAAATACTCTTTTGAGGCCTGGACTCTGGCTCTTCTCTGTCTGCAAAGTGGACCAAGTGGTGCCTTTGTAACTGAACTTTCCACCAGTCTAACTCCCTATCTTCTCCTCATAGGAGCCCTCCTGGTCAGAGGTATCTGCTAGGGTATTTTTAAATCTGGATAAGGATGGATATCCATCAATATCTGATAGGGACTGGTCTTCCGGCTCAGTTATACTAGGCCTGATTGAGTCCAGCTGCCTTATGTTTCCCTGTTCTTGCAAACTGGGAGGCATGACGTTAGCAGCGCCCTGTGCATATAATGTGGTGAGTTGGCTTGAGGCCCCTGGTAAGGAGGTCATCACACCATGGCCAGAGGACGCCCTTTCATACTCTAACTGTTCGGTGTGCCTCAAAGCCTGTTTGTATCTAACCATTTCCTTCTCCAATCCCTCAGAATTGTCTTTCCCAGCCCCTATCTCTTGATGATATATAGAGGCCCGAATTTTGAGTTCTGCTATCAGGGCTTGAGTAGTGTCTATTACTTTGTTTTGTGCCATCATTTGGCCACTGAATCCCTTTTTCTCCTCACAAAGGGACTCATTTTCCTTCTGTGAAGGTTATATTATCAGAGCATACTCAGACCTCTTCTTTTGCAGGATATTAATCTCCTCACTTTGTGCATTTTTTGGCCTGTGTTGCCTGCTCTAGGTCAAGTTCTGCTTGCCTATTAATTTGTCATTTTATACCCTCATGTCAATCAGTTCCTGAGAACATGGCTAGCTTTTCTCCATGTCCTTCCTTAACTGGTCCACTTCCTGACACAGGGCACTTTTTTCCTGACACAATTTACTATTCTCTTTGCTGAGGTGATCTCTCTGTCGTTTCAGAGCGCTCAGATTCTGGCGCTCCTGATCGAATTCCGCCTGGGAATTGACCTCCCTTATGATCAACTGGCTATTCTCATCTTTGAGTTGTTTAATTTGCAAATGCACAAATGTCCACTAAGCAGGCTCTATTGTGCACAGCCTGTTCACTTAATGTTTGTTGACGGTCTCTCAGATTTTGCACACCTTCTTGATATTCCTCTCTCAGTGCAGAAAATTGGGACTCTCACTCTAAATTCGTTTGCTGCTATGTCACTAACTCATCTTTCAGCTGTTGAATCATGTTTTCTAATTTTAACTCCGAATTTGGACTCTGTTGCCCTTTTTCCTCTACTTGCTTTTATTCTCTCTGTGCTTGATCCAATGGCTCAGATTGGTTTTGCACAGAGGCTACACGCTCCTGTATCTTTCTTCCATGATCATCATATTGAAGTGCATATATGCTGTGAGCTGAGCCATTTTAATTTGCTCATATCTGGTGGTCTGTGTCATATAAAAGTCTGTCAGGGCCTGGTGTAACAAGCCATTATCTTGCCACATATCCATATTTACAGAGGTAACCTCCTGCATCATTCTAGATTGCCACACTTCATGTTCCTGTTCTACCCATTCACCTTTAATAAACAATTTGGATAGAAGGGTCTTCCTCACCATAATGGTTTCTATGGTGCTCATTATGAAATGTGTTCTACACCTGCTATGCTCTCTATGCAAGGGCAAAATCTCAGCCCTGTTCCTGCTTAGTTTGTATTCACAATGATAACTCAATGATTACTTTATCGACACACACCACCCTGAAATCCAGGGTACAGTTTTGGATGGTGCCTTCAGAATGCAACACAACTTTCCATCCACTAAATGCGATAATACCTTCAAAGAATAGTCTACTCTAATGCACTGTCACAAGTGAAAACACTTCACAAATCACAGCACGAGCCCCCAGTTTTGTCACGATTTATTATACGGTCACCCCCATGTCAGGCAGCTCCTTCCGGTGTGTATTCAGAATATCTTTATTAATTAAGTTATTTAAATCAAATTGGGACAAACAGATTACATCCGCCACCAAAACCGTGGCAACACAAAAAAATATCCTTTTGTAATACTTTATAACACAGAGATTACACTAGAATATGCAGTTTCAATCTTTTCTTTTTACATCACCCACCAAAACAGCAGTAAAGAACAGTTCAAGGCACACAGTGACTTAAAACCGGGTTACACTTTTCTCCCAGCAACCCTCACCCTCCAAACATCATTTAGGCTTCATTAGGTTTAATGGAAGGCAGTGGCAGGGAGAAGGAACACAAAGGGAACAACTGATTCTGAGTAGTACTGACAGAAACAATATGGGAGGCAGAAAGGTAATGGGAAAATGTGTTTTGCAGAGCACAAAGGTAAAATCGGTTTTGAACTGCTTACCACAGCTGTAGTGGGAAAGGATAGGAAGAAATGGGAAATGTGCTCTTCTACACCTAAGAAGGACAGGCAGGGCTTTGGGATATAAGTCAGCACACAATGGGAAAATCGTTTTTTAGGTTGAAATCACAAATGCAATGTGAGAAGGAAAATGCAGATGAGAAATTTCGTTTTTCAGGGCAAAATGGGAAAATCGATTTTGGGGATGTTTAGCACAATTTCAGTGTAAGAAAGAAAATGCAAATAGGAAATTCGTTATATAGAGCACCATGGAATGCAGGAACAATTCGTTTTGCACAGCACAGTGGGAACACAGGGACAATTTCATTTTGCACAACACAATGGGAGCACAGGGACAATTTCGTTTTGCACAGCACAGTGGGAATACAGGGACAATTTTGTTTTGCACAGCACAGTGGGAACACGGACAATTTCATTTTGCACAACACAATGGGAGCACAGGGACAATTTCGTTTTGCACACCACAGTGGGAATACATGGACAATTTCGTTTTGCACAGGCACAGGCACTACTGGGCTTCCCACTTCAGGTTTAACATGAAGGGGATCAATGAGGAATTTCGTTTCTTCATGCTCTGCGCACACACCTAAATCTCTTTTCATCAATCTAATTTCTCTTTCTATCAAAGCGCTATCAAAGAAACACACATAGCCTTCACAGGTTTCCAGGCCCCGCTTCAGTAGGGGGCCCAGGAGGGCCAGGTCTCCTCGAGTTCACCCACTAGCCCCTCCTAGAAAGGAGGCTCTGCCAGTGGACATGCCATGGTGTTGGGTGATGTGGGGATAGGGCCAGGAGGGGTTCCAGTCAGGGGGGATTTTGCTCTAAATGTGCAGCAACTTCAAAGCAATTAGCATTCTGAGTGGCTGAACTGCAGGAGGCCCTGCCAGGATCTGTTTGCTTGCCCTGGAAAATGTGTAACCTCCCCTCCCCACAGCCATGATAAGACAAATTACCAGGGAGATGGAGGGCCATTCAGACCTCTAAGTGAGATAGCACTGGTTCAGGCTGGCTGCCTACAACTATCTAGCACAATCTTGTGTTGATTTGTTGAGCTGCACTGTTCATCTTACATATCCAACCTCTCAGTTACAAGGTAGCTATATTCTCAAACCTATCAAGTTGATTTTGTAATTTAAAGTATGTATATTTTGTGTGATAATATAACTGCAGCAGGTGCATACATGGCGGAGGACCCTGACAAATGACATTCAAAGAATATATTCCGCTGCATTAACTACTTCTGTAGAAGAAAAATGTAATTTTGGAGAGGACATTGTAGTAAATTCAAATCATTATTTGTTGCAACAAGGCTTGCAGTTAAACATTGGCACTATCATTTCTCTGAGTAGACTTAATTCCCTTAATTCTTTATAATGTCTCCACCATTGCAGAACAGGAGAAGCCATTAGTCTTGATTCTGCTACCAAGCAACACAGTCCATTCTCAATAGCTGGGCAATGTCCCCTCTGCACTGGAACACAAGGCACTGCAATCAACTGTAAGTCTTGTGGTTTAGCAGTTTGGACAGAGCTGCTCACATTAGTGGCAGGGCCAAGGCGTAGTTGCAAACAATGGTATGAAGCCTGACCTAAGCAATGCCAATGGTTATGATTGATTCAGAGACTTACATCTATCAAACTGAGTGCCCTTACAAATTTCATTTGAAGTAAATATTCTACTGCATTAACTACTTGAGTATACATGAAAGAATAAGGTTGATAGTATACAAAATGTAATTCTGGACTGGAGAGTGCAGAAAAATCAAAAAGTGATTTGATGCAGGCTTTGAATTAGGCTATTTAGTTCAAGCCAGAATGATGCATTGGCACACAGATAGGATGGGGATGGGATGTTCGGAAGGACACACATCCTGTTAATACTATGGCTTTCCCCTAACTACCTGCCCTTCCCTGCTTGGGTATTCTTTGAGCTAGCTCTGTCACAAAGTAACACCAAACTTTGTGCTGAATAGGGCTTGCTAGAGTTGTATTCAAGCATTCTTTCGAGAGTGTAATGAATAAATGTCCTCTGTAAACGGGCTCCTGTTGTAATAAAAAAATCTTTGACCAAATGTGCGTTTTCATCCAGTTGACTTATATGCAATATGTGTGTCCTTGCATCTGTTATTTGACGTGCAGTTCAGTCTAAAACAAGCAATCATAAACCCATTGGTTTCAGCTTGGGTATAGTTATTAGTGATTTGCCAGACAATGATATCCTATGCCTAGGTACTCACACCATTTTCCAGATGTTCCCATAGTATGACCAGGTGGTTCTCCTAAGGCAGTGACCGGCAAATGCCAATCCCATGTGTACTCAAAAGTCTAAGCTGTTGGCTTTGCTAATGCATGTTGGTTACACGTTGTCTCCTTAAATTAAAGTGTAAATGCCCAGATCTGCGTGCTTTGCTTGCTATGCCAAAGGGATTCAACTGCACCTCGCTGAGTTGATCAAACAAGGACCTACCTGAACATGTCAAACCTGGGATGGCAAGTATGGACCAGCTTCAGATTTTCTCATGTGTACTTACCAGTAGGGTTCTGACCTAAACAGAATGTATCTTTGTCTGTGAGGAAGCCTAGCCTGCATGACCAGAACATTTTGTAATTTAAACTGATAAGTACTGATTTAATAACATGATTCTGTTTCAGTGACTATTAACAGTGTCTGTATGCAAACAGAATAGATCATGTGTATTGTGCATTCGCTGCTCTGGCTTTCTGACCTCAAAGTCAGCCATGGCTGCAAAGGCCCTCCAAGTCGAGCCTTATCTTTTTAACATGTCTCAGCAGCAGATTTACAACAGGAAGTGATTGGAGGAGGGAAATGGTAACTGCCAGTGATCATTGTTGTGGCATTCTCTTCTTAAAATTGTATAAGGTCTTAATAAGCTATTTAAGGGTGATTGTTGGGTGCTTGGAAATTATGGGGGTACAGAAGAAGCTGTGCAAAACAATGACCTTGGCATGCATTTCATTTAACTTTGTGTCTTGACGAGATGTGTTGTTTGTTCTCCTTAATTTGCATGCTGACGCTTGTAGGTTTCCATTCAGGAAGGCAGAATATAAAGCTTCAATCATATGGGGTAATTTTCCAAGACCTGTGGTGTGGAAAATGTGAAGGTAAAAGCATTTTACCGCCACTTTTTCCACTCCACAGTATTTAAAAAAAAAATGTACAGCCACTTGTTCCACTCTGCCGGACTTGGAAAATGACCCCTATGGGTGTAGATTTATTGGTAAAAGCAGGCAGATTCCAAGTGAATGCATTGTAGATGACTCCCTTAAATGTTAATTGTGGGAGGGATTTACGCTTTTCCAGACACAGTGGGAAAATGAAAAGAAAAGGTGATTTTGCCTGTGTTTTACTATTTACTTTTCCATTACTTCTAATAAAAATGTCCTGGTGGGGGCCTTTTGCAAAAAAGCTGAAAACAGGAGTGGCCCTTTCCATGCAATGTAGGATTCAAAACAAAATTACCCCTTCCCATTTTTTAGCAGCAATTTTCTACAGTGACGCACATATACATTGGCAGGTTGAATTATTGTGTGACTTGTGCATTTTTAAAGTAATTTGTATAAAATTGAGTATTATTTTAGGTATTCTAAACCAAACTTCAACACATATTTGTACCAACCTGAACTGGAAATATGTGAAGTACCTAAATTTCGGCCTAGGCTCAAATTCTGTCTATACCACTTAATCAAACGGTGTGTGGTCTTGTGACAAATTATTTAATCTCACTGTGCCTTACCTTCCAAAATTAGGTGCCCCTTCAAGTGATTAATTTTGCAGTATGAACTTTTCCAAAAAAGCCTCACTCATGGTTTAATAGATGGGCAGTGCAGGGTTTAGGGCCCGCCAAGGAGACGCACACACACAGCTTTCTTTGGAAATATAAGGCTACATCCATTGAACAAAATGTTGACACTCAATAGCAAATCAAAGTAAAGATGCCACGCAAGAAGTCCTCATGGATAATTGCATATTATAAACAGTATGTAAACAGTATGTACCAGACAATGGTGTATATGGAGTGGTAGGGGAGCAGCGGGCAAGCTGATGGAAGGTGACTGGGGGCTAAAGGTGAAAGAGGAGTGGATAGAACTTAAAGGGGAAAGCAGTTGGAAGGTAAAATAGGTAGAATGATGTTGCCACACTATTTTTCCTGCTTCTCTTTTGTGTGCTACTGTCTTTATAGCTCAATTATACTATTATGTTGGAAAAAAAGGTATGCAACGTTCGCTCTTAGAGCATGAGCAATTGGCATGCATTTCTCATGCTCTTGTTCAGGGGTCTGCAGTATACCTTTTTTCATTTGTCAGGTTTTGGCAATGGTTTTCCTCATGGAGAGGGGGTAGTTGATAGATGCTGAAGTGAGAAGCCAATGGAAGGTCAAAGTAGTGAGGGTGCTTATGAAGGAAACAAAGGAGCAGATGTAAGAAGAGAGCAGATTACTTTGGAAGGGGTACTGAAGAGCATGTGAATTTAGAAGGGATGAGGGATTGAAGGAGAGAGAGCGGATTTCTTACTTGAACAAATTGAGTGATCCTGGGCAAATCACTTTATTTCACCAAAAGCTGGTGTGGAGTAGTGAGGTGACCAGGTGGTTCTCTGTTCATAAATACCTTTTCGCAGAGTTTTTTTGTCGAACATATTTGCCCGGAAAAACTCATCAAATTATTTTTATTTTTTATTTAGGGGTTCCCCCAAACCCCTTCCCCTACTTTGTATTCCCTATTCCTCGCCTCACCCTACCCCTTATATGCCCTTGCCCCCACCCACATAATTTTCAATTCGTTTTTTCAGGCAAAATTCTTTGGCAAAAAAATGCAGCGAAAAAAAAAATGACGATGAATGAATGCTGTTTCCAACCAGGGGCCTACGCCTAAGAACTGAACTCTAATAGTAGAACAACATAAAAGGCAACTTAGAGACAACTTAAACAACACGTAACATGTGTTGCATTTGTGACACCATTAACTAGTCCCATCATAAGCTCCACACCTATGCCCGCCTACTCAGGGCTATCTGTCAGTCATGCCCAAGAAACCCTTTGCCATAAATATGCCATGGAGCGCAATTCTAACAATCATCTTTATCAGACATTCAAGTAGCCTTGCAAGTAAATGTTTCACCTGTGGTCCTAACAACGTGGGCTTTAATTCAGGCTTCTGCACCTTTTAAAGCAGTCAACAGATTAAACCAATCGTGGGAATGGATTCTTCCAGATCCGGGAAGACATGTTTTGCTGGATCTCGGATCTGAGAAATCTGGCTCAATGGCAACACTTTGTTTAGAGTCCTCCTACACCTGATGGAAGTTGGGCCCCCCTGATCACAAACCTGGCCCACCCACATGAAAATTCCTGGTGCTGTCATGCAAGTGCCTTTTATTATACATCATCGAGACTTGTAATATCTTCGCTTAGCCTGTAGAATTTGCTCTTTCTCCTCTTGGGACTTGTCATGCCTAAGCCATTTTGACTGTAAAATAAGCAATGAGGGAAGGAAACATTGGCGCACTGGTTTCAAGCTATTGTGATGTTTTCTGAGTTATGTGCGCCCCCAAGGTCCTTCTCTGGATCACCCCCAAGAGTTCCATGGACAACTTCACAATATGAGCCACACCATGTCAACATCAACAACACGATCTTTCCCATTATTCTTTTAAGATGGTATCAAGCTTGCCTTTTACAGGCCGTACCTAGGAATCTTCTTTGTATCCTTGCCAATTACTAAGGCTGGCACATGTTGTGTTTAAAATTGAGAAACATACTGAGGAGCGAGCATGGATGTGCCACGCCCTGTGCAGCCTGGCATCGGAACTTTATTGCTGGCATGGCCTGTACGAGCCAGAGCTTTGCCGGCTCTCGCGGGCAGTTTACCAATCACATTATATTCATGTTAGTAATTAAAACCCGAAAAAAGTGTAATCCAAAGCTAAAGTACATTTTATTTAATGTTTACTTCGTGGGCCTGATGTGTTTCCCTGTGAACGACTTGTGGATTTTGTTCAGCCCCTCGTGATGTCTTCAAGAAGATAACAAGGAAAAGCAGATTTATTTCCTTAATCTTTTATTAGTGCTATATGTCATTCAAGACTTTTAAATAATTACAGTGCCAAACATATGTGCAATTGCTAAAGAATAATAAACGGCTTTGTTGCTACAGAGATGAATTATAGCTGGGCTTTCATTTCTTGGCGTGGGAATAAATCTTGATGTTTTCACTGCATGCTTCCCTCTCCACCCTGAAGACCTGTGCACATGCATTGCAGGCACGTGGGTAGTAAAGCGTCTCATGGCAAAGGAGCAAAGAGAGATTGTGTAACGGGCACAGAGATGACATATTGCAATGGGGTTAAAAGCAAAACGTGAAAATGGGAAGGAGTCTCCCAACTGGGAAACATACAAAATGACTGAGAATAAAAGTCTGAATGCATGATATGGACGAATTTCAGCCATTCGAAAATTCCAAACGCTGAAAAGTTCTATCAAATCACCCATTCGGTCCTAAGGGCTGCGGGGGCTTTGGGGGTGTCCCCTGCACACTTGATCACTATATTGTGAGCGCGATTTGTATTGGAGCCCCCCGCAGCCGACCCCAAAAAGACACACATAAAAAAAAAAGGAAAGGACCCTGCGACGCTGGTTCCCGATCAAGGAAGTGAGAGGGAACAGGTGTTGCAGGGACACAGGTGGCCGCCGCAAGGTAAGTAGGGGGATCAAGTTGGAAATGTTCAGGGGAGAAAAGACTACAGGTTATTTCGGAAAACAAATCTTGAGTCTTTTCTCCCTCGAACATTTCCATCACTGCCTTTCAACCCCAATCCTCCCAGCTGTGGCCCCAAGGCAGAGCACACTTACTGTAAGTAAGCACAAAGGCCCTCTTTTGGGCTGAATACAGAAACGTTGCACCAGCGCAAGTACAACAAGTACCAGGTCATCATATTATTGAAATGCATTTATCCATGAGTTCTAGCGTCACCCATTGCCTTGGTGCACTAGTGCATTGAAAGAATATTTTTAGTGTTAATTGCCCTGGTGCAAAGTTTCTGTAATGATGCCCTGCGAGTTTGTCAGTATTACAAGTGTTAATGCTACCACATTGAGTTACTATTCCTGCCAGTAGTAATGACAATTCACTGCCTGACTGTGGGTTTTATTTACTCTTCTTTCTCAAGTCCCATTGCGAGTGGCAATATTACTGCATGTGGTAATACCACCTGCATCATAACTACCACTATGAGTCGAGGTAACACCTCTATTCAAAATCACGTTTTATTTTTTTGCCTCTGGGGTAGAAAACCCATAATTAGGCAGAGTGGTTGGTAATAAAGGCGCCAACAGCATTATAGACTAGTTTTACCATTATTGCCAAACTCATAATGAAGTATCAAAGAGGAACATTTTTAGGAAAGAACGCCCAACAACTACAATAACTGCTTAATAAGATGGCACTAAAGCTTGATTTCAGTGAAGAGGAAGCCCAACGGATACTGGGACTGATTAAAACAACGGGAGCGGAATTAACTTCATCAGACAAGCTAGAGACCTTGATCAGGCAATTAGAATGGAAGATACGTCGGGAGATCAATCTTAAACTCCATGCTTCTACCCTTGCTCAATACTACACTACTAAAAGAATACCCATAGGTCTACGTGTTAACCTCGAACCAACATTCTGTAAGGAGAATCCCGCTTTCATCAAGAGGTGGCATTTAATTCTGAACAAGTGTTCTCTCGACCTTATACTTTTAACGATCGAGGAGCTATCCCACAGCCTGACGACTCTGAATGAGGATATCGAAGGGATCAAGACATCACTCAGTGAAGGTTTTACCCCAGACGAGCTAAAACAAATTCTGGATGATACGAACCAGAAAATAGCAAGCTACAAACAAGAACTTGAAGTGAAAAAAATCACGAGGTTTAGACGTGATACGCAAGATCATAAATTGAACATCGTCTACAGCTGGCAGGAATACTACGGTCATCGCCAGAACAAACCATACCATGGCGGAACTCCGAAACCAGGACCTACAGCAGTAGATAGTGCATCCTCGGACCCATCTAGCACTGAACTGGAAGTCATTCCCAGTCAGAGTGCGGAGACACCATCCATACCAGAAATTGTTGACCAAGTGGCAGCCAAAGCGGATTTTTTTGACAAAAGTCAATTCGAAGAGGAAAGAAGAAAAAAACCCTCAGAGGAAAAAAGCGAATAAGAGAATTTAGTAGTTAACATCTCATCTTACCATCTGTCGAAGATGGAACTACAAGTCTGGAAGAAGGGCTTATCCTTTGTCCCACGCAATAACAGCACACTTCTCCGTGAGAAAATTGACTTCTTCAGACTTATGAAGAAGTTGAGATTGAAGGTCTTCTTTGATTGCCTCAAAGAAGATACTATAACCAAAGAACCTCACAGATTCCATGAGTTTAATCCCAAGAGCAAATTCAATCCACCAGTTCAAAATCATGTCCTGGCGGTATTCGAGAAAACAGTACTGCAGGACTTTCAGAAAATGCACTTCAAGATTAGTGCACAAGGGAATTTCACCATCAGGGAATGGCAGACATTAAAGAACCTGTTGGACAATAGGGAAATAATCTTCAAACCGGCAGATAAGGGTGGAGCACTTGTCCTTATGAACAAACAGAACTACCTGGAGGAAATTGAACATCAGCTAGATGATGGGTAAACCTATAGAGAAGTATCCTTTAATCCCACAGAAAAGGTACGAGCCCTCATCAAGAGAGTGCTAGATGAGGCAGAAGAAAAAGAAGCTATTTCTGAGAAAACTCGCCGATTCCTAGAAAACAGATATCCGAACATGCCGGTGATGTACATACTGCCAAAAATACACAAGAGGCTAATTAAACCACCAGGGCACCCAATTATTGCTGCCACAGATAGCCTTATTGAACCTCTAGCTCAGTATCTCGACAAAATCCTACAACTCCTGATTCGAGACACCGCAACCTACATCAGCGACACGATGCACTTCCTACAAAAGCTGAATAGTGTACAATTTGTGAAAGGAAGGGATCTACTGTTCACTATGGACGTGACATCACTCTATACAAACATCGCACATGAAGCCGGCATAGAGGCAATCGAATGGCTTCTACTGAGATCAGAGAGGTGCCAAGGCGATAGACTTTGTTCTCACTCTGTTGAAGCTGGTTCTTATGAACAACTTCTTTACATTCCAAGATCGCTTCTTTCTACAGATATCTGGTATGAGCATGTGGGCCGCTATGACACCATGCTATGCAAACGCCTAGATGTACTATTTGGAGTAAGAACATGTGTTATCATCACCGAGGTGGATGAAACACCTTGCCATCTACGTCAGGGATATCAACGACATTTTTGGTATTTGGACAGGCCCACCGGAGGAACTACAGAACTTCTACACAATGATGAATAGGATGCATCCTCAAATCAAGTTCACTACTGAAACAAGCAACATAACTATCCATTTTCTGGACGTGGCGATATATGCATATGAACCCTCATTGGGGACAAGAGTTTACACCAAGCAGACAGATCGTAATGGCAACAAGTTTTCACCCGCAAAGAACTATTGACAGCATCCCCCTCAGTCAGTTTTTACGTTACAGAAATATATCAGATGATTCCGAATATGAGTGTCAGTCTTCCTTTCTACGGACTAAGTTCATGTCAAGAGGTTATAATCCCACTCTTGCTTCAGAGGTGGTGGAGAAAGTGAGACACATCGCTCGAGAGACACTCTTGTGCCTTAACCAACCCAAGCCAGTGAATCCCTAGTATACGTTACAACCACCTCTATGCAGAGTATGAGGATCAAGAGGGTGATACAAAATAATTGGCCAATGTTGAGAATGGATCCACAATTGCAACAATTATTCCAAAAACCTACGACTTTTGCGTACAGAAATAGCAGATCACTGCGCAAGAGTCTGGTGAAAGCAGAAGTGCCACCACCTACTTTGATTCAATTTAAGGGCACGGTGCCATTTTACAATTGCCAACATTGTGTTAACGTCGTTTTGGGGAATCCCCACTCAGGGAAACCCATTCTGTTGAAACACTCCTGTACGTGTGACGCACAGAATGTGATCTACGCGTTGAAGTGCCCCTGTGGGTTCTTATACGTTGGCATGACCACTAGGAAAGCTAAGATAAGATGGACAGAACACAAGTCCAACATACATACCAAAAACCAGAAATCTCCTGTGGCTATGCACTTCGTTGAAGCATGACACACTATTGCACAATTAAAATGTGTTATCCTCGAGCGGGTATCAGTGGGTAGCAGGGGTGGTGACACACAACACAAATTGCTGCAATGAGAAATCCTATGCGTAGATCTTCTGGATTCATTGAGCCCTAGGAGCATGAACACTCACTTTGACCTGATGTGTTTTGTTTAACTGCTAGCATTGCGGTACACTCTATGTCTCAACTGTTTTTATTTCTGGATTGTGGATCGAATTGATTGTACCTAGTACTGGAAGTGTTTACCCAGCCAATCGCAACACCCATGTGTGGGAAGTTATGCAATGTATTTATAGTTTGCCGCAGGATGATGTGTGATGACCGCTTATGACTAGTTACCCAGTGTCCCCTTCTAAGAAGGTATTGAAGTGCCCTGCAGGGTGATGTGGAATGAACATTTGGGACTGCGTCTCAGGTACCCTTGTGTGCCCCCCCTTAAGAAGGTAGTGGTGATGGCCCTTTGAGCCTATTAGAAGCCTACATATTTACATGAGGTACACTCTTGTGGAGGAGGGTTTGACATGGGAGCACACTGCTGTGTTTTGTGTGCCGTGGTTGTGCCCCCATGCCTGCTCCTCCGCTTTCCCTATCGCTCCCTACTGCGATTGGGCATCCGATTCCACTGTTGACATTTTCCTCGGCCGGGGTGTGGATCTGGCGGCTGTTGCCTTGACAGCGATGCTTGGCTAGGTCCCACACCAAGATGGAGGTACGTCGCCATGTCACCCAGGGCGTGTGCACGGGTAGCCATGGTGATGTTACTGACAGTGCCTCAGTTGAGCCGCGCACGAGTTTGGGGTTGGATCGTCTGGGCACTCTGGATATAAGGTACGGCAGGCGCGCTACTACTGGCGCTTTCTACACATACTGACTTGAGATTGTCAGACTATAGATTTTAGAGGTACACGTCCATTTGCCTACGGCGACTCGTGTCCTGTTTATACACGAGATGTTATTCTAGACGCATGCTGCTCCCAGCATCAGTATGAACCGATACCTCGATTCGGCTCAATTCAATATTGCATATCACACTACATGTTATGGTATTGTAGTAGACACTGCCCGTTGTGCCGCCATATGGAGGGCGGCAACACTTAGACTTCTGCAACATAGCCTTGAACCACTTTTGCATATTTTCTGCAACGTAGTTTTGAACCACTGCACAACTCCGCTCTTGATGAGCTGGATGTATTAGCACCGGGTTATGGTGAACTTTACTTGCCTTACTACTGGCACTGAGTATGGCTGAATTCAGTCTTCCCTTTATTCCCGCTTCTCTATCTTTACCATAGAGTACCACTGGACCACATTACCTTGGTGCCCAGCTTCCCAGGACCCCACTCTGAAGACTGGGTGAGTTTTCCTCTGCCCTTGGCTTTAAGTATACGTTAGTATGCATTTTAGTGCTCTCTCGTCCTTGCTACATTTATTAACCCTTACAGGTTTGAATTTGGCCCTGGCTAGAGAAACACAGAGGTTAGTACAACTCCAGAAATTAAAGAACATTGTAATTAGGACCCTGCCGTTCCGTGATTGAATGTTCATTTTCTATTACCCTGTAGGGCCTCTTCAAAGAAGTTCTACCGACTAGGAACATATAGCTCACACCCTGAAGATGGATCTTCGATCCGAAATGTGTTTGTTTTAGGAACACCGACAATGAGCTATTTTGATGCTATAAAGATTGTATGATGAAATGTGGGAGACCCATGTGTGAATATTTGTAAACACTGGAATCTACACACATATTGCAGCAACCAGTCAGTTTGAGTTTGTTTGTAGATATTAAGGACGTCTGTCCATGATATGTATGACTACGATTATGATCTTTGACTTTAACTGGATGCAACATATGAAGGATATTGACGCTGAGGATTTTTTTTGAATAACAATAAATACCACTGTGATTACTTTTTATGAAATGTCAATATAAATTTACATTGAAATAAGATCCTGATCTAACTTTTGAATGCTACAACCGTGTTGAAATTGAAGCAAACAATTGCCTTCACTGCTGGTGGGGTAATCAATTTTGTGATTGTGTACTACATTAGGACAATTGCCCCCCTAGGAGTGCATTTGTACCTACTGTGTAGCGATACATAGTTCTGGTTTTAACTAAAGCCATTAGTACATTAAATAAAAATGTATCATTGCTCTATCTATTCCCACTTGACATGTATTTGCAATATGTTTGAAGACGGTATATTTTGATTACGTTAACCACATTAGCATCCTTTGAAGTTAGTTGGTAAACAAGAGTTAAGGAGACCAGTACTGAATACAGCACAGGGGCAATTAGCATTTGCTCTGCGGTAGGGTGGCACCGATCTCGGAGCGTCCCCCTACACCTTTTTAATCTCTTTTTTGATTGCCTCATGGGGTGTGGGAGATGGCTAGAAATGAGGGTCGAAGATCTGGTGGATCTTTGGAGTTGCAGCATCTTAAATGAAGGCATTGTGATCTATTTTGCTGGGTTCAAGCTGGCCTCTGGGATTAAGGAAGATTTGGGTTGTGTGGTAAGTCAGATATGGAAGATGACCAGAGGACATTGTTCAACTTAGAATTGTATTAAAGGGAAAAGGATGCCTCTCCTATCCCTATAAATTACAATGGTGGTTCCCTATTGCACAAAATAATAAACTGGTGCTCATCAGGATGTCTTGCTAAATAACATTCGTCCTCCATCCCAAACCTATTCTGTCTCCTGTCTGACCCACTAATAACAAAGAAACATAAACTAGTCTATATAAGTATTCTACTTCACTCTTGACTGGGCTGGCTGGTGCATGACCTCCACCCAATTATATCTCTACTCCTTTCCTTTTCAGTTCAGGCCTCAGCCTGCTAGTCCAGTTCACAACATGCCTTGTGTCTTTCCGGTGCAGTTCACAGGTTATGTGTCTTTCCTGATTCTGTATAGAAGGGGACTACTGAGCCTCTCACCAATGTCCTGTCCAACTCAAAAAGTTCAAACTTTAAGTAGTAGCTCCAGTTCTATCCTTTTAATTCAGGCCTCGGCCTGCTAGTATAGTTAAAAACCAAGTTTGTGTATTTCTTGACTCACTATAAATGCAGACTTCTGGCCCCTTTATTAATATCTTGTTCAGCTCAGAAAGCTCAAACTGTAGCTGTGATACTTGTTCTTGTATTTCAATCACTTTTGTATTAAAATGCGATGCAACCCACTGTTTAACTGGTCTTTCTTGCTTACCCCTACAGGTTATCTTTGTATTACTCAGCTGATTAGTTTTCTCAGTCCAACCCTGATCTTCTAATGCTATCCTGTGTGAATAATTGTAATTAGCAATCTTCTGGGGCAAGCCAACCAATCAGGAGTCGAGGAATGTGGGCTGATATTGCCGATCTAGCCCACGTTCCAAGACGCCTGATGGCCGGTTCAGCCACCCACCAACTTCCCCCACCCTTGTTCCTTTTTTTTCAATCCCCCTCCCACTTACCTCATTTCAGCCCATGGGAGTGCTGCCGCCGCTCCTTCCGCTCTGCCCTGTTTGTCCACCATGGAAATGGAAGAGAGGCTCCTGCTTTTCTTTTCCATAGCAGCCATGTTGGTATAGTATTTTTTTCCGTGAACGGGACGCCACAAGGAGATCTGTTCACAGAAAGAAAATACTTTAAATAGCCCTGTCCCAGCCTAGGGGACGAGTGCTAATAGCTTTAACTACCCGGTGCAAGGGCTGGAACGGGTGGTAACGTCCCAGAGCCCTTGTTAAAAAGAAACTCTGCTTGTGCCTTTGACTCGGCCCTGGGCTGTTACCACCTGTTCCAGCCCTTGTAATGGGTGGTTAACACTTAATTATCAACCCTCCGTGTGCCACTTGGTTTCTCAGCCCTGGTTTGACTGTCTGGTCCTCCAGACCACTTGGCTCCATTGAAACTCTTGTGGGGTCTTGGCTTCGGGTTCAACTCTCCAGGGTGTTTCAGACTTTTTTATCTCTCTGGTGCCCAGTGTGGGCTATTCAGCCTCAATAGCCGTAGATCTAATCCAATGTCTTCATTCCTTCTTGGGGTACTGGCTCTCTAAGGCTGGTCTTGCTGACCCCTCCAGGGTACCTCAGTGTTTCTTGTGGTCTGATTAGTCTTCTCGATCCAGCCCATACCTTCTGGTTCTATTGCCCGTTGTGAATTATTGTGATTCACAAACCCTCTCTGGGTCGCTTAGTTTCTCAGCCCTGGTTGGGCTCTCTGATCCTTCAGACCATCTGACCCTCTTCGAACTCTCCTCCATGGTGGGGTCTTGGCTTCAGTTTCACCCCTCGAGGGAGCTTCTAACTTTCTTATTTGTCTGGTAGCCTGGTGTGGTCTATCCGGCCTCGCTGCCTGTAAGCATGGTACATCACTGCCCTCCTTCCTCTCCTTCGAGTTGGCCAAGTACCTAGATTTAGGTGGCATTGCTCTTAGGAGGTGTCGGTGGCTATGGTGGCTGTGGTGAGTTGTATCTGCGGCTGCTGTGCCTCCTAGTTCAGGGGACCTGGGATCCTTTGGCTCTCCGTCCTCCTTGGATCAGCAGTATTCCATGGGCTCCAGGATTCCTCCACCCACCACATGTCTGCCATGGTCCTGCGTCTAGGTTAAAGCCACCCGGTTGTGCAGCACAGGCCTCCAATGTACGTGGGCTGGATGAGGCTGTCTTTTATCCGCAAGGTACGTTCATTGGGCCTTTTTTTCGTTCTTCTCTGGAAATAGAGAGGAAACAGGATTAGTTTGGTATCTCTGGAACAAAGGTCAACAGAGTTGGATCAACAGCCAAACCATTCACAGTTAAAGGGCCTTCTATATTATAACATGGGTCAATCCCCATATAACCAGCAAACGGTGGCCATTCTGTTTCATATGGAGGTGTAGTTAAAACTTTACTTGGGGCTTTGTCACCTAAGATAGGTCACACCCCAGAGAGATCCGGCTTGTCCTGTCTCCTAGGAGTGTAGGGGGTGTATTGAGTAGCAGGCTCACCTCCCTAGTCCCAAAGGGGGTGGCTCCCCCTTGAGGAAATGGGGCAAATTCCCTGGATTCATGACAGTTGTCAGGGGCTCCTCTTCTTTAGAGGCCTTGGGGTGTAGTACAGGGGGACCTAGGGGTGTAGACAATGTAGTTTTCTGCCAAGCTGGTGAAGAGGGAAGGATGCGGCCTACCCCTGCTTCCTCTCCCAACAGACACCTGAGTCGGAAGAAGAACCAGAAGAACCATGACCATCCGCACCATTTCGGGCTGGTACGCAGTGCCCCCGTTATGGACAGGTATGTCGATGTCGAGAGGTACCCACTCAGTCAACCCTACAGCCCAGGAGCAGTGAAAACATTACCAAAGTGGATGAGAGGCCATGAGACTGGACAAAGGACACCTCCATTGACAATCTCCAAGACGCCTTGCATAACGTTGTTAGAGACATCATGATATAGCAGAGTTAGATATGAAGCACACGTGCCATCTGCACATTGGGACATGGTCACACACCCGAATACACGAAGAACACATGCGTACAGTTCTATCAGTTAGAGGACAGAGACACATACCTACTGTCTTCATGTTTATTATTTCATCATTAGCTTGACCGCAGCAACACAGAAGGCACAATAAGCAAGATATCCTGTGTAAAGGCTTGCAGATGCTTAGATGAAAGTAACCCTATGGAGCTCCAGGAGCACCTGAAGAACCTGGCAGAGCCATAAAGCGACTAACCTACAGACAGTATAGAAGAGCAACATAGAAGCCTGTTATGGCTTAGGAAAATTACAACAGGCTGCAGACCCTCGGCTGAAGTTGAACAAAGCGGAGTAAGGCCGCCCAGAAGAGCGAACGTGTGGGGCAGGGTCTGCTGCCAAGGCTGCCAGGTTCAAGTGACATTCCATTCCCTGACCTACAGCAACACCGACTGCAAGACATGCAAATAATTCCTTTTACTCAGACTAATTCAGAGCTGCAGAACTCAGAAACACTGTCTCTGGATACGTGACCGACCGAGTCGATGATGAACCGAAACTAGCAGCTGGGAAAGCGGATGTCACAATCCTGCTCACCTGCCACCCAGCACCGCTACATGCGCACATTCAGAGACTCTGTTTATGGTATACCTGCAAAGTTAAAACCAGCAAACTGCCTCTGCATTTATTTACTTGTTTTACCGCTGCAGTTTTGGACCAATCCAATTTTATGTTCCATTCCGGCCACTGGGTTACACCAGCAGATGCATTCTGGTACATGTATGCTGTCCAAAAGGCAGAGGGCTGAAGGAGGCATACTAAATACATTTGTTTTCAGCAAGCTACAAAGAGCTGCAGAGGACATGATTGCATTCACCTATTCCAAGCTACTGCAGGCTAGGCTGCAGAGAGCTGGAGAGCCCTTAATTAGAAACAACTGCTGCAAGCTACTGAAGCTAGGGCTGGGTTTGATTGAATACAGCTGCCAGAGTCTGCAATCAGCTCCACCCTGGTGGCCTGCTGGCTGGTAGGGCCTTTATAAGCTCACTTTGAACAAGAGCAGTTGTCAGTCAACTGATTCCACTGGGAGTTTGTGCTTGTGCTCCTGTTACCAATTTTTGACCTTTCCTGAAAATCCCCCATTTTGGCTTTTGAATCCTGTTGCCGTTGCTGCTTGCAGCACCCTCTCCAGTCTGCTTTTGCCTTTTGCCCTGCTCCTCTGGGCTCCCTGCCTGCCAGCCATGCCACTCTACTCTTCCTTCTGCCCTGCTCCTCTGGACTTCCTGCCTGGCAGCCCTGCCACGCTCCTCTGCCTTCTGCCCTGCTCCTCTGGGATTCCTGTCTTGCAGCCTGCCTGTTATTCAACCTTTCCTTGATTTTCAGCTTTTGACTTCTAATACCTTTTAAGACATTCAGTTCTTTACTGATATCTTTTCTGCCTTTCTATAAACACGCTGTTTTCTGTAAGCATTTCTGCTTCACAGACTTGTTCTGTTTCTGCCTTGCATTTCTCTCTTTCTTTCTTTCTGCAAACCTAGCCTTTTGTAGTTTTCCTGTTTGTTCCTTGCCCAAAATATTTCCCGACTTCTGTCCATAGTTCTAGTGCCTGTTCTTAAATACTCTGAGTTTCCTGTATCCCTCATATTCGCTATGTTGGCAGTGACCTATCTTGCCTTAGTCCTTTGCCTTGTGTATACTGATATTCCAGTCTATGCTTTGTACTTTGTTCATTTCTCTATCCTGTCCTGTACCTTTTTATTTCTTTCAACGCTGCTTTCTACCTGTATTATGTCTTAGTTCACTGTTGTGCCTTCGCTTTGAATCATTTACGGTGTGACTCCTGGGTTGGTCTCCGTTCAGATCAGATAAGGGAAAGACTTCTGTTGCCTTTGCCTAGTCCGTTGAAGTCTTACCTGCCTCAGTATATGGACTCCAGTTTTACCCTTGCACTAAGTACAACAGTTTCTATGGCACGCCTAACTCATGACACTGCTGTATGATCGTTGTTAAGAGTAATCTGCTTTCCTTAATCCCTGGAGACCCTTATATTCCAGTACACCCTTTATTCTGATAAATCTGTGCTGCCCAGTGTATTTGCTTGTCTTTGCTTTCTCTCTGTCTCTTTGCTTACAGCCAGCTTCTGCCCCTGCAGTTCCTGTGTATACCTGTTTCAACTCAGATTACCTTGGTATGTACCCTGTTTCTGTTATATGCTAGCATTGCCTCCAGAATCTCCCCGAATATACAGGGCATACTGTGAGAGATAGTCTCTGTCCTGTGTTTTCCGGCCAGACTTGTGATAGCGGAGCAGTCTCACGGGGCCAGACAATGGCTTGCAACAAGTTGTTACAGAAGAAGCCGAGTGTTGCATGATGAGACCGAGCACTGTCATAGTCAGTTGGTGGTGCACACACGATATAATGCAGACACATAGTTGCTCTTGTTACCTTGAAAAGATACACTTCGAGCTGAGAACCAACTTGTGTCAAGTAAAACAAGGATTTACGAAATGTATCAGGGAACTAGTGGGGGAGTAACTCCCCTTCAGCATTTGTGTAAGACGTTGCCAACTTACAAAGAAAACATTGTCAAGTACAGTATAGAGTGGTCCAAAAACACTGAAAGCAAATTTAGCAAACCATGGCCAGCCTGCTGCAGTTTCTCCAGAGACATGCAGCAATCGCTATTGACACACATACAGAGTGCATACAAAGGAAAGAAATTGACCAAACGCATGGCTGTATTTGAATTGTAGTGCATGTTTCAGGAGGGAGAGGGTGAAGCGGTGAGGCGCCAGTGGATGCTAAGCCAGCACAAGGTGAAGACAGAGGATCACACCTTTCCACACCTCCCCATGCCCCTCCAAGCGTAATTTCTGATGACACAGACGATGCACAGGGGATATATCCACTAAGGGAACGAAGAGCAGCAGAGGGATAGTGAAACCCAACATATAAACCGCCACCATATACCAAAGGGTATAGAACAGCCTGCTAGCAGCACAGGAGCGAGCGTGGAGGGGCTACAGTGCGCCAAGGCAGAAATTGAAGGCATGCGGGCGGAGGAATGGATAGCAGCACAGATACTCTTGAACTCAAGGGGAAGACCACAGGGGAGGCAGAAGGTGTGACTAGAGCAATGGAGAGTTTAGAACGGGAGCGTGAAAGGCTTGACTGGGCCAAACAGATAGAGAAGGAGCAGAGAAGGGAGAAGGACAGGGAAATAAGGTTGGAGAACGAGGATAGAGAAAGGAGGAGAGAAGAGAAATTGGAACGGAAGACAGGTAACGGAGAAGGGAGGAGGAGAAGGGAGGAGGAGAAGGAAGTGATGGAAGAGGAGCTGGAGGAAAGGATAGAATAGGAACTCAAGGAGAGGAAGGGGGCAGAGAGAAAGATGAGGTAGAAGAGGGAAAGAGAGATAGAGAAGGAAGAGAGACGAAGGGAGATAGCAGAGCAAGACAAACACATTTAGTAGAAAGGGAACAGAGGAAGTTGCAATTGGATAGACTGTCGAGGGTGCAAGCATAAACGGAGATCAGCGAAAAAGCTATCCTGGAATGGGAGAGAAATAGTCAGGAGGAGAGGCGGGTAGAACCAGACAGTACAAATGCATCAGGGAGAAGCACAAGAGGAAGTGGGACAGCACGCCTAGGGGTATGGGCAGGAGGAAGCAAGTATAACCTGGTGGATATCGATCTTAGGTCAGAATCCAACATCGATTCGACATCAAGGAGGTTGAATTTTTTTCGATGACTTTTGCAGCAACATGGACATGGAGTCCGACAATAATGATGGAGAATGTGGTGACGGGAAGGGGGAGCAGAGCAGACTCCACTCCATGGACACATGGGCAGGAGCATTATGGGAGTGTAGATCATATGGACAGGCAGAAGGAGGGGCCGATCTAGAAGAACGAACACAGCAAGCCACCGAAAGGTGCACTGTGCATAATACATATGTAAATAGATGTCTCCCAGGAAGCAGGAGAGAGTAGACCGCACATTCCAGAGGCCGACTGTCTTCAGCTCATGACAAAAGCAAACGAGTACCCACACTAGAGCCAGTGGACATATGCACAGACATTGCAGACAATAGGGGGCCAATAAAACTCAGGATCTACCGGAAGACAACGGAAGAGAGGGCAGCATACTCACAGATGCCACTACTAGAAAGGAGAGAGGTGAGGCCTCAGTTTATACCTCGTAAACACACAGACAAGGAGAATGTCAAATGTAGGTTGCCATCCTTAAGTGCGGGAGCTGAGAAGTGAATTTATGAGATGGAAAAGTTGACGGCGGGTCACAGGTTAGCAGTAGGTGATGTAAAGGGATTATTGGTCTCGATACTGGGTGACACAGCTGATGACATATGGAAGAGGGTGGGGTGCCCTAGGGTAATAATACAAAACACAGCACATGATGGGTCACCATTTGCTAACTGCAGAGCTGCAGTTTGGCAAACACTTCGAACATAGTACCTGGACACATCAGACATTGGGCGATTACGTCAAACAAAATACGTGAGGATGAAGACCCTGTTCATCCTTTGGCGCCTTGAAACTCGAGAGCCATGGGACAAAACAATAGCTATCTTCTATCACATCATGGTGCAGGGGCTACCTGAGCCGGTGCAAAAGAGTTTGAAGAAATTAGTGGGGATGGAAGCAAAGGGATGGTTAGAAAAACAGCTCACAATAGTACACTATTACAGGTTATGGCAGAAGAAAGTAAAACAAAAGCTAGAAGAGAGAAAGACGGATGAAGCTAAGCTAGTACAAAGGAAGTTATCAAAGTACGCGATGGAAGGTCATAACCAGCCTCACCACACAGGCACCAGCACCACAGCAGCAATACCAAACACCACAACGATATGCACCTCCCATGGGAGGAGGGTACATGGGGTGGGGCGGGTTCCAGCCCGGGTTCCAAGGGAAGGGAGGATTCCAAAGTGGGCATGGTTTCGGACCACAGACACCTCACAACCAAGGAGGATTCCGGGGTTATGGCCAGCAAATGCAGTAGGGACCAGGGAATTTCCCAGGGGGTTTCCCAGGGCAGGGGAGAGAACCACCTCAGTGCTGGACCTAAGGGCAGCTAGGACACATTTCGAGGGCATGCCGATTTAGAGGGGTACAGCAAGATTGGGGTGACAAGGGACAGCAGAACTATCATAAGGACAAGAGGATTATTATGCTCAGGGTCAACAGCAGCAAGGACAGATACAGAGCACCTACCAGCAGATGCCACCAACACAAGTGCAAACACCAGCACTACCGCAGGTACAGGCACAAGCCTCACAAATGGCAACACCACTACCACAGTATTTGCTGGCGCCACAGATCAAAGGGAGTACACAACAGTTAGCACAACTACAGGATAACAGCACACAAAAACCAATGGACACAATGGCAACATTACCTGTTAGGCGACTGGGAGGGATTATCATGGTGGGGAACAACCCCTTTTTTTCCAGGAAACGGGTCATCCATGTACCCCCAATAGGACAGCCCACAGACAAACTTGATGTGTCCCATCCTGTTGGTCACACCCACTCCTGCGGAGGAAACTTGCATAGGGATGGCGATAGGTGACAAAACCTTTTCCCTTCTTGTTTACACTGGGGCGACTAGGTCATGCATCCGGGAAGGGACATTTGCATTGTCAGGCAATGCCATGAACACACAAGGATTCTCTGGGGCTCTGGAAGTGGTTCCTTTTACTGATAACATCGCAGTATCTATAGGAGATCATGACTTATCACTACCTTTACTTTACTCTAGACAGACATCTGTGAACATACTGGGATGCAACATCATGAGCAGACTAAACATGACAATCTCGATCACAGACAAAGGCATAATATGCTCCACACCAGGCATATGCATGATGAATGTAAGGCAGATTGTTCAGGCCTATTGTGGATTCACAGTACAGAGGGGGGTGCCAATGGACCCTGAGATGTTTGAAAACGGGACAGACATTGTCATTGCATGGATGCCAGGCATGTCAGGGAAGGCGTGGTGAGTACCAAACGAGTACCTGTTCAGGCCAGTGATGCCTTTGGATGAACCAGAGGGAACGATTGAAATTGAAGCAGTGTTGGCAAGGGAGGATTGGATTGCAGTACATGCAACAGATGACACTCGCAGGGCATGGAGAGGAATAATTGCTGTTGCAGAGGGTTGTAGGCTAACAACAGTGAGCGATGAGGATCATTTTGGGGAAGAGAGACTGCAATTGGAAATGATATTCCAAATGAGTGTAACATTCTGGTTACAGATCCATCACAGAGAGGTGCCACAGAGGATGGTGATGGCGCTGGATACCAGACAGCTTATGGACCACAAATCCTTATGATGTGGGGTGCAATATTACCTAGAGGAAAACAGCATCCCCTAACCAGGGAAAAAGATGAGGGCATTTATGAAACAATCAGTGCCCTCGTTGAGAGAGGCATCGTGGTACCATCAGAATCTCCATGCAACACAGCAGTGCACCCCGTGTGCAATGTCAACGGGGGGTCGTGGCATTTTCATGCAATATTTACAGCCCCTTAACCGCATTTTAGAAGCAGAGTATTCAGTAGCAGCAAACCCAGCAGCGATCTTGTGTGACCTTCCGGTGGAACCCACCTGCTTCACAGTCATTGATCTGAAGAACGCATTTTTCTCAGTACCATTGCACCCAGACAAGATCTCACCAGCTTCATATCCCACAACCAGAAGTGGAAACATACTCAGTTGCCACAGGGGCACTGCGAGTCACCTTCGATCTTTAACAGAGTGATCCAGATGGATCTAAGCAACAGAGACATGAAGCACCGTCCTACAGTATGTTGATGACATTTTGATTTGCAGTGAGACAGAAGACGAGTGCAGGAAAGACTCAGCACACATGCGGACAGTACTAGCTGACAAGGGGTACAAGGTGGACAAGGCCAAACTGCAATACTGTCAGAAGGAAGTGCTATACATTGGGCAGGCGATCTCCAAAGATGGCAAGCACATTGCCCTAAAGAGAGCAACCACAATATTTGCTACATCACAGCCCGAAACAGTGAGGGAAATGCAGCGGTTCCTGGAGTTTTGCAACTACTGCAGGACATGGGTCTTTGACTACAGCACATACACCAGACCACTCCTGACTGCGCTTAAGGAAGCCCAGAGGGGAAAAAAGACACTACCCTGGACCACAGAGATGACTGAAGCATTTGAGAAGTTGAAGCTGGCCATATGTATCACACCAGTGCTAGGGACCCCCGACTACAATTGGGAATTCCTTCTGTTCTCCCACATTGACGGTGTAGTGATGAAAGCAGTAATGACTCAGAAAACAAGCATTGGCCATAAGCCAATTGCTTACTACAGTGAACAGCTTGACCCAGTAATGAGAGGACATTATCCATGCCAACAATCCTTGGCAGCTGCAGCCTTCGCAGTGGAGAGACCATCAACGATGACAATGGGGTGCACCACAACTCTCTACGTGGAGCATGCCCTGTTTGAGATAATGCATAAGACAAAGAGCACACTCACCACACAGAGATCCTCAGGGTACGAGGTCATACTATCAAATGTGGGATTGAAGATAGTGCATTGCAAGACAGTAAAATCAGCTACATTTGTGGCAGATGTACTTCAACCAGGAGACTGGGCCCATGACTGCACAAAGAACATTGAGCAATTCAGTGAGACATTGCAAGATGGAGGAAGATGCACTTGAGGGGGGAGGTACTAGACAAGTAAGGTGGTTGCAAGTGTGCAGTTCCCATCCCATTATTTGGCACAGGCCGCAGAGCTAGTGACTCTCATATTGGCTCTAGTGCACAGCATAGAGAAAAGTGTGACGATCTATTCTGACAGTGCTTACGTCACATCAACAGTACATTCAGGGTTGCCGCGATGGCTGAGGAGGAGGTTCAGAAGGGTGGATGGGACCCCAGTATGGCACGCACTCTTGTTAGGCAAACTGATCGAAGTGATTGCATATCCAAAAGAGCTAGCATTGGTGAAGTGCCAGGCCCATACAAAAGGGGAAGACGCGATCTCAAGGGGAATGAGGCAGCGGACCATGAGGCAAAATGTGCAGAATACTTTGGGAGCTGAAGGAGAGACCCAACCTCCCAGGAGGAGTAAGACACATGATGATGAGGGAAGGCTACAACAACATACCAGAGAGGCACATTATGGAATTGCAGGGAGCTGCACTGCAAGAGAAGAGAGAATTATGGGTAAAATGAGGGTGCTCCATGTCTTCAATGGATGCCCTGTGGTGACAGAACAACACAGGTAAGGTGGTCATGCCATTAGCACTCTTGAAAACAGCACAGACACAAATGCATTATCCAACACACACAGGGAAAGAGGTCATTGCTACACGCATCAGAGAATCATGCTTTTGTCCAAATTTGAATGAACATGTAGCTAATTTCATTAGTAAGTGCCTAACTTGCCAGCAGTTCACAGGTGCACACACCCTGAGAGTTGTAAGAGGAGCCATACCAAGACCCGAAGGCCCATTCCTGTATCTCCATGTAGATTACGTAGATATGATCCAAGTGTGTCAATGACACTGCTAAATGATAGTGGTTGTCTGCCCATTCTCCGGATGGATAAAGGCTGGGCCCTGTTCACATGCTGACACCCTCAGGGGAAGCCATATTCCTGGTCCGGGTAGTATTCCCAAGATGGGGCATCTCTGAGGTCCTACGGTCTGACAATGGCCCTCACTTCAACAATGAAATGTTCTAGAACATCACAACCCTGCTAGGAATCAAAAAACAAATTTGCCTGTCCGTACCACCCACAAGCAATGGCCTCCAAGAAAAACTGGCTTCATTGTTTGCCTTTGGCACTATTTGAATTGCGCAACCAGCCAGGGTCCGACCACCATTTAATACCCCACAAGGTGATGACAGGATGGCGCATGCATCTCCCACTGGCTCCTCCCACTACAGCATTGCTGGATTGTGAAAGTACTGTCGATGTATTGAGTCAAGAGATGTACGACTATATTAATTCTTTGGTTTCTAGCACTTCTTTTTTCTCTCGCCAGATACAGAGGACCCTGGGCAGGCCTGAAGACAACGAACACGGGAATTCTGATACACAGAACCAGAGACTGCAATGAAACATTTAGCGCAAGTGGGAGACTTGGTTCTCCTAAAAACTTTGTCTGACGCTAGAATGCGCCTAGGTTCACTGAACCTCACTTAGTGAAGGCCGTCACGGACTGAGCTGTTCGACTTGAAGGGAAAAGTGTTTGGAATCACACCCAGGATATCAAGCCCTACAAAGCGGTGGCCCTGCCCAGCAGTGGAGTAACAGTTATCGACAGGGCCAACGTTGAAGACGTAGTGAGTGCAGACCTCACTGAATTAGAGAGGCCGGGCCATCCAATGGTCCCACGATCCCAAGCAGCCAAATGCTTGTGAATATTGACAGCTGAACAACATTGTGTTTTGCTTTCTCTTCTTTTCTTCACACACAGGATGTGGAGTTGAGTTGCTACTGGAATATTCGTGAACCCTGACAGCTGATACACTGTATTTGTTCTCTCTTTCTCTCCCACATGCAGGTTGATGTGAATGTTGTTAGAACTGTGTAGGGAATTCCCCTGATGTTACCTCTCACTGACCACCCTGAAACATTCTCCAATCAATGTGTGCACTATATAAGGTGATCCAGGCAATTTAGAGCCCAATCCCCTGAGGTATATTTCCTTGCATTTATAGAATATTTGGCCCAAGCATACCCACAACTGGAACAGAGTGCCTATCCGGTTCTACCCACACTAAGACATCTCTTAATAAGCAAAGTTTGGGAGGAGCTCTTTGCATTCACCATTAGCGACTATTTAGTTCGCAAATCTTGAGGGTACTGTCAACTATTAACACAATAACGCCTTTCTTGAGATTTTCAGGCGGGGCAACTTTATCATCTCATGAGCTGCACGGTCTAAGCAACGCAAGTGGTCATGTTGTAGAAAATAAACTTTGTTTTAACTCTTGTGTGTTTATTTATTCTCACTGGAGTGTTGGACATTATAGTATGGCAGTTTTTTTTCGCAATGTATGCTACAGCTGTAGCCCCTACTAATGTTCCCCCGACCCAAGCAGGAGGAACTACCATGTCAGTTGGAAGAGGAGACACTGCTGATAAGGTAAGGAGAGGTAAGTGTAGTGTCGATGCAGACATGAAGGGAGTTGACATGTATCTCACAGACACAGCATGAGTAACCAACAACATGTGGTACAAACACATGTCCAAAGTTGGTAGGCACACCACTGAGGAGAGCTGTTACATCTGCTCCTTAATCCCCTACGCCATGAGTGCTTCAAGAACATTCATTGCAACTGAAATACCCGCAGCCAAGGTGCATTGCTTGATGTACCTCGCAATGTTCCAGACGCAAGGCTGGTGCCAGGGGAAGACAGCAATCTTAAGATGGATGTCAAAGGATGTCAAAGGGAACATTCCCATATGGAGATAGCTACATCAAGACATTAGACATGATGAACAATTATTGGCAGCTCGATGAAGGGTTGCAGGACATAACGGATGGGCCAGAAAAAGGGGAAACAAAGACTGTCACAATGAAGGAATTGCCATGCCCCTGGACAAGAACAAAGGAAGTAGGAGGAGAGCCCAGCTGCTGGGAGAGACCACAGATATTGATCTATGGGCGTATGTACACTAACAATGGCTGGGAAGATGGAGTAGTGGGAAGCAAGGCACTGACCTTAGCCAATACACCAGTGAGCAAGGTGCAGGAAGAAAATGACAAGTGCCTGAAGGAATGGGACAGGAGTGCAAGGTTGGTAAAAACGTAGGATGCAAGGTGGTTGAGATTATCCCGGCAATGGTAGCAGGAACAGCAGTACTGATGGATCACTATTGGGGGGCAGGTCTAAAGCACATGAGAAACTGCCACTGAACAGGGGAGGAGTATGCTGCCTAGTGCACATCAACATGCCGTCATTGGTGGTACCCAAGAAAGATATGAAGCTCAATTACTTTCCAAAGATGGAAAATAATAAAATGAAGGAAGAAGAGGTCATTAGAGAGAACACCACCTGTCCAAGTAGAAAAGACTGACGAGCAAAAAGGACTGAGCAGAGTGAAAAGAGGGGGGAATTACTTCTCAGGCAAATCAGAAACCACCTTGAAGAAGTACCAGCTGAGCACAAGCTGTTCAGCAGAACCCAAATGTTCTTCACATCGTTGATACCGGGAGTACAGACATACACAAATGCCAAATGGTTACAAATTACTTGTTGGGAGTTGATGGTAACAATAAACTCAACAGTGAGTGGATTCAATGCCATAAAGGAAGAGCTCAGAGCAATAAGGTTGGTGGCGCTCCAGAATAGGCACATTCTGGATCGCCTCACAGCCATGGAAGGAGGGGTTTGCGCAAAAATAGGGAGTTCATGTTGACATTCATACCTGCTAACGATGAAGACAACTGAATTAATTTAATTAGCACAAATACATGCAAGAATGGAGGATGAAGCACGTGAAAAAGGGAAGGACAAGAGCTGGCTAGCATATATGTGCTCATGGATGCCATCATGACTGGCAGATGGACTGAAGGTGATAGTTGGAGCACTCACATTAGGGGAGTATCCCTGCGTGGGATCAAGATCTGCATTGGAAGATGCAAGAAAACCACAGAAGCAGCCCTAGGAATGAAAATCCTGATGGATGTGAACATAGGAGGAGCGATGGATGACATTGTAAAAGAAATAAACAGATTAAGGGAGAGAAGATTGATGTGTGACCTATTTCCGGCAGGGACAAAGTTGGATCCTCTTGTTGTCCTCATTTTGTGTAATACTGGTCTTGTGCCAAGACCATTTTTTTCTCCCCTGCACCTTAAAATTCTAGAATGTTGTTACTCATACATGAAATATTAACTTGAAACTATTAGTGTGCACAGATAAACCCAGGTTCTTTTTGACAGTATAATATAGTGTGCAGGAGACAGGAGGGCTCCTAAGTTGGATCCTCTGGTTCTCCTCACAAAGGTGGACAATCCCCATGACCCAAGGAAGTATGAAGGGAAGTGGGTTTGGTGCAACCCCGAAGGAGCATGCGCTTACATGTACTGGTCCTTTGATGAGCATGTAAATTATTATGGACACCTCGGAGGAGTGCCAAAGATATGGTGGCTGAAGGAAGACGAGAGGTTCTTTCGTGATGTGGTCAACAAGTTGACCAGAAGGGGGATTGACGAGGGAAGGTTGAGGCTTACCCCTGCTTCCTCTCCCAACAGACACCTGAGTCAGAAGAAGAACCGAAAGAACCATGATCATCTGCACCATTTCGGGGCGGTGTCCAGTGCCCCCATTATGGACAGGTATGTCGAGAAGTACCCACTCAGTCAACCCTACAGCCCAGGAGCAGTGAAACCATTGCCCAAAGTGGATGAGGGGCCATGAGACGCGACAAAGCACACCTTCATTGACTGTCTCGACTAAAGCACCAAGAAGCCATGCATAACATCATGAGAGACATCACGACATAGCAGCATTAGACATGAAGCGCAAGAGCCGTCCGCACATCGGGACATGGGTACGCACCTGAATAAACGAAGAACACATCTGTACAGTTCTATAAGTTAGAGGACAGAGACACATACATACTGTCGTCACGTTTATTATTTTGTCATTTGCTTGACTGCAGCAATGCAGAAACCGCAATAAGCAAGAGATCCTGTGTAAAGTCTTGCAGATGCTTAGATGAAAATAACTCTATGGAGGTGCAGGAGCACCTGGGGGACCTGGCAGGGTCTCACGACCCTCGCCCAAAACCCCCTCTGGCAAACCCATTGGACAGGTGGAGTCAGGACTCGGGCCTCTAGAGCCTGGAATCCTCTTCAAAAGCCCTCATGGGGCCAGTCCTGGCACCTATGGCGCCAGGCTCATACACCATGAAAAACAATGTGCTTGGGAACTACTTTATTATATTGTCAGCCAACATGGAGGCATCCACATAGCTTGATTCCTAAGAACCAAGCTATGCGGTCTAGTGTTTTGGGTGTGGTAGCCTAGGGACTACTTTACCTGGACTATTTTGTTGGGGCTATTTAAACCACACCCGAGCAAGACAACACGCTTTGCGTTACTTTGCAGCTTGTAACTTGACGCTCACCGTGTCCAGCTATTCCCTCGAACCGCAAAGAAGCAGAACCTGCAAGGAGACAAAAGGAACATCATTAGCAGCAGCATCTTAACAGCAGTCTTCATCTTTAAACACTTGCAGCTACTGAGAACAGCTTCCTCGAATCTGCACACCTCCTGGACAGAACGACCTGAAAGAGGAAGATAGAGGCAACATTAAAGAAAGCAGTAGAGACATTTACAAATGACGAACTGCTCAAAAGGCTTACCTGGCTGGTCGCCTCTCGGCTGGCACCACTCCGGACATTCCACTCGCGCTGAAGAACACCGCGACCTACAAGGAAGGAAAACACAGGTTAGCAAAGGCAGGCTTCGCAGCGCTGCGCTTAGCGCTTACTTACCGCATCATAGCACTCTTAATGCGCCATCATTTACCAGCGGGGCTCAACCATAGCCAGTTCGCCGCGCTGAAGCTCTGCATACCTAAGGGAGAAAAAAGAGACATTTTAAACAAAGAAAGGCATGCAGGATAGCAACAAAACTAAAGAACCGCAATAAGACCTACCTGAACAATATCAAACGGGCCGGCGACAGTGAAGTAACTGGACCGCACTCGCCCATGAAAGACAACGCGCCCCTGCAAAGAAGGCAGGACGGAGAGCACGCCTAATTCTACCACAAGGCAGAACCTTCCCCGCAGACCACATCAGGGCAAAGCTGAGAATCATACCAGCGAGTAACCCGGCTGGGTGGCGTCCCTGTGGATACCAGGTGAGCGTAACACAGAGCCAGAAAGCGACTAATCTACGGACAGTATAGAATAGCAATGTAGAGGCCTGTTATGGCTTAGGAAAATTACACCAGGCCGCAGACCCTTGGCTGAAGCTGAACAAAGCGGAGTACGGCTGCCCAGAAGAGCAAACGTGCGGGACAAGGCCTGCTGCCAAGGCCACGAGATTAGAGTGCCATTCCATTCCCTGACCTACAGTAACACTGACTGCAAGACATGCAAATAAATCCTTTACTCAGACTAATTCAGAACCCAGCAACACGGTTTCTGGACACGTGACTGGCCGAGACGATGATGAACCGAAACTAGCAGCTGAGAAAGCAGAGCAGTCTCACACAGCCAGACAATGGCTTGCAACAAGTTGGTACAGAAGAAGCCGAGTGTTGCATGATGAGAACGCGCACTCTCATAGTCTGTTGGTGGTGCACACATGATACAATGCAGACACCTAGTTGCTCTTGTTACCTTGAAAAGGTACACTTCGAATTGGGAACCGACTTGTGTCAGGTAAAACAAGGGTTTACGAAACGTATCAGGGAACTGGTGGGGGAGTACTCCCCTTCAGCATTTGTGTAAGACGTTGCCACCTTACAAAGTAAAGATTGTCAAGTACTGTATAGAGTGGTCCAAAAACACTTGGATCCTCTAACCAATCACAATACAGCACCCTAGGGGTGGGTAGCGAGGGGCTAGAACTAATCATCTGACCCTAACAAGGCAACATTGTAGAAGTAGCATTTTTTTAGGACAAACCAGGCCAGCCATCTGAGGTGGGAGAGCCAATAAACTTACAGCTGTTGGAACCGCCATAGGTGCACTATCATTCAGCGCCCAATCTACTTGTACGATAGGTTTGCTGGAGAGGGGCCCAGGTTGTGATGTCATTGTGATGTGGATTTGACTAAAGACTGGCCTGCGAAACAGGCTTCACTGGGACAATTCAGGAGCCTTTTCCTTGTTCTGATCCATGTTGGTTTTGATTGTAATAAACCGCAGTTTGAACTTGCTGTCTGTCTGAGCCTGTGTTCCTTTTGGAAAGGGAAGGAGTTAGGCCTTCCATGAGTTTGAGATTCGTCAACTCCTAGTAGCCCCGACTGCCTACCTGGGAGTTTATCCTAACACTGGCAGGCAGCTTTTTTCACATTGCGGACTCCGACATTCAGTAAATGTCCTATATTGATTACCTTTATCTGGTATAAGAAAGACAGTTTATGCTATAGCATGTAGAAGCAGGATTAAAAAAAGACCACGATAAAGGAAAAGGTTTGTGCATGTCCAATGTTATTCAAAGCGTGGATACGAGGAATAAACTCACGAACCAGAGAATGGGTATTCTAAACAGAAAAACTGATGATTAAAGGCCTATGATCACTGTCATGTTTGCCTAAAACTTGGAATTCAGTGACCCTTTTCTTATCTCTAACAGCCACGAAACATAATCGATACGACTAGAACCCATCGGGCCAAAGAGCGTTTTCCTGGCAGGCTGAACATTAGCAAAACGCCCATTGCATGCCTTTAGATCAAGTACGTGTAAAATACAAGCCGTCTGAAAAGCAAGGCAATGCATCGTTTTTGGGGTATCTGGAATTAATGGTGGTATATCCCAGGCCTCGTCCTCGTCCTCCCTGATCCCCCCAAGGTCCAATAACAGGTAAACATGAAAACTGAAATCCCCCATGACCAGTACATCTGTACTGGCCAGGTCTGACCCATCCCAAGAAATTATCAGATCATGAATCCTGTTTACCACCAACATCTTGTTAGGCCTATTATACATATTGAACATCAGGAGACAATGGGCCTCATTATGACCTCGGCGGTAGCCATGCCGCTATTGACAGACCCGGTCCTTCCCCATTCCCATTCAGCCCCAATCGGGCTGAATGGGAATGGGAGAGGGAGCAAACAACGGGCCATTACGAGTTGGCCCGTTGTTTGCTTCCTCTTCCCCTCGTGGGACCCGGTAAGCACGCCTGACCAGGCGTTGCTTCCTGGGTCCCGCGAGGGGACCTCGTAATGAGGCGGTACTGGGTAAATGGCGCTGGCACCTTTTATGGCGCCATTTACCCCGTACCGCCAGGGTCGTAATGAGGCCCAATGCCCATCAATAGTATTTGCTACCATATTTTGAAGCTGAGCCAGGTCGGTTGAATGGGGCTCTACACGCCAGTTTAAGATTGGATGAACCCAGATAAGTAAACCTCCACTAGGCCGTCCCCTGGTGCCTTTTTGGGCCACAATCTTTTAGGTTTGGTACCTCTGCATATCCACCTCTTCCATGACCCACGTCTCCCGGAGAAATATAAGTTGGTGGTCCCTGATAAAATCAAACCAGCTTGGAACAGTCATGTGTTTGGAAACATCCGCTATATTCCATGAAACAATTTTGCAGGACAAGTCCCGAGCATCCGCCCCACTACTCAAATTATGTCAATCCACTCCCTCCAGGTCACTTTCAGTACCTGGCTGACAAGCACTATTTACCATATACATAGGAAAAACACCACGGGGCCGAGGGGGTGTAAAATAACTGCACCTGAAGTAGTTCACACCCACCCCCACTGCTTACTTGGCCATGTTCGAAATAAAACCCCTCAGAGCGGTAAAAGCCTCGTAAGCTTATAGTAATGCCTTGGGGAGGATAGCTTTGAAAATCAAAGACCAGAAGGCCATCCACGAGCTGGTCATTAATGAAAAAAAATCTCTAATCTCTAATCCAATGGTGCATTTATTTATCAGAGAGGTTTGAGCCTCAGATGTGCGGGGGGCACCCTGGGGACAGCATGCATAATTACCAATGGTGGTTCATCCATCAATGGCCCCCACCTCCCAGTTTGCTGGCCCCAAACATTTCCTTTTTCCCCTGACCGAATGTGAATCAGCTGACGTCTGCCTATTCCCTCATTGTTTCTGCTCATGCGTGCATTAATAACTTCAATAATAGAGCCCACATTTTCTCCGGGGCAATAAAGTAGACTGGATTTAATTCCAACAGAATACACATTTTAGCCGAAATGGCTGGCGATCTATTACCGATTGATCCCAGCTTCCCCTGTTGACTAGTACTCTCGTTCCCATCCAGAAGGGGCCCCGAGATCCCCCTACTAGAGGCAACATTGTAGCCTGCCTAGACTTCTCCCAGTAATCTATTTTAGATACAAGGATTTCTATTGTACTTTTCAGGGATCTAATCCTTTAGTTTACACACAATAGTATTGAGTCGGCCATTAGTTACAGGACATTGGATAGCCAATTCCAAGATACCACCTTTACCCTGGTTCCGTGTATCACACTTCTTCTCCCCCTTTGGGCATATCACTCTTCTTTTGATACTTCATAGCAGCTCCTTTATTTTTTGTGTGACCCCTGTGGCACCTTTCTCTGACCATAAGCCTGTTAGTGCCCCTGGGCTTGCTTGCATAAGGGGGAGCCTTATGGGTGCAGCTGGGGTTAACCACCACTCTCTCTTTCTCCCATGTCTCACAGGTCAGGGAAGCCTCCACCTCTTCCAACTCCTTAATTTCCCCAGTTGTCAATGCACAACTAGGGCTATGCCTCTTCAATTAAACCATTATCTATTTCAGTAATATCTAGGGCTATGGAAGCAACATGAGCTCCAGGACTCCCCCTTCCATGATCAGAATAGACCTCCATGATGCCACCAACATTGACAGCATTAGTGGCGGATCTGGAAGTAGTCAGACCCACCACCCTCGCTGGGAATGAAAAATGTCCCCCTTCCTCTTGGCCCATGCATTTTCCCACCTCATACATGTCAAGGGGGCCTTCTTCTTTAGGACAAGCTTGTTTTACTTGCTCACCCACATTAGGAGCAATACAAATCAGACTCCCCCCAACCATACAATTAGCACCAGCTGTTAATTTCTTATGCATAACCGGAGATTCATGATCCTGACTCCCTTTCCCCCACTCGGGGCTATTATCTTCAAGACCATGAATATCTTGCATCAAGTCTCTAATTTCTGAAATAAGAACATTATCATCTTCAATCGACCTAAACAGGTTTTAAGACATTTTAGGCCGGTCTTTAGGTGAAATAGAAGATATAGCTTCCCATTTTGACATTTTTCAAGAGAGAGCAAACACAACAGCAATTGGTCAAACTACTCTCAAAAATCCCAGGACCAGGATAAGTGCATAGGCGGTAACAACACAGAGCAAAAGAACAGCCGTTGAAACAGCCGTCAAAACAAGATACAGCCAGTTGGTTCACAGAAACACCAGAAATCAACTTGCCAAGTCAGTGCAGATGAGGTGAGGTGCAAACAAACACACCACTCCCACCAAACACCTAGTCACACCGACCACACGCCTGCACACCAAGTACAAGAACAACAGGAACAAAGGTCAGCCACAGGCACCATAACAAGAAAAGGAGCACAATGTCGGCACTAGACTAGTTACAGCCAGACCACACCACGGAGTGAGAAAGACCCGATAGCTTGGAGGTCTTCCATAGTCCGACTCCCTCCCTTCGCTCCCGTGTTTAAATGTAAATGATAGACTTAGTGCTGATAGTGCTACTTTTCAGTAGATTAAATACACAATGGCAGCACGAACACAGCATGTCATGCGTCCAACCAACACAGAATGAAAAAGTCAGCCAATAGCAGGAAACAGTTATCAAGCTCCGTTTGATGAACAGGGCTGTGGCACAGTCAATAAACGAAGTGAAAAGGTTTAATTACACCTAAAAAGGAGGAAGTCCATAAGAGCTATCACAGGCTATCAGATGGGGCTTCAAATGTCTTCCAGTATTTTACCAGCTCTGCAGGGGGTTGCTCATAATGTTCACAGATTCCACATAGTTGATGTGATTAACTGCCCTCTAATGGAACACCTCTGTTGCCCTCCTTCATAAGGTTAATCAGAAGCCCCGTTCACCTGAGGAGGGAGCTGTGTGACGTTGGGTGTGGGAGTTGGGAATTGTGGGTAAGGCGCGGTTGGTGCCAGTTAACAGCAGGCAGTGTTAATAAACGGAGGTCCTGTTGACCACTCTCCGTGTGTCTGCGTACGTTACTTTCCGTGCCCTAATCCAGTGCAACACTGGTGACGAGGACGGTCCCAGTACGCCAGACCTTGCACTGCCTATCCTCTTCCTCGTCCTCCATATGGGCAATCCGCCCCGACATTTGTAAACCGAGTTCTCTCTCCATGGGCAGTCCGCCCTGACGCTCGGAAGCCGAGCCACCTTCCATCCTCCCACTCCCGCCGCTCGCAAGCTGATACGTGCATCACACGGGCAGCCCGCCCGTTCTTCCGACTCCCGCTCTACTGATCCAGCAGCCCACCTCACCGTCTTTAACAGCGCCACTCTCCCCGGGGCACTGCAAGACATGCCAGGCAGCCTGTCACAGCGGTCTCCTCCTCCGCTCCCTGGGAGACAGAAACCAAGTGACTCAAGGCATCCGCCAGGCCCAAACGAACGATTGACACAATGTGATGGACACACAAGCCCCTCAGGCAGAAAACAGTGAGTAGAGGCACATTTCTGTCATGCATGCTATCCGAGGTCCAAGAAGCACAACGTGGCCAACACACTCATATTCGAGTACCCACGTAGAACTGAGCAACCCTGGATCACCCCAGCCACCACGAGCGGCCAAGTACATCCAGCTACGTATGCCGCCCCGTTCGCCACAGCGTCCCAAGCTACCAAGGGGCTGAGATGGACCGAATGGATGGAGGATTTCCATCATTTTGTCAGAGGATCAGGGGATGGAGACTCTCCTTACTTAAAGGACGTTTTTTTGAATTTGGTGGGGGGGGGGATCAAAACCATTGTCAAGACTATACCTGCAGCAGAACAAAGTGACTTTGCAAAACTGATCAGCGCTCTGAACAAACTACTCATAATCGAGACTAACTGCGATTATGAAAGATATCTTTTCAACCAGTGCTCCCAAAAGCCACAAGCAACAGTGGATGAGTTCAATACCCGACTAAGAGTAAAGGGAATGCACTGCAAATTCGATGAATACTCCCTGGAAGAAGCAATCCGTCTGAGAGTCATAGAAGGGTGCCTGTCACCCCCACTAAAAAAGCAGCTGTTAAAAAAACCACTCACCATACCCGAAGTAAGCGAACTTGCCCACATCTTTGAAAGAGTCGATGCACAAGCTGCATCCATGACTGGCACCAGCAATCCAAAACGAGATTCATCGGAACTCATAGCCGTAGTCCAGGCACTGCGCCAATACGATAAAAGTCCACAGGCATACAGGCCACAAACATCACAAATTCCACGGCAACAGAGACAATGCTACAGGTGCGGCATGGCATACCTGCACTCAGGATCCTGCCCAGCACTGTCACAAAGATGCATGAACTGTGGGAGGGAAGGACATTTTCAATCAGTATGTAGAGAAGGGAGACCTTTCCCTACAGTACCACATCAGGTCCCGGTCAGAACACCGTTCCGCCTGCCTCCTCCACAGGTCGGGACGCAAAGACACTACCAACAGAATCAGCTTAAAAAGGGAGATAGATGATAGGAAGGACCCAATTTGGACCTGGGAGGGTCGCTCAGAAAGGAAAGAGGTCAGCCAGACCAGAGCCTGATCGGTGATAACCGGGTTGTTTTCACGAAGATGGTTGAGCAGGATGGTATGGTTGCCAGTATCAAAGGCAGAAGAAAGATCAAGCAGGATAAGGACAGAGGGAATGTTAGAGTCAGAACCATGACTCTAACATTGAAACATAGGTTTCAACTAGGCAGTATCACGTGAGCTGAAACAACTACTCGCCGATGGCATCATTGAACCTGCAACAGGTCCAACACCGTGGGTGTCCCCACTTGTCATAGTACCCAAAGAAGGGGGTAAGCTGCGACTACGTGTCGACATGAGGGTGGCAAACACCGCCATCCAACGCGAGAGACATCCGGGCCCGTGCATTGAAGACATGATCGCACAATTAAACAATGCATGCATGTTCTCCAAACTCGATTTGAGACAAGGCTACCACCAACTGGAACAGACAACGATCTTACTAGGCCAGGTGTCATTCAGATCGCGCAAGTGCAAGGGTAGAGGGGAAGGGAAAAGTGCATGGGGGAAAGGGAGAGGGGAAAGTGCAGTACAGGGTTATAAGCATACAGCATACAGGATAAATAACAAGGGCCAGCTGGTGGCAAGTGCGAGGTAAGTGCAGACAAGTGCTGGGAAGGGGGGCTGTATGGATACAGACACAGACCCAGACCCGTAGTGCAGGGGTTGCCGTGGAGGCAGTGCAGGGGAGAGTGGCTGGGCCGAGAACGGTGAATGGCCCAGTTGCAGATTCAGTGCAGTTTCAGTAGTATTAGCAGGGGAGAGGGGGAGAGAAAGCGGAGGCAGGTTCCTTCCTAGGGATGGCTGGGTACTGTTCCAGGTATATACCACACTACGCGTCTCTCACGGAACCGCTTAGGAAGCTCTTACAGAAAGAGGCAATCTTCGCATGGACTCCAGACGCCCAACGAGCGTTCAGTGACATCAAGAAAGCCCTCGGAAGTGATTGTAGACGCCAGCCCCGTAGGCCTAGGGGCTAACCTAGCGCAAACCAGTGGAGCAGCTGTCAACCCCAAGCATGTGGTGGCATATGCCAGCAGCCACTGTCGACCCCAGAAACGGCATACTCCCAGGCAGAAAAGGAAAGTCTTGCTGCAGTCTGGGCATGCGAGCACTTCCACAATTTTTTGATAGGAAAAAAATGTACCCTGATAACGGACCATCAGGCGCTATTATCACTATTTGGAAACCCCCACACCAAGATGCCTCTGCAGATAGAACAATGGGGTATTCGGCTTCAAGAATATGACCATGATATCATACATCGACCCGGGGGCGACCTGAACCCAGCCGACTACCTTTCACGACATCCTGTCGGACCCCCGTCAACATGGAAAGGAGATGTTGCATACGTCAACTACATAGCTGCACACTCCTTATCTCCAGC
Source organism: Ambystoma mexicanum (assembly GCF_040938575.1). Classification (NCBI taxonomy): domain Eukaryota; kingdom Metazoa; phylum Chordata; class Amphibia; order Caudata; family Ambystomatidae; genus Ambystoma; species Ambystoma mexicanum. The sequence continues at coordinate 240,414,773 of NC_090933.1, forward strand.
GCTCTCACTGGACACAGTCGCCACAGCATCGGCAGCAGACCCCACCACCATGCTTGCCATCGGGCTGCAGTCAGCCAACAAGTGGAAAGACCACCAACGTGCCATGCTGGCCCACCCGGGGGTGTGCAGGGAAGAAATTGAGAGACTAGCGAGTGTGCACAATGAACTAGCGGTAAAAGATCATAACATTCTACTCAGAGGGTGCCGCATTGTAATCCCAGCCGTCTTGAGGAAAGAAGTGGTCCGAATTGCACATGAAGGGCACAGAGGAGCCGAGAACACAAAGAAACAACTGCGGTGCCACGTATGGTTCCCCTTTCTGGATGCGGAAGTGGACAAATGGGTAAAGAACTGCCACGCTTGCCAGTGCACATCACCAGCTGAAAGACCGGCTCCCCTACAATATACACAAATACCAGAACGCCCATGGGAAAGGGTAGCCATAGACTCCTACAGGCCAACGGAATCTGGTGAATACCTCCTACTCCTGATTGATGAACACTCGCGATTCCCCCTGGTAAAGAAAGTAGCTACCACAGCATTCCCACAAGTTGCAGCAGCACTAGAAGAAGTCCTCAGCGAATGGGGAATCCCCAGAGTGATAAAGTCAGACAATGGACCCCCGTTCTGCGGGCATGAGTTTGCAGCCCTGGCGGAACACCTAGGTTTCAAACACATGAAGATTACACCCGGATACCCACAAGCAAATGGAATGGCAGAAAGGTTTATGGCATCCATAAAGAAAACAATTCAGAGAGCCCGAATTGAAGCCACAAACACACATCAGGCGTTATGCCGACTCCTCAGAGACTACAGAAACACGCCACATTATGCCACTAACAAGACACCTGCTGAACTCATGCTTCGGTACGAAGTACACACTCGCATCCCACGGAACTCGGCGGGAACAGAAAGCCCAGACCTAGAAATGTTGCAGCGAGACTCCAAACAGAAACGGATAGTGAGGCAAGCCACCGATGCCAGACGCAAAGCAACACCTAAAGACTTCCAAATCGGAGACAAAGTGTTGGTACAACAACCAATGGCACGCAAGACAGACCCTCGGTATGCCCCGAGCCTCATGAGGATCACGGCAGTAAAAGAAACAATGGTGACAGCCCAAGGGCAGGATAAGGCCATCACAAGGAACTGCCAACAGTTCAAACACTATGTCAATAGAAAAGACCACGAGTCTCCTCTGAGACCCATCACTCCAGAGCCTCAGGCTCCCCAAGACGACTTGTGGAACCCGCCAGAAGAAGATGCCTGCGGGACAGCACAAAGTGGAGGAGTGCAGAACGAAGATAGAGCAGAAGTCTGCCAGGGAAGACCGCAACGAGCCATTAAGAGGGCAATAAGACTAGTCGAAGAATGTTAAAGCGTTGTTTGGACATTTCGTCTGGGGTGGTGTTGCCCGCCTCCATAGGGTTAATCAGAAGCCCCGCCCACCCCAGGAGGGAGCTGTGTGACGTTGGGTGCGGGAGTTGGGAATTGTGGGTAAGGCGCGGTTGGCGCCAGTTAACAGTAGGCAGTGTTAATAAACGGAGGTCCTGTTGACCACTGTCCGTGTGTCTGCGTACGTTTCTTTCCGTGCCCTAATCCAGGGCAACAACCTCTCCCAGCCACTGCTGCAAATGGCCTGCAGCAAACAAGCCACAGCGCGCCCTTTTCCAGCAAGAGCTTCTCCGACAAGGGAATGCCATTTGAGATCTATAGTAGGGGGCGTGCCAGTGACAGACCGGTGTTGTAAAAGTTCCTGGGCTCCAACAACAGCCTGCAGCTAACAGCCGCAGGGCACCCTTTTCGGGCACAGGCTTCCCTGGCAAGGGAAGGCTGTTTGAGATTTATAGTAGAGGGTGTGCCAGTGACAGACCAGTGTTGTAAAAGTTCCTGGGCTCCGACAACAGCCTGCAGAGAACAGGCGCAGCGCACCCTTTTCCAGCACAGGCTTCCTTGTCAAGGGAAGGCCGTTTGAGATTTATAGTAGGGTGCATGCCCCAGTGACAGACTTAGCGGGGAGATCCCCATTGGACACCCCCACCTCCTGCAGCCAGTATAACACACACACATGATGAAATAACCACAGACAACTTTTGTAAGGTTCTTTAGAATATAGAAGGTCACAGGTTTATTTGGAGCAAACAATAAACTTGGGACGGTCCCAGCCACATCTTACATACAGTCAGTTACTACGAGGCGAACACTGGTTACTACCAGTAGGACACTGTCCCATATATGCCACTGGCACAAGCTGACAACGCTTCTGGTTACTACCAGGAGAACACTGGTTACTACCAGTAGGACACTGTCCCATATATGCCACAGGCACAAGCTGCAACGCTTCTGGTTACTACCAGGAGAACACCGGTTACTACCAGTAGGACACTTAGGGGCACTGATAAGGAGGTTGCTGGCCTAAAGCCCTAAGGGAAGTCAGTGCCCGTCGAAGGATTTGGCTCGAGCCCGGCCAAACTGAGCCGCTGCCGCCGAAGCTGCAGTGTGAACGTCCCTCATTGGCTAGGACCGTCCCGATACTCCGCCTGTAACAAAAGAAGAAAATTAGGAACAAATCACACAACACAATACAATTAATCATATCACTTTCCTTAATTTATCATGATTTATAACTGAATAGTTTTGTCAGTGATACGAACGCCTCACCCTGATCCTACCAACCATTTTATTTACTTTAAGAAGATCTGCACCGCTTTATGCCAAACTCCCATGTCCTCTGACCTTTTATCATATCGCACTCTGCCTTTTAATCGTATCTAGTGTGGGTGGGTGGGTATCATCACACGGCGGGAGCTGCTGGGCTTAAGAGACTGATTGCCCGCAGCTCCCGCCCTTATAAGCGTCCCCAGCGAAACCCGACCGGAAGCCAGGTCCCTTGGGACGCCTCCTCCGCCTAAGGAGGAAGAGTAGAGGGTAGACCAACCCCCGGAAGGGGGTGGCCAGAGGGGACAGCCCACTATGTAGGCTGTCCCTCTAGCGCCCCCTACGGGGGCCGGTCAGCCTCTTAGCGGGGAGATCCCCATTGGACACCCCCACCTCCTGTAGCCAGTATAACACACACACATGATGAAATAACCACAGACAACTTTTGTAAGGTTCTTTGGAATATAGAAGGTCACAGATTTATTTGGAGCAAACAATAAACTTGGGACGGTCCCAGCCACATCTTACATACAGTCAGTTACTACCAGGCGAACACTGGTTACTACCAGTAGGACACTGTCCCATATATGCCACTGGCACAAGCTGACAACGCTTCTGGTTACTACCAGGAGAACACTGGTTACTACCAGTAGGACACTGTCCGATATATGCCACAGGCACAATCTGCAACGCTTCTGGTTACTACCAGGAGAACACCGGTTACTACCAGTAGGACACTTAGGGGCACTGATAAGGAGGTTGCTGGCCTAAAGCCCTAAGGGAAGTCAGTGCCAGTCGAAGGATTTGGCTCGAGCCCGGCCAACCTGAGCCGCTGCCGCCGAAGCTGCAGTGTGAACGTCCCTCATTGGCTAGGACCGTCCCGATACTCTGCCACGCTTTGGGGGTGGTTTTCGCTGCCCACAAGGCCCCCATACCTTTGCTCCTTTTGTCCTAACTCTGCCCTACCACCTTTACTCATACCTTAAACCTTTCATCTAATTCATCCCAACTTCCCTGTCAACCAGTCCCGAGACTGCTGTATCCTACAGTTGTACCATCATTCCCCCTAGGTGACACATGGAGATCAGTCTAGGCCGCAGAAGTGCCTGGCTCCCTGCAGTTTGCACATGTTCTCACTTCGAGTCCAAAGATCACTTTGTTGTGAACCCCCCCATACTAGGGGGGGAGGGGCTCTGACTGGGGCCATACTGGGCCCACCCTTTTACCTGATTTCGAATCAGTTGCCTCTGGAGATCCGTGCTGGCATGATAGGTGCCCTGTAACACTTGTCGGTGGCCCAGGACTAACTAGACACTGGTCCCCGGTGGCTCAAGACTACACAATTACTGTTACCATTGAAGGGCAATGTGACCCAAGCCCCCCTGGCACTGTGTACCGGCCTGTTGGTCCAGACCCTCAAACGCACACATCTGTCGTTTCAATCTCAATGCCACTGCGCCGTCATCCTGTCTTCCCGTTTGCAAGTACCTTGTGGCAGTGTCACCAGCTTGCCCCCTTTACAAGGTCATATTGCTGTGTTGCTGGCCGGACATTCGAGTTGTACATCACCACACCTTTAACTTATCCTTGTATGTTTTACCAATGCATGCATTCCCCCATCTAAGTCTTACCATAGCCATGTATCTTGTGGGAAAGCACAGGCTTACCCAGTACCACAGCTTTCAAGGTCCCTGATTGACGTGTTAATGGCCAGACCCTACTTGCACACAAGCCAGAATTTCCAATTATTCGGAGAAGGTATGCCCCCCTCAAGTCTTACCATGTCATATAACTTGTGGGAGTGTCCCACTGCTTACCAACCTGTCGGTCTCATTATGCCGCGATCCTGGCCATACTCCTGGGGCACGACCAAGGTGGTCCTGGACATCACAATAATCTGTTTCCTATGACAATGCATAATCACATGCTGTTATTACCACAGTTAATATGCAATTCATTTTCCCCAAGCTTGCAACATCGAGGAGAAAGGACCCATCCCTACCACCAGGTTGTTATGGCCAGATCCGCCATACTATGCCTATGTAAGAGTCACCTGTTATCACCAACATATACCAAATGCTGTGTCTCACCGACCCTACCCAAAAACACAGTCGGAAAAAAACCCAATTTCTGTGGAAAAACGCCCTAATTCAGGACTGCACTGCATGGGTTCCACCGGACGACTGGGCAGGTAAATTACACCTACTCAACCTTGAATAAATACTTTTGTATTGCCCCGTGCACTGTGTTGTTTTGGGACATACATGCTGCCCTGTGTCCGCATGAATGTAGCAGGTAATGGGTAGGTAAATTACACCAACTCAACCTTGAATAAATACTTTTGTATTGCCCCGTGCACTGTGTTGTTTTGGGACATACATGCTGCCCTGTGTCCGCATGAATGTAGCAGGTAACGGGTAGGTAAATTACACCAACTCAACCTTGAATAAATACTTTTGTATTGCCCCGTGCACTGTGCTGTTTTGGGACATTCCTGCTGCCCTATGTCCGCCATGAATGTAGGAGTAAATTCTCTAGAGCTGTGCTTAGCTAAAAACGATTATTTCACTTACAACTTATTCTAGAAAAACACATAAGACAATTGCTCATCGCTTCCCTATAAATACCCTCTTTACCCTTTAAATAGTAGGCTTGGCCATGCCTTTTCCAAGAACGTAAAATTTGACCCACCTAGAGCAAACGTGCCACACAGTAGAACAAAAACAGAGAATACCACGTAAATCTCGCCTCTTGGCACCGCCTGAAATCAGCCCCAGATGGGAATATATGGACACATGAGCAGTGGGGGCCTTAAAACCAAGCGCTTCCATTTTATTATCACGGCGATGCCTTAGCGAGTAACTCGCATGCCTCACCCGCTTGCGGCCCACTTAAGATATCCAGATCCCTCACTGCGTGGTCTTTGTTCACCTTCCTCCTTATACATCCATGATATGATAGGTTATTTATAACGCGCTTGGAGGTTAATAAGCGCGGACCCGGGGATGGAACCTGTGGTGCTCCATATCGTCGTGTTTGCCAAGGGAAGCACCTGGCCACTTGTGCTTCTACAATATGCCCGAGACAATGGCACTTAAAACCATACTGCATAGCAGCAGAATGCCCCGGCCCGCCCCGTTAAAAACCACGCGGACGAAACAGACTCAATATAACCCCATGGACCCAATCACCGTTGGCTGTGCCGAAAGCCCAACAACCCAACTTCTATTTTAACGCCCCTATGCATACAGCCACCAAACAAAGAAACAGAACGCCCCAGCGTCTGAGGCCGCCATTCCGCACTGGGTCATGTATTGTGCCAGTAAATTCAACTCCAAAGCAGCCGGCTTGGTGCGAAAATGCGGCGTATACAAAATGCCGCAGCTTCAAAATATCTACCCCCCAGGAGCAGATGTCCATCTCGGCAACTTTCCTTGAACATTGAAGCGGTCCTGTTAGCCATTAACGAATGCTCATCCTTAAACCGAGGTGCGGCGGCCAGGCAACTCTGATACAATGCCAAATATTTACTCTGCCCAAACGTACCCGTGGCATTTCTTCCCTACTGGCGGCGGCCAAGCAACGCAGATAATGTGACATTTTTCAGTTCTAACACGGTAAGTTCCGCCTGACTTGCTACAGCCAAGCCGCCGCCCGCAACAAATATAGCAAAACATGAAAGCCAACGTTATATAGTTAACACAACTTCCAAGCACTGCTTGGTATCGAAACTGCTGCCCGGTGGCCCAGCTCATAAATAGCCCGGTAACCTAAACACCCGTGTTAACAAATTAGTTGCAACTGACCGGGAAAAGCATTGCGCGGCCCGAGGCCTTGCCCACGTTAAGTCAACAAATACCTGTGAAATCAAGCTAGTAGGGCCCGGGTAGTGGACAGTGAATGCCCTCGTGGCAGATTTACGAAAGCTTTTTCAATATGCGAACGAAAGTAAATTAAGCACGACAAAGCTGATTTCAAGGAAATATTTCTGAGAACTACAAGCATGTTTGTATCTCACGAGAAATTCAAGCAAGAGAATGCTGCTTTCTGGGAGCTGGAGTGAAAATACCCATGTGTTGTGCACACCCAACCGCATCATAGTAAAAAACACAACTACAACAAAAGCAACTTTCGCACTACCGTAGCATCTAAAACAGTAGAACTTGCGCTTTTCATGGCAACCAAATGGCAGAATGCCCCATGCCGACTTTAGAAACCCCAGTGTTCCCCAACATTGTGCCCTGCCGCCAAATGGAACAAAATTACCCTATTTGAAGGAACCAAATGACCCCATTCGAACCCCTTTCGCCTACCCTAGTCAAGAATTACCTAACATGTAACACTGGTGCCGAGACCTTGCTCTGCCAGTCCCTCCAGTGCCAATCGTTAATGCACGGGGCAAGAGAGATAAACTCCCTAAGCCAAAAAGACTTGCCCAACTCCTTCCGCAACTCTGATTGCCCGCAGCTCCCGCCCTTGTAAGCGTCCCCAGCGAAACCCGACCGGAAGCCAGGTCCCTGGGGACGCCTCCTCCGCCTAAGGAGGAAGAGTAGAGGGTAGACCAACCCCCTTAAGGGGGTGGCCAGAGGGGACAGCCCGCTGTGTAGGCTGTCCCTCTAGCGCCCCCTACGGGGCCGGTTAGTCTCTGGGGTTGCAAAAAGTTGCTGGCCTACCACAACGGCCTGGTCAAACAGCCACAGAGTGTCCTTTTTCAGCATGGGCTTCGCCAGCAAGTGAACGACAGTTGAAAATTATAGTAGTGGGCGGCAGGTGACAGGGCGGTGTTGCGAAAGTTCCTGCGCTCCCACAACAGCCTGCAGGAAACAGCCACAGTCAGCGCTGCATTTTACTGGTCAGGCTTCAACCGGCAAGGGAACGCTGGTTGAAATGTATAGTAGGGGAAGTGCCAGTGACAGACCAGTGTTGTAAAAGTACCTGGGCCACACAACAGCCTGCAGCAAACAGCCGCAGTACTGTCTTTTCTGGCGCAGGCTTCCACAAGCTTTCCAGAAGAGGGTTGTGGTGATGAGTCAGAATAACAGACTATGGCAACATCTGCCGAGAGCAGCCTCCTATAATTTGTGTGGATCTCAAAGATGGAAGTATCCAGAAGACTTTAGGAGGATCACATAGATCTCCAGAGTCACGAGATCTATGTGATCAGACTTGATACAGACTTGTTTTCAGCTGGAAGTTTGGTTAACATGCTCACGTTTTCTAGAACCTTTTCAACTGCCACTACTGGAGTCCAATTTTCTGCCATTTTCTTGGCCTCAGCTGCCAGCAGCTAGAATAAGCATCGGGGCAAGCATGGCTTATCTGGTAGAAACTTTGAGAACGCGCAGGAGTCTGTGGACTGTATCCACCATAGACCAGATGACAAATTGTTCTGAAGCCGGGCAGGTTTGCACCAGTGGTGAGAAATGTGGTACTGGAATGTTCACAGGCCTGATGTGCAGTTCTGCAAATGTTCTTGTAAAATCTCTCTGTACCTGTGCAAAATTGCACAGCGCTGATGCAAAATTGCTGGCAATGGTGCAATAGATGTAACGTGCTCCCCTCCGTGCCCATAGTGTACTCCTTGGACAACATCATACAAGTTTTCTAATGATTTGTATGTGTTATTCAAACCACAAAGTGCTTGCATGACTCATGCTAATAATTGACCAATGTTCGGGGAGTTTTGGCAAGAAGAGCCTATATATTAGAATGTGTGTTTCTGAGGGGGAGTACGGGCGGGGTTACATGCAGCAGTGACAAGGCTGAGCACAAACAAGCGGCGGGAGGCCCAAGCCCTTGGATACCGCCCCCGCCGCACCAGCTCTTCAAAATCAAATTAGCCAGGAGACGCATAACGCCGACCAGCATATACCAAACACACTGTAAATCAGGCATCAGCGCCAATTATTTTTGGTGATGATTTTATACTGTGCACGTTGAGGTGGCAGTAAGACAAGTGTTATTTCTTTCTTGACCTATGCACCTAGAAAAATATGGCTTAAAATGCATGTGTAAAGCCTTAGGTAATACTTAAGCAAGTGCGAGGACTATGATTTATAGCATAAAAGAAAATATAGAAATTTGCTAAGAAAAAACCAGCAAGCAAAGAAATAACTCTTGGGGGGGTGGGGGGTCGGTGCGGGTTACGCTGTTTTGAGATTAATTTTTGGATTCATAACTGGGCAAAACAAGAACCTTGTATGAAGAGATGGAAAAATAAGAGTAACCAGCTGCAGCCGGTGTGTCATACTCTGATCTTGCACGCTTTCCCTGCCTCTCTCACATTCTCTGCACTTCCTCTCTCTTCCTCGCTCTCTTTCACTCTCTCGCTCTCTCTCTCTGGGCTTCCTTGCGCTCTCTCTCTTTTTCTCCGCACTTCCTCGCTCTCTCTCTCTGCGCTTCCTCACTCTCTCACTCTCTCTCTCTGGCTTCCTAGCACGCTCTCTCTCTCTGCGCTTCCTCACCCTCTCTCTGTGCTTCCTCGCTCTCTCTCTCTCTCTGTGCTTCCTCTCTCTCTCTCTCTCTGCGCTTCTGTTGGGCCCGGTGGGAGTTGTTGGGCCCGGTGGGCCTACGTAATAAAACAGGCACACCGAGAGTAGGGAATACGTCTTCTTTATTCGGGTACACTTTCTTTCTCCCGCCAGGCACTCCCTCCTCACAACGTCACGCGTCACGTGGCCGAACCACGTGACTCGACCGGTGTCTCTTAAAGAGACACTCAGTGTAACATCACCCCCGGACAAATGTCCTTACAACAACAACATTAACACTCTTCAACTAGGCGCGTCGGTTTCTTCACGACCCGATGGGGTCGACCTTTGGCGGCTTCTCCTGGATCATCTTCTAGCTCTTGTACTCTCCTCACTCCTGGGCGAGCTAAAAATCTCGGTGGTGACCACAGCGAGTCTCTCAGGTCCATAGGTATTGGTTCCGGATCCGGGGGATCTCGCTCCTGCTGGCCCTGAACGGTGGTGAGTTTGAACTGTGAGCAGTTCCGAGTTATTTCCCGTTCTTCATTTTCAGCTGTTACCATGGTTCCTTTGGTGGCCGTCACGAGAAGCGGCTGTGGGGAGAACCTTGGGTCAGTCTTTTTGACCATCGTCTGTTGGACCAGTACTTCGTCTCCTACCTGGATCTCTTTCGGGCGAGCACCTCTTTTCTCATCTGTTCGGATGCGGGCCCGTTCTTTCCGTTCCGCATCTCGCGTTAGGACTTCCGGATCTGCTTCCGGCTTGTTGTTGGGGTGTCTTATGATGCGAGTGCGAACTTGGTATTTTACCATCATCTCAGCCGGCGTCCTGTTTGTGGCCTCGTGCGGCGTGTTTCGATAGTCCCGAAGCATTCTGCACAGAGCCTGGTGAGGGTCAACATTTTCGAGTCTGGCTCTTTGTAGGGTCTTCTTGATCGATGACATGAATCTTTCGGCCATCCCGTTGGCTTGTGGCCATCTTGGTGTAATCTTCTGGTGTCTGAACCCCAGATGCTTGGCGAAAGTTGCGAAGTTGTGACCACAGAACGGCGGGCCGTTGTCCGACTTGATGACTTCTGGTATGCCCCACTCACTCACGACCTCATCGAAGACAGCTGCTATGTGGGCGAAGGCTGTTGACGGTGACTTTTTCACAATTGGGAAGCGAGAGTGCTCGTCAATGAACAGTAGTAGGTATTCGCCAGACTCGAGGGGCCCATAAAAGTCTATTGCCACTCTTTCCCATGGGTGATCGGGGATCTGCAGTGATTGTAGTGGTGCGGGGGCTTCGGCCCTAGCTGTGCATTGACATGCCATGCAGTTTCGTACCCATCGATCTACTAGGGCGTCAAGGAATGGGAACCATACATGGCACCGAAGTTGCCGTTTGGTGTTGTCTGCCCCGCGATGGCCTTCATGGGCTGTCTTTATGATGTCCGATCGTAGGGCTGCTGGGATTATTATTCTACACCCTCGAAGGAGTATGGACTTGTCCTTGACGGCTAGTTCGGTATGAACTTTTGCCAACCTTTCCAGTTCATCTCGATTCGCGTCCGGATGTTCCGTTAGAAGTTTCCTGTATGACTTCCATCTGTTGTGTTCTGTGAGGTTGATAGCCAATGCTATGGATGGATCAGCAGCTGACGCCTCAGCGACTGTCTCGAGTGAAATTGCCGGGGGAAGTGCGTTTGTGGTGACATAGCTGATGTATTCTACATCTCCCTTTCGCTGTGTGGCTTTTCCTGTGGGGTGTCTCGACAAGTAGTCCGCTGGGTTGTGTTCCCCCCCCGGTCGATGAATTATGTGATAGTCGTATTCCTGCAGGCGGATACCCCACCGTTCAATTCGTGGCGGCATCTTCGTTCGAGGGTTGCCGAACAGTGATAGGAGGGCTTGATGGTCCGTTATTAGAGTAAACTTTTTTCCTATGACAAAGTTGTGGAAATGTTCGCATGCCCAGACTGCTGCTAGGCTTTCCTTTTCCGCCTGCGAATATGCGGACTCAGGTTTCAAGAGGGCTCTGCTGGCATAGGCCACCACATGTCTCGGGTGGGTATCTGTACCGTTTGTTTGGGCGAGGATGGCACCCAGCCCGACTGGACTTGCATCGACCACGATCTCAGTGTGCCAGGTGGGGTCAAAGTAGGCAAGTTTCCTGGCTTCCGCTAGGTGTTGCTTGATGGAGTCGAACGCATCTTGGCAATCAGCCGTCCAGGCGAAGAGCATCTCTTTTTGAAGGAGTTTCCTGAGCGGTTCCGTGATTGTGGCATAATGGGGTATGTATCTCGCGCAGTAACCTGCCATCCCCAGGAATGATCGCACGTCCGCTATTTGCCTTGGTTCTTGTAGGCTGAAGATTGTCGCCACCTTGTCGGGATCCGGTGTCATTCCATCTGCGGAGAATATGTGGCCAAAGAACTTCAGCTTGGTCTTGCTGAATCGACATTTGTCGACATTGAGTGTGAGTCCAGCGTCTTGAATGGCTTTGCAGGTGGCGCGGAGAGCTACATCGTGTTCCTCCTTTGACTTGCCGAATACTAGGATGTCGTCGCTGTAGTTAAGTGCTCCTCTGATTGGACGAATGATTTGCCTGATGGTTTCGTGGAAGATCTCTGCGGCCGATGAAATGCCAAAGTTGAGGCGCTTGTACCGGAATAAACCATCGTGTGTGGCGAATGTTGTTATGCCTCTGGATTCTGGATGAAGTACCAGTTGGTGGTAACCCTGGTTGAGGTCCAGTTTTGAGAAAAGGGTGGACTTGTTTATCTGGACGATCATGTCCTCGATTCGGGGCCCGGGGTGTCGCTCACGCTGGATTGCGGTGTTGGCGACGCGCATGTCGACGCAGAGTCTGAGCTGTCCCCCCTCTTTTGGCACGATGACTAGTGGGGAGACCCACGGGGTCGGGCCCACTGCTGGTTCAATTATGTCATTTTCTAGGAGCTGTTGGAGTTCAGCTGACACGGCGGCTTGGAGGTGGAACCCGACTCTCCTCGGGTGCTGGGGGACCGGGCGAACTGCGGGGTCAATGTGCAATTTAACTGAGGGTCCTTTCAATTTTCCTAGGCCCTTGCAGATGAGGGGGAATTCCTTCACGATGGCGTCTTTTGATATCACGTCCATCTCTCTGGGTTCTGCTTGGATATTTGACACGCTCTCTTTCGCTACTTGAGTTGGTTCTGATGAGTGGATCATGTCACCATCTCGGACGTGTATGTCTATGAGTCCCAGGGAGGAGGCCGTCCTGTAGCTAAGGAGGCACCTTCCTTTCGTTGGGCTGCGAATTATGTGTATGCTTGTCGTTGTGGCATGATTGCCGTGAACGAGGTGGCGGGTGAAGAAGCCAATTGATTGTAGTGGAGTGTCGGCGCCCCATTGATATATCTTGGACTCAGACGGCGCTAAGGTGGGTTTCTTGGGGATTTGGTGGAACTCCTTTTCTCCCATTATGTTGACCGTTGCTCCTGAGTCAACCAGGAAACAGAATTGGTGGCCTCCTATTTCCATTGGTATCTTGGGTGCCTCGCGTGCTTGTCCTTCGTCCATGATGAGGTTGACGTATTCATCTTGCCGATAGTGATCAAACTGATACCCTTCCTCTTCGGGGAGCTGTTGGTGTTGGTCCACCTCATAGTGAGAGATGGGCGCTGGGGGCCCGTCGTATTCATCTCTAATGCGGGATACCTGTTCATATTGTCCGTCGCCTTGGGGTTCTTCCAAAGGGTAGACGTCTTCAACTACCCTGACATACCTTCTCGGGTTTTGTTGAAACGGGCGCGACGGATAGCCTTGGCTTTGTGGATTCCTGTAAGGTATTTTGAATTGTGGGGCGACCGGCGGTCTTTGAGTTGGGAACGGTTTGCCTTCTCTGCAGACTGATTGGAAGTGTCCCTCTCTCCCGCAGTTGCCGCATTTCTGGGACAATGCGGGGCATGTCCCTGCATGGGGATACGGCATTCCACAACGGTAGCACTGGCGTTGCATTCTCGGAACAGTTGAGTAGGGGAGGTTGGGTCCTCTCTCTGTCGTCCTGGCGTTGTTGGCCTGCATGGCCGCGATCACCTCATTGTTATCATGCTTGGAGGAGGCGGTGCCAGTTATCTGCGTCACTTGCTTTTCGACTCTCTCGAGGATCCTTGCCATCTGGCTGACTTCATCAATCGTGACGGGTGTTTTTAAGAGTTGCTTCTTTAGCGTTTGAGATACGCACCCTTCAATCACTCGCAATCTAATGGCTTCATCTAGGGAGAATGCGTGGAACTGGCAGTTCGCACCTTTTATTCGTAGGCGGGTGATAAACTCGTCGACCGTTTCATCTGCCCTCTGTTTGCACTGATTGAAAATGTATCTTTCATAATCCCTGTTGGGTTCAATCACCAGTCTTTTGTTCAGTGCTGCAATAAGGGCTGGGAAATCTGCTTGCTCTGCCTGTGGGATGGTTTTCAGTAGTATTTTAATGTCATTCCCTGCGAGGTTCAGAAACATGCTGCGTAGTCTTGGGGATTTCTCTTCTCCCGCGGCGTCAATGAAGGTGTTGAAGTCTTCCAACCACTCGACCCACCTTGGGCCTTTGTCCGCCTGTGGCATCATGGAGAAGGGGGGTGGCATGCGCCATGCTGTGGTTGCTGTGTTCCCCGCTGGGGCGGGGGGACCCGGGGCCTGCTGATCTTGGGGTGCGCTCATGGTAGCGATGAGCGGTGCCGTTCACTTGTGCCTGTCCCTGGGGGACCGTTGCCCTGGTGGCAGGTGCTGTGGGCTAGCGGGCAGCGCGGGGTGACACCCACCTTTCACCGGGGTCCCGGTGGCGGTCTCCGGAGCCTGTATGGTATGGCGGGCGGGTGGTCGTACCCTCGACGTCGGTCTCTGGCTGTGGGTGGCCGGGCCTAGGTCAGGCGTGCTGGTGGGTGCCTGGGCCTGGGCCTGCTGCTGGCTTGGGCCTGGGATCGGGATCAGGCTTGACGCTGGAGCCCCCGTGGAGCTGGGCCTGGGATCAGGCTTGTCAGGCTTGACGCTGGAGTCCCCGTGGAGCTGGGCCTGGGATCAGGCTTGTCTCTGTAGCATGCGTGGAGGGTTCGTTTTACTAGTGAAGAAAAAAAATTTTTTTTTTTTTTTTTTTTTTCGTCGTGGACCGCACACGCACCCTTCCTGCGTGTCGTGGGAACCTCGGAGGGGTGAGTTGCTGGTGGGCCGGGATCGGCGTGTCGTAGGAGCCGGAGTGGAGGAGGAGGCGAGCGCTCGCAGGTCGGGTCTGTCGGCACCCGACTTGCACTGCGGAGCTCGGATGGCGCCGTGGGCGAAGAGGAGGAGGAGGAGGACTCGGCGGCCCTGGAAGACGCCTCGTCGCCAGTTGTTGGGCCCGGTGGGCCTACGTAATAAAACAGGCACACCGAGAGTAGGGAATACGTCTTCTTTATTCGGGTACACTTTCTTTCTCCCGCCAGGCACTCCCTCCTCACAACGTCACGCGTCACGTGGCCGAACCACGTGACTCGACCGGTGTCTCTTAAAGAGACACTCAGTGTAACAGCTTCCTCGCCCTCTCTGTGTGCTTCCTCGCTTTCACTCTCACTCTCTCTGCGCTCCTCGCCCTCTCTGTGAGTCCTCGCTTTCTCTCTCTCTTCTCTCTCTCTGCGCTTCCTCGCTCTCTCTCTCTGTGCTTCTTCGCCCTCTGTGCTTCCTCACTTTCTCTCTCGCTCTCTCTCTCTGCGCTTCCTCGCCCTCTCTCCACGCTTCCTCACTTTCTCTCTCTCTCTCTCTCTGCGCTTCCTCGCTCTCTCTCTGCGCTTCCTCGCTTTCTCTCTCACTCTCTGCGCTTCTTCGCTCTCTCTCTCTCTCTCTGCGCTTCCTCGCCCTCTCTCTGCGCTTCCTCGCTCTCTCTCTGCGCTTCCTCGCTTTCTCTCTCACTCTCTGCGCTTCTTCGCTCTCTCTCTCTCTGCGCTTCCTCGCCCTCTCTCTGCGCTTCCTCGCTTTCTCTCTCACTCTCTTTCTCTCTGCTCTTTTTCGCCCTCTCTCTCTTTGTTTCTTTCTACGTGGATGAGTGATGCGTTGTCAGGTGTGCGTTTGCTAATGATACCCCAGCGGTTGCTGACAGCTGCGCGATCAGAGGAAACAAAACCGACATCTTGAGGAAGGCTGTTTAATTCAGTTATTAAAAAAAAAAGAAATATTGAATTGCAGTGACATTGTCAACGAGCACTTTTAAAATTGTGCAGTGTTTCAAATGATCACTTGCAGTAGGCAGAAAGTTAGCTTGCGTTACACATCAAGGCACATGATCAAAACCTAGAAAAAGCAATTAAAGACATGTTTGAAGGTTATCATTGCAAGCTGGACTGTCTGGTACACTCCTATTTGTAGGTACAATCCTATTGTACACGTTTGCAATACCCCTTTGAGAAACACCCCATATGAAGGGGTGTGTGATAAGTGTACAATGCACACTGGGCTTAGTGCTCGTGCTCATTTTTCACAG
The DNA here is from genome assembly GCF_040938575.1 of Ambystoma mexicanum. Lineage (NCBI taxonomy): Eukaryota > Metazoa > Chordata > Amphibia > Caudata > Ambystomatidae > Ambystoma > Ambystoma mexicanum. Next base: position 240,430,372 of record NC_090933.1, read on the forward strand.
CACTCACCCTAACATTGAAATGTTTGTAATATTGAACCATGTGTAGAGAATAGAATGGCAATGACGTCAATTACTCCATTGGGGTCCAACCGTCATCTAAAGATAATGTTACCTTTCTGCGAGCACGTGTGTAGCCTTTTATAAAGCCAGGTCCTGGGGTAACCAGGCATGGGCACGTGCTCCGTTCCCAATACAGAGACATCCCAAAAGAATTACATACATAGCATGTAGACATTGAAACATTACTATTATCGATAACCAATCCGATAAAAAAAGAAAGTAACATTCAGTTGGATTTCTTTCAAACCGATGGTAAATGTGTGTACAATTCTGATAAATGTTAGCATTACAGGCTTCATAGACAGAGACCTTTTTATGGGAGGGCAAAAGGGGCACTTGCCCTGGGTCCCCACTGTTGTGTAGTGCCTATGTAAATGGATGGGTGATAGAATGTGTGTATGTCACAATTGGAATGTATGTGATGGGACCCAGTGTTCATTCCTCTGCATGTAACTTATAATAAATACACTTGAAGAACCTAAGAAGGCCTTCAGCTTCATTAAACCCACATTGGAGGGCGGCCCCACGAGGCTGCCTGATCTAAAGAAAGATTCCATTGTTTAGCACACGTTAGGATATTTTATGGCATGCTGCTGAGGTTCTAATCCTATTGCCTGCCAGTTGTTGACAAGTACATTCTGTCTTGATCAATTCATCATGTAATACTTTCTGTGTTCACTGTGGTATGCATAGTCTATGTGTTCACTACTGCACAACTCATGTAGCATTCTTTTCTTCTTGGGGGAATTATGTTAATCGTGTGCAATAACCAGAGCTGAAATTCATATTGATAAATTGAGTGCCACAATGGTTCAGAAATTAGCTCAGTGTGTTAAGCACTAATTGCAGAGAAATGTGTTCATATACAATATTAGAATAGCACAGTCCAGCAAGGCTGGCTGAGCCTTTCCTATGACTGAAGTTTATAAACCTGCCTGCATATGTACTTGATTTTGCAGCACAACAGATGCTATGATCAGCAATGTACCTGCACCAGATAGAGGTTGCCATAAAAACGAACATATCTGTATGGCGAAGGTCTCCAAATTGATTTGTTTTGATGGGGTGTTGTAAAACCTAGCTGATCACCTCCATCGATGAGCATAAACTGTTAGTCCAAGAGGTAAATAAGTATCCAAATTCAAGACTGTGCAACCAAAGCATTCATACTTGTCTACTGGCTTTGCCAGCAGATGATACAGTGATCCTGGTAAATCATCTAATATCTCTTACATTACTGCGCTATCTTCTATGAGGTTTGCCTTCTCTCATGCTGGTGGCATCGTTTAGTCGATTACTTGATCTTTTCTCTTATGTAGGCCATTTGAGTGGAAGGGGTGGTAGACATAAGAGAGCGGGCCCGATGTTGTAGGCCTCGGGCAAGCATATTTTAAGGTACAGAAAGAGCTTGGGGTAATTGTGCTCCTCTCTGCGCCAGGCTAGGTCAGTAGCAAGGGTTTGGTCTGTCACTACTCCGGGTGCACTAATAATTTATACAACCATTAAACTGTGTTACCAATTTGTGTGCTACTTAACTTTTGTTTTTCAGAACAGTTTACTTTGTGCCCAAGTTTGATAAAGAGCGAAGTCAGCTCGAAACACATGTCACTAAGGGGGCACACTTTCAATAAAGACACCATATGACATTTCTAGTTAGATACTTCATTTTCAGTGATCTTGGAACAACACCCGGGGCAACCAGTTACAAGCATATTTGAAGGTATGCTCATTTGATACAAAAAAGTGTGTGCTTTTTTGTAAAAGTCAAAGGTTTTTCTGCAATTTTACAAGCCAGTGTTTTGGAAGTAGTTAAAGCTTTAAAATACCAAAAACAAATCCAGATTCAATCTGTTAAATCGCATAGTTGGTATGCTGGTACTTATATACTTCCCTTGATGATGGAGAGAATGAAGCTAGAATAATTCCCATTTTGCGAAAAACACCCTTCTATAATATTTTGTTTAAAAAAATTGTCATGTTTGGAAATGTGATTTGTGCACTTTCCAAGTCTGTTTTATAAAATGAGATTATTTTAGTTCATGGTAAGAACTGGAAAAGAAAATGTTCAAATGCAGAAATTGCAGAGCTGGCACAAATCCCAGCTTCACCCCATAACCAATGTGAGATCCTGGGCATCTCATTTAATCTTGGATTGTCGAACCACTGAAATCCATAAGCCTTTCAAAATTGTCAGTCCTCAGAGTGATTACCTTCTCAGGGTATGATCTCACTCATTGGTTCACGGGCTAGAGTGTTGCATCCACTATAATAGTGAGCATTGATATATTGCACACCACAGGCATGTGTTCTTTTGATCTCTATTGCAACACTCTTTCAAAACCATGTCCCGCTTCTAATCTGAGTCTGTCTGGATACAAATACCCTCCAGGTAACTTCTAATCTACATCCACTCTCCATGCTATAGTATGGATAGCTTTCTCTTTGCTTCCAATTGGTCTCCTCTATCCATTTTTGAGCACTTTTGCATTCTGTGAGGCAGCTAATGTGAGTTCTCCGTCTATTCTGGGTTTCAAGTACATTTGGTCCTGCATTAATACTAGACTAGAGGCTGCATACATTCCTGGATGCTATTGATAAGAAGTATCCTGTATCTATACTAGTAACCTCTTCATAGCCTGCTAATGTTGGCTTTCAAATGCTACTTGTTTATCATTCTGATTAGAGCAACAATGAAGAGGATAAGGGGCCTTAAAGGGAGTAAACTTCCTTTTTTTGAATGCTTCGAGGCAGCATATCATATCATATTATAGGTTGTGATCGCGACGGGGGGGGGGTTGCAACCAGATATTCACCAGAAGGCTCTACTATAGTGACTACGCCCGCCTCCAAGTGCTGATTGCTTTCCTTTCCTCCCCATGGAAAACAGGACCTCACAATAGACTGCTTCACCACAATCAGAGGCTCTGCTATAGTGAATACCCCTGTCTCCAAGTGCTGATTGCTTTACGTTCATCTGATGTAACTCATTAACTTAGAGTATATTCCTTGCATAAGATCACAAGAATGCAGTCTAAAGGATGTTTCTATCTCCCAGTACTGATTGTTGTCCTTTCATCCCAAGGAACATAAGTGCTAAGTAATATGTGTTGCAGCAAATCCCTCTCTTACCTGGAGTTAGCAAGGAGGAAAAAGGCCCAAGAGTATAGCAGCCTGTCCTCCCAAAAAAACAGTGTGATATGTTATATCACAAAATGCAGTTATGTGAAAAGGCGGGAAGAATGTCACAAGGCTCTCTAGCAGTCCATAGGATAAAAGTACAGGTTTAATGAAATAAATGTAGCACTTATTGATACTAATTCTGACCCACCACTGAGTACTGCCATTCCTCAGAAAGAGCTCCAAGACACGGTTAACCTATGGGAGTGATGCCTACTGAAAATTGGCCTTAGTCCATAGGTTAGCAAGAACCACCCACCACTAAATTCCGTAAAGGAAGAAACCCCAAAAAATCAATGTAAAATAACTTGGGGAGGTGGGGGGGTAGAAACGCTAATGGTTGCGCACTGGCTCTCTGAAGTAATTTTTGAATTGCCTATCCTAGCCCGCAGCCTCACTAATGCCAGGAGGCTCCACCCAAAACCTCCATAGACTAGTAATGTAAGCTTATTGATGGATTAGCAAATCGCTCAGAGCCAATATGGTCTTAATGTTCCATAATGTTAACTAATTGATTTCATCCATGTACTGCTTAATTATCTCAATGCCATAATTTATTCAAAATCAAGAAAGATTTAACAGCAGGTCTATATAAAGGAAGTTATTTTGATTTAAATACATTGACGGCTACCTAGACGAGAACGTACATCCACTCAATATTTAGCAAATCCAATTGCTACAAAGGAAATTCGAATGCATCAACTCTAGTCTTGAGAACGACCTACAGGTGAAACACGTGTCGACAGCAAGCTGATAAATGTTTCTTGGTTTTGAATACATTACAGCATTGTGATAATTAGGCACTGTATGGATGAAGTCAACTAGTTAATCATTATGGAACATAAAGACCATGTTGGCCCTGTGCCATTCGCATAAGCTACAAAAAAAATCAAGTATGCAGGGGGTCTGACCCAGCTGCCATGAGGTCAGCAGACAGCAGCTAAACGACAGTAGAAGGTAGAAAATGAACGGCTCCAAGCAATGGGAGGGTCACCAAGCCCAGTAACCAGTAGAGCCTAAGGCATGTTTGTAAAGAGCACGCACAAAGTGGTGAAGAATGGTAGTAGAGAGGCAACACGGATGGCAACACCATTCGGCAAGTCATTGGGGTGGTAGATTACCAGCAGGGTACCAGTCCAGGCTTCAGTCCAGGAGAACAAAGCCAAAGGGAATCCAGTGACTGTCTGAGTAAGCAAGCAATGGTCAAACCACGCAAGAGTGTCATATCAAGGGGAAATTCAGCAGACAGGTTCGTAAAAATGAATACAGAGGCAAGAGCCAAGAGATCCAGCCAGAGAGTACAAGGTGAAACAGGAAGGGCGCCACTTGAAACACAGAGTCCACCACAGCTTTTACTTCCATGCTTGCAGACAGCAGCATTGATGGGAGCGCACCATTGGTGGACAATATGGTAGGCATGGGGACGGTGAGAAGTCTGGAAAAGGAAAGTCACACAATATCATGACCTGATCAAAAGCCACAGCAATACCCATGTCAAATAGAAAGGGCAAGGACAGCTGCAGAACTACTCAGGCGATCAGGATGGAGGAGGTGACAGAGACAGAACAACCAAGGAGCATGCACCTTACTTGTGGGTTCCCATGCCTGATATTTTTGAACCATACCCTTTCCAATTGATCAGGTGGTACACCTGTCCACACTGCACTCAAAATCCCAAATGACTTGTACTCCATATTCTTCAGTACACCGGACCAAGACCGGGGCAGGGCAGAAGGGCAGTCATGAAGAAGTATGAAATGGCTTCAAAAGAGAAGCATGAAAATCTGGGTGTATTTGCCGTGTATGCAGGAGTATCAACCTCAGGACTATAGGATTAATCACCTGCTATATTTCATACAGACCGACGAACCGTGGCAATAATTTAATATTGAGATGTGGTGTGTAGACACAACCTTGTCTTCTCTTTGATAGAAATTAGCAGCTTGTCTCTGTGCATCCGCTTACAACATGCTTTTGGGAGAGCAGTAAGTTCTGAACCACTGAGGCTTAGCCTTTTGTAAATGCTGCAAAAAGCATTATGCTGAACAGCAGAATGAAGAATGACCAGGGATGGCATAAACAGCGTAGAGGGGCATACCTCTCACAGAATAGTGGAGCAAATTGTTGTACGTAAATGCAGTGGTACTGATTAGTGGACCAAGGTCCTTGATGCTGCTTGCTGATCTCGACTCCAACCCTCCTGCCATTCTCATTCTCCTGGATCTCTCCTCGGCCTTTGACAATGTCAACCATCCTATCCTCATAAAACGGCTATGTGATACCTTTGGCATCAAGGACAGGGCACTAGATTGGCTTACCCCCTTCCTAACCAACTACCCTCCCCAGGTGCAACTGGGTCCTTTCTCCTCCACTACCTCACTCTCCACCTGCAGTGTTCCCCAGGGCTCCATCCATTTACTGTAGCTTTTCAACATCTACCTTGCCCCACTTGCCCACCTAATCTCCTCCTTCTCTCCTCACTTCCAGTGTATTGCTGATGACACACAGCTCTCCTTCAAGCTTCCCTCTAATACCTCCTCTTCCTCCTCTATTATTCCCAATTGTCTGACCGCTATTCAGGCATGATGCACTTCCAATGATCTCTGCCTTAATGCCAGTAAGACTGAGATCCTTCTTATTACCTGCTCCTTGTTTCTCTCCAGCTGTCTGGCTGCCCTCCTTGGGCCCTCCACCCTCACCATCTACTGAGGACAAAAATCTTGGGGTCATATTCGACTCCTCCCTCTCCTTCATCCCTCACATCTTGGACCTTGCCAAGAAGGCCCACTTTCAGCTTCACATCCTTCGAGGCATTCTCCATTTCCACACCTTTCACCAGAAGCTCAATGTATCCAGATCAATGGTCCTCTCCAGGCAAGAATACTGCAACAGCCTCTTCCTCAATCTTCCCCTTTCTTCCCTTCGCCTCCTTCAACCCATCCAGAATAGGGCCGCAAGACTTATATCCTTGGCATCAAACCCAGAGACCACATCTCTCCAGCTTTACAATATCTTCACTGGCTCCTGGCGGCCACAGGGATCAAATTCAAGACCCTCTGCATCATCCACAAGGTTTTCTGGCGCCTGGGCCCTGTTATCTCCAGCTTTCTCTTCCTAAATACCTCTCTGCTAGATCCCTTCGATCTTCCAGTTGCAACGCTCTGCTTGTCAAACTCTTCTCCAAACAGAGAGTGGGGGCAGATCTCTCTCTTTGGCTGGTGCCTTCCTCTGAAACAGCCTCTCTGCCCCTCTCATACTTGAGCCAGACCTCCTTAAGTTTCGTAAACTTCTCAAAACTCTTCTTTTCTCTACCTCTATCTCTCTCTCCCTCCCCTGCTAACTTTCCCACTGCAGCTGAGATTGACGGCCTGGTCCTTCCTGAGTCTTGTATCAGTCCCTCTGCCCAGTCGACACCAGCACCCCTCTCTCAGCACTTTCCCTCTACCACTCCTGCTAACCGTTCCACTGCTACTGAGACTAGCAGCCTGGTCCTTCCTGAGTCGTATAGGCTACCGGTCCCTCTGCCCAGTTGACACCAGCATCCCTCTCTCAGCACTTTCTCTCTACCACCCCTGCTAACCTTTCCACTGCTACTGAGACTGGCAGCCTGGTTCTTCGTGAGTCGTATAGGCTACCAGGCCCTCTGCCCAGTCGACACCAGCACCCCTCCCCCCTCAGAACTGTGCTCTGGGCCCCCTGCTTGGTCTCCATGCCCTCTTTTTATCCGACTCCACCCCTGTCAATTAAGGGGTCCTGCAAAGTTCATCTCTGGCTCAACTCCTCTTCAACTTATATCTTGAATACCTTGGACAGAGGCTAACCCTTCCTTCACCCACCACTTAGCAGCTGTCACCAGGACATGCAATCTGCAACTCCTCCTCCTACATAAGATCAGACATATCCTTCCTCCGGATAACTTCCACACTGCAGTACTAGATCTCGCATCAGTGGACTCTCCAGCAGCACCATTGCCCCCCTGCAAGCCATACCAAAAACTACAGCAGCCAGACTCATCCACAACCACCCCAAGGGTTCACACATCAACCCAGCTATCACACAGCTGCACTGGCTCCCTGTGCCCCAAAGAATTATTACCTTCAAAAGACTCATCATTGTTTTCAAAGACATCCATCACAAAACCCCATCTTACCTTCCTGAGAAACTCAAACCCATCACCCACACAAACACCAGAAAAGCAAGTCACCATCACCTACACATTCCGCTCTGTAAAGTATCATGCACACAAAAACAAACATTTACCCACTGGGCAATCAGAGCATGGAACATCCAACCTGTTCAAATCTGCACTGCATCCTTCATCACCAATTTCAGAAAGATCGTCAAAACATAGCAGTTTCTCCTCACATATACAGCCCCTCCACATCCCCTACTGCCACTTGCTATCCTAATATTTTTATCCTGCCTGAAAACATTTTGTAACTTCTGTTTCACCTCCCACTTTTTCAACCTTTGAACCCTGTAATGCTCTCTGATACTCTCTGGGTAGGGCCAGCGCTGAAATAGGCAAATCCTTGACCCTCTGCACCTCTCTGGCATTACACTTCCTTTCCAAAACGCAGGACTTTCTGTCCTCACACTCCTGTACCCACTCCTGCCTCCCTCCCAAGCTGTCATGCTTCCCTTGATTCCCCTCTCCACCTCCGTACTTCCCTCTGCCTTCTCTCCCATAGCACCGGATGAGGTCTCTAGACTAGTCCTCTCTATGAAAGTCTCCTCAAAACAGGTTCTTCCCTGCTTCTCCAGAACTATCAAGGACAACATTGCCTACCCTGCGTCTTCCTTGGCTGATTTCTGTAACCACTCCTTTGCCACCGGCTCCTTCATTCTACCACTCAAGCACTCCCTTGTGCATCCCGTCCTAAGAAAGCCCCCTTCTGACCCCTCCTGCCCTGCTAAATATCACCCTATACCCCTTCCTCACTACCTGGGTAAACTCCTGGAGAAGCTTGCCATCTCCCAACTTACCCAATATACCAAATCTGTCAGCTGTCTCCACGATTACCAGTCTGGCTTCAGAGCTGCTAGAGGCACGGAAACCGCTCTATTGAACACTTTGATGACTTGCTCTTTAATCTTGACTCTAACTCTCCTGTTTTTTTCCTCCTGGATCTATCCTCTTCCTTCTTCATGGTTGATAATGCAACCCTGTCAAATCGGCTCAGTGGCACCCTTTGCATTGTGGGCCTGGCACTGGACTGGTTGGCCTCCTTCCTCTCCAACCGGTCTTCCCAGGTTCAAATGGGCCCTTTTCACACTCTCCACCTGCGGCGTCCCTCAAGACTCTATCATCTCGCTGTGGCTTTTCAACATCTACCTTGCCCCCTTTTCCCACTTGATCTCTTCCTTCTCTCCTCACTTCCAGTGTTATGCAGACGACACACAGCTCTCCTCCAAGCTTCCCTCCACTTCCTCCTCTCTCATCCCTGACTAACTGCCATTCAATCATGGTGTACTGCCAATGATCTCTGCCTTAATTCCAGTAAGATTGAAATCTTTTTCATTGGGACCCCAGTTCCCACCTTCCCTCCCTCCCTCTGACCACCCTCTTTGAGTCCCCTCCCCCCACCCTCTTGTGAGGCACAAAACCTTGATGTCATCTTTGATTCCTCTCTCTCTCATTTTATCAACCAAATTTTCTAGCGATTGACTCTGAAATGTTTCTTATTTGAGAAACCACCCCCTCCCAAAAAGTGACACGGTTCCAAGAGGAATCTCCCTTTGGCATCTCCAGCATTTTCTTCACCCCTTTGCCACTTGTCACAATGGGTTGCATCAGAGCACTGAAATAGCTGCAAGATTAATGTGCTTTCCGTTTAAGTTTTAATATATTGTCGGACATGCAGGTGCAGTAATTCTAGCGATTGTGATTATAAAATGCTGTTTACGCGCTAGGCCACCGTTCCTGTGTGGACTCTTGAATAGTTTTCTTTTTTTTTTTGATTGATTGATATTTTATTTCTATCGCGCAAGTACACAAGGTATAATACTCGCATTCCTGCACAAAATGGATTCCACGTGTACAAAAGGGGGGAGACGTCCACACTGTTTCTGTACATGCCTCACGATAAATACCACCACATGGGCACACTAATAGTTAGGCCTTTGGTGCTATATGAAGACTCCATTTTGTATTGCCCAAGACGCCATATTTTTGCTAGGCCTGAAAATCATCTCTAAAAGCTGCCTCTCCCATGCCCAGCACCTCGCACAGACAGCGCGAGCCCTGTTCACCTCTTTGCCAGCTCCATTTAATCCCTGTTACCATGGAAGCCCAGTAAATTCATTTGTTGCAAACAGTGTAACATCATATCCTTGCAGTGTCCATTCCATTGGGGGTGAGATCATAACAGGCCTCTGCACCATGATCTATCCATTTCCACTAACCTGCCTGAGCCCCCTCTCACTCCTACCCAGCCAGACCATAACCCACAAACATAGCCCCTCTGACTCCTTTGATTCCGATGCCCATCTGACCTGGCTCTCACCCTGACCATGCAGAACCCCCAATAAAATTTCGACCCCACATGGCAGGATATCTCTTCCAATCAACCTGTCTATATAAATACCAGTGAGAGAAATGGAGTGATTAAGTCTTGAAGTCGGCACCCAGGTGTAAGACGTGCAGCATCATAAGCACAGTGAAGGGTGAAGGGTTAGAATGTCCATAAGACTAGTTTTTGTGGGCTGAACACCCCTATTCATGCAACTGTTTTATGTGTGTCATTCTCGTATTATCAATTCCTGTTTTGTTAGCTTAGTTAGCTAGGATTATGTCACTCGTGAACTGACCTTCACCTCAAGGATGTGCCCAGCTGACCCACGTGCCACAGGAGCAACACCCGAGCTAGAGGCAATCCAACATAGACGGAGAATATAGACCTAGAATGTATCACGCTACCCACCAATTGTATCCTGGAATTTTGCACCTATAATTTGCGTCATCCATGACGATTATTGTCCTTAAAATGTGCTGCCCATGTATTGTTTTGCAGAGCGCTCTCAGGGCAGCAGAGTTCTCTGCATGCACCATTTACTTATATAAAACTCGTTTCACTTGCAATCAATCTCCTGGTCTCATTCTCCACAGGGTTTGTCCATTATTTGGTTTTTGGAATTGTGTGTGTGTAGAGGTGTGTGAGCCTTCATTTCGTGACCCCTCTAGCGTGATAATTCCTAAAGACACCCCTGTAATTGCAGCAAGATACAGGGCTTCCCTGGAAGGGCCGCCCCCTACCTATGGCTGGGAGTCTTCAAACGCGTACGCGGAAAGAAAAGGTTGTGTGGGTCCCGACTTTGCGAATCCCCAACTGCTCTCTGGAGCCGGGCGGGGCCACGATGGGGAGGCCCAGCCTTTGTGGACAGACGGCGAACGGAGGCTCTTGGAAGAACATGGACACATGAGTATTGATTGCAAGAAAAACAATGAGTAGGGAAGGGGAAGATTCTTATGGAGCAGATTAATTAAAGGGAACACGCACAGGTTTGATATGAATGGGTAAAGTGAGTGTAGAGAACTATGCGCTTTTTCTTTTTCATGGCCATTAGGTTTTTTTATATTTAAGAGGAATAAAGGTGATAAAAGAGGAGATACAGGATCCTAGCTTTGCAAGGGGTTAGAAGGTGGCGCCACCTAGCACTGTCCGACCAGTGCAAGAAATAAGTGAGAAAAAGGAGAAAAGTAGGAGCCTCATATAAGACATGGGCTCGGAACTAGTAGTCGTTATTAGTGACTTAGCTGCATAATCTACTATACATCTGTGGAGGTGGGCCCAGGAGAGGGCAATGGGATATAAGTGATAGAGTGAGTGTAGCACGGATATTGCTCCAACGTGAAGGGAGTGACGAATAGGGGGAAAATATATGTTAAAATGTATGTTTTCTATTTTATGTTGTAAGTCTATCTGTCAGTGGGTCATGTAAACTGGTCAATGGTTATGTTTCATGTGACTGTTTTTGAAATGTATGTGCAATGAATTGAAATGAAAAAGGTCTTGCTAAAGTGTTTGGTTACATGTATACACATTAATAGAAAAAACGAATAGTTAAAAGTACCAGTGAGAAGGTGCCAGAATAAAAAAGTAGTTGAAACTACAATGAAACGGCAGCACGTGGAATGCCCACAAATGCAGATATGTTCATTTACGGAATACAAGTGCTAGCGACAGTTGTGCCAGAAATAACACAGAAGAACTGGAGAGTACCTTCAGATTTTGTGTTCTGCCCCGTGGCTACCCTGAGATAGTGCCAGGTACTGTTCTTCCCCTTGATTTGCAAGGAGTACAAGTGTCAGCGAAACGTATAGAAGTGATTGGCCTGGGCACACATGTGTGCAAGTGGTGAACAGTGCTGTGTATTTACCCAAACATACCATTGCGTGAGATAACAGACAAAGAGCTGTTCACTGACGGCGAAACTGATGGGGAGATCATACTGGAAATATGCATGCCCTGTGACATAATGGTACAACGCAGGCAAGTGGTAAACTCCCTCAGGGCCATTGTCAGTGCAGCGCCTTCTTTTTGTGATGCAGACTTACAGCAAGTGGTGCCATATTTGTGGACCATGACCCCACATAATGTCGGGCTACTATGAGAAGTGACCCGAATAAAGATCAAACTCAAACCAGGAGCAGTATTGCTGAGAGTGAGACAATACCCCTTGTCCAGGGAGGAGGAGGAAGGTATACAAACAACAATACATGCACTATTGCAACGAGGCATTATCATCCCCTCTAACTCCCCATGTAATACAGTTATTTATCTGATCAAGAAAGCGAAAGGGGGTCCGTGGCATATGGACCAGGACCTCCGCCCCCTTAATGATATTGTCCAAAAGGAGTTACCCCTTGTGCCAAATCTGGCATCTATTTTGTGCAGCATAACAAAACAAGCCACGCACTTCACCGTGGTGGATCTGAAAAATGCCTTTTTCTCAGTTCCACTCGACCCAGACTCCCAATATCTTACAGCCTTTACCCTGGGAGGGAACAGATATGAACATTGTCAGTTGCCCCAGGGATATTGTGAAATTCCAAATCTTCAACAAAATATTGCACGAAGTCCTCAGCAATATTGATGTTCAAAGTACCATTATTCAGTACATTGATGACCTCCTGGTATGTAGTGAAGGGGAAGACACATGCCGAGGAGATTCTTTAGCCCTGTTCCAGTTACTGGCCCAGAAGAGGTACAAAGTGGACAAAGACAAATTGCAGTATTGTAAGACTGAAGTGCTCTACTGAGGTCAACTAATTTCAAAAGATGGTAAAAGAATAATACCTGACAGAGCAGTAGCTGTGCGGGCTGCAGCCAGACCACACACAGTAAAGGATATGCAGAAATTCCTTGGTATATGTAACTATTGCAGGGCATGGATATCAGATTATGCTGCCTACACACGTCCCCTGCTGCAAGGTTTGAAGGAGGCCCAGAAAGAAAAAATGCCAATAATTTGGACACCTGAAACGCACACTGCATTCGACACTTTAAAAGAACTGATATGTACTGAAACCATCCTAGCCATACCAGATTATGAATGTGAATTCTTCCTGTTCTCACATTCCAACGGAACACTAATGACTGCAGTGTTGACACAAAAAAGCCATTAGCTTATCACAGCAGCACCCTCGATTCAGTAATGCAGGGCCACTTTGCTTGCGAACAAGCTCTCGCAGCAGCCGCCTTTGCAATTGAGAAGAGCTCAATCACCATGATGGAATGCTCTGTCACATTGTTTGTTGAACATTCACTGTTTGCCATACTTGAACAATCCAAATCCACCCATACAACGCAAAGAGCATCGGCTTATGAAATCATCATTTCAAGCCCAAATGTCCACATGATAAGATGCAAAACAGTAAATCCAGCCACGTTCCTCACAGAGCCATGCAGCGTAGAAGACATGCAAAATCATGATTGTACTACATACGAGGGAGAGGGAAACGACATTCCCAAAGCTAATGAAAATACCTCAGATGAGGGAGAAGTGTATTTTGTGGACGGTTCAGCATCCATCTGCCTAGAGATGGGGAAAAGCATGTGGGTGCAGCAGTGGTGAAGTTAGAGGAAGGGTGGTATGAAATATTGGTTCAAAAATGTTTACCCATGCATTATTCGGCTCGAGCAGCAGAATTAGTAGCGCTTATCGAGGCCCTACGTGCAGCGAAAGGATGTGCAGTGACAGTATATTCCGATTCAGCATACATCACCGCCACAGTGCATGCTGGATTGTCCCGCTGGAGAAGGATGGGGTTCAGAAGGGCTGATGGGTCCCCAGTAGAGCATGCAGAAAAAGCGCTAGCAGAGCCATCAGTAGTAGCACTCGGAAAATGACAAGCCCACACAAACAATAGTGATGAAAATATCTATGGGAAACGCGGTGGCGGACCCTGCTGTAAAAGAAGCAGCATGTTTTGTAAAACCACTGAACATAGAATGTTTGCTAAAAGGTAAGCACGAAGAACAGAAAGAGGAAGGATATAACACTCTCCCAATAGCACAAATAATAGAACTTCAAAAAAGAGCATCCACTACAGAAACAGTATTATGGTCAAAAAGAGGATGCACACAATCGCCTGTTGATCTTTTATTGAGCCAGGATTTAACAGGAAAAGTAGTAATGCCTGTAGAGCTGTTGCAGGTAGCATTCCAACAACTGCAATCACTGTGAAGCAACACATAGCAGCGGATATCCAGGAGGACTCGTTTCTACGAAACCTCCAGGAATATCTAGCAAAAATGACCATAGACTGTGTGAGGTGTCAAACATTTAATTCAGGAATGACCCTCAGAACATTATGGGGAACACTGCTTTGCCTCGTTGGGCCTTTCTGAGAGCTGCACACTGATTATGCAGACATGGGAGAGAGGTGTAAAGGAGCAAGGTACTTGATTGTGGTGGTCTGTCCATTTTCCCGTTGGGTGGAGGCAGGACCCTGTGCCCAACCAGATGCGAAATGCACAGCATAATTCTTACTGCGAGAAGTATTTCCACGTTGGGAATATGTAATGTCATACAATCGGATAATGGCACACATTTCGTTAATGACCTTTTCAAAGAATTGACTACCCTGCTAGGAATAAAACATAAAATGTGTTCCATTTACCACCTACAAATGAATGGATTGGTCGAGAAAATAAACGGTCTCCTTAAAAGCAGATTATAAAAATTATATCACAGCCTCAAAAATAATTGGATATACCGTCTGCCATTGGCCCTGTTCCAATTGCACATGCAATCCAGCAAGGACCACCATTTAGTCCCCCACAAAATAGTGACTGGGAGCCAAATGCAGATGCCACTGTTACCAGTAAGAACGGCATCTGATGCTCATAGAACGGCCGCTGTATTGGGGGATGAGTTCAAAGAATATCTCACTCAGCTCACACGCGCTGTGCGGTGCATCGCAAAACAAATTGAGTCCCCATTCACAATGGAAAACGAGACAGGCACCACAACACCAGGATCAGATAGCCCAGACCAACCTCTGCTGTCTGGGGAGCTTGTTTATGTACAGAGCTTTGTTCAAAAGTGCCACTCACCACTTTCCCATGGGGTAATTTATTGTACTCCATCAGCAGTAAAGGTAAAGGGCCTGCGGTACTGGTTATATTGGACCGACGTAAGAAAAGCACAGAACAGTGTACGGACTGAAAAGGTTGGTGAAGACCAAACAAATGTTGCAGTACCCTAAAAAATCAAATAACAAAAAGGTAATGGGCAGTATGTATATAAAAGTAACAACATGAATTGACTAGATAATTGAAATAAAATGTACACAAATAACTTTTGCTTTATCTCCCGTTCTATGCTGTCTTCCTTCAACACTTTCGTATCATCTCCCTTTCTCCCTCTCTTTCTTTTCCGTCTTCAAGTAATCCCCTAAATAGATAGTAGGTATCATAGTACTGTATTATTGCCACTTCTGGCATTGGTCTCTCACATCTTCACTACTGATATTCCTCAGTTCACACATTTTTCTCTTCACTCACATCTTGTCCCATCTGCGTATGTATTAACCCCCACCCCTCTTTTTATTTTTCTATCTCTTAGGTGCAATGATAATGGAACAACCAGCGACTGTAAATAATGAGTTAGTAAGTGGTAGGGTTAGAAATAACATAATGCCTTCATACAGTTTTTATTGTGCACTAAAATGTATTTCCTTGGTCACACTGACGTTATTAATATTATTTGCATATTAGGCAGGATTTTTTATCTGGGGGTCTCATATAAAAAAAAGGGGTTGGGGGTGACCTGCAGAAATGGAAATAAAATAACCTATAATTTGACAACACTATATAAAAACATCACTTTAGTAACCCGCCCTCCCGAAATGCCTGTGAACAGTAACAACTCTAGTCAATGGCAAAAGCAAAGCATGATACCTCCAACCAACTCTATGTTTATCACTTCACTAGATTCCCAACAACCTGCTACTAATACCTCATTCTCTAGTGAACTCGAACATGTACTCAAACTCCAGTGGTAAATACTAGACTCTCTTACTATGGGGCCCCTTAAGTGTACCAGCAATATATAATCAGAAATTACGATGATGCAGCTGTTAAAATATTCCCTATGTATAGTGAAGTGTCTGCAAATGTTCAAGGGTCACTGTGTAATACTAATGAAATGTGTAAGGTTTTCACTAAGGAGAAGCAATCACTTTTACATTATCGAAGGTGCAAAAGAGAAGCTACTAAACACCGGTATGATGCTTATCAGGGGTTGGGGTTAGACAATCTCAATGATCTTGGACACCCTGGCCAATCTAAAAGTTGGCATTGCGACATGAGTATGAATGGTAAAAGAGCCACAAATGGAAGTCATTATGTCTGTTCATTGATCCCCCATTCCTCTGGCACACCAAACATTTTAGAACCCCAAGAGGTGCCAATGTCTCCTTCATCTGGCACTATGTCGCATTAAGAGTTTGTTCAAGGCAAACACAGTAAAATTACAACTTCAGCCACCTGATGAAAAAACCTGCAAAGGACCAAACTGTTTGAAAGAACCAGTCCTGGCAATCGAAGGTACAAGTTTTGCTGATAACAAGAAGCTACAGTCAACCTACCTTTGCAAGGCAGAAGGATTACGAGGATGGACGGAGGAGCAACTAACATGGATGAACCAAATGTATGCCCAAACATGGAGCAAACATGTACTCAAGTTGACATAGGTCACCGCATTCGAGAAACCCATCAAGGTACGACAAGAGGATACCTATGAACTGTGTTTCTATGGGGAAGGAAAAACTCCAATGGGGTCAAACAAACGTAACAAGACACTTGCCATCCGTGACATGAGAAAGGGGACAGTGGCGTTGATGGACTTTTATTGGGTGCGTGGAAATCAGCCATACATGCATCTCCCGCCTTCTTATAAGTGGTGCAGCAGCAAAATGAACCACATGCACCACAGCCAGCTGAAGAACAACCCCCATCTATCAAATATTCACTGAAGAAGAAACATCTGGCGGCTTACAGCGGAAAAAGAGACATTCAATCTATATATCTCAAGATTCCTCCAATCTCCGTCATCAAGGTAGAACTGAGGCCCTGCGGCTGATGTCATTACAGAACCGATATGTCCTTGACCTCCTCACTGCAATGGAGGGTGGGGTTTGCTGAAAAATGTGGAGTTCCTGTTGCACTTTCGCACCATCTGTGGATGCTGAAAACGGGACACTGTCACATCTCATAGCTGCAGTGCACAAGCTTGGTGAACAAATAAAAAAAGAAGGAGGAATCGAGGACGACAGTTGGTTCACCATGGCATTCAGCTGGGTACCATCATAGCTAGGAATGACTGTTAAGATGCTGGTTCCCGTCATTGTCTTGCGGCTGCTATTTTTCTCTGTGTACCAACTAGGATTGAGGTGTTGCACAAAAACAGTGCCTAACAGTGCAATGATGATGGTGACAATCGGCAACCAGAATGTCACTAAAATGAAAAACGTAAACACTAAAGACGCCCAGGTACAAACTGGTGAAAACAATGAGCTCAAATATCGCATGGTGGCTATATATAACACTGGAGATGTAGTAGATCATTATTATCACACCACGATTAAAAAAAACCAAGATCTTGAAAATTATAAGGAAGTATGGGTGGATCTAGATGGGGATGGAGGCTGCATTTACATGACCTGCACCCCTGAGGAATATGCCAGGCCTGGAGAGAGTCTGAGAGCTTGGATGCCTGGGATGAAGCAGTAAAAAGGGCTGAAAACCTTACACGCACTGGGGGAAGGTATTTGTTACTTTAGGAGTAACGAAAGAGGGGAATGTAAGGGAGAGGTGGTCTATCCCACCCCCCTCCCATTCCTGCATGAAATGGATTCCGCATGTATCAAAGGGGGAAGATGTCCCGACTGTTTCTGTACATTTCTCATGATAAATACTGGCATGTGGGCACACTAATAGTTAGACCTTTGGTGCTATATGAAGGCTCCATTTTGTGTTGCCCAAAACATCATCTTTTTACTTGGCCTGAAAATGATCTCTAAAAGCTGCCTCTCGCATGCCCAGCACTTCACACAGACAGCTCTGGCCCCCTCCATCTCTCTGCCAGCTCTGCTCGAGCCCTGTTCCCACGGAAGCCCAGTAAATGAATTTGTTGCAAACAGTGTAACATCATATCCTCGCAGTGTCCATTCCACAGAGCGTGAGATCAGAAAAGGCCTCTGCACCATGATCTATCCATCTCCACTAAACTGCCTGAGCTCCCTCTGACCCCCACCCGGCCATACCGTAACCCACAAACACAGCCCCTCTGACTCCTTTGATTCCGATACCCATCTGACCTGGCCTCACACTGACCGTGCAGAACCCCCAATGAAATTCCGACCCCACATGGCAGGATATCTCTTCCAATCAACCTGTCTATATAAATACCGATAAGACAAACGGAAGGATTAAGTCTTGGAGTGGGCACCCAGGTGTAAGACGTGCAGCATCAAACGCACAGTGAAGGGTGAAGGGTTAGAATGTCCATGAGTCTAGTTTCTGTCGTCTGAACACCCCTATTCATGCAACTGTTTTATGTGTGCCATTATTCTCGTATTATCAATTCCTGTTTTGTTAGCTTAGTTAGCTAGGATTATGTCACTCGTGAACTGACCTTCACCACGAGGGTGGGCCCAGCTGACCCACGTGCCACTGGAGCAACACCTGAGCGGGAGAAAATCCAGCATGGCTGGAGAATATAGACCTATAATGTATCACTCTACCGACCAATTGTATCCCAGAATTTTGCACCTATAGTTTGTGTCATCCGTGATGTTTTTGCTCTTTAAAATGTGCTACCCATGTATTGTTTGGCAGAGCGCTCTCAGAGCAGCAGAGTTCTCTGTATGCACCATTTACTTATATAACAATCGTTTCACTTGCAATCCATCTCCTGGTCTCATTCCCCATGGGGTGTGTCCATTATTTGTTTTTTGGAAAAGAGCGTGTGTAGAGGTGTGTGAGCCTTCAAAATCATCTCACAGTGTTCCTTCTTTGTCTTTATGGAATTATAATTTTAAAACCTTGGTATTTAAGCTGCAGCGCCTAACTCATTTAAAAATCGCATCTCACTGAGGCGCTTTAACAGAGACTAATTTGGCAAGAGGCGGAAACTCTAGCAAACATAGGCCGAATGCACTTTTCTCAGGCATTTTATTCCATTTATATTCAGAGCGGTGTAAGTGGTTGCAGTGAGTTAATGTTTTTGAGCAGGAGCCCAGCAGGCTAATGTTTGGTTCTCTTGCGGTGTACATGCAGAGGACGTAGTGGGATAAGCACATAGAAAAAAAATCTTTTTGGCTGCATGTTATTACATCATCACTCACAGGTTCCTTTCTTTTTGCTAACAGTGGCTTGGAGGAGCCTGTCTGTTAATGTTAATGTCCCCAGCGGTTGCTACATTCCAAGCATTGTGCAAATTTACCAGGTTGCAGTGCAGTCAATAACATGATGTTAAATGTGCCAGTGTCAGGAGCCCTGCTCCCTACTGTCATGGTATTCTCAAATAAGCTAGTATATGTTACCTACCATCCTATATTGTTCAGCGCTCTTTGGGCCTGATTTACAAAGCGTTTTTTAATGGGATTCCTCCATTGTAAAACGCTTCAGGCCTTTTGTTTCTAGAGCCAGAGATGTGAACAAGAGCCTAGCACTGGATCTCTTGTGCCCGTTGCAGTGTTAGGCAAGTGTCAGGTAATGGAAAGCTAGTAACTGCAATGTGCGTGTACCAAAACTTCCTAAATAAATAAGCTGTGCTGTGTGCATCATAACATTGTGCTTCATATGTCTTTAGTTGAAAAAGGAACTTTGACGTGAAACAGTGAAACTCGTGCCTGAAGAAAGCAAAACCAGAGCTGATTTTTTATTACATCCAGCAGTCGAAGCTCACACAGCAAAGATGACAGATTATACAGCATATTAAGTGATTAACAGAAAGCATTTGTGATGCGTATCGAATGCTGCAAAAAATATTAGTTTTTTTAACAAACGTGCACGATCATCAGTCACTCTAAAAAAATGGCAGATTTTACTCTGTGGTTCGTTTGTGCTGAGAAAAGCCCCTAAGGTGTCCCCTGTCCCCCCTGATTTTATCTGTCTCCTACGCCCCTGATCTTCCATCACTTCTTTCCATACATGCCCAATACTTCCTTGTCACATTAGGGCAGTTTGGTAGTCCCGGCAACAGTACTTCCTTCTGGGATCACATATTGCAACGGGCCACTCCCACAAGTTCTCTTTCATTCCTCCAATGTTGCAAACCCATGGTGTACTGGGTTCCTATCCCATGGAGAATGTTCCAGCAAACTTTGGCCAGGAATCTCTTCCAGCTTGCAGACTTCATGGCTGCATTAGAAGGTATCTTGGAGCAGCTATGTGTCTGTTAGAACTGTTTCTAAACAAGAAGTGGCTCTTCCCCAGGAGAATACATCCTTTGCTCACTGCTTGCAGTCTAATCTAAACATCTAGTGAAACACTTGGAGATGTTTTGAACGTTGTCTATCAGTTGCTGCATTTGCAAACACTGGACCAAATTATGACTTTGGCAGCAGAGGAAAAAAGTGTAGGTAATACCGTTACTGCAAGTTTGGCAGTATTACCACCGGTGGAATTACCAGGTGATAATTCTGCACATTTTTGGAGGTAAAGTTGAGAAGCTACTGCTAGATCCTCCACTTTACCTCCTTAAATTGATGGAATTACCACCCAGTAAATCCGCCGGTAGTAATAACACCAACAATCCCCAGACTCCATAAAATTGGGTTTTACACCACCTACCACCACTTGAAAACCTGTGGTAAACCCATGGGACCAAGTGGCAGTAACTGTAATACCTTGTGGTGGGATTCTGGCAGATTTACTGCTGGAATACCGCCAAACTCATAATGAGGCCCATTCATTGTCTCTCAGCTCAAGTGTGCATGTGTGCCATCAGCACAAATAATATTGCTTATGAATGGACTACCTTCTGATATAGTGCACATTTGTACATTACTAACTATTTAACGGTTCATTACCCTACCTGTCTTATAAGGGATGTTTACATTGACTGCTGAGTGCTTTCATTTATACGAGATATTGTACTTTGAAAGATTCGAATGTTCGCTTGATCGGGCCTCTTAACTTCTGTTTCTGTGATTTCCAATACTTTCTTCGCCTCTTTTGGATGGCTGTAAGATGCACTTTTGTCTTGGCTGCAGGTGAGTTCTGCTGTCTCCCCTTGGCACACGCTCAGAGAAGAGAAGACAAAGCCACGAACATTACCATATGCACATTATAATGCATCTTAATGCTGTTATATCCCAACATTTTGCAACAGTGTCTCTTTCGAGAATATGACAGATTGCAACAGAGGAGATATCATTTTCAAAAATTGCACAGTGAAGTTTGTCTCATATTTTGAGATTTGCAAATAATTCTACATCTAATATGTAATTGATTCTGGATTGCACATGTTTAGGAATGGCGCATTTGACATTGGATGCACCTGCTTTCTACAGAATATGCTTGTATTGCATTCACAAAGGTTTAGTTCCACACCTTTCTGGGTGTCATAATATCATAGGGCAAGTTACATATGTAAATGTCTTCTATATTCATTCAGAGAATTGCTTGCTTGTACACCCTACTCTGTATGTAAAGATATTATGTTTTGCCCACTCCCAATGAAGGAGATGATACATTGACCTTCCCTTTATTTTGTTTCTGGGAAAGTGGAATCAGAAAAATAGAAACATATATATATATAGCTCAACCAGGTTGCCGGGATTTGTACGATTTGTATGATTGTATGGATTTCGGCGCTATATATCTGTCAGGTTTTGTTACAAGGTTTTGTTAGGGTTCTCATGCTGTCTGTTACATGCATGTCCAATTTGGCTGGCCAATGTTTGTTTTGTCTTACGCTGAAAATACAGTTAATGGCATAATCGTTTTTTTTTTATGCCAATTTCAAAATTGCTTTTCAAATTGCACCAATGTGGTGGCATGTTTTTGTATCTGTGTCAGTTTTGCTTGTACATGCTTGAGTTAAGGTATACTCTGGTCCTGTGTGCATGTTCTCAGTCAATTACATACTCAGTGAAAGGAACATATACCATTATATCTCTATATATCACACACTTGTCTACTCAATGACCCCTGAACTGAGAAATCCAAGCCCACGCCCCGTACGATTGGAGCACACCCGCCTCAAAACACACTGGCACGCGCACCGCGCGCGCGCCGAAGTGTGTCTAAGTGTGCTGGGCTGTTTGGCTGTACTCGCTGCTCTCCGACAAGTAGTCGGCAAGGAGAAGATTGCGTTTTGTCGCACCACGTTTGGACTGTGTGGCCCTGAGGAATTACTTCCACTTTTGAACCGGACTTGCTTTCAGGTACTCGTTGCCAATAGCGAACTTACTGGTGAAAGAAGATACTGTGGTGTGCACTTTGTGCAGAACAGTGACTGTCTCTGCATTGACTTTTAGTTCCTGACTTCCACTTCTTTCTGTTACAGCCTCTGTCTGATCCCGCCGAAGGCCCCGCCCACGCCCCGTACGATTGGAGCACACCCGCCTCAAAACACACTGGCACGCGCACCGCGCGCGCACCGAAGTGTGTCTAAGTGTGCTGGGCTGTTTGGCTGTTCGGCGGGTCGGCAGGGTGTCAGGTAAAAACTCTAGAAGGAAGTACCTTTGAACTGATCTTGAGGTCCTCTTGAGTACTAAACTCAGTGAATCTTCTATTCCAGACTGTAACTTCTGTTCTCTCCTGAATCAACTGTACGCTCTGCTGTATAACCAACCTTGTGCTTGTATTTCTATCTGATATTATTACATTTATATTACCATATTATTCTTTTAAGTCTACTACTCATAAGCTCATAGTAGCCAATTTGAGGTGGTTAATCCAATAAATACCACTGCAGGCATCTGCTAGGTCTTAAATAGCAAAATGGTGGTCAGTCTACGTAGCAGCAAGAGCCTAGCTGAAGGGAATTCTCATATAGGGATGAATGCCACAAATCCGGTATTATTACATGACTCTGACCTAGAATCCAACACAATTGCTCCTTACTCACCGGCATTAGATGCTGGTTTAAATGACAATAACAACATTCCATATAGCTTGCAATCAATGGCAATAGAACCTAATGATGACACAAACAAACATCTTCCCTTTTGCACACCTAATGTAATAACTGCTGATGGAGATTCTACTAAAACTTCCACAAAGGTAAAAGCTTCGGCTGTAGTAATTCAAAAAAACAAAGAAATAGCGTCACTTGGGATTGCGGCACTTGCAAATCAAGATGATAAAACCTGTGTGGTACCGAAAATCATTTCTGATGTTTCCTTCCTGGCTCCTGCACTGATTGGCTAATGGGAGAAACGTTGCAGAATTTCATTCACCCCGAATTCTCCGGTAGTATTCTTACCATCGGAAGTTGAACGGATCTGCCTACATAACATTCAGGAGGGTCACTCTATGCACTCCTTTGCTGGTACTGAACCCTACCATCATGAACGAAAGCAGAGACCCTCCTGCAGTTCTCCCATACTCTGCAAAATATCTAATGGCCAAGGGTCTCTCCCTGCACCGACACAAATGGTGAATGAAACATTCGATGAAGAAATGTGTTACGAGGTAGGGGCGTGTCCCATTCCAGACAAAAACACACAACCTAAATCCCAAGGCCTGAACAATGAAGATGATCTAAGCAACTTTCCTGTGATTTCTTCCCTTTTAAATTTATTAGATAAAGGTCATGATCTAACGCACATGCACATCAATTCACTAAAAGAAGTGGTGCTGGATTTAACCAACAAAGTATCTAAAATTGAGGGTATGTTGCTTTCCCAATCTGTTGCTCATTCAGAGAAACAAGCACTTGTTGACGCATGCTTACTGAAAGCTCTGTCAGTTAATGTTCAGATGTGTAGAAATCAATCCACCCAAACTACTGCATCTACCCACATTGTGATATCAGAGCAACGTACTTATGCGAGAGCTGTCGTGGATGGCCCTAAGGAGGAAAACTCTCCTATGGAATGTCCTGTGTCATCTATTATATTGGATGAAGTTAAGCAAAATTCATGTAGATTGGAAGAGTTATCTCGTTTACTAACAAGACAGCACTTGGATTTAAAATTTGGGGGGGGAGACTTGAGGAGTTCGTCGATGCAATTAGTTCAATGCCTCCGCCACAAGAGACTGTACTCAATAGCCCTTCACCTTTAGTGAATGTAATTAACGAAGCCGAAGCAGAACAAATTAGAAGCGATTTTATTATCGCTGAGAATCTGGACAAATTAAGAGAAGAAGGAGGTGCTGCGAGCAGTGATCGTGAGGACAACGAATCTGAGGGAAATCAGATTTTTATGTCACGTAAAATGAAGCGTGCTCACGTTAGGGCAATCAAAAGAGAAAATAAACAGAAAAAAAAGTTAACTAATGATCAAATATCTGTGGTCATAAAAAAAATGAAACAGGATAACAGTAAAAACACCAATAAAAATAAGAAAAGTATGAAAATCGCTGATGATGAGGTTGAGACGCAACCATCCAACTCTCTTTCAGGTTCTGCAAATGAATCAAAAATTGACCTAACACAACTGAATGAAGAATCAAAGGTGGTCTTAAATGTGGTTCCATCAGTTAGCTCCCTCCTACAAACAAAAAAAAAGGGAGCCTTCATGAGGAAACCGACGGATAATATGGGGAAGGGTGACTCGGGACAGTTGTCTCAAGGACGCCTATCGACATTTTATCCTCTCATTGAAAAAAAAACCACGGTGTTAGGACAGATAAAGGATAAAAATCCTGAAATTAATCCAGATGCAGTTCCTAAACAAAAAAAGGCATATGACGTAAAGATAAAAACCAACTCCTCTAGGAATATGGATAACATTCAATCCACTGAGGACTTTGAAAGTCACATTCCACATCCAGAAAATCTGGCAGCTTCAATTGATTGTGAGGGGGATTCCACTACTGAGGCAAGGGAAGCCATAGAAGTCAGAGTATCTGTTGAGAGTAAATCTCCTTCCCGAGGTAGTGATGAAAAAGAGGAAACTAAATATGTTTTCAACAGAGATATAAGGTATTTTCTGGGATGGTCCAGTGATCAGGCAATCAATGGCAAACAAAGGCTAAACAGATCATTTTTGTTTAACATTTTTAAGGATAGTCCTCAATTGAGAACCCTCCACATGGATGACATTGAGTGGCTGAGACTGGCAAACCATAATAATCTGAGAATGATCTGTGCTCCACACTCACCAATGATACTCAGGCTATTGTGGGATCATAGAGATGACTTCAATGCCCGTGGGTTGACACTACACCTGTTTAGGACTATTGAAGAGGCTGAGGAATTCCTAAACGAAGTCTTAAAACCGGAGGCAGAAATGGGGGCCACTCACGCCACCTTATCAGCCGGTTCTGCACAAACTGTTGAATTATTTTCCAAAATATCAGAACTGGTGGGTGCCACTTCTAACATTCCTTGGCTTGCTCCTCTGATGACATCTATCCTTGAATTCTCTAATAAGCAAAGCAAACCATAGTCAAAAAACATTTCAACATTAAATGCTCAGTGTCTTAAAATATTGTCTTGGAATTGTTGCGGGAAAAGGAACCTAGAAAATTGGGCCTCCAACTTTGTAAATATGGGATCTCCCATGATATCACTTTTACAGGAAACTATGTGTGTTAATGAATTGAATATGGAGGGATTTTCCAATTACTGTCTACCGGCTATAAGAGGTGCAACAGGTCGGCCGTATGGGGGTATTGCTATACTCATAAATAATGCCATAAACCACAATTCGAAGGTTATCTTTGCTAAACATGGAATGTTGGCAATTGAGTGCATCCTCATTGGTGTATCGACCTGTGCATTTTTAATTGTATGCCTGTACTACAATCCGACAAATGTCTCGATAGAGGCCGCATTTGATAATATGGATGAATTACTTGAGGAGGCAACGATCAGAAATTCGAACTACATGATTGTCATTGGGGGCGATTTTAATGCAGTTTGTGTACCCTCAATATCTAAGTCAGTTGATAGGTGTAAGTCCTTATCAAGTACCTCAGTGACTCTGGGAAAGGGTTGGGTCTCCTATGTCAAACAATGGAACATTCAATTGTTGGAATATGAGATTGGTGATCATAAGGGGACTTGGAAGAGGGGGTCTCAATCCTCCTACATTGACTATTTTTTTGTCTCCTCCAATTGTATGCCCTTGGTAAACAATGTCTCAATCCACACACAGACCCAGAGCGATCATTACCCGATAAGTACAAGTGTAAAATGCGATTTGGCATCCTTGAATAAAGATGTTGCTCTGGGATTGGTGACCCCTCATAGAGCACAGACCTCTGTGGGATGGCATCCGAAAATGTGCAGAGAGCTATCGTTTCTGGTCCAAAGAGATGTAATTTGTGTGTCTAGTACCGCAGATCTCTTCATTAATGCACGCAGAAGAGAAGAATGGAATTCGATTATAATTAAAGATCATATTGAACATCTTGCCCAAAAAGCGTCAGCCCTAAACTTATCCGTTGAAAGTGGTTACAATTCTGGAATAGCAATGGCTAAGAGGGAAAAAAAACGCTGTCTGCGTGCTTTGAAGAAGAGTCACGAGCAACACATATACTATTATGTTGCCAAAAACAAGATTATGAACCACTACAGGCACAAACTAAAATCCATAAAATTTCAAATGAAGCTTGTCACGAATCAACAAATGATGAAATATCTCATCACACATGACACCAGGTACATCTGGGCAGTATTAAATAACAAAAAGGGGGTGTCGCTGCATGATATGGCCTCACCAATTGCCTCGTCCACTTGGATTGAATATTTTGAATGTAAATATAGTCTGCCTCTGAAATTCTCAACATTTAACTCAGGAATTCTTGATTTCGATTGTAAGGAACATCTATTCTTTTCCCTGAATGAAATTGTTGATGCAATCAACCATCTTAACTATTCTAAGGCGGCTGGGCCGGATGGTCTGCCTGCCTGTATTTTAAAAGATGACCCATATTTTTGGGGCGCAATTCTTTATACAAAGTTTGCTTATATTCTTTCGACTAATTCTATCCCCAAGTCATGGCTTAATGCCATAATCATTCCCTTGTATAAAAAGGGGAATCCCAAATTGCCTGAGAACTTCAGGCCAATTGCACTGATGGACGCATCAGAAAAGGTTTTTTCTATAATTTTACTACAGCGTTTACAAAATTTTATAGAAACAAAGAGTATATTCTCAAAGTTTCAAACGGGGTTTCGAAAGTATATGGGGACTTCGTTAAATGCTCTCATTATATCACACATTTATGCACAAACCAAAATTCCAGAGTACGGGGCTGTCTATATGGCAGCTTTGGACATGAGTAGTGCTTTTGACTCAGTAATAAGAGAAATATTATGGACTAAACTCATACAACTTGGTTTCCCAAAAAGAATGGTCCAACTAATTGCAATGTTGCATAATCACACAACGTATCAAATAAGGATAAATAGAGATGGTGTTCTTACAGTACCTATTATGACCAAGATAGGAGTCAAACAAGGCTGTAACATGGCCGCTACATTATTTAATTTATACATCTGTGACATGGATCTGATATGGAATGGAAGTGGCATGTATCCCGTGAAACTAGGGGATTTGAAACTATCGTGGTTATGTTTTGCAGACGATATTTTATTGTTTGATCAAACTCCAAGTGGATTACAACAAAAACTGGACAGATTCTCTAATTATGCTGCATCTCATAACTTAACACCAAACTGTTTGAAATCACAAATTGTTGTCTTTCGTAATTTCAGAAAAATCAAATCATATAACTGGCAACTAAATGGTAACATCATTATATGTGAAAACGCAATTCGTTATCTTGGGTATCCCTTAAATGTCCAGTATTCTCTTAAATTTTGGCAATCATATTTAAAGACGAAGGTGCGTCCGTTAATATCCATGATGAAGGTTTTGTTAAGAACTATCTGTGAGTTTTCGCTGCTACCATTGATCAATTTCTATATGTTGAAAGTTGAACCAATCCTTCTATATGGCTTGGATATGTGTCTTCTTGATGTGGGCGGCATATTAAATCACATACAGGGAAATGTATGGAAAAGTGTGCTGGGGTTATCTAAATCAATCCCTAACTCTATTATCAGACATGAACTTGGTATATCCTCTCTAGCTGTCAGATGGTCTTGGAGAAAACTATCACGATATGCAGATATTATGGCGCCTCACAAAAACTCCCTATACATGGATCTAAATGGGTTATTTGTTTTGCCAAAACTAAAATCCATGAGCATATTTGCTAATGAAATGAATTGTATCTTAGACGACTGTGACTGCACGATTCAAGATCTTGTTATGCAGCTCCCTAAAGTCAAAAGGAATCTCTACGATCGTGACTGGTCAGCAACCCTGGATTGTAATAATTCATACAAATCGTATTTGGAATATGCTAGATGGCCACGTAAAAGAGTGTTAAGATCTCCTTATCTGGAGTTATGCCCATCAAGTAAGACTCGTCGAGCTTATCTAAGGTTCAAATTGAATCAATACCACACACTTGAGAGAATTCATCATTGGCGTAAATGTATTGGTGTATCCACTAATCAGCTTTGTCGCCTTTGCGATAGTGGGTTTACTGAAACCTTAAAACATCTAGTAGTTGACTGCACCTTCTTTGAACACGATAGAAAAAACTATCTGGGGATATTTGCCCCAAAGGATACAGATATTTCGAAATCTTCGTTTTGGGATAGCTGTATGTATGGTGGGAGCATGGCACTTATTATTTCATTAGTGCGTCTGCTGAGTAAAATCGAAACTGTATTGGAAAGCATAAATGACAACCTAAACAACTCTAGCTGAACATTTTTCTTCCAAAATGATGTATAAACAATTTTTAATGGTACAATTTTTGGTAAGATCGAATTATGATGCTGGTAATGAAAAGCTTAATCAAAGAAATGGGTGATGAATTCAATCTATAACCTATGTTTTGTTGATTGTAATGTAACGAAAAGGTTGTTTAAAGAAATGGTTAAGGAACCTAATATTTTTAACTCTCTCGTCGATTGAAATTTTAATGATCATGTTTACAATTCACAAGGTTCATGTATTACATAATTCTTGTTTGTAAAAGTCTTTTTTTGTAAAAATACATATTTGTTGCTTGTAAATGTTTTCTTCTGTAAATTCACACAATATTTGTTTATAAAAGTTTTCTTTTGTAAAACTATATATAAAAATTCTTTTAAATAAAAAAAAAAAAAAAAAACTGCCTGTGCTATCAGATTGGTGATTCATCACTCTGACTACATTACACTCTATATAAAAGTAACAACATGTATTGACTAGATAATTGAAATAAAATGTACACAAATAACATTTGCTTTATCTCCCGTTCTATGCTGTCTTCCTTTAACACTGTCCTATCATATCTCTTTCTCCCTCTCTTTCTTTTCCGTCTTCAAGTAATCCCCTAAACAGATAGTAGGTATCATAGTAGTGTATTATTGCCACTTCTGTCATTGGTCTCTCATATCTTCACTACTGATATACCTCAGTTCACACGTTATTCTCTTCACTCACATCTTGTCCCATCTGCGTATGTATTAACCCCACCCCGCTTTTTATTTTTATTTTTCTATCTCTTAAGTGCAATGATAATGGAACAACCAGCAACTGTAAATAATGAGTTAGTAAGTGGTAGGGTTAGAAATAACAGAATGCCTTCATACCGTTTTATTGTGCACTAAAATGTATTTCCTTGTTCACACTGACGTTATTAATATTATTTGCATATTGGGCAGGATTTTTTATCTGGGGGTCTCATATAAAGGAAGGGGTGTGGGGGTGACCTGCAGAAATGGAAATAAAATAACCAATAGTTTGACAACACTATATAAAAACATCACTTTAGCAACCCGCCCTCCCAAAATGCCTGTGAACAGTAACAACTCTAGTCAATGGCAAAAGCAAAGCATGGTACCTCCAACCAACTCTATGTTTATCACTTCACTAAATTCCCAACAACCTGCTATTAATACCTCATTGTCTAGTGAACTCTAACATGTACCCCAAACTCCAGTGGGAAATACTAGATTCTCTTACTATGGGGCCCCTTAAGTGTACCAGCAATATATAATCAGAAATTATGATGATGCAGCTGTTAAAATATTCCCTATGTATAGTGAAGTGTCTGCAAATGTTCAAGGGTCACTGTGTAATACTAAGGAAATATGTAAGGTTTTCACTAAGGAGAAACAATCACTTTTACATTATCGAAGGTGCAAAAGAGAAGCTACTAAACACCGGTATGATGCTTATCAGGGGTTGGGGTTAGACAATCTCAATGATCTTGGACACCCTGGCCAATCTAATAGTTGGCATTGCGACATGAGTATGAATGGTAAAAGAGCCACAAATGGAAGTCATTATGTCTGTTCATTGATCCCTCACTCCTCTGGCACACCAAACATTTTAGAACCCCAAGAGGTACCAATGTCTCCTTCATCTGGAACTTGTCGCATTAAGAGTTTGTTCGAGGCAAACACAGTAAAATTACAACTTCAGCCACCTGATGAAAAAAGCTGCAAAGGACCAAACTGTTTGAAAGAACCAGTCCTGGCAATAGAAGGTATAAGTTTTGCTGATAACAAGAAACTACAGTCAACCTACCTTTGCAAGGCAGAAGCATTACGAGGATGGACGGAGGAGCAACTAACATGGATGAACCAAAAGTGTGCCCAAACATGGAGCAAACATGTATCCAAGTTGACATGGGTCACCGCATTCGAGAAACCCATCAAGGTACGACAAGAGGATACCTATGAACTGTGTTTCTATGGGGAAGGAAAAACTCCAATGGGGTCAAATAAACATTGTAACAATACACTTGCCATCCGTGACATGAGAAAGGAGACAGTGGCGTTGATGGACTTTTATTGGGTGCGTGGAAATCAGCCGTACATGCATCTCCCGCCTTCTTATAAGGGGGGGAGTGGCGCAGCAGCAAAATGAACCACGTGCACCACAGCCAGCTGAAGAACAACCCCCATCTATCAAATATTCACTGAAGAAGTAACATCTGGCGGCTTACAGCGGAAAAAGAGACATTCAAACTATATATCTCAAGATTCCTCCAATCTCCTTGCACAGATACAGAATCAGTACAAACTGCTGAGCTCAGCAAAGACATTTTTTCCATCACGTGTGCCAAGTATCCAGACAAGAACAAATGCCAAATGGCTGCAGATTGTTAGGTGGGAACTCATCCAGTTGGCAAATGACACTGAAGAAGGGTTGAACGTCATCAAGGTAGAACTGAGGGCCCTGCGGCTGATGACATTACAGAACCGATATGTCCTTGACTTCCTCACTGCAATGGAGGGTGGGGTTTGCTGAAAAATGTGGAGTTCCTGTTGCACTTTCGCACCATCTGTGGATGCTGAAAACGGGACACTGTCACATCTCATAGCTGCAGTGCACGAGCTTGGTGAACAAATAAAAAAAGAAGGAGGAATCAAGGACGACAGTTGGTTCACCATGGCATTCAGCTGGGGACCATCATTGCTCGGAATGACTGTTAAGATGCTGGATCCCGTCATTGTCTTGCGGCTGCTATTTTTCTGTGTGTACCAGCTAGGGTTGAGGTGTTGCACAAAAACAGTGCCTAACAGTGCAATGATGATGGTGACAATCGGCAACCAGAATGTGACTAAAATGAAAAACGTAAACACTAAGGACGCCCAGGTACAAACTGGTGAAAACAATGAGCTCAAATATCGTATGCTGGCTATATATAACACTGGAGATGTAGTAGATCATTATTATCACACCACGATTAAAAAACCCCAAGATCTTGAAAATTGTAAGGAAGTATGGGTGGATCTAGATGGGGATGGAGACTGCATTTACATGACCTGCACCCTTGAGGAATATGCCAGGCCTGGAGAGAGTCTGAGAGCTTGGATGCCTATAAAGGGTACCCCTGCCTGTGATGAAGCAGTAAAAAGGGCTGAAAACCTTACACACACTGTTAAGACGAATTTCTGAACTCTGTCCTGGTGGCGCAGAAGTTCAGAAGGCCAACCTAATTACTTGGAACAGGGTAACCTCTGGACGAGCCAGACCAATCAAGGTAGCGATCGCGGCGGTCAAGACTAGGTCTCAAGAGGGGTGAGGGTGACTGAAAGCCCGCAATGAGCACACAAAGCAAGATCACTTACAAACTACTCCAAACAGTTCTTATATTAAAAATATATACACATTTATTTCAAGGCCTTTAAAACAATGACCGTAGCGAGAAAATCACAATATAACGATAGTAAACCAACACATACCATATCAACACAATATATATACAAATACAACAAGTCTCAAGCGTTATATGCACGAAATGCGTAGTCCACCTAAAAGGGGGGGAAAACAGGCAGTGCGAAATAATGCTTAGACCCAGTTCGCCTTCAGAGGCACCTAACTAGATGGAAGTCCGAGCCCTGCGAAGAGTGGAGCCTTGTGCTCAAAAGTACCTGCACGCGCTGGTGCCAACGGGCAAAAGGAGAAGCTCTTCGAGGGAAATTAGGCAGTTCAGTTTAGTGCACAAAAGAAGAAGAACAAGTTCCGCGACTCAAGCGCAGCCTCCACAGTGGGCAGAAGTAGAACGCGAGTACGGAAAAGGGTTGCTGTTCAACACAGCGGGGAAAAGCAATGGGTTCCTGCAGGAGGGCGACCAGATCCTAGCTATGCTACTCACCGGTCCCCGATGCAAGCAGACCCAGGCTTCTCCGCGTCAGTTTCAGCAGCTGGCAGGTTCAGACGAGCAGGGAACGCCTCGTCGTCGTGTTGAGTAAAAAGACGTCCCAATCGAAGAAACCCGCACAGTTTGTTACCACATCAGGGCAACGAAGCGGCCGTGTGTATCTGAGCCAAATTTACACTACTCACTTCAGACCTGGGAACGCCAAGTGTACGAAGCGTGTGAGAGTGACAAGTACTCGAAATACTACACAACCTGGCGGCGGTTACAGAGCAAGACTCCCGTGTAAGCTGGTCAGTCAGCTGGATGGCCCAGAGACGCTTCCGAAGGCTTACTGGCAGGAGATGGTGAAGATGCCGAGAATAGCTGTTCCCGCTATTCCAAGGGTCGAAGTACCAGTACAGGCCTTCTGGTTCGATCAAAGGTGAAAAAGGGTTTCACAAGACGACAGCAGTGCAGAGGAGAAGTCCTTCAGCGGGTCGCCAGCGAT
This sequence comes from Ambystoma mexicanum, assembly GCF_040938575.1. Taxonomy (NCBI): domain Eukaryota; kingdom Metazoa; phylum Chordata; class Amphibia; order Caudata; family Ambystomatidae; genus Ambystoma; species Ambystoma mexicanum. The sequence continues at coordinate 240,463,411 of NC_090933.1, forward strand.
TCCTCGGTTCAGCCTCTTGGTTGCAGGATACTTGGCTCCTGTATTCCTTCGTTCGTGAGAACTCAGGAGATCGACATGGTAGTGGTGTTTCCAGCCCCCTCTTATCCACGGTTCCCTTCGCGCCAAAACGGAGGGGACCCAATTGGAGATCCGCTCATCAACACTCACACCATTCGTGGACCAATCACGGACCACGGTGGTCCCAGGCATTCACACCACCCTAGACTCTCTGGCACCCAGGATGTGTATTGGGACCAGACATCCCAGCCCACATCCTGGAGGCACACACAAGACACGTAGAAGCCTGCAAAAGCATCCGTGTTTCGCGGGAAAGTACATGGCCAAATAAGGAAGGCTCCGGGTCGGCTCGACCTGGGGAAGGTGAAGGGAGCAAGACGGTCAGCGGACAGGACAAAGGAGCCTCGTGGTCTGGCCATTTTGGGAGCCAGGCCACCATTTTGGGTTAAGCGCGGAAAACGCGCTTAGAACGCCAAAAGGAGCTCAAAACACAAGAAACGATCGCTGCCACCATTCCCGTCCCTGAATCACTTGCAACGATCAGATACAATCCTAAACGAGTATCTAGGGCCTGTAGAAGGCTAGAGACCCAAGAGAGCTGTAACTTAGCTTACAGTGCCCTCTTGTGTCATGTTGCACGAAAGCCGCAACATGATAAAAGACACTACGGGAAACAGCATTCCCGGTACTGACTGTCTTAAGGGCATGTCAGTTTCCCCGTAAAAAAGGAGCGAAAGCCCAGAGGAGTGCGGCAGAAGGCTGCACTTCTCTGGCAAAGTCAAGAACAAGGTGAAAAACAACAGCAAAAAGTTTAGGGGTTGCCACATGGAAGGAAAATTACCTACAATTACGAAATCTTTCCTAACACTCGCCCCTCCCAGACTCTGGACAGGGGGAACTAATCCACCCCTGGATGAGTCTCTTGTTCAGGTCGGTTAAACATTCTGGACAACCCATCAGCATTGCTATGTTGGATACCTGGCCTATGCTCAATAGTGAAGTCGAAGCCTTGTAGACTTATGGACCACCTAAGCAACTTTGGATTCTCCCCCTTCATGTTCATTAGCCACTTTAAGGGCTTATGGTCAGTTTGCACAGTGAAGTGGGTCCCATAGAGGTAGGGCCTCAGCTTCCTTAGGGCCCACACAACAGAGAAACATTCTTTCTCTACCGTGGACCATCTGAGCTCTCTGTCCTTAAGCTGGCGGCTAATAAAACCAATAGGGTGTTCCTTACCCTTCTCATCTACTTGTGATAGTACAGCTCCCATCCCAGTGTCAGAGGCGTCCGTCTGCACGATAAAAGGTCTTTGATAATCAGGGGCCCTGAGGACAGGGGCCTGGCACAAGGAGTCTTTTAAGCCATTGAAGGCCTTCTCACACTCGTCGGTCCAAGTTACCTTCTTGGGTTTCTTCGGAGTTGTGAGGGCAGTCAGAGGGGCAGCTATGGTGCCATAGTCTGCCACAAAATTGCGGTAATACCCCGTGAGTCCTAAGAAGGCTCTCACTTGGGTTTGCGTAGTGGGGGTAGGCCAGTCTTGTACTGCTTGTACTTTACTGGCAAGAGGCTGTATCCTCCCTCCACCTACTTCATGTCCAAGGTAAACCACTGAGCCTTGTCCAATCTGGCATTTACTAGCCTTTATGGTCAGGTGTGCTTTCTGAAGAGCCTGGAGCACAATCCCGAGGTGTTTCACATGGTCTTCCCAGGTGGCACTGAAAACTGCTATATCGTCCAGATATGCAAGACAGAATTCGTCCAACCCATTCAACACATGATTCACAAGCCTCTGGAAAGTGGCAGGTGCATTTTTCAACCCGAACGGCATTACCCGGAATTGGTAAAGGCCGTCTGGAGTAGAAAATGCTGTCTTCTCCTTGGCATGTTCTGCTAAAGCTATTTGCCAATAGCCAGCAGTGAGGTCAAACGTGCTGAGGTATTTGGAGGCACCCAAAGTATCCACCAGCTCATCTGTTCGAGGCAAGGGGTGTGCATCTGTCTTGGTGACAGCATTCAGAGCCCTGTAATCCACACAGAACCTCAATTCAGAAGTGCCTGCCTTTGGAACCAAAACCACAGGGCTGGACCAAGTACTACTAGAGGGTTCAATCACCCCAAGGTCTAACATCTTGTTGACCTCGGTCTTAATATAAGACCGTACTTTGTCTGACATCCTGTATCCCCTACTTTTGGTAGGTACACTGTCTCCTGTGTCAATGTTATGTTTGCACCAAGGTGTCAAACCAGGCGACTGTGAAAACAGGGGGGAAAACTGCCTAAGCAAACTTTTCACCTCAGCCTGCTGATCAGAAGTCAGGTGAGGGGCCACTCGGACACCCTCAAAGGAGCTATCTGAAGGACCGCTTTGGAACAGGTCGGGGAGAGGTTCAGACTCCTCTTCCTCAACATCTGAAGCCAGTAGCAGTGCTGCGATTTCGACTCTTGGGACGAAAGCCTTCAGCCTATTCACGTGAAACACTTTTGGAGCCTGTCCAGGCCTTCCAAGGTCCACTAAATAGTTAACCTCACCCAGGGGCTCCACCACTCTGTAAGGGCCTGACCATTTGTCCTGTAAAGCTCGAGGCCTTATGGGATTCATGATCAGGACTTGCTGACCAGGTGTAAAGTTGATGAGGGAAGCTTTCTGGTCGTACCAATGTTTCACCAGCGCTTGTCCTGCCTTCAATTTATCACTAGCCAAGCCCATCAGAAGTACCATCCGTTTTCTGAGCCCTAGCACATAATCAACTACGTTGGTAGTAACAGGGGGAGTGGGCATCTCCCATCCCTCTTTGACGATGGCTAAGGGTCCCCGTACGGGATGACCGAACAGAAGTTCGAAGGGGCTGAAGCCAACACCCTCCTGTGGTACCTCTTGGTAGTCAAACAGTAAGCATGGTAAAAGAAGATCCCATTTTCTTCTCTGAGGTTCCTCCAGAGCCCCAATCATGCTCTTTAACGTTCTGTTGAAACGTTCCACCAGACCATTGGTCTGGGGGTGGTATGCAGAAGAGAACTTGTAGGTGACCCCACATTCTTTCCACATAGCCTGCATATACTTCGACATAAAGTTGCTGCCACGATCCGACACAACTTCTTTAGGGAAGCCAACCCTAGTAAATATGCCAAGTAAAGCTTTTGCAACTGACTTGGCAGTTACAGTTTTCAATGGGATGGCCTCAGGATATCTGGTTGCATGGTCGACCAGCACCAGGATAAACCTATTGCCCGAGGATGTTTGCGGGTCAAGGGGACCAACGATGTCGATCCCTACCCTTTCAAATAGTACCCCCACAACTGGGAGCGGTACCAACGGAGCTTGGATTGTCGCGCCAACCTTACCAGACAACTGGCAGGAGGCACAACTCCTGCAGTGACTTTCTACTTGCACCCCCATCTTGGGCCAGTAGAAGTGCATGGATAACCTTTGCTTGTTTCTCTTCATACCAAGATGACCAGCAAGGGGAACTTCATGCGCCAACTGCAGGAGGAAGGGCCTAACAGCAAGGGGAACCACCAACCTCCTATGGTCTCCTTCTGTAGACTCTGTGGGCTCACTATACAGGAGTCCACCTTCCCAATAAATCCTATGCGTCCCAGGAGGTTCACCCTCAAGCTGGGAGCAGGCCTGTCTCCTTAGGCCTTCCAGAGATGGGCACTCACGTTGGCCTTTACTGAATTCGTCCCTATCAGGACCTCCTTCAACTAACAAGTCTTTTAGTTCAGGATGATCGTTGGGGTCAAATACTTCAGGCATCGCCACCTCCTCGTCAGGCCCGGGCGATTGACCAACTTCCTCCACCGCAGTGGTAGGCGAGCTCGGGGGAATATTCTCTTTCCCTCGTCTTGACTTGTCGACTCCTTTCGCCTTGGGTTTCCCCTTCGGCTGGGGCGGCGTATTGGTCTTGGCCAATGCTGCCCGTGCTTGAGACCGTGTGTAGGGTCTTTTGGCAGTGTCTCCTACGAGCCCTAAAGCTCTGAGATCATTACCTAACAAGACCTTTCCCGGGACGTTTCTCTGAATGCTCACTGGAATCCTGACTGCTGTACCATTTAAAGTAAGATTTACAGGTATTACTGGGAACATACGGAGTAGGCCGTCAGCCAACTTAGTGGGCATCAGAGTAGCTCTGGCAACTTCCTCTGAGTCTACCAAGGTAGAATCCACTACAGTGCGACTGCACCCACTATCCCTAAGAGCTGGAGTATCTACTCCATTGATCAGCACACTGTCTTTAAAGTAGTGCTTAGTATTATCCGGAATCCTAGCATAAGCCTCTGCGACTTTAGGCTCCCAGGAACCCAGGGAAACTAAAACTACCTCAGCCTCTATCCCGCTGGGAAATGAGTCTGAGGAGAAGGATGCTCCTGTAATCTCTTCTTCCTCGTAGGAGGAGAAGGCCAGATTAGCGGAGTGGACCCCCAAGGGTCTAACCTTACACCGGGGATCCCCCTTCACGTGGTCAGTTGCTCCACAAGCAAAACAAGATCCATTGGGTCTGTTTACATAGGGAGGCTTATTGTAACCAGAGTTCTGTTTCGGAGGCTGACCTCCACTACCCTGTGAGTTCTCTTGTGTCTTACCCTTATTTTTCTTTTTGTGGCCCTTATGAGAAGAAGATTTATCAGATTCTCCACCCTCCATATCTTTGGACTTTTTCCCTTCCTCCTGCTTACCAGGATGAGTTTTGTCCTTCTGGGACACTCGATGTGACACCCATAAGTCGGCTGCAATGGCCAGCTTCTTAGGATCTATCTCCTTCGAATCGGCCAAATGCTGCTTAAGCTCCGGGGAAGAAGATGCAAAAATGTGTTCCAGCATGACAAGATTTATCATGCCTTCGAAGGTAAAAACCTTATAACCTTCGACCCAGCCAGTTAAGTTTTTCAAGGACTCAGTGACATAAGACACCCAAGTACCACCTTCCTTTTTCTTATACTCTCTGAAACGTTTCAAATATTGGGCCGGAGTCTTCCCAAACTTTAAAATGAGAGTTTGCTTTAACATTGCGAAATCAGCTCGCTCAGCCTTCGACATTTCCATAATGGCACTACAGTCAGAATGGGGCAGTCTGCTGAGTAACCAGGCAATCTTATCAGCATTGTCAACTTGTTGAACTTCGCATGCATACTCAAACGCATTCAGCCAGTCCATAATGTCATTCCTTTCCTCATATACACTGAGCAGATCTTTCGGAAACCGTGGATGAGAGGAGGCCCCAGACCCATGTCCAGGACCCTTGGACCCATTTGCAAACTGAAGCTTGGCCAGTTCCAACTGGTGATCCCTGTCTTTTTGTTTTTCTGCCTGTTCGATTTTTAGTTTGGCTATGCTGAATTCAAGCTCCTGCTGCCTAAACCGCAGCTCTTGCTTCTTGAATTCAAGCATAGCCCCCCCATCAGCACTGGCAGAGGAAACATTAGACATCTCATCCTCCCTGTCCTCGTGGTCGCGATGGATCAGTGCAGCGGCAGAACCGTCGGTTCTACCAGTGAGAGCAGCCCCACCACCTTCCGCACTGTCCTCAGAAGTTATAGCGTCAAGCTGCACTTCTTGCCACGCCACGATTCTTTGGATCATTTCCAATTTCGTGCCTTGAGAGGAAACACCTCTCTCCGCACACATCTTTTTCAATGTTTCTGATTTGTAAGCATTTAAAGTTAACAAGGTATTTGTTTCCATACTGTTAGATAGGACTATGGCCTTTTTTAAAGTTATACTACAACAATTCACTACGTGTCCTGGTTGGAATAACCTGAAATGCCTTAGTTCGTGCGCAACACTGGATACCTTCAGTCGTATTCCACCGCTGTACACCAATTTGTCAAGACGGATTTCTGAACTCTGTCCTGGTGGCGCAGAAGTTCAGAAGGCCAACCTAATTACTTGGAACAGGGTAACCTCTGGACGAGCCAGACCAATCAAGGTAGCGATCGCGGCGGTCAAGACTAGGTCTCAAGAGGGGTGAGGGTGACTGAAAGCCTGCAATGAGCACACAAAGCAAGATCACTTACAAACTACTCTAAACAGTTGTTATATTAAAAATATATACACATTTATTTCAAGGCCTTTAAAACAATGACCGTAGCGAGAAAATCACAATATAACGATAGTAAACCAACACATACCATATCAACACAATATATATACAAATACAACAAGTCTCAAGCATTATATGCACGAAATGTGTAGTCCACCTAAAAGGGAGGGAAAACAGGCAGTGCGAAATAATGCATAGACCCAGTTCGCCTTCAGAGGCACCTAACTAGATGGAAGTCTGAGCCCTGCGAAGAGTGGAGCCTTGTGCTCAAAAGTACCTGCACGCGCTGGTGCCAACGGGCAAAAGGAGAAGCTCTTCGAGGGAAATCAGGCAGTTCAGTTTAGTGCACAAAAGAAGAAGAACAAGTTCCGCGACTCAAGCGCAGCCTCCACAGTGGGCAGAAGCAGAGCGCGAGTACGGAAAAGGGTTGCTGTTCAACACAGCGGGGAAAAGCAATGGGTTCCTGCAGGAGGGTGACCAGATCCTAGCTATGCTACTCACCGGTCCCCTATGCATGCAGACCCAGGCTTCTCCGCGTCAGTTTCAGCAGCTGGCAGGTTCAGACGAGCAGGGAACGCCTCGTCGTCGTGTTGAGTAAAAAGACATCCCAATCGAAGAAACCCGCACAGTTTGTTACCACAGCAGGGCAACGGAGCGGCCGTGTGTATCTGAGCCAAATGTACACTACTCACTTCAGACCTGGGAACGCCAAGTGTACGAAGCGTGTAAGAGTGACAAGGACTGGAAATACTACACAACCTGGCGGCGGGGACAGAGCAAGACTCCCGTGTAAGCTGGTCAGTCAGCTGGATGGCCCAGAGACGCTTCCGAAGGCTTACTGGCAGGAGATGGTGAAGATGCCGAGAATAGCTGTTCCCGCTATTCCAAGGGTCGAAGTACCAGTACAGGCCTTCTGGTTCGATCAAAGGTGAAAAAGGGTTTCACAAGACGACAGCAGTGCAGAGGAGAAGTCCTTCAGCGGGTCACCAGCGATTCCTCGGTTCAGCCTCTTGGTTGCAGGATACTTGCTCCTGTATTCCTTCGTTCGTGAGAACTCAGGAGATCGACATGGTAGTGGTGTTTCCAGCCCCCTCTTATCCACGGTTCCCTTCGCGCCAAAATGGAGGGGACCCAATGGGAGATCCGCTTATCAACACTCACACCATTCGTGGACCAATCACGGACCACGGTGGTCCCCGGCATTCACACCACCCTAGACTCTCTGGCACCCAGGATGTGTATTGGGACCAGACATCCCAGCCCACATCCTGGAGGCACACACAAGACATGTAGAAGCCCGCGAAAGCATTCGTGTTTCGCGGGAAAGTACATGCCCAAATAAGGAAGGCCCCGGGTCGGCTCGACCTGGGGAAGGTGAAGGGAGCAAGACGGTCAGCGGACAGGACAAAGGAGCCTCGTGGTCTGGCCATTTTGGGAGCCAGGCCACCATTTTGGGTTAAGCGCGGAAAACACGCTTAGAACGCCAAAAGGAGCTCAAAACACAAGAAACGATCGCTGCCACCATTCCCGTCCCTGAATCACTTGCAATGATCAGATACAATCCTAAACGAGTATCTAGGGCCTGTAGAAGGCTAGAGACCCAAGAGAGCTGTAACTTAGCTTACAGTGCCCTCTTGTGTCATGTTGCATGAAAGCCGCAACATGATAAAAGAAACTACGGGAAACAGCGTTCCCTGGTACTGACTGTCTTAAGGGCATGTCAGTTTCCCCGTAAGAAAGGAGCGAAAGCCCAGAGGAGTGCGGCAGAAGGCTGCACTTCTCTGGCAAAGTCAAGAACAAGGTGAAAAACAACAGCAAAAAGTTTAGGAGTCGCCACATGGAAGGAAAATTACCTACAATTACGAAATCTTTCCTAACACTCGCCCCTCCCAGACTCTGGACAGGGGGAACTAATCCACCCCTGGATGAGTCTCTTGTTCAGGTCGGTTAAACATTCTGGACAACCCATCAGCATTGCTATGTTGGATACCTGGCCTATGCTCAATAGTGAAGTCGAAGCCTTGTAGACTTATGGACCACCTAAGCAACTTTGGATTCTCCCCCTTCATGTTCATTAGCCACTTTAAGGGCTTATGGTCAGTTTGCACAGTGAAGTGGGTCCCATAGAGGTAGGGCCTCAGCTTCCTTAGGGCCCACACAACAGAGAAACATTCTTTCTCTACCGTGGACCATCTGAGCTCTCTGTCCTTAAGCTGGCGGCTAATAAAACCAATAGGGTGTTCCTTACCCTTCTCATCTACTTGTGATAGTACAGCTCCCATCCCAGTGTCAGAGGCGTCCGTCTGCACGATAAAAGGTCTTTGATTATCAGGGGCCCTGAGGACAGGGGCCTGGCACAAGGAGTCTTTTAAGCCATTGAAGGCCTTCTCACACTCGTCGGTCCAAGTTACCTTCTTGGGTTTCTTCGGAGTTGTGAGGGCAGTCAGAGGGGCAGCTATGGTGCCATAGTCTGCCACAAAATTGCGGTAATACCCCGTGAGTCCTAAGAAGGCTCTCACTTGGGTTTGCGTAGTGGGGGTAGGCCAGTCTTGTACTGCTTGTACTTTACTGGGAAGAGGCTGTATCCTCCCTCCACCTACTTCATGTCCAAGGTAAACCACTGAGCCTTGTCCAATCTGGCATTTACTAGCCTTTATGGTCAGGTGTGCTTTCTGAAGAGCCTGGAGCACAATCCCGAGGTGTTTCACATGGTCTTCCCAGGTGGCACTGAAAACTGCTATATCGTCCAGATATGCAAGACAGAATTCGTCCAACCCATTCAACACATGATTCACAAGCCTCTGGAAAGTGGCAGGTGCATTTTTCAACCCGAACGGCATTACCCGGAATTGGTAAAGGCCGTCTGGAGTAGAAAATGCTGTCTTCTCCTTGGCATGTTCTGCTAAAGCTATTTGCCAATAGCCAGCAGTGAGGTCAAACGTGCTGAGGTATTTGGAGGCACCCAAAGTATCCACCAGCTCATCTGTTCGAGGCAAGGGGTGTGCATCTGTCTTGGTGACAGCATTCAGAGCCCTGTAATCCACACAGAACCTCAATTCAGAAGTGCCTGCCTTTGGAACCAAAACCACAGGGCTGGACCAAGGACTACTAGAGGGTTCAATCACCCCAAGGTCTAACATCTTGTTGACCTCGGTCTTAATATAAGACCGTACTTTGTCTGACATCCTGTATCCCCTACTTTTGGTAGGTACACTGTCTCCTGTGTCAATGTTATGTTTGCACCAAGGTGTCAAACCAGGCGACTGTGAAAACAGGGGGGAAAACTGCCTAAGCAAACTTTTCACCTCAGCCTGCTGATCAGAAGTCAGGTGAGGGGCCACTCGGACACCCTCAAAGGAGCTATCTGAAGGACCGCTTTGGAACAGGTCGGGGAGAGGTTCAGACTCCTCTTCCTCAACATCTGAAGCCAGTAGCAGTGCTGCGATTTCGACTCTTGGGACGAAAGCCTTCAGCCTATTCACGTGAAACACTTTTGGAGCCTGTCCAGGCCTTCCAAGGTCCACTAAATAGTTAACCTCACCCAGGGGCTCCACCACTCTGTAAGGGCCTGACCATTTGTCCTGTAAAGCTCGAGGCCTTATGGGATTCATGATCAGGACTTGCTGACCAGGTGTAAAGTTGATGAGGGAAGCTTTCTGGTCGTACCAATGTTTCACCAGCGCTTGTCCTGCCTTCAATTTATCACTAGCCAAGCCCATCAGAAGTACCATCCGTTTTCTGAGCCCTAGCACATAATCAACTACGTTGGTAGTAATAGGGGGAGTGGGCATCTCCCATCCCTCTTTGACGATGGCTAAGGGTCCCCGTACGGGATGACCGAACAGAAGTTCGAAGGGGCTGAAGCCAACACCCTCCTGTGGTACCTCTTGGTAGTCAAACAGTAAGCATGGTAAAAGAAGATCCCATTTTCTTCTCTGAGGTTCCTCCAGAGCCCCAATCATGCTCTTTAACGTTCTGTTGAAACGTTCCACCAGACCATTGGTCTGGGGGTGGTATGCAGAAGAGAACTTGTAGGTGACCCCACATTCTTTCCACATAGCCTGCATATACTTCGACATAAAGTTGCTGCCACGATCCGACACAACTTCTTTAGGGAAGCCAACCCTAGTAAATATGCCAAGTAAAGCTTTTGCAACTGACTTGGCAGTTACAGTTTTCAATGGGATGGCCTCAGGATATCTGGTTGCATGGTCGACCAGCACCAGGATAAACCTATTGCCCGAAGATGTTTGCGGGTCAAGGGGACCAACGATGTCGATCCCTACCCTTTCAAATAGTACCCCCACAACTGGGAGCGGTACCAACGGAGCTTGGATTGTCGCGCCAACCTTACCAGACAACTGGCAGGAGGCACAACTCCTGCAGTGACTTTCTACTTGCACCCCCATCTTGGGCCAGTAGAAGTGCATGGATAACCTTTGCTTGGTTCTCTTCATACCAAGGTGACCAGCAAGGGGAACTTCATGCGCCAACTGCAGGAGGAAGGGCCTAACAGCAAGGGGAACCACCAACCTCCTATGGTCTCCTTCTGTAGACTCTGTGGGCTCACTATACAGGAGTCCACCTTCCCAATAAATCCTATGCGTCCCAGGAGGTTCACCCTCAAGCTGGGAGCAGGCCTGTCTCCTTAGGCCTTCCAGAGATGGGCACTCACGTTGGCCTTTACTGAATTCGTCCCTATCAGGACCTCCTTCAACTAACAAGTCTTTTAGTTCAGGATGATCGTTGGGGTCAAATACTTCAGGCATCGCCACCTCCTCGTCAGGCCCGGGCGATTGACCAACTTCCTCCACCGCAGTGGTAGGCGAGCTCGGGGGAATATTCTCTTTCCCTCGTCTTGACTTGTCGACTCCTTTCGCCTTGGGTTTCCCCTTCGGCTGGGGCGGCGTATTGGTCTTGGCCAATGCTGCCCGTGCTTGAGACCGTGTGTAGGGTCTTTCGGCAGTGTCTCCTACGAGCCCTAAAGCTCTGAGATCATTACCTAACAAGACCTTTCCCGGGACGTTTCTCTGAATGCTCACTGGAATCCTGACTGCTGTACCATTTAAAGTAAGATTTACAGGTATTACTGGGAACATACGGAGTAGGCCGTCAGCCAAATTAGTGGGCATCAGAGTAGCTCTGGCAACTTCCTCTGAGTCTACCAAGGTAGAATCCACTACAGTGCGACTGCACCCACTATCCCTAAGAGCTGGAGTATCTACTCCATTGATCAGCACACTGTCTTTAAAGTAGTGCTTAGTATTATCGGGAATCCTAGCATAAGCCTCTGCGACTTTAGGCTCCCAGGAACCCAGGGAAACTAAAACTACCTCAGCCTCTATCCCGCTGGGAAATGAGTCTGAGGAGAAGGATGCTCCTGTAATCTCTTCTTCCTCGTAGGAGGAGAAGGCCAGATTAGCGGAGTGGACCCCCAAGGGTCTAACCTTACACCGGGGATCCCCTTTCACGTGGTCAGTTGCTCCACAAGCAAAACAAGATCCATTGGGTCTGTTTACATAGGGAGGCTTATTGTAACCAGAGTTCTGTTTCGGAGGCTGACCTCCACTACCCTGTGAGTTCTCTTGTGTCTTACCCTTATTTTTCTTTTTGTGGCCCTTATGAGAAGAAGATTTATCAGATTCTCCACCCTCCATATCTTTGGACTTTTTCCCTTCCTCCTGCTTACCAGGATGAGTTTTGTCCTTATGGGACACTCGATGTGACACCCATAAGTCGGCTGCAATGGCCAGCTTCTTAGGATCTATCTCCTTCGAATCGGCCAAATGCTGCTTAAGCTCCGGGGAAGAAGATGCAAAAATGTGTTCCAGCATGACAAGATTTATCATGCCTTCGAAGGTAAAAACCTTATAACCTTCGACCCAGCCAGTTAAGTTTTTCAAGGACTCAGTGACAAAAGACACCCAAGTACCACCTTCCTTTTTCTTATACTCTCTGAAACGTTTCAAATATTGGGCCGGAGTCTTCCCAAACTTTAAAATGAGAGTTTGCTTTAACATTGCGAAATCAGCTCGCTCAGCCTTCGACATTTCCATAATGGCACTACAGTCAGAATGGGGCAGTCTGCTGAGTAACCAGGCAATCTTATCAGCATTGTCAACTTGTTGAACTTCGCATGCATACTCAAACGCATTCAGCCAGTCCATAATGTCATTCCTTTCCTCATATACACTGAGCAGATCTTTCGGAAACCGTGGATGAGAGGAGGCCCCAGACCCATGTCCAGGACCCTTGGACCCATTTGCAAACTGAAGCTTGGCCAGTTCCAACTGGTGATCCCTGTCTTTTTGTTTTTCTGCCTGTTCGATTTTTAGTTTGGCTATGCTGAATTCAAGCTCCTGCTGCCTAAACCGCAGCTCTTGCTTCTTGAATTCAAGCATAGCCCCCCCATCAGCACTGGCAGAGGAAACATTAGACATCTCATCCTCCCTGTTCTCGTGGTCGCGATGGATCAGTGCAGCGGCAGAACCATCGGTTCTACCAGTGAGAGCAGCCCCACCACCTTCCGCACTGTCCTCAGAAGTTATAGCGTCAAGCTGCACTTCTTGCCACGCCACGATTCTTTGGATCATTTCCAATTTCGTGCCTTGAGAGGAAACACCTCTCTCCGCACACATCTTTTTCAATGTTTCTGATTTGTAAGCATTTAAAGTTAACAAGGTATTTGTTTCCATACTGTTAGATAGGACTATGGCCTTTTTAAAGTTATACTACAACAATTCACTATGTGTCCTGGTTGGAATAACCTGAAATGCCTTAGTTCGTGCGCAACACTGGATACCTTCAGTCGTATCCCACCGCTGTACACCAATTTGTTAAGACGGATTTCTGAACTCTGTCCTGGTGGCGCAGAAGTTCAGAAGGCCAACCTAATTACTTGGAACAGGGTAACCTCTGGACGAGCCAGACCAATCAAGGTAGCGATCGCGGCGGTCAAGACTAGGTCTCAAGAGGGGTGAGGGTGACTGAAAGCCTGCAATGAGCACACAAAGCAAGATCACTTACAAACTACTCTAAACAGTTGTTATATTAAAAATATATACACATTTATTTCAAGGCCTTTAAAACAATGACCGTAGCGAGAAAATCACAATATAACGATAGTAAACCAACACATGCCATATCAACACAATATATATACAAATACAACAAGTCTCAAGCATTATATGCACGAAATGTGTAGTCCACCTAAAAGGGAGGGAAAACAGGCAGTGCGAAATAATGCATAGACCCAGTTCGCCTTCAGAGGCACCTAACTAGATGGAAGTCTGAGCCCTGCGAAGAGTGGAGCCTTGTGCTCAAAAGTACCTGCACGCGCTGGTGCCAACGGGCAAAAGGAGAAGCTCTTCGAGGGAAATCAGGCAGTTCAGTTTAGTGCACAAAAGAAGAAGAACAAGTTCCGCGACTCAAGCGCAGCCTCCACAGTGGGCAGAAGCAGAGCGCGAGTACGGAAAAGGGTTGCTGTTCAACACAGCGGGGAAAAGCAATGGGTTCCTGCAGGAGGGCGACCAGATCCTAGCTATGCTACTCACCGGTCCCCGATGCAAGCAGACCCAGGCTTCTCCGCGTCAGTTTCAGCAGCTGGCAGGTTCAGACGAGCAGGGAACGCCTCGTCGTCGTGTTGAGTAAAAAGACATCCCAATCGAAGAAACCCGCACAGTTTGTTACCACAGCAGGGCAACGGAGCGGCCGTGTGTATCTGAGCCAAATGTACACTACTCACTTCAGACCTGGGAACGCCAAGTGTACGAAGCGTGTAAGAGTGACAAGGACTGGAAATACTACACAACCTGGCGGCGGTTACAGAGCAAGACTCCCGTGTAAGCTGGTCAGTCAGCTGGATGGCCCAGAGACGCTTCCGAAGGCTTACTGGCAGGAGATGGTGAAGATGCCGAGAATAGCTGTTCCCGCTATTCCAAGGGTCGAAGTACCAGTACAGGCCTTCTGGTTCGATCAAAGGTGAAAAAGGGTTTCACAAGACGACAGCAGTGCAGAGGAGAAGTCCTTCAGCGGGTCACCAGCGATTCCTCAGTTCAGCCTCTTGGTTGCAGGATACTTGGCTCCTGTATTCCTTCGTTCGTGAGAACTCAGGAGATCGACATGGTAGTGGTGTTTCCAGCCCCCTCTTATCCACGGTTCCCTTCGCGCCAAAACGGAGGGGACCCAATGGGAGATCCGCTCATCAACACTCACACCATTCGTGGACCAATCACGGACCACGGTGGTCCCCGGCATTCACACCACCCTAGACTCTCTGGCACCCAGGATGTGTATTGGGACCAGACATCCCAGCCCACATCCTGGAGGCACACACAAGACATGTAGAAGCCCACGAAAGCATTTGTGTTTCGCGTGAAAGTACATGCCCAAATAAGGAAGGCCCCGGGTCGGCTCGACCTGGGGAAGGTGAAGGGAGCAAGATGGTTAGCGGACAGGACAAAGGAGCCTCGTGGTCTGGCCATTTTGGGAGCCAGGCCACCATTTTGGGTTAAGCGCGGAAAACACACTTAGAACGCCAAAAGGAGCTCAAAACACAAGAAACGATCGCTGCCACCATTCCCGTCCCTGAATCACTTGCAACGATCAGATACAATCCTAAACGAGTATCTAGGGCCTGTAGAAGGCTAGAGACCCAAGAGAGCTGTAACTTAGTTTACAGTGCCCTCTTGTGTCATGTTGCATGAAAGCCGCAACATGATAAAAGAAACTACGGGAAACAGCGTTCCCCGGTACTGACTGTTTTAAGGGCATGTCAGTTTCCCCGTAAGAAAGGAGCGAAAGCCCAGAGGAGTGCGGCAGAAGGCTGCACTTCTCTGGCAAAGTTAAGAACAAGGTGAAAAACAACAGCAAAAAGTTTAGGGGTTGCCACATGGAAGGAAAATTACCTACAATTACGAAATCTTTCCTAACACACACTGGGGGAAGGTATTCGTTACTTTAGGAGTAACGAAAGGGGGGAATGTAAGGGAGAGGTGGTCTATCCCACCCACCTCCCATTCCTGCATGAAATGGATTCGGCATGTAGCAAAGGGGGAAGATGTCCCGACTGTTTCTGTACATTTCTCATGATAAATACTGGCATGTGGGCACACTAATAGTTAGACCTTTGGTGCTATATGAAGGCTCCAATTTGTGTTGCCCAAAACATCATCTTTTTACATGGCCTGAAAATGATCTCTAAAAGCTGCCTCTCCCATGCCCAGCACTTCACACAGACAGCCCTGGCCCCCTCCATCTCTCTGCCAGCTCTGTTCAAGCCCTGTTCCCACGGAAGCCCAGTAAATGAATTTGTTGCAAACAGTGTAACATCATATCCTCGCAGTGTCCATTCCACAGAGCGTGAGATCAGAAAAGGCCTCTGCACCATGATCTATCCATCTCCACTAAACTGCCTGAGCCCCCTCTGACCCCCACCCGGCCATACCGTAACCCACAAACACAGCCCCTCTGACTCCTTTGATTCCGATACCCATCTGACCTGGCCTCACACTGACCGTGCAGAACCCCCAAAGAAATTCCGACCCCACATGTCAGGATATCTCTTCCAATCAACCTGTCTATATAAATACCGATAAGACAAACGGAAGGATTAAGTCTTGGAGTGGGCACCCAGGTGTAAGACGTGCAGCATCAAAAGCACAGTGAGGGGTGAAGGGTTAGAATGTCCATGAGTCTAGTTTCTGTGGTCTGAACACCCCTATTCATGCAACTGTTTTATGTGTGCCATTATTCTCGTATTATCAATTCCTGTTTTGTTAGCTTAGTTAGCTAGGATTATGTCACTCGTGAACTGACCTTCACCACGAGGATGGGCCCAGCTGACCCACGTGCCACTGGAGCAACACCTGAGCGGGAGAAAATCCAGCATGGCTGGAGAATATAGACCTATAATGTATCACTCTACCGACCAATTGTATCCCGGAAATTTGCACCTATAGTTTGTGTCATCCGTGATGTTATTTCTCCTTAAAATGTGCTACCCATGTATTGTTTGGCAGAGCGCTCTCAGAGCAGCAGAGTTCTCTGTATGCACCATTTACTTATATAACAATCGTTTCACTTGCAATCCATCTCCTGGTCTCATTCCCCATGGGGTGTGTCCATTATTTGTTTTTTGGAAAAGAGCGTGTGTAGAGGTGTGTGAGCCTTCAAAATCATCTCACAGTGTTCCTTCTTTGTCTTTATGGAATTATAATTTTAAAACCTTGGTATTTAAGCTGCAGCGCCTAACTCATTTAAAAATCGCACCTCACTGAGGCGCTTTAACAGAGACTAATTTGGCAAGAGGCGGAAACTCCAGCAAACATAGACCGAATGCTCTTTTCTCAGGCATTTTAATCCATTTATATTCAGAGCGGTGTAAGTGGTTGCAGTGAGTTAATGTTTTTGCACAGGAGCCCAGCAGGCTAATGTTTGGTTCTCTTGCGGTGTACATGCAGAGGACGTAGTGGGATAAGCAAATAGAAAAAACAATCTTTTTGGCTGCATGTTATTACATCATCACTCACAGGTTCCTTTCTTTTTGCTAACAGTGGCTTGGAGGAGCCTCTCTGTTAATGTTAATGTCCCCAGCGGTTGCTACATTCCAAGCATTGTGCAAATTTACCAGGTTGCAGTGCAGTCAATAACATGATGTTAAATGTGCCAGTGTCAGGAGCCCTGCTCCCTACTGTCATGGTATTCTCAAATAAGCTAGTATATGTTACCTACCATCCTATATTGTTCAGCGCTCTTTGGGCCTGATTTACAAAGCGTTTTTTAATGGGATTCCTCCATTGTAAAACGCTTCAGGCCTTTTGTTTCTAGAGCCAGAGATGTGAACAAGAGCCTAGCACTGGATCTCTTGTGCCCGTTGCAGTGTTAGGCAAGTGTCAGGTGATGGAAAGCTAGTAACTGCAATGTGCGTGTACCAAAACTTCCTAAATAAATAAGCTGTGCTGTGTGCATCATAACATTGTGCTTCATATGTCTTTAGTTGAAAAAGGAACTTTGACGTGAAACAGTGAAACTCGTGCCTGAAGAAAGCAAAACCAGAGCTGATTTTTTATTACATCCAGCAGTCGAAGCTCACACAGCAAAGATGACAGATTATACAGCATATTAAGTGATTAACAGAAAGCATTTGTGATGCGTATCGAATGCTGCAAAAAATATTAGTTTTTTTAACAAACGTGCACGATCATCAGTCACTCTAAAAAAATGGCAGATTTTACTCTGTGGTTCGTTTGTGTCTGAGAAAAGCCCCTAAGGTGTCCCCTGTCCCCCCCTGATTTTATCTGTCTCCTACGCCCCTGATCTTCCATCACTTCTTTCCATACATGCCCAATACTTCCTTGTCACATTAGGGCAGTTTGGTAGTCCCGGCAACAGTACTTCCTTCTGGGGTCACATATTACAACGGGCCACTCCCACAAGTTCTCTTTCATTCCTCCAATGTTGCAAACCCATGGTGTACTGGGTTCCTATCCCATGGAGAATGTTCCAGCAAACTTTGGCCAGGAATCTCTTCCAGCATGCAGACTTCATGGCTGCATTAGAAGGTATCTTGGAGCAGCTATGTGTCTGTTAGACTGTTTCTAAACAAGAAGTGGCTCTTCCCCAGGAGAATACATCCTTTGCTCACTGCTTGCAGTCTAATCTAAACATCTAGTGAAACACTTGGAGATGTTTTGAACGTTGTCTATCAGTTGCTGCATTTGCAAACACTGGACCAAATTATGACTTTGGCAGCAGAGGAAAAAAGTGTAGGTAATACAGTTACTGCAAGTTTGGCCGTATTACCACCGGTGGAATTACCAGGTGATAATTCTGCACATTTTTGGAGGTAAAGTTGAGAAGCTACTGCTAGATCCTCCACTTTACCTCCTTAAATTGATGGAATTACCACCCAGTAAATCCGCCGGTAGTAATAACACCAACAATCCCCAGACTCCATAAAATTGGGTTTTACACCACCTACCACCACTTGAAAACCTGTGGTAAACCCATGGGACCAAGTGGCAGTAACTGTAATACCTTTTGGTGGGATTCTGGCAGATTTACTGCTGGAATACCGCTAAACTCGTAATGAGGCCCATTCATTGTCTCTCAGCTCAAGTGTGCATGTGTGCCATCAGCACAAATAATATTGCTTATGAATGGACTACATTCTGATAAAGTGCACATTTGTACATTACTAACTATGTAACGGTTCATTACCCTACCT
The DNA here is from genome assembly GCF_040938575.1 of Ambystoma mexicanum. Taxonomy (NCBI): domain Eukaryota; kingdom Metazoa; phylum Chordata; class Amphibia; order Caudata; family Ambystomatidae; genus Ambystoma; species Ambystoma mexicanum. The sequence goes on from NC_090933.1 coordinate 240,481,696, forward strand.
GTCTTATAAGGGATGTTTACATTAACTGCTGAGTGCTTTCATTTATACGAGATATTGTACTGTGAAAGATTCGAATGTTCGCTTGATCGGGCCTCTTAACTTCTGTTTCTGTGATTTCCAATACTTTCTTCGCCTCTTTTGGATGGCTGTAAGATGCACTTTTGTCTTGGCTGCAGGTGAGTTCTGCTGTCTCCCCTTGGCACACGCTCAGAGAAGGGAAGACAAAGCCACGAACATTACCATATGCACATTATAATGCATCTTAATGCTGTTATTGCCCAACATTTTGCAACAGTGTCTCTTTCGAGAATATGACAGATTGCAACAGAGGAGATTTCATTTTCAAAAATTGCACAGTGAAGTTTGTCTCATATTTTGAGATTTGCAAATAATTCTACATCTAATATGTAAATGATTCTGGATTGCACATGTTCAATGTTTAGGAATGGCGCATTTGACATTGGATGCACCTGCTTTCTACAGAATATGCTTGTATTGCATTCACAAAGGTTTAGTTACACACCTTTCTGGGTGTCATAATATCATAGGGCAAGTTACATATGTAAATGTCTTCTATATTCATTCAGAGAATTGCTTGCTTGTACACCCTACTCTGTATGTAAAGATATTATGTTTTGCCCACTCCCAATGAAGGAGATGATACATTGACCTTCCCTTTATTTTGTTTCTGGGAAAGTGGAATCAGAAAAATAGAAACATATATATATATAGCTCAACCAGGTTGCCGGGATTTGTACGATTTGTATGATTGTATGGATTTAGGCGCTATATATCTGTCAGGTTTTGTTACAAGGTTTTGTTAGGGTTCTCATGCTGTCTGTCACATGCATGTCCAATTTGGCTGGCCAATGTTTGTTTTGTCTTACGCTGAAAATACAGTTAATGGCATAATCGTTTTTTTTTTATGCCAATTTCAAAATTGCTTTTCAAATTGCACCAATGTGGTGGCATGTTTTTGTATCTGTGTCAGTTTTGCTTGTACATGCTTGAGTTAAGGTATACTCTGGTCCTGTGTGCATGTTCTCAGTCAATTACATACTCAGTGAAAGGAACATATACCATTATATCTCTATATATCACACACTTGTCTACTCAATGACCCCTGAACTGAGAAATCCAAGGAACATCAAACAAACTAGGACCACTGCAAGCCTTTAGCTCTCTCGACTTTCCTAATAATAATCTTAGCATAATTTGGCCAGTAGCCAGTGCAATCTGTATTGAAACAGGATCTCTAAACTGTATCCCATTGAAGACCACAAAACAGACAATTTTTGGATCTCTAATTCCAAATCCCATTACCAGATTCTCAAGTATGAAAACACATTGACCTGATTTACTTTAACACCAGGCTGTAACACTTCACTAGGAATTGCTATTAGTGTCTTCTAGCAACACATACAATCTAGGAGCTATGTTCTCCACACAACACCTATCATGTTGCTCCCGTTTCTGTTTGTTCTATCATGTGATTATCTGCTGTGTGATTTATGTAGCACTTCTGCTTGGAGCAGTTTTATCCATCGATGGCTGTATTTGCGCTTGTCTGCATTAAATGAGTATGCTTTGTCTGCGTTGATTTAATTTGATATAAAGCTACATGGTTGCAGATTTACACTGAAAGCAGAAGTGAGCACTTAACTGCCTGTGCTATCAAATTGGTGATTCATCACTCTGACTACATTACTCTCTTCAGCTTAATGTCAGGGGTATGTTTAACACGTTCTATTTAGTTCCATCTGTTTATTTATGGACTAGAGTGGTTGTCTTCACATCATATCTATAGATTATATAGATTGTGATGTGGTCTTTTTACTAGATTTGCTTCAAAAGGCGTGCACATTTTGAAAATGTGTCAATTCTGAGCTGCACTGCATGTGCAGGCTTTTTGCACACAGGTTGTAGCAGATAATTTATTCACGCATGAATATGTCTGCTTGACTTAGCTTTGCCATGCTTTAGCTATGTTATGGCTGGCTGCTATTTGCAGGAGTTTACACCACGGTTTTGCTTTGCTAAAGCACTGTTCTGCTTTCCACATTGCCAATTCATATTTAATGGACTATGTGAGCCCATTTCAAATCTTAATGTTCTAGGTCCGAGGAGAGCTAGAATGTATGAGGTTGTGGTTCTAGACTCAGTGCTAGATATTTCTAGAGTGTACCAGGAACTTGGGTTCTAGGTTATGATGTGTGTGTGCAGTTTATCAGCCCCTCATTTTTTTTACTGGAAATTCACATTTCCTGAAGAATATCACCCCCATATCCTTTGAACATGGTTAAATAACTAAGAACGACCCTCGAGTATGTCATGTTGTTCGTGCCTCAATATGAGGAAAACTAAAGTGTCTTTTCCGTAAGCATTCGAAATAAGTTGCTCATAAACTGTTTCCCATGTATGCGAAACAATGAAAGGGTCATAGTGAAACAATGAGCATATCAGTGCATTGTATAATATATGTATAATCAGAAGCACTAATGTTAGGTTCCAGTTATATAAGGGTGACGTGTATTAACATTTAGTATGAAGTTTAATAGAAATGGATTGCAATAACTAAATGCATAACAGAACATAACACTGTACATGCCAGAACAAAGCTACCTCATTTCCAAGTTCAATGTAGATATATGTCGTATAATGCAATTTTAGCAAATCAAATGTGTAGCCAGTATAATTTTAGTACAAGAATATGCATTAGGGCATGCATGTAATTCAGTAATGGACTGCTTAATTTAGGATGGAAGATAACCTGTGCATACGCGAATCATTATTATGAGTTTTATAACAACGAGAGCACACAGCCACAGAGAAATGATAACATGCTCTAGTCGATTACAATCATAATGTAACAGCCATGTGTAAAAGAAGCCTGTATGTAAAACGCCATTCGGAAAGTCCCGTCTCCCCATGCAAAGCAGAACTGCACCGCGAAGGTGTTTCGATTCTCCTCCACCCTGCATAGTGCCAAACCAGATCAGCAGAGATTTAATGATGTTTAAACAACCTGCCTTTAACCCCTACAATAAGACTTATGACTATTGTGGTATGTGCTTGTTCGACCCATTCTTTTAATGTATAATCTAGGCCTTAAATTCAGTGACCTCTTTATTTTACCAGATGGACATTCCAGACCAAATTGTGATTTTAAAGTCTTAGCCCCTTGAACAATATATTTTGTGTTATACTAACACTGTGAACCGCCCAGTAACAGATCTAACACTGAACTTAAGAACTGCACTATGACCTGTGCCCAATGATAGTTAACCTGCACTTGAGAAATGTCTTTCCTTTGGTGTCAAGATTCACAGGCCTTAAAACATGAAGAACAAGATAGAGTGTAATATTGGATGAATGGGAATGCATGGCCACAAGGGCAAATGTCAAGTGTTTTATTGAATATGCAACACTTCAAAAGTCACCGACACTGCATGCCAAACCGATGAGCCGAGCTGACCGATTGACCCAAGGAGCGTCATCACAGCGCCACGTGATCCTGATCCAACTGCAGCACTCCGACTCTATGGCACCTATAGGTGCTCATCTCTAGTTTAGTGACCAATCCCAACTCTTCATGTGCCCCCTAGGCCTCCCCTCTCTTCAATCATGCAAAAGCTGTATAAAAATGATTTGTAACACGTTTTCTGCAGAGCGCTCTCAGCGTGAGCAGAATAGATTCTGCTTACCCTATTTTAGATAAACGATTTCTATATCACCAGCACTTGGTCTTGGTCTCATTCCCTACGGGGATGTGTCCTGTTTGATTCTTATTGGGAGGATTAAGTGCATTTTTGGGGACTTCTCACTTTCATTGGTGGCCCCGACGCAATAGCGTTCTTTTTGTCCTTTTGGCACGAGACGTCCCCTGTTTCGACCCGGAGCGCGCTCACTCAAGAGCTACCCACCAACGGCAACCGGTACACCTAGACGTGCGCACGCAATAGGGCAAAAGGGTACGGGATCCCCTTTACAAAACCCACTGTACCACTCGCCGGAGCCGGGCATGGTCTTTGAGCGAGGGGCGGCGCCCTGACCAATTGGGCCCAGAAGGTCTCGGATCAAGACAGACACGTGAGTATCAAGCGCAGGTGATATTAAAAGGAGGATGGGAGTCAGATTAGGAGGTTTGGAACGTAAAATACCAGCAGGGGTAAATAAGAGGGGAGGTCATTAGCAGTAATGGGGAATTTGGGGTCTGTTCTATATTCTATTCTATTCTCTTTCTATCGCATATGGCCCTTAGGACAGTGACAGAAAATTAAGGTGAAGAGAAGGATAAAGGGATCCTATCTCCGTTGAGGGGTGGAAGGCGGCGCCGCATAGTGCTATCTCGACTAGTACAGGATATATGGATATGAGAAAACTAAGGGGAAGAAAATAACATAGGGGTCTCTAAGGAAGACCCGGAGTAGTATTAAGAAATGCTTTTTTCCTACTTTTCTTACTCTTTTTCACTCCTGCAAGGTGTAGACAGGGTGGTGGGAGAGAATTCTGTAAAGGGACTGGGGGAATCAGGGAAGATATTGAGACAGAACATTCAGGGGATATTAGGGAAGCTGAGGTAGAATTTATGTTGTTTGTGTCGTTAGTTGGATGTGTTATGTCTTAAGGTGTTGCTCTATGTAAAGGTATTGTTTTTGTTGGTAAGCAATAATGAAAAACGGTTTAAATAATTGAGTTGGAGAATATTTCAGTTGACATTGTTCATGCATAACCCAATGTGAGAAAACAATTTTGTTTTGAGAAGCGTTGTAAAACATATTGAGCTGGTCATACAGGAAGCGTAAGAGTTGTAGAGAAAGGTTTTTTTTTTCATTGAACCACTACTCCAGGTTGATAAAATGGTCACAGACACGCCCTTAACTCATATCTGTAAAACTCTGCCAGAGTATGAAGAAAAGATAAGGAAATACCACGACCAGTGGGTCACGAATTGAAGGGAGAAGGTTTGCCCCAAGGGTGGCCTCAAGGAGGGTCTTTTGATAAGGCTGTGCTAGACATGGTTGCCACATGTTTGTTTTTAAAATACAAAGGGAAACAACTGCAGAACAGGAGGGAAATATTGGACTTGTGGCGACTGTTTGAGGAAGTCCCTCCAGGTAAAAGTGGCAAGTGTAATGCATCTCCCCTGACAACAACTGGCAGTGAAAGACCAATTGAGCAGAATGAGAATAAGATAGAGGTTACACAAATGTACCCCTTATTGACAAAGCCAGTGCCTGCAGAGGGATATAGTGACCCAGTATACGTAGCACAATCCACATCACCATCCACACCGAAGCCATCTGCCCCTGCACCATCCCCATATGAGAGCCAAGGCATGACAGGGCAGGTGAGAAACCCCACAATAGATATTGAGAAATTAACACAAGATCTAGATTCACAATTGACGATGGCTGGAACGGAGCTGTCCCACCTGAGGGCCTTGGTAGAACAATGGGGGCTACCCACCCCCAGGGCATAACGGGACACAACGCCTCGACCAAGTGAAAGGGCAGCGGAGGATGGGTGGAAAAAAGGAAGGATACTATTTCGCATAAATGACACCCCCACAAGAATAATAGACATATCTACAGCCGATAGTGAACGTGAAGCAGAGGAAGGGGGGATGACGTCAGACAGGGAGGAAGAATATTGGTGTGACATAGAGGAACAGGAAGAAGAAGAAAGGAGATTGGGAACTGCTACTGGCGGAGCCTCATTTGGGGAGGGATTGTCCTCCATGGAAGAATGGAGAGGGAGGTTAAGGAACAGAACAGGACGCATGGCGGTAGTAGGGAAGAAGGGGAAAAAGGTGAGTACCGGAAAAGGGGGGAAAAATCTACAGCTGCCACTAATCCACAGGGGGTCGGGAAGGCCGAATTACATACCATGGGCCCAAATGGACAAAGCCAACTTGCTCAAACAGCTACCACCACTGTCCGGAGGGGCCAGCAAGTGGATATACACATTTGAAAAACACACGGCACAGCGCCCTTGGCAGTGGGTGATGTTAAAAGCTTGCTAGTATCTGCAGTCGAAGATCAGGCAAACCAGGTCTGGGCAAAGGCAGGGTTTCCTGGAATAACACTAGATTGTGACTGCCATGATGGGGCCTCGTTCAACACGGTACGAGCGAGAGTGTGGGACGCCCTGAGGGAGACATTTCCTTGCACACCTGATTTACAGTCGGTAATGCAGTGTACAATGGGAGATGATGAAGATGCAATGTCTTTCATTCTCTGAGTGCAGGACATGTGGAGAGCAATAACGGGCACGGCCTGGGACCAATTGACATCCCTATTTTATTTCTTATAAAAAGAGGACTCCCAAAGGAAGAACAGAAGGCCCTTGATAAAATAGCTGGGATAGAAGCCAAGGGATGGGCAGAAATTAAAAGCATAATAGCGCACCACTGCAAAAGGAGCAAAGAGAAAGAAAAGGAGATAGCTCAGCGGCGGTTGGCAGATGGGGCTAAATTAGTACAAAGCAAGCTATTGAAGGTCAGTGCAGAAGTGCAGCAACTAACACGGCAGGAACAGAGCGAGAGGAGGATGAAGGACAGATGGGAATACCGGTGCTAATGTGAGCAAACTGGGCAGGTAATAATCAAGACTCATGGCCAGGGGAAAATCAGTATGAGGGATCAGAGTGGCCGATGAGGGGCGGCAGGGGCAACAGAGGGGGATTCAGAGGGTCAAGGGGAGGGGTGTCGGGTACGGAGGGCCCGGAGGAGGAGTACAAGGACAATGTTGGAATTGCGGGAGGTGGGGACATTTCATGAGAGAGTGTCGGAGCAGACCCTCTAATTCATATCCAAATGAGCAACAGTACGGACACCCCCACTCTGGAAGCCCACATGGATTACCAATGGGTGGAAATAGAAGGGAGAATCAGCCCGATCCTAGGTTCATGAATGAGCGGCAAGTGCACCCACAACAACCACCAGAACATCCCCAGTGTCATGAGCGCACCGTCCCCACCCGCAGAGGCACCTACACCACCACGGCAAATGGAGCACCTGTACCATGTAGAGAGACGGAAGTAGTAACGGGACATGTTTTCGATACTGATGAACACCCAAGGTATTCAGCATAGGACAGTCCACAAGGAACACTTGCATGTCCAGTACTGTCAACAACGGTTGGCAGACAAGGCTAAATTAGTACAAAGTAAGCTATTGAAGGTCAGTGCAGAAGTGCAGCAACTAACACGGCAGGAACAGAGCGAGAGGAGGACGAAGTGCAGATGGGAATACCGGTGCAAATGGCAGCAAACTGGCAGGTAATAATCAAGACTCATGGCCAGGGGAAAATCAGCATGAGGGATCACAGTGGCCGATGAGGGGCGGCAGGGGCAACATAGGGGGATTCAGAGGGCCAAGGGGACGGAGTGTCGGGTACGGAGGGCCCAAAGGAGGAGGACAAGGACAATGTTGGAATTGCGGGAGGTAGGGACATTTCATGAGAGAGTGTCAGGGCAGGCCCACTAATTCATATCCAAATGAGCAACAGTACGGACACCCCCACCCTGGAAGCCCATATGGATTACCAATGGGTGGAAATAGAAGGGAGAATCAGCCCGACTCTAGGTTCATGAATGAGCGCCAACTGCACCCACGACAAGCACCAGAACATCCCCAGTGTCATGAGCACACCGTCCCCACCCGCGGAGACACCTACACCACCACGGCAAATGGAGCACCTGCAACATGTAGAGAGACGGAAGTGGTAACGGGACATGTTTTCGATACTGATGAACACCCAAGGTATTCAGCATAGGACTGCCCACAGGGAACACTTGCATGTCCAGTACTGTCAACAACCCTTAACGCAGCAGAGGAACCACTGGTAGGGGCAGCGATAGGAAACAAACAGTTCATCTTCATGGTGGATTCGGGAGTGGAAAAATCATGTCTCAAAGAGGGCAGGTTCCCGCTTTCTAATCAGATTTTGGACGCAAGGATTCTCTGGGGCGGTGATCGAGGTTCCGTATACTGAAGAATTCGACATAACAGTGGGGGGAAAAAAACGTACGAGCGCCCCTGTTGTATTACGAAGACTTGCCCATTAACTTGCTGGGAAGGGACCTTCTCAGCAAGCTTAACATGACCATATCCTTTACCAACAGATGTGTAGTGTGCTCTGCACCAGGAATATGTGCAATCCGTGCCATGTTGGTAATACACACTCAAGCAGATTTCCCACAAACACGTGGCATACCTGTAGACCCAGACATGTTCATACCAGGGCTGAGGATACTAGCAAGAGTGGTGCCAGAGTTGAAAAATAAAAAATGGACAGTGCCCTCAGAGTTATTGTCTGCCCAATTATAGACCCAGAGATAGTGCCAGGCTCAATATTGTCCTTAGCATACATGCAATACAGGTGTCCTTGCAAAGAATAGCTGTAATAGCAATGGGCATGCAGGGATGCCAGTGGAGAACAGTGCTGTGACCAACACCAATATGGCCCCACAGGATCTTACAGACGAGGACCTTTTTAGTGATTCAGATGATGATGGGAAAATAGTGATGGAAATTGCAATCCCCTGTGAAGTAATGATTCAAAAAAGAGAAGTGCCACTACCCCTCACAGCAGTCGTCAAAGCCCCACCATCCTATTTTGAGGAAGATATATCTCAGTTACCGCAGCAATTGAGGACCACAGGCCTGCATGATGTAGGGCTGCTACACGAAGTAACACCTGTAAAGATAAAACTTAAACCCAGAACAATTTTACCCTGGGTAAAACAATATCCCTTATCTAGGGAAGAAGAAGAGGGAATAAAAGACACCATATACGCATTGATGATACATGGAATAATAGTGCCATCCAACTCTCCCTGCAACACTTGCATTTACCTGATTAAGAAAGCTATGGGAGGGGCTTCGAGGATGATCCAGGATCTATGCCCCCTTAATGACGTAGTACATAAAGAGTTTCCTCTTGTTCCGAATCCTGCTTCAATATTGTGCAGTATCCCAACACAAGCCACATATTTCACTGTGGTAGATTTGAAAAAAGCGTTTTTTTCAATCCCGCTCGACCCAGAGTCTTGGTACCTAACAGTGTTCACGCTGGGAGGGAAAAGGTATTAACACTGTCGATTGCCCCAAGGGTAATGTGAAAGTCCCAGTATCTCTAACAGAATTTTGCATGAAAACCTTGGAAACATACACACGACCAGTCCAATCATTCAATATGTAGACGACTTGTTGGTCTGCATTAAGAATGAAGAGGAGTGTAGGGAAGATTCCATCATCCTGTTTACACTGCTAGCACATAAAGGATATAAAGTAGACAGACAAAAACTGCTATATTGTCTGACATAAGTGTTACATTTAGGTCAGCTAATATCCAAAGATGGCAAAAGAATAATATCTGACAGAGCAACAGCAATAAAAGCAGTAAGAGAACCAAATACAGTTAATGAGATTCAGAGGTTCCTTGGCATGTGTAATTACTGCAAAGCCTGGATATTAGATTATGCAGCCTACACAAAACCCCTATTACAAGCACTCGAGGAAGCTCAATGAGAAAACACTCAATTACAGTGGACAAAAGAAATGCACACAGCCTTTGACACACTCAAAGAATTGATATCCACAGCTCCAGTTTTGGGTTCTACCTGTTCTCACATTGCAATGGCACACTCATGACAGCTGTGCTAACACAGAAAACATCTCTAAGCCACAAGCCCCAGGCGTTCTATAGCGAAACACTGGATGCCGTAATGCAAGGACATTTTGCTTGCGAACAGGCTCTCGCAGCCACAGTTTTTGCAATCGAAAAAAGCTCTACGATTATGATGGGATGCTCCATCATGTTGTATGTGGAACACTCTCTATTTGCTATTCTGGAAAGATCAAAGAGCACCCTTACCACCCAAAGAGCAACAGCATACCAGGAGATTATCATGTCCAGCGCAAACATACATATCGTGGGGTGCAAAAGTGTAAACCCCGTCACATTCCTCACAGAAGCATGTACAGTAGAGGACATGCAGCAGCATGATTGCGCCACCTACAGAGGTGATGATGGCAATATGCCTACAACACATGAAAACGCACTGACAGAAGGAGAAATTTACTTTGTTGATGGTTCAGCTTCTATAGATTCTGAAACAGAAGAAAAGCATGTGGGAGCACCAGTAGTTCGGGTGGAAGATGGAGAATTTGAAGTTATTGTCCAAAAAGATTACCGCCTCACTTCTCAGCCCAAGCAGCAGAGCTAGTAGCGCTCATAGAAGCATTGCATACAGGTAAAGGGTGCGCAGTGACAATATATACAGACTCTGCTTACATGGCAACAACTGTACATGGATGTTTAGCCAGATGGGGTAGGAGGGGATTCCGAAGAACAGATGGGTCCCCAGTCCAGCATGCAACACTGTTAGGAGAACTAATTGATACACTAAAAGAGCCCACACTTGTAGCTATCCTAAAATATCAGGCCCACACATGAGGTGATGACGTCATCTCACTGGGAAACACGGCAGCAGATGGAGCTGCCAAGGAAGCATCTTTTTACCAAAGAGCCCTGCAGGTGCGTACATACTACAAAAGGTAGTTAAGGAAGAGCACCCAGAAGGATTCAACTCATTGCCAGTTTCCCAAATTATTGAACTTCAACAAGATGCACCAAGTGAGGAAATGGAAGTGTGGGAGAAGAGAGGGTATAGCCAGTCATCCACTGACCTTTTATGGAGACAAAATAATTCTGGTAAGGTAGTAATGCCTGCAAAATTATTGGAGGTAGCATTCCAACAACTGCACTTCCCCGCCCACAATGCAAAACAACACATTATCGCATATATACATGAAGATTGGTTCGCCCCGGGATTGCAGGAGCAAGTTACGAAGCGAATAATAGAATGTACCACTTGCCAAACATACAATTCCGGCATGACATTGCGAACACTTAGAGGGACATTGCCGAAGCTGAAGGGCCATTCAGAGAGCTGCATATAGACTATGCAGACATGGGAGAGTGGTGAAATAGGTCCTGATATTTAATTGTTGTAGTCTGTCCCTTCTCTCGGTGGGTGGAGACGGGCCCCTGCGCTCCCCTGGACGCACGATGTGCTGCCAAATTCTTGGTGAGGGAAGTGTTCCTCCGCTGGGGTATTTGTGATACCATATGTTCCGATAATGGGACGAATTTTGTAAATGACATATGCAAGCACATAACAGCAATGCTGGGAATAACACTTAAAATCTGTACGATTTATCATCCGCAATCGAACGGGGTTGTTGAAAAATTGACAGGCTGCTCAAAAGCAGATTGTAAAAATTGTGCCATACACTCAAAAACAACTGGGTATATTGTTTACACTTAGCTCTTTTTGAGATGAGGAATCAGCCCAGTAAGGACCGCCACCTGGCCCCCATGAGATTGTGACAGGCAGGAGGATGCACACAGCCCACTCACCCTTGCGCAGTCAGATGCACACCAGAGTGCCGAGTATCTCAGAAATCTTACAAGAGCAGCACATGCTATGGCAAAGCAAATAGCACCCCCATTCACAGAAGAAACAGCCTCAGACATGACCACCCCAGCAAAAGATAGACCAGACTGCCAGTTAATGACAGATGACATGGTACATGTGAGAAGCTTTGTGCATAGGTGGAATGGACCCAGGTTCCACGGCCCCTATGAGGTAATATACTGCACACCCACAGCAGTCAAAGTGCAGGGCTTAAGGTATTGGGTGCATTTGACAGATGTCCGAAAGGCTCACGAAAGCACAGATTGCGCAGACCATGAAGATGGTGGAAATTATCACAGTGTACAAACATAATAAATGAGAGAGTAGAGTACTGAAACTGGCTGCAAGTGTAAACAGGAATAAGTGTATAATGGGAAAAAAGTGTTGGTAAAGGTGCACAACGTTAATGAGTACAAATGTCAGGTACAGTATGCGAAATGAAGAAGCGCTGTTAAAATGTAAATAATTTTATAATGTAAATAATGAACATTCTCTATATTCTCCCTCTCTCTGTCTCTTTTTCTCTGTCGTACTCACTTTTCTCCCCTGTTTGTTTGTATAGCGAGTAGTCCATCCCCCTCGATTCTTCCTCCCCTTGCTCAAAGTACGAGGAGTGAGAAAGGAAGGACGCAGGACAGATACGTATATTATGGTCCAAAAATAAGCACGAAAAGTAGAAGTGTCTACAATTAAAATGTGTAATAACAAACACCTAACGTGTATATTTAACAAATGCTTACATCTCATTTACTAGGAGATACAATGGGCATGGTAGAGGCCCCAACGACAATCGAGAATAGTGTAGAAAGAAGTAGAAGAAGAGCGAGCAGTTATCCTAGCTATTCATATGAATGTGTGTTGTTTGTATGTGCAGTAGTATTCTTTACAACAATGTTTGGCCTAGTTTTATATTTGGCCATAGCTTTTATTTCAATTGATATGAGCAAGGGGGGGTGGGATAAAATCAATCAAACAGGGACCCCAATAAGCTGGGATGGCTTTAAGTTGATATGGGCCCACGGGTATCACAGGAACAAATCTAAGGATCCAATTAACTTCAATGATACAATTGCACACGCCACCCAAGAGCCCCAGGTGTTTAATGAATCCGATTTTAGTGTTTATTCAATGAATGACATAACACCCTCAGAACTCACGTGGGTAGAAAATCACCCATACCCAACCACAACGCCAGTTGCAGAGATCATATCACCAGATAATAGAGTCACCAGACAAGAAAACAATCATGACAAACAGATGGTCGATAGCTATTTTAGAGTATACACTGAGTGGGAGGAAAAAGGGAACAACAAAGTTCTCCAGGGCAACAATGATGGGGGTGGCAACAGAAGGAAAAAGAGGGGCACACAACAAGAAAAATGGGAAGAGCATTATAGCTTTGGCCTTAATACCGTTGATGATCCTCATCACCCACACCAAACAAACAAGTGGTATGCTGACATGAGCAACACAGCAAATCGAACAACAAATGAAAGTTGTTACGTTTCCTCACTTATTCCCCACGCTTCAGGAACCCCTAAGGTATTGCTGCCACAAGAAATCCCATTTGCAGATGCACAGTGACTCCTACATCTTGCATTATGTAGAATCAAAAATACTTTCCAAGCACAAACAATTTCATTCAAACTTTTGCAGAATGAGCGGACATGTTACTCCGAGCCACAAGGAGTAATTTGTGTACAGGAGCCTTTTTTGGTGATAAAAGGAACATTACATTCAGACAAGTGGCAGAACGAAGAAATATTGTGTAAAGCAGAAGCGTTGCGAGGGCTGTCTGAAGAGAAACTTTCCTGGGTACAGAGAACGTGCGCTCCCATATGGACTGAACATATAACGAAACTCACTTGGGTTACTGCCATCGAAAAACCCTTCAAATTGCAAAAAGACCTTCCGTATGAAGTTTGCTTCCGTGGTGAAGGTAAAAAGAACATGGGAGAAAACAAAAACTGCAGCAAAACTCTTATAATACCTGACATGAAGAAAGGAACGGCTGCAATGATGGACACATACTGGGTTTGCGGCAACCTAGCGTACCTGCCCCTCCCGCAATCATGGAGGGGCACATGCTCCCTGGCAACACTGCATTCTGCCCTGATAGTGATCCCAGAAAGCCACATTCAAGGAGGAAACACACATGGCAGCGCCAATTAAACCATCTCCAACACCGCCTGAAGAAGTTCCTGTCTATGCCATCTCTGAGGAAGATTTACAAAGAACAGTGCGGAGGACGAAAAGGTCATCCAACTATATCCCCACAAAATCATCAGAACTCTTGGCACAGATCCCAAATCGATTTTGCCTGTTCGGCTCCGTCGAGACATTCTTCGTGTCCCTTGTTCCCAGCATCCAAGCAAGGGCAAATGCAAAAGGGCTTCAGATCACCAGATGGGAACTCATCCAGCTGGCCAATGACACAGAAGAAGGATTCAATGTTATCAAAGTGGAACTCAGAGCCTTACGACTGATGACCATGCAGAACAGGTATGTGCTAGACATGTTAACAGCAATGGACGGAGGTGTTTGCCGAAAAATCGGGAGCGCATGTTGCACTTTTGTACCTTCTGCAGATGCGGAGAACGGCTCCCTTTCCCATGTCATAACAGCAGTGCACAAACTTGGAGAACGTATGAAATTCGAAGGGGGAGCACAGCCCAGCACCTGGTTTGACAATCTTTTCTCCTGGGTGCCATTGTGACTCAGACTGACAGTGAAACTCCTCATACCACTCATCGTCTTTTTGCTCATCATTTTTTGTGTGTGCCAATTAGGTCTTAGATGCTGTGCAAATGCGGTACCTAATGGTGCGCTGATGATGGTAACAATGGGCCATGCAAATGGAGAGGCGCAAATAAAGCTCAGAACCAAAATATAGAATGACCGCGGTATACAATACGGGGCATGTAGGAGACAATTTATACCATACAACTATAAAAGAGCCAAGAGAATTACAGTGGTACAAAGAAGTATGGGTGGACCTGGATGGTGAAGGGGGGTGCATGTATATGACCTGCATGCCAGATGAATACGCTAGAAGGGGGGAAAGCCTCAGAGCGGTATATAGGGTATGGATGCCAATAAAGGGAACACCTGCATCGGAAGAGGCAGTGGCTGAGGAAGAAGAGCGCAAAAGGTTGGGGCAATTACAATATTTGTTACTTAAGTAATGAAAGGGGGAATGTGTGGGAGGAGGGGGTCTCGGAAACCCCCCTTCCATTCTTACACTTCCTGAGTAGGCACAGTCGCGGCTGCCCTGGGTCAAGGGCCCTGGCCCCGGAGCACCTGTGCGGGAATACCCCCCTTAGGAACTGTGACCCCTGGGAACAGTCCAGATGAGAGTCCAACTAGACTCCATTTTGTGTGTCACCGACTCCATTTTGTTTCACAAAATGGCAGGCCAGCCATGAAATTAGAACGCAGGCCTGCAGCTCTCCCCGCAAGACGCGCACAGGGAACAAGCTATTCCCCCAGCTTCATCCTTTCTGTCATCTGTGCAGTCGCCCGGTTCTCATGGGAGACAGGCCGTGCAAATGCAACAAACTTCGCACTGTATCTTCTGTCTTCCATCTTACCTCATTGACTCTGCCGCGGCCCAGCTCAAGGCCTGGCAGCAGAAAGCCATTGATCTAAAGAAACCTGCCCCCACCAAGCCGACCCAGGCCATAAAGAATACCACCCCCATATCCCTTGAGCATGGTTAAATAACTAAGAACGACCCTCGAGTATGTCATGTTGTTTGCGCCTCAATATGAGGAAAACTAAAGTGTCTTTTCCGTAAGCAATCAAAATAAGTTGCTCATAAACTGTTTCCCGTGTATGCGAAACAATGAAAGGGTTGTAGTGAAACAATGAGCATATCAGTGCATTGTATAATATATGTATAATCAGAAGCACTAAAGTTAGATTCCAGTTATATAAGTGTGACGTGTATTTCACGTGTATTATTCAGTTTAATAGAAATGGATTACAATAACTAAATGCATAACAGAACATAACACTGTATATGCCAGAACGAAGCTACCTCATTTCCAAGTTCAATGTAGATATATGCATGATGTCGTGTAAAAGCAATTTTAGCAAATCAATTTGTAACCAGTACAATTTTAGTACAAGAATATGCATTAGGGCATGCATGTAATTCAGTAATGGACTGCTTAATTTACGCGAATCATTATTATAAGTTTTATAACAACGAGAGCACACAGCCAAAGAGAAATGATAACGTGCTCTAGTCGATTACAATCATAATGTAACGGCCATGTGTAAAAGTAGCCTGTGTGTAAACGCCATTCAGAAGGTCCCGTCTCCCCATGCAAAGCAGAACTGCACCGCAAAGGTGTTTCGATTCTCCTTCACCCTGCATAGTGCCAAAACAAATCAGCAGAGATGTAATGATGTTCAAACAACCTGCCTTTAACCCCCACAATAAGACCTATGACTATTGTGGTATGTGCTTGTGTGACCCATTCTTTTAATGTATAATGTAGGCCTTAAATTCAGTGACCTCTTTATTTTACCAGATGGACATTCCAGACCACACTGTGATCTTAAAGTCTTAGCCTCTTGAACAATATATGTTGTGTTATACTAACACTGTGGACCGCCCAGCAACAGATCTAACACTGATCAAAAGAACTGCACTATGACCTGTGCCCAATGATAGTTAACCTGCACTTGAGAAATGTCTTTCCTTTGGTGTCAAGATTCACAGGGCTTAAAACATGAAGAACAAGATAGAGTGTAATATTGGATGAATGGGAATGCATGGCCACAAGGGCAAATGTGAAGTGTTTAATTGAATATGCAACCCTGCAAAAGTCACCGACACTGCATGCCAAACCGATGATCCCAGCTGACCGATTGACCCAAGGAGCGTCGTCACAGCGCCACGTGATCCTGATCCAACCACAGCACTCCGGCCCTATGGCACCTATAGGTGCTCAGCCCTAGTGACCAATCCCAACTCTTCATGTGCCCCCTAGGCCTCCCCTCTCTTCAATGATGCAAAAGATGTATAAAATGATTTGTAACACATTTTCTGCATAGCGCTCTCGGCATGAGCAGAATAGATTCTGCTTACCCTATTTTAGATAAACGATTTTGATATCACCAGCACTTGGTCTTGGTCTCATTCCCTCTGAGGATGTGTCCTGTTTGACTCTTATTGGGAGGATTAAGTGCATTTTTGGGGACTTCTCACTTTCAAGCCAATGCTAGTTCTATTATTATGAGAGGACATTCTGAAATGAGATGGAGTCTCACCTGTTGCTCCTACCCCCTCAGTGCTGAATGGGGTGAAATGTATACGTTTTTAAGATTGGATATGCGTTTAATGAAGTGATAAATGAAATGTTCCTAATTTTGATCATTCATTTTATAGATGGATATTTAGAAAACATCTGTATTATTGACTAGCAAAAAGTACCGGACTCTACCCGTACTCTGCACAGGTTCTGTAAACAGGACATTAGTAATCTCACTTTCATTGATTTTGGATTAATTTGTCCAATAGATTTGTGCTTTTTGGGAGGCATCTGGAAAGAGAAAAGCATAGAAATTACTCAAAATTAAAATTAATCCGGCATGTTGGGGTGCAAATATCTTGGAAATGGTACGTCATAGGGACTTGAAACGTGATTTTGGTTTTGTTCCTCGCGTCAAGACGCTTAAAATTAGCTTTATCCGGTCCTTCTACGACCACATTGCTGTTTCACCAATTTGAGGCAACTGTCTCATGTGTGAAGGGGCTTAAATACAGGAAAAGGGATGATATATCCAAATGCCAGTAATGTCCAGAGGGTCCTAAGTGGTCACTATGGCAAATTTGGTGCAAATTGGTGGAACGGTTTGGAAGTGTTGAATTGTATAAGGAACAAACTATCAGGTTTTCTGCTTTATCTATAGAGAGATATTATTGAACTATTGTATTATTACGTTATTATTGAATTATTGTATGATGTAAAACTATAATTGTGTAATGTGTTGAAGGTTTGAATGTAAATCATAAAACACAAAATAATAAAATAAAAAATAAATGAAAAAGAAGGGACTGAGGCAACTGAGGTAATAAAAGGGTAATTGTATTACACCGGGTAGATCACTTTGAATTGAATTGATTTTGTATGGGGGCAAAGTAGAAATGGCACTGGGGTATGGAAGAGTGTTGAACTTAAGTGAGGTGATGTGCGGGAGAGGTTTCAATTAAAGATGGAACATTAGAGTGATGACCGAAAAGGGAATAGGCAGTGAGGGTGTATGCAACAGTGGTAAACGTGGTGGTGAATGGGACGGTGCAGTGAGAGCAGGGATGGAGGGGACATATAATGGGCTAGGGCACCAATGAAAATGAGGACCACAGTCGCAAATGCCAATTCATTCTTTTTGGGACAGGCTGTTTGAGTAGTACCAAAGTGATCATTGTTTGGTCAAATGTTTTGCAAATTGGGCATTTCAAAGAATATTTGTTCAAAAACACTGGCAATCTCTAGCTGAAAAGCGAAGTCACCCATCTGGCTAACTTTGGTCAAAATAACTGTCCCACACTCGCATGCTGGGCCTGCACTTTGGGCTTTGCCTTGCTGCCTTACAGGCCAGTCCGAGCCTAAGTAAGACAGTGGCTGAGAGGTGGGATATTAATGTATTAGGGGGTTTGAAGTAATAGAAGAAAGTTTGCGAAGGGGAGGTGGAAGTTACAATTGAAAGAAAGGTGAGAGGGGACAGAATTAGTGTAGAATGCCAGGAAATAAGTTATATCAAAAGTGAGTGTAGTAGGGAGTGAGGTGTATTGGAGCAGAATGGTGAGTGTGGATTGGAGTGGGCAGGGTGAGTGTGTATTAGAGTGGTGGAAGGGGCAGGAGAGCATGGATTGCAGGAGGAGGGGTGGAGGATTGGCTTTTCGAGTCAAGGGTAAGAAGTTGGAAGGGGACTAAGCTGTGGTGAGGGACAGATTCAGATTTGAGCAGATAGATGAGCGGAGGAATTGGAGACATGAGAAGCTGAATATTAGGAAATTTCAGAATAGCTGTTTTGTTAGAAGCTTGCCTACACCAGGGTCTGAGTAGGATCAATTAAAACATTATTGGAAGGTTAGGGTAGATAATTAGGTGGGAAGTAGTCAGATGAGTATGTGGTATTGGCAAATTATGAGAATTATCGTCCTTCACTAGGTATTCATCCACGTTTCAGCTCCACTCAAAGAGAGCAGGTTCAGTGTTGCACACTAAACTGGAAAATTCAGAGAAACCATTTTGTAATGTCAGGAATATTATTTAACACAGGCTTACCACTCAACTGACATCACAGGTTTACCACTCAACTGACATCACCTGATAAGACCGTTTTCTAGTTCTTGCAGACTGTTTGCTGAAATCATTGGAGAAGCTCATCATGAGCAAATGAGAACAGAGGCTGTCACCTTCTTGCCTGCTACAATTAACCTTGGGTCACAGCACAGCATTCCTCCATTAAGTTAATAGGAGGCAGCTGTGTGGGAGCGAGGGGCCAGTAGGCCCCTCTCTGCCTTCACTCCCCAGTACAAAGCTTGGACCAAGTGCCTCCAGTAGTGGGTTCGCCCCTTGCCCTTATGCGAAGTTAACTTTCGTTGATTTTCGTGTAGCTGGGACCACTGAGCAGGACACAGGGCATCCATCTTTTGTGCCCTCCTTCGACTCCATCTTGGTGACCAGGCCTCACTGGGATAGTACGAAACGCTTCTCTCCCTCTCCCCACTGCGATCAGGCACACAGAGCACATGGCCCCCATCTTCGTTCCCACTCTGACTGGAAAACTCTGCGGCTCCATTTTCACGCTGAAGCCGGAGGCATTCGCAACAACTAATAAATGTATCACATCAGTCTTCCTCTGAGATCACCGTCCTGTGAACCAGCATGAACTAAGTACATAGCTCGTTCATCTCCACAAACGTGTCCTTGCCCCCGCACCCTCACCGATGGAAACTTACTGCCATTCTGACCCTGTGTCCCTGCAAGATATTCCTTTCATGTGCCAGAGCACCGACCATCCCATGATGCTCACCCAGCAGACCCCCAAATAACATTAGACCCCTGCTGCAGTATATCGTGACTAATACTAACAAATGCCACATACATGAGATTCTTGTGAGACTAACCCTACAGTTCAATGAGAGTATTATAGTGGTCAAGACCCTTAAACCTGTGACCTGTATAACCCAAATGTTATAGATAATATAGACACCTGTGTGATTTGTATGGTGACATGATAAACTACTGAGAGTCTTTTGATCAACCATTATTTAGTGCATGCATTATTTAGAATGTATTCATTAGCTTAGATAGTGACCACCCTGCTTCACGGCGACCTGACCTTCACCCATTTGGAGCACAGATATCTG
This sequence comes from Ambystoma mexicanum, assembly GCF_040938575.1. Lineage (NCBI taxonomy): Eukaryota > Metazoa > Chordata > Amphibia > Caudata > Ambystomatidae > Ambystoma > Ambystoma mexicanum. The sequence continues at coordinate 240,501,572 of NC_090933.1, forward strand.
ACGTCCATCCTCCCGCCAACCAAGCAACCAACCAGGAGGAAGAGATGATGCCCACACCTAAGACACCACCCCGGCTGACCAATCCGGGTCCAAAATAGCATCTTATGTTAGATATGTCATTGTGCCTATATAATGTACTGTAACATTAATTTTTCCAGAGCGCTCTCAGAGATCTAGATAAACGTTTCCTTGAACTCTCGCAGCTTGCTCTCTTTGCCTTATTCTCCGTCCGGGGAGTGTCCGTTTTATTCTCTTGAACGTTGAGGACGGGGAGGGCACAAACATTTGGTGATCCCCTGCGACGTGATTTGGAGAGGTGCCTCGAGGCCCGCACTGAGCGGCGATATCCGGGACGCCCACCAGCAAAACCATCGCCTCCGTGGCCGACCAGCCTGTGCGCACTACAAGAAAGGGTCAAGGGTTCGAGGTTGACGAATACCCAACTGAAAAGCTGCTCGCCGAGGCGGGCCACAGCTTGCTTGGGGTGCGGACCTGACTGGGGTCGGACCGTGAACATTGACCCTCGGATCACCTGACTGAACAAGTGAGTGCTGGTAGCGAAGGTTACCAAGGAAAGGTAAAGGGAAATAGGAGGGAACAGGGGAACAGGTGGTAATGGGTTATAGCGAAGAGTAGGGTCTGTGTGAGTGATGATGGGGCTTTTCTGATCTGTCCTTTATATGGTCATTAGGTTTCGTGAGAAGTGAAAAGAAGAAGAGAAGAGGTATCCTAGCCCGAATGGGGTAGAAGGCGGCGCCGCGTAGCGTTGTCTCGTCCAGTGCAGATAAAATAAGTGAAGATAAAGAGAAAATAGTAGGGGTCTCGTATATTGAGTAGACTCAGAGTAGTTATTTAGAACATTCTTTTTCCATGTAAGAAAGAATTCTTGGAAGGAAGTGAGAGGGTGTAGGAGGTGGGGAGTGAATGAGTAGATTAGATGGAAATGGGAACGGGTTGGTAACGGGAACAAAGAGGAAATAAAGGCGCGCAGGTAGTGCATGTGCATGTTATGTGTTATATGTGTTTTCATGTTCTGTCTATTGGTCAAGAATATAAAAGCATTGTAATTGATTTATTGGTAAAGTAATACTCAAGCGAAAGTGAACTATTGAATTTGAAAATGCAATAATTACAAAAGTAACAGTGAATACTGGTCCATAAAAACCAGTAGTAATTGAGAAGCACTTGATATATTGTTGGTCTGAAAGAAAGGACGAGTGGGTGGAAAGGTGATTAAGGGGAGAAAACATTGTCATGCGGGGAATAACACCACTAGTTCATATTTGTCAACACCTTCCATTATACAGTGAAAAGATACAAAAGTACCATGATCAGTGGTTGACAGAGATAAAAGGAGACAGTGTAACGGCGATTTGGCCAGAGGGAGGGTCATTTGATGAGAGTGTTAGATGTAGTGTCTACGCACTTGCTAGCACGATATAAGTGGAAGCAGTTACAAAATAGAAGGGAAGTGCTGGACCTATGGCAAATGTTCGAGGAAGTGACCCCCACAGCGGAGGTAGGTAAAGAAAGACCAACTGAAAAACAGAAACCACAGGAAGAGGTAAGCGGAACGCCAAAGGGCGAGTGCACAACAACCACAGCTGAGGGCGATACTACCAAAATATATCCGTTAATGACAAGACCAGCAGTAGGGTACAGCGAGCCCCTGTACATGCCAGCATGTCCCACCCCCACTCCCTCAAATGGAGCGGTAGCTACAACACACCACCCTATGACAAAGGAGGTTTGTATGGCCCAACGAGCGCACCCCCTGTGAATTTAGCACACTTGACAGGAGAGTTAGACCGCCAGCTAGCGCATGCACCAATGGAGATAACACGGCTAAGGGCACTCTGCGATAAGGGCCAAATGCTGCCTGGGGGAGGGGAGGTGCCTCCATTATCCATAACAGATCTCTCACCCCCACCAAGCACAACAGGGGAACTAGCACCAACAACATCAGAGCCAGCATGATCCATAAAGTCCCAAGGGACACACATACCACAAGGGCAAGAAAAGGAGTGGAGATAAGGGGAGTTCCTGTTCCATCTCAATGACAAACCAGTGAGGATTATATGTCCAGCTACTCCAGAAAGCCAGCAAGGGGAAAGACAGGAGGAGAATGGCGAATAAAATACAGAAATAGAAGAGTTATGGAGTGACTTAGATGAATACGAAGAAGCAGCAGCCGCTGTGGGATCTCCACTACCATCGCAGCTTGATGATTGGGACGAGCCATCACCGCCGCGATGGCAGGGTCGATTAAGAGAGGGAACAGGGAATATGTTGGTGAATAAAGTGAAGAAAGGGACGGTAAGTAAAACAGGAAAGAAACATAAGTTACAGATGCCACTGATAGATAAGGGAGCAGGTAGGCCACACTATATCCCATGGGCCCAAATGGACAAAAATAACTTTTTGAAAGTTCTCCCCCTTTGAAAAAAACACGGCAGGGGTACCACTAGCCATAGGTGATGTGAAAAGTTTGCTAGTGTCGGCAGTTGGCAATCAGGCAGACGCAGTATGGGAGAAGGCAGGATTCCCAGGAGTAACAATGAGTTGTGACCGCCACGACGAATCACCATTCAACAACGTTCGAGCGCAAGTATGGGACGCATTGCAGCACACATTTCCAGACATTCCAGATTTACATTTAGTGATGCAGTGTACAATGGAGGAAAACGGGGATCCTACGCAATTCATACTACGGGTGCAAGATTTGTGGAGAAGCGAAACTGGCACAGCGTGAAACCAGTCCACCGCCTTGTTCTATTTTATCATCAAAAAAGGGCTCCCGAAGGAGGTACAGAGGGCCTTGGATAAAATAGCTGGGATAGAAGCCAAGGGTTGGCCTGAGATTCAGAGTATAATTGTGCACCACTGCAGGAGGATCAAAGAGAGAGAAAAGGAGATAACACAAAAAAGGCTGGCTGACGAAGCGAAACTGGTGCAGAACAAATTGGTGAAGGTTGCTGCCGTAAACGCCAGCGTAGCCGCAGATAGAGAAAACGAGGGGGATGAAGGAGCGGGAAATAGGCCAGGGACAATAGCAGCTTTGCGGACAGCACAGGAGAACAAGGACCGTGGAACAGAGAGGATTCATACAGCGGACCACAGTGGCAAGAAAGACAAGCAAGAGGAAGAGGTGGGTACCGTGGCCAGAGAGGGGGATTTGGAGGTATGGGGAATAGAGGGTTTGGTGGACAAGGGATGAGAGGAGGACCGCAAGGGTCTTGTTGGAACTGTGGGAGATGGGGACATTATTGAAGAGATTTCAGAATGCGGCCTTCAGGGTATTTCCAAGGGCAGTGGTCCATGGAAAATGAACAAGGATGGGGATGCCCACACCCAGGTAGCCCCTATGGATTACCAATGGGAGGGGGAAGACAACAAGACTAGTGCTATAACGAACCCCAAATGCAGCAAAGACAGCACCCCCACAACCGCATCACAGCGCACAGCAACCCATGGCGAGACAAAACGCTGTAGGCAATGCAAATACTATCTGTTTCGCAACGGCTGTTAATGGCGCACCAGCGCCATTCCGCGGCATTACAGTCGTCAGAGACAATGGGCCTCATTACACGGTAGGCGGTAACCATGGCACTACTAGTGCCATGGTTGCCACCGGTATTTTACCGTGTCCGCCTTGGTGGATGGCAGAATTACCGCCCTACTCCAAGGTGAGCGGGGGCGGTAATTCCCCATTCACCAAGGCCCTTCCCCATTCCCATTTTTGCCCCCATAGGGCATAATGGGAATGGGGAAGGCGCTAATTACGGTACCGCAAATTGCGGTACCGTAATTAGCACCGAGGTCCCTTTGCGGCACCCTACTTTAACAGCTGGTAAAACCAGCCGTTAAGGTCGGGTCCTGCAAAGGGAACTTGTAGTAAGGCGGTAAGGGTTTACCGGTACAGGTGCTCTTACCAGTACCGCTAAACCCTTACTGCCTACTGTGTAATGAGGCCCAATGTCTTTTCAGTACCAGGGCAAGAAAGGTATGCAGACTAGGACAGCCCACAGGGAACACTTGCGTGTCCAGTGCTATCCACCACCCTACGTGCAGAAGAGGAACCACTAGTGGGGGCAGAGATAGGAAACAAGCATTTTATCTTCATGGTAGACTCAGGAGCAGAGAAATTATGTCTTATGGAAGGGCGGTTTCCGCTCTCAGGCAGGAATTCGGAAACGCAGGGGTTCTCTGGGGCTATTTTAAAAGTTCCTTACACTAAAGATCTTGATATAACGGTAGGGGGAAAAACCGTGCGCGCACCCTTACTGTACCACGAAGATGCGCCAATCAATTTACTGGGCAGAGATTTGAACATGACCATTTCGTTTACTGAGAGGGGAATAGTGTGTTCCACCCCAGGAGTATGCCCAGTACGAGCAATGTTGATGATTAGCACAGTGATGAATGAAATTGTAGTGCGAGGAATACCCATTGACATAGACATGTTTGTCTACGGCATCAAAGTATTAGCACGAGTGGTACCAGAGATAACGAGAAAGGAATGGAGAACACCATCAGATTTTATATTCCGTCCAATTGCACACAGAGATGTTGTGCCAGGCACGATCATGTCCATAGAAATTGAGGGAGTTCAAGTATCGAGCAAACGCATTGTGGTCATAGGATTGGACGCGCATGGGTGTGAGTGGAGAACTATGTTATGCATAGACCCCAACATAATGCTAAGAGACATAACTGATGAGGAATTATTCACTGATAACGAAGATGACGGAGAGATAATAATGGAAATAAGGATACCATGTGACATCATGATCCAGTACAGAGAGGTACACAACCCGCTTATCGCTAGCATTAATGCCCCACAGACAATATTTGAGGAAGACATGGCAAAAGTGGCACCTGAAATTTGGACTACAGGCCCCCACGATGTAGGATTACTCCATGAGGTGACACCAATAAAGATAAAACTAAAACCAGGTGCCATACCACCACGAGTGAAACAATATCCCATATCCAGAGAAGCAGAGCAAGGGATTAAGGAAACAATAAATGCACTCCTAAAACAAGGTATTATAGTGCCATCAAACTCCCCGTGCAACACGGCTATCTTCCCGATCAAAAAAGAAAAATGAGGGGCGTGGAGGATGATCCAAGATCTCCGCCCACTCAATGACATCATTCAAAAAGAGTTCCCATTAGTGCCTAACCCGGCATCAATACTGTGCAGCATACCCAAAGAATGTACATGTTTTATTGTGGTTGATTTGAAGAATGCTTTCTTCTCCATACCACTTGACCCAGGCTTGCAGTACCTGACAGCATTCACACTAGGAAACAACAGGTATGAACATCGCAGACTCCCACAGTGGTATTGCAAAAGCCCCAGCATTTTCAACAGAGTATTGTGTGAAGATATTGGAAACATAGATGTAGAGAGCACCATTATACAATACGTAGACAATTGACTTGTCTGCAGCCCTACAGAAGAAAAGTGCAGAGAGGAGTCCATAACACTATTAAACGTGTTGGCTGCCAAGGGGTATAAAGTGGACAAAGGAAAATTGCAATACTGCCTGGACGACGTTGTATACCTCGGACAGCTAATCTCAAAAGATGGAAAACGGATACTCCCAGACAGGGCAGCTGCTATATGCAACATAATCATACGTAAAATAGTAAAAGACATGCAAAAATGTCTTGGCATATGTAACTATTGCCGAGCATGGATCCTTGATTACGCAGCATACACACGCCCACTGCTACAAGCATTGAAAGAAGCACAGAAGAGTAGGGCCCCAATAAAATGGACACATGACATGATGGCACGGTACTTTAGATTAAAAGACCTCCTTGCATATGCTCCGGTACTCGTGAACCCAGATTATGAGAGGGAATTTTTCTTATTTTCACACTGCAATGGAACACTGATGACAGCAGTGCTCACACAGAAAACATCATTATGACACAAACCATTGGCCTATTACAGTGGAACATTAGATGCAGTGATGCAAGGACACTTCGCGTGCGAACAGTCCCTCGCTGCAGCAGCTTTTGCCATTGAAAAAAGTGCCCCAATCGTGATGGGATGTTCGGTAACACTATATGCAGAACACTCCTTATTTGCAATTCTTGAGAGGTCAAAATCAACATTAACAACACAAAGAGCAACAGCATATGAGATAATAATTTCGAGCCCCAACGTACACGTTGTCAGGTGCAAAACAGTAAACCCAGCAACATTTATTACAGAACCACGCACCACAGAGGACATGCAGGAACACGACTGCGCCACCTATCAAGGGGAGGGCGATGACATAACCAAAGCGAGTGAAAACACACTGAAGTAAGGAGAGATATATTTCATAGATGGGTCAGCATTGATAAACCCTGAAACAGGGGAGAAGCATGTAGGGATGGTAGTAGTATGCATGGAGGAAGATGGCTATGAAACAATTGACCAGAAGCACCTCCCGTCCCATTACTCCGCACAAGCAGCAGAACTAACTGCATTGATTGAGGCACTGCATAGAGCCAAAGGATGCACAGTAACAAAATACTCAGACTCAGCATACGCAACAACCACAGTCCATTCAGGGCTATCCCGCTGGCGTAGGAGGGGGTTCAGAAGAGCGGATGGCTCATCAGTACAGCACGCCGCACTATTGACTGAACTGATAGATGCATTAGCAGAACCATCGGTAGTGGCAGTAGCGAAATGCCAAGCCCTTACCAACAACAAAGATGCATTCTAATTGGGAAACGAGGCAGCCGATGCAGCAGCGAAGGAGGCTTTGTATTTTAATACGACACCAACACTAGAATGCGTTGTAAAATCAGCCATTACAGAACCATTCGAAGAGGCATACAGTAACACACCAATAGCGCGATAATAGAACTAAAAAGGAGAGCACCACAGGAGGAGCAAGAGTTGTGGAGCAAACGGGGATGCAAACAATCAGCCACGGACCTAATTTGGAGACAGGAGACAATGGGAAATGTAGTGATGCCAGTAGAATTACTAGAGGTAGCATTCCAACAGCTGCACTTCCCAGCCCACCTAGCAAAACAACATATTGACGCAGACATCCAGGAACATTGGTTTGTCTCCAATTTACAGGAACATTTGTCAAAATTTGTAGTAGAATGCACAACATGCCAAACATACAATTGAGGAATGACATTGAGAACACTGTGTGGCACCCTCTCACGACCAGTAGGACCATTTAGAGAACTACACATAGATTACGCTGACATAGGAGAGCAATGTAACAGAGCAAGGTATCTAATTGTAGTGGTATGCCCCTTTTCAAGGTGGGTGGAAGGGGGTCCATGTCCCACCCAGATGCGAAGTGTGCGGCGAAGTTCCTGGTGCGAGAGGTCTTTCCTCGTTGGGGAATATGCGATGTGATAAGATCAGACAACGGCACACACTTTGGTGAATGACCTTTTCAAGGAAGTGACGTCACTCTTGGGGGTGAAACACAAACTGTGTTCCATTTATCATCCGATGGTGAATGGGATGGTGGAAAAGATCAACGGATTACTCAAGAGTAAAGTATCAAAATTGTGTAATACGCTGAAAAAGAACTGGGTGTGTTGCTTACCCCTAGCGCTGTTTCAACTCAGAATGCAACCATGCAAGGACCACCATCTGAGCCCCCATGAGATTGTGACTGGGAGGCGAATACACACACCGCTCTCCCCGATTAGGAGAGCATCAAACGCACACAGAGCTGCCACAATGCTGGGGGTGGAATTTAAGGAATACCTGGCCCAGCTGACGCGCGTAGTATGCAGCATAGCGCAACAAATTGCACCACCATTTACTGAGAATGTAGCAACTGATACTACCACTCCAGCTGCAGACAGCCCAAGTGGACCACTGATGCCAGGAGCACAGGTCTACGTTAGGAGTTTTGTGAGGAGATGGAATTCACTGAGGTTTCATGGCCCCTACGAGGTCATTTATAGTACGCCTACCGCAGTTAAAGTTAAGGGACTGAAATATTGGGTGCACCTCTCAGATGTGAGGAGGGCACGCGATAGTACACTCCCTCAGACTGAAAAGGAATGTGCAATCGGCAACGCGGATGAGGTTCAGACACAATGATAATGTGATTTAAGTAAAGAGAACATGTAAAGGGTGAAAGTGACGACACACCCTCTGGTTAAAGTGAACTATATCCATGTCATTTTTCTCCTTCCACTTTCTTTTCATCACTATCTCTCTCTCTCTCAATCTTGATATGAAATGCTTAAAGCAAAGGACGTAATTAAAATACGAGTGAACAAAGTGAACAGCAAAAATGAGTAAATAATGAAAATTAAATATGTAGATATACAACTGTATTTATTCTGGTGACTTAACAACTTTGTATCACCCCTCCAGGTGGCAAATGGACCAACACAGCGCAATGACTGAAAACACCATTATGTTAGATAGCGATAGGGACACCATTAGGGCTATTAGGTTCTGCAATGTTGAATGTGTTTTGAAATGTGCTGCAGTTTTGTTTTCAGTGATGTTGTTTTTCATGGCCTGGTATTATACACTTTTATCTTTGGTTAATGACATGCACAAAGGGGGGAGCGGGGCTAACCTGATATGAGAAGGTTCGCACTTAATATGGACTGGAGTAAAGACAATGTGGAAAGAAAAGTATGACATTAATGCTAATAGTACAAATGCAATGCAACCTTCACAACACTCTGCCGCCGATCCAACAAGTGTGTCCTTGTTACATCCGAGTATAAATATATATAAGTAATGATTATGAATTGAATGTATACAATGGCGACTACTATTGGCCGAGCAATGTAGCTAACACAAGTTTGCATGCACATGCAACAGTAGAGCCTACCTCATATTACGCTGCTGCCACTAATGAGTACACACATGATAATATATTTAATGGTAATGACACAGCTTGGGCGGGCATGTTCCCAATACACTACCAAAGAGTGAAGAGCTACAAGGAGGGAGGGAAAAGGAGAAGGAAGAGGGAGGCAAAAGGGAAAAGATATGACATTTATCATGACCTGGGGTTAGATGAGATAGAAGACCCCCGTCACCCAGATCAATCAAACAAGTGGTATTAGGACGTGAGTGCCACGGCAAAGCAGGCGACAAACGAGAGCTGTTATGTTTGTTTGCTCATACCACATGCATCATGGACACCGAAAATGTTAGTGCCACAGGAAGTGCCCTTGTCGGAGGCCCAATGTTTGATTGATTTGGTTTTGTGCAGGATAAAAAGCACCTTCCAAGCACACACCGTCACAATGGAAAAAATGGAAAATGAGAGAACATGCACAAGCAGACGCCAAGGAGTAATTTGCCTTAAGGAACCATTTCTTGTCATCAAAGGGACATGGTATGCAGAAAATAAATGGCACGAGGAAACTATCGAATGCAAAGCAGAAGCACTCCGAGGCCTATCCAATGATACCTTCCAATGGATAAAGGAAGTATGTGCCCCCATCTGGTCGCAACATGTCACGAAGCTAACATGGGTCACAGCATTGGAAAAACCTATCAAAATACAGAAAACGTACCACATGAACTGTGTTTCCATGGGGAAGGAAGAGTGAACATGGGAGAAACAAATAAATGCAACAAGACGGTAATCATACCTGACATGAAGAAAGGCACCGCTGCACTAATGGACATGTACTGGATTTGCGGCAAACAAGCCTATCTACACCTCCCAACAGCATGGAAAGGTACTTGTGCCTTGGCCACCCTCCACACAGCCCTGATGGTTATACCAGAGAGTGATATATACGGAAAAGCAGGAGAGTGGGCTGGCAAATTGGCAGCAGGGCAATGGGCTGAACCATCGACAGCGCCCCAACAAATGATAACAGAAGCTTCAACTTACGAACTATTGTCAGAATATGAACTGAAGAAAAAACTATCACGAAGTAAAAGGTCCTCCAATTACATCTCATCAGAATCATCGATGCTGAGATCCCGCAGAAGTACAAGATCTTTTCATCAGCAGAGACATTTTTCACGTCAATCCTTGTCCGGGGACTCCAAGCACGAACAAATGCCAAATGGTTGCAGATAGTGCGCTGGGAGCTCATGCAACTGGCTAATGACACTGAAGAAGGGTTCAGCATTATGAAAATTGAGCTCCATGCACTGCGCCTAATGACAATGTAAAACAGATATGTCCTAGATCTCCTCACGGCAATGGACGGTGTTGTTTGCCGAAGAATTGGGGGGGGGGAATGTTGCACGTTCGTTCCAACTGAAGATGCTGATAACGGGACACTCTCACATGTGATAACAGCAGTACATAATTTAGGAGAGAGTATAAGAACAGAAGGAGGCACAGAGGAAAGCACATGGTTCGACAATCTGTTCAGCTGGATACCATCATGGGTAAACGTGGCAATGAAAATACTCGTCCCCATCATCGTCTTTGTGCTCCTATTCTTCTGTGTGTGCCAACTGGGACTCCGGAGTTGTGAAAAGAGCATGCCTACCTCAACTATGATGATGGTAACGATGGGCCGACCGACAACGGTAGCTACTATGATAGATGCACAAATACAAACAGGGGAATACAACACACCACAATACAGGATGACAGCCATTTACAGGGAATACGGGGACAGGGTTGATAATTTGCACCACAAAACAATAAAGGAACCAACTGAGCTACAATGGTACAGAGAGGTATGGGTGGACTTAGATGGAGATGGTGGGATCTACTTGATGTGTACACCAGAGGAATATGCCAGAAGAGGAAATAGCTTAAGAAGTGTATGGAGGGCGTGGATGCCAATAAAGGGCACCCCAGCGTGGGACGAAGCAGATGCGGAGGCTGAGTACTACCGAAGGGAGAATGAAAAGGATAAAAAATAAAATATTTGTTACTTTAGATGTAACGAAAGGGGGGAATGTGTGGGAGCGAGGGGCCAGTAGGCCCCTCTCTGCCTTCACTCCTCAGTACAAAGCTTGGACCAAGTGCCTCCAGTAGTGGGTTCGCCCCTTCCCTTATGCAAAGTTAACTTGCGTTGACTTTTGTGTAGCTGGAACCACTGAGCAGGAAACAGGGCATCCATCTTTTGTGCCCCCTTTCGACTCCATCTTGGTGACCAGGCCTCACTGCAATAGTACGAAATGCTTCTCTCCCTCTCCCCACTGCGATCAGGCACACGGAGCACATGGCCCGCACCTTCGTTCCCACTCTGACTGGAAAACTCTGCGGCTCCATTCTCACGCTGAAAGCATTTGCAACAACTAATAAATGTATCACATCAGTCTTCCTCTGAGATCACTGTCCTGCATGTGAACCAGCATGAACTAAGCACATAGCTTGTTCATCTCCACAAACGTGTCCTTGCCCCCGCACTCTCACCGATGGAAACTTACTGCCATTCTGACCATGTCCCTGCAAGATATTCCTTTCATGTGCCAGAGCACCAACCATGCCATGATGCCCACCCAGCAGACCCCCAAATAACATTAGACCCCTGCTGCAGTATATTGTGCCTAATACTAACAAATGCCACATACATGAGATTCTTGTGAGACTAACCCTAATACTAACAAATGCCACATACATGAGATTCTTGTGAGACTAACCCTACAGTACAATGAGAGTATTATAGTGGTCAAGACCCTTAAACCTGTGACCTCTATAACCCAAATGTTATAGATAATATAGACACCTGTGTGATTTGTATAGTGACATGATAAACTACTGAGATTCTTTTGATCAACCATTATTTAGTGCATGAATTATTTAGAATGTATTCATTAGCTTAGATAGTGACCACCCTGCTTCACGGCGACCTGACCTTCACCCATTCGGAGCACAGATATCTGACGTCCATCCTCCCGCCAACCAAGCAACCAACCAGGAGGAAGAGATGGTGCCCACACCTAAGACACCACCCTGGCTGACCAATCGGGGTTCAACGTAGCATCATATGTTAGATATGTCATTGTGCCTATATAATGTACTGTAACATTAATTTTCCCAGAGCGCTCTCAGAGATCTAGATAAGCTTTTCCTTGAACTCTCGCCGCCTGCTCTCTTTGCCTTATTTCCCGTCCGGGGAGTGTCCGTTTTATTCTCTTGCACGTTGAAGACGGGGAGGGCACAAACACAGCATAGAACTAGTTGTAGTTTCATCCTTAGCCAATATGTTCATCAGGGCTTGAGTATGACTCTTTCTCATTCAATTTGGCCTCTAATTGTTCTAGTTCCCTGTTTAGCCTCTCCCCTGAGGACGGAGCACCAGTGTCAATCAGATCTGGCACTTAGGTAGCATCCCCATGTACTATCAGTAGACCCATCTCTCCCATTGGGCAAATGTTGGTTCTGAGGCCTGAGGATTCCCAGCAGCGTGTCATTTCCATCTTCAAGCGCTCAGGTTTCCTCAACATGCACTTGCTGCATCTGCACACTCTTCAGTTCCTCCTGTGATTGCTCTAATTGGTGTTCATTAGAGGCCAATTCTTAGACAAAGAGAAGATTGTCTCTGGTAGGTATTTTGTTCAATTTCCCCCTCACACCGACTACACAGCATTCTGTTAGGACCCTGTTAAATCAAGGGTTGTTGGTGCCGTGGTATGGGATTGGTGGGGCATAACAGCACCAGCAGTGACATTTAATTGGCTATTCCTGACACAGATTAACAGGTAAGGGGTGGGAAGAGGGTGAAGTGGCTTTGAATAGGGGGTAAGAGTAGTGGAGAATTTCCCTGGGAGCAATGGGGAGTAAAAGGAATTGGTTTTGGATAAGAGCTATTGGAGTAGAGAGGAGAGAGGAATACATCAAAGGTTGGATGGGATTTCGATATGGGGAGAGATTCTGAGAGGTTTTGAAGTGAAGGGATTAAAGCAGTGGAATGGGTGATCATGGATTGGAGCAGATGTGTAAGGGAAAGAGAGATTTAATTAGGTGAGTGAAAGAAAACGAGGGATTGAAGAAGGTACAGAGAAGTGGATTGGGAATAGTAATGAGAGGAGGATTGACGTACAGGGTAGGCTGCACCGAGAGGAGAGGTGTTAGATATGGTGTTATTTCAGGCTGCTGGGTAAACAGGATTAAAGTAGGTATTTGAGTAGGCAGAGTGTGAAAGGGGAAATATGACTGAATAACCGGTGAAGGTGAACTAGGAGTACATTGGGGGAGAATGAAGCATGGGTGACAGATTGGTCTGACGGGATTTGATAACGCAAGGTGAAATGGAGCATGAGTTGATGGTTATTGGAGTAGAGGAACGGGAGGGTAAAGCAAGTGGGTGAGCATTTAGAATAGTGTTAGGGTATATTGGGAGGGGTGAGTTCAGGGCTATTGGGGGATGTATTGGAGGAAGGATGGGAGGGGGAAGTAATTAGGTTTGTAGGAAACACTGGCAAAAACGGTGAAGGGGAGTGAAGTATGGGTATTGGTAAACATGTGATGTGGGGCATGGCATAATTAAACAGGGATGAAGAGGAGATGCAGAGGAGGAGTTGACAGAATTGGAGAAGTATTTTAAGAACAGGGGTTGGCAAGTACGATTTGAGGGTTATTTGATTTTGTGAGAGATTATAATACAGTGAAAGCAGAGGGAGTGGACCATTGAAATAGGTGATTGATGTTTGAGTAAGCATGAATGGGTCTGGACAATGGGAGGGATGAATAGGAGCTGGGCCCTTGAGGTGCGTCTGAGGGGAGGAGAATAATTGAAGTGTGAGTGATTGGAGTACGGTATGGGTGTATGGGTTTCAGTAAAAGGATATGATACAAGGGACTGGAATATTGGGGAATGGCCGGGGAACTCGAGAAATGGTGAGTGGGATAGGTTGTAAAGGATATTGGATTGGGGTGTAATGGAGTAGGGGTACATAGTGTAGGGTGGAAATCATGATTGGTTTAGGCTGTTGGATTTGAGGGCTGGAGGTGAGGAGGGTAGAAGTAGGCTGATCAGAGTCGATGGCAATTTGAAGTATGGGTGAAGGCGGATTGAGGTATGATTTACATGTGAGGACTGGAGTTGGGTGTGAGAATGACTGAAGTAGGGGCATAGGGTGATAATTGGATATGAGGTTGAAAGAAAAGTCGATATTGTAGAACTGGGTAGAATTGCAGAGGAGAAAATTTGGAGATGGAAGGGCTCAGGGTGAGGGATTGTAGTAGACATGGGTGAGTGCATGAGCAGGAAGGGGACTTGGATTAGGGGAAAGGGTGATGGGAGGAGGTTTTGAAAAGACTGATGGTGTGTAATGGGCTTAGAAAGGATTTAATTAGGGGTGAGGTAAAATAGGCTAGGGGTAAAGGTGGCAATAATTGTTGGGAAGCAACTATTGGCGTTGGGGTGACTGGGGAAGCAAATATTGGCGGTGTGGTGACTGGGGAATGAAATATGGGTGAGTAAGAATTGGATCGTGGGTTGGATCTGATAAGAACAGAAAGTAGAAGGAGTTAAACATAAAAATAGGATAGAATATGGATGGTGGAAAATGGGGAATTCAGAACTTGAAACTAGGGCAGGAAGAAAATGATTCTGAAAAAGGATTTAGGCTGGAGGATTCTGAGGGAATGTGGGGGGCAGGAATCAGGGTTATGGTCAATTAGCATTTCCAACGTTATATTCAGTTTAGTTACCAGACTATTGGTTTATGTACTCGCCTTCTTCCGCCTGTACATCAATCCCTTGCCTTGGTCAAATCAGGAGTCCTTGCCACAGTTAGTCAGTGTTAAATCATGTAACTCTCCTTGCTTGAACAGCTGCAATCTTTCCTGACCAAGGTAGTGGTCTCCAATGCTGCAGCTACCTGGTGACCAGCCTTTTATACCAAGAAAGTGTCATAATAGAGCCTTTATTCTGTGTCTTCATGACATCATAACAGTGCAGAGGATACCAAGTGCCTCCTGGATGAATGGGGAAGAAGCACATGCCACAGAAGAAATCCTACCTCATGTTTTTCTAATAAGCATGATTGCAGCATAACTAAACCTGAAGCAGTTTCTCTACTACATAATGTGCTGCCTCAGCTGTGTTTCATTTATTTCAGAAACAGTAACGCCTCCATGGTGCAGGCACTTATGTCTTCATGGCCCAGATACTTGGTATATCTTAGTGTTTACCCCAGCGATTCCTCACTTGATTCTGCTAAGAAATGCTATGGCTGTTTTTATATTTGATTTTTATTGAGGTTTCCATGTAAATAACAAGTTCATCAATAGCTTTGCTTCGTTAACAAAGCTCATGAAAGTTTACATTAAAATATACAATACAAATAATTAAAGCAGTTTACAAAAACATGTTAGCTACAGAGTTTGAATCGAATCGAATTTAAACATGAATATAACAAGGACTTAAAAAGCACATCTCATTAAATAAGTAAGGTAGTTCGGGATGTATAGGAAAAGTTCCTCTTCTGCTAACATGTTTTGCACTTTATTATCACTGCAAAAGTGCATATGTTAGGGAAAAGAATAGGCGAAAAGATAGCACAACTAGCCAGATTCAAATATTGGGATCTCTGACAACACGTTTTATGCAGGAAGTTAGACACTGCAACAACAACAGGGGAAGAGGAAGGCTTTTGTAGTGACTGAAGACAAGGTGATTAATGGTCCAGACACAGACCAGCTGTGAGCCTCTTGGTAGAAAAGGCCACATAGATTACAGCATGCTGTGGTTTCCAGTTACTCTTACCTATATGCAGAAGGGGCCACCCACCGGCCATGCTCCTGCACTCCAGCTCAGGCCCCCAGCTGACACATTCAGAAGACTTGCACTACAAGTGCTCATCAACATTCTGCTGAGCTGCCAATCACACGCTCACATCCACATTCTGCCAGCATTCATAGATGGCCACAAGGACAGGACAACATTCAGCCAGGCACACAATATATCTTTTTTACACAAGTCATAAGCTCTGCGCATCGTACCAATTCCATGATTGTTAATAATCAACGCCAAGCAGCTCCACCTTATAGCCAAATAAAAGAGGCACAAAAAAAGAAAATATGCAACTGCTTACATTTTTGCCGAACATATCTGAACATTTCTTGAGGTATCGCCTTCCCATCCTGCAGTAAATTCAGTAAGCGGAAAGGTATCCATATACAATTTAATGAAGAGGGCTCCTTTTATTGGTGGAGAAATATAATTTAAATATGGCTCAGCTACAAAGGATTCTTTAAATGACAAGTAGTCAGAAAAGCTACCTTGCTGAATAGCATTATTAATCTGATGGCCAAATCTCCAAGGGTATAATGCTTCGTTCATAGCGAAGAGCGTCTGTTCAGACACTGTAGCTGTTTCGTTGATGTGGTCTGCAAACCCAAGTATTTCCAGAAGACTTGATAGGTTTCCACCATTTCCACGAGCTACCATCAGACGTCTTAAAGACATGGCACTTGTCCTCTTTAAAACGTTTAGTTCCTCATATTTATGAAGGTGACGCCAATATTATACCTGTTTACAGACACCTCTGTAATTAATCGAAGGTAGACCTGATTCCATAGATAAGAAGGTGGTTTGAGTGCTAGTTATAAAGGGCAACATTAGTAGCTGTTTCAAAAATGTAGTTTCAGTAATTCTTAGGGAAGTGATTTGATAGTGTCCCATAATTCACTAGTGTAGAGTTGCTGTGAGAGTTTGGGCTTTAAAAAAATCAACGATTGTTAGTGGAGCTCCACTTCGAAGGCAATTGTTTACCAATAATAATGCCCCAAAGGGCTTGTTCTTAATGAGTTCACTTTTAGCAGTTTAAGTCGCATCCCTATGGTATCTATCACCTAGGTAGTCGAGAAATGTGACATGTTTAATGGCCTCTCCCTCATAGCAAATATTAGCCCTTAAGTATGTGTGTGAGTAGAACGTTTTTTCCAAGTTACCAGCTAAATCCCTTTCTTTAGATAATTCTGCCAGTATTTGTAGCTTCTCTCAAATACCGATTAGGGTGTTTTAAAATGATGCCAAGGGTGTCTACAAAAAGTAGGATTTGGGGTGCATCAGCATCACATTTTTTAATTTGGTTGATGAGGCTGCTAATATATAAGAAACAAGTACACAGCCCTGGCACACACCAGCCTCGATTTTAAAAGGCTCTGTAGTTTCACCTTCTTGGCCTCACCTTACAACCACTGCATTTCCATGATGGAGTCTCTTGGTAGCTGCAAGGAGCACTAAATCGACCCCCATTCCATTTAGGATATTCCACAAAATAGAGCTAAAAAAGCTGTATAAATTGCTTTGTCCTTTAAACTCATGAAATGTTGTAAAACCAAATGCAGACGAAAATCCTGATCTATGGTGCCCCCTTGGACATTGGATACCAAGTTATTGTTATACGCCTCTTCTTCAAGGTGAATCAATGAGATCTTTCCATACATCTTTCATAGGCCATCAATTAATAAGGTTGGCCTATAATTACACAGCAACATTATACACTCTTTTTTTTAATCTGTTGGGGGCATATCTCACTGTATTAATCATTTTAAAGACTAAGGTTAAAAAGGAGCCCAAACTTAAACTATCCATCCAAATTGCCTTGACATGTTTTCTGATTGTGAAGAAAGTCTTACTTCGGCTTCTGTCACAGGTACATTTATTTGATCATAACCAGTCAGTCTGCAGACCTCACCTATGCTAACATTTTGAAAAACATTCGGATTGGTGTGCTTTCTAAGGCAGCACAATTTTTAATAATTGATATTTCTTTTTGAAAAAACAGACAGACATCTTAATGTTGACAATAACATGATGTGCATGATGAGCAGCATGTCATAGTAAATTATGGTTTAGAACAACATAAAGCAGTTCAAGCGCTTTGAAACACATTGGGCCTCATTACGACCCAGGCGGTAAGTTACCGCCTGGGCCGTGACTTTACCACCATGGCGTAAACTATGTTTACGCCATGGTGGTTGGCGGATTTACCGCCCCATTCCAACCTTGGCGGGGCGGTAAATCCCCATTTTCCCATTTTCCCTTCCCCATTCCCATTTTGCCCCATAGGGCATAATGGGAGTGGGGAAGGCGTTAATTACGCCACAGTAAATTACGGTGGCGTAATTAACTCCATGGTCCCTTAGCGCCATGGATTTTAACACCTGCTAAAAGCAGGTGTTAAAACCTCCATGGCGCTAAGGGACCTCGTACTCAGGCGGTAAGGGTCGGCACTGTTTACGCCGCCGTAAACCCCTTACCGCCTGAGTTGTAATGAGGCCCATTGTGTATAGGCGTTATATAAATAAGCAATCAATCAATCAATCAATCAGTACATAGCTACATTTCAGCAACACTGATAGCAGATCATTAAGCTCCTCCCACCCTGTCTGATTTCGATTTCCAGTAGCTTAGGATACACTTTTTGGCTACAATACAGGCTACATTAAAAATTCTTCTGGTGACTATCGATACTTTACCTATGTCCCCCAACAGGTATATAATAGGAGCCACTTTGGGTGGAATATCAACAATATCATTGAGCATCTCAGCCACACTTTGCCAGAATTGGGTGACAGGAGGGCAGTCCCAGAACACGTGGCTTGAGTTTGCCGAGGACACCCCGCATTTCACACGTGCAGCACTAACCCCCGGGATGAACTTAGCTTTTTTTTTCTAACAAGTTTTTTATTAATTTCAATAAAACATACAGAATACGATATTTCATCAAACAGTTGAATTAAAACAAAAACAATGAATTCAATTGAGCCTAACACATGTTTAACAACAAGAGTAAAATACCCTACAATAGCCATAAAAGATCCCAAAGTAAAGGAGAAAAAGAGAAAGAAAAAGGAGATAGAATAACGAAAGAGAAGCAAAATCCAATAATATGAACAGACCTACTGACCAAATAATAAGGTTGCATGCAACAATTCAAAACAGAAAATATAAACATGTTAACAATGAAATATAAGCAATTACAGAAACTCAGCAGCCCAAATAAAGGATCTACATTAACCGTAGACTTCAAGGAAACTACTCCAAATATCCTCAAACTTATCAATGTCATCTGCATTATTATAGATGGCTTTCTCATAGTTTGATATTGGGAGCAGTCATCCACCCACTCATCAATATTGAAAGAGCTGCTTGACTTCCAGGATCTCAATATCATTCTGTTTGCGACCATGCATGCCCGGAGCAACCAAGTTGTCTTGGCAAAGGTGAGCTTCCCCAGAAGCCTGGAGATTTACCCACATTGAGTTTTGAGATTGCCAGTCATATTTCTTCAATTGTAAATTCACCCTCAAGAACTTAGCAAGCTTAGCGGCTGTGTAATGTAGCAGGTTTGGTACCTTAAATTGCATTAATTGATATCTGGCACATATAGACACCTCTTTGGTTAATAGGCAACATCTCTTCAGTTGCATGTCCGTGAGCTCAACTCACAAGTCTCGATCCTACTTGGAGCGTGCCCCATTTTTAGAGGGTTGATTGGTTAGGAACAGATTATACAGCTTGGAGATCATGGGTTTCATTCCGAGTGTGGTGGTCCGGAAATACCGGTGCTGGTCGCACAGTACCGGCACCCTTTTCCAGACTGGCGCATTACGGGTTGCAATGCCAGAAACTCTGTAGCCGCAAATACGACTCATGCTGCTACCGATGCCACCTGTAAATAGGGGCTACTCCTGGGGGCCGTGCCTGAAACACCGGCATGGAGGTACTACGGCTACGTTCCGAGTACCGTCAACATGAAAACACCGGCATGAAAGTGCCTGTCCCAACCTGAATACCACACCAAAAACAGCAGCATTGCAGAGCAGGCATTAAGCGGTCCCAGGTAAGCAGCAACATGCCACAGGTGGCCATAATCAGCCCAGCTACACACTATGAGTACTGTAAATGCCCAAAAGGACCACACACCTTACAACACAACCGTGCTGGTCGCTGCAGTAGCAGTAATGGAGCTGGGGGGCCTGCATGCAGGGATCCAATATGAGCAACAATTGGAAGAGGCAGACAGGCTGACAAGGCTGTGGAGGCGCAGGAGGAGAGGGAGGAGGATGATGGCCATGCACATGAACAATAGCCAGCATGTAGCACCCTGCACACAGCCACCCATACCCTGCTTAAGGGCCACACCCTGGAGCCTCACCGACACACAGATACACATTTTGTATCGTTTGGACAGGGAGGCCATAACCTACATAGCGGACCTAATACAGGAAGACATCCAGAGCCTAATCAACATCAGGACCGCCACACACCCCTTGCTCATGGTGGTATCAGTGCTGCATTTCATGGCCACCAGTTCACGTGCGTTATGCAACAGCATGTCCACATGTTGCATGCATGAGCCGGAGGGCATGTCTGGCATGTTGTGTATGGGCACACCCCATCGCAGTCAGTCCACAGAAGGATAGGCACAACACATGCGCTGCAGATACCAGAATGCAACACAACAATGCCACCTACCCCAGCATGTACACACCGGGCACATCCCCCACTGGCTGCGTCACAGCCATGTTAGACACATTCAACCTACCTCCCCACCAGCACTATACTCCACAGCATGAAGCTGCCTGTCACAAGCACATATACCACATACAGCATACCCATATGCTTGTGACAAGAATTTGAACAATGGTGTAACACAGAATGACGAATGGGCGAGGTCGCCAATGTCCAACATGCACATTTCCAAAATAACATTGCAGACTAAATTGAAAAATTAGATGGATGTGTCGCCATATGGTTAATGGGTAAGGTGGGAGTCATATGGGGCGGGGAATGTGAGCACAAACCACCCACCCCTGACTTAAAATACACAAGAAACCAGGGTCATCTCTGCCATTTACTAAGTCTTGCAGCAATCCTATGTGACAATGACCAACATCCAGACATGGCTGCATTGACACATCCTCCACAATGACTTTGTTCCCCTTGTGTCCCTTCCATGCAGGTGATGCCGGATACCCCTTGATGCCATGGCTCATGACCCCCGTCGGGCAACCACAAAACCAGCACAAGCATGCCTACAAGCCGCGCACACATCAGGACAAGGTGCACCATTGAATGAACATTAGGACTGCTGAAGGCAAGGTTCCATTGCCTGAGTAGATCTGGGGGTGCCCTCATGTACAGTGTCGTGAAGGTGGGCAAGGTTGTCCTGGCCTGTTCAATGTTACATAACATGTGTATCAGGCGCAACATTCCCCTTCCAAGGCTGAGATCCCATAGCCCCATCGCAGGGATGCCATTGATGGGCGCGAGGCATGCTATCAACTAATCACCCACTGCTTTTGATCAGAGTGCACATGCACATTGCCTAGGCCATACAACACAATTGTCAATGTACAGCAAATAAAGCACTCTCTCACATAAAATATTAATGCCCAGTCATGATTGTAATGCAACACCCAGTGTATTTACATGAAAGGAAAAATATACAAGTGGACCAACACCCCATCCACAACTATCCCTCCCCAACTATCCTTCCCCAACTTCTGTCACACTGTCAATAATGTCTCAGCCCAAGACACACCCATGGAACATGTTTGACCAGGGCCTGTTGCCATGGCTGCTTGCCACCTGGGCCGCCCTTATGCCCTGTATCATACAGGAGCATTGATCTCCGCCTTCAGCAGCTCTGGCGGAAACTAGCAGGCTAAGAGCTTGCGGACGGCGTGTAGGAATGCTCGCCTGCATCTTCATCAGCTTCTGCATCACTGTACTCAGGCACATATATTGGAGGCTGCTGGGGTGTGGGTAATTGTAATTGTAATTGTTTATTTTTAAAATGCGTATGCACAAGCGAAGTGCTTCAAAGCGCTTCAAAGCTGGAAGGGAACAAGGGAATATAGTTGTCATTCTTAGACCTTGAAGATTCCGAATGATCAAACAACAATAACTAGCATACTAGCCCAGTTCCATATGTACTAGTGTAAGTGCGTGACAAAGAGTGAGGGGAGAAGGGGGTGAGAGTTAAAGGAACATACCAAACAATAAAACTACAGTACTAGGCCTGTCGACATTTCAGATTGATTGCAGGTTGGTCATCCAATGTGCCTACATTTGAGTATTTCAGGCCCGACCAGACAAGGAAGGGGACACAGAGGGAGTACTGGGCAGACAGACTTGCTGACCCTAGTACTTTCAAGGTAGTACACGTGCGCAGAACAGGAAGTGTGAGGGACGGGGAGGGGGCAAAGTGTGCCCAGTCCAGCAGGACCCTGAGTTAAGTGCAGTGTGGTTGCCCCTCTTATGGAACATATTGCAGTAGTGCCAAGCACAGTGCAGAGGCCAGGAGGCAAGTGCAGGACTGGCGGGGGAGCCTGGGACCTGTGAGGCTCTGGAGGTGCACCAGGTGACCAGTCAGCGAACTGAGCAGGTTGGGGAAGAGAAAGAAAGAGGGAAAGCAACAAAGAGAAAGGAGGTTAGCAGGGGA